>NC_137972.1:84411475-85083975 GCF_963924665.1 Micromys minutus | reverse complement strand
CATCCTAAACAGTTTGTAATAGTAGCTATTAGAAAGACTGGGTCTAAGCCTTGCATTTTTAAATGAGTTGTACAGGCACATGTTTATCTAAGAGTAACAATATTAATTTCAAACTTTGTATCAATATAAGAATCTTATACCAGTGAAAGCCTCAAATCAGCATCAATCTATAAATTTTGTACCAATGTAAAATTAGAACTTTAATTTGTATTAATTATAAATATCTCTACCAATGTAAGATTGCAGCTATATAATGCTTTGCTTAAGAATAAATTTAGTAAGCCATCCCATCTACTTCCTTCCTGTTCAAAAGTATGATCATTTCCAAATTATCCCTTAAAACAACAACCTATCTACAGTCTATAAAATAGCCATAACCAGATATCCAAATCCAAGGCATCAGGGTGATGACTCTTCACAACTTTTTCCCACTGAATAGGGGCAACGAGAAATTCTTTAAAGGGCAGGGGTAGGAAAATTAGAAAAAAATATGTTTAGACTTAAAGCTAGCTTTAGTATGGTATCCAGTCTCTGTAGACCTAGAAGGCTCAGGACTTGACTGAAGATTTAATTGGATCCATCTGAAAGGCTGAATGGACTGAGTCCATCAGGAATCAGCAGCAATTCCTGAAGCTATTCTAGAAGCAAGTCTCTGGACAGAAGCAGGAAGCAGGGAAACAGCAGATCCTTTCAGCATCCCAAGAATGAATCTTGATAAAGATGTACATTCTCTAATATATTAACCTCACAACCAAAATTTTAGTACAATTAATATATTCATATGGATTGTGCAAGGTGCACAGATTACTTAAGGATGAATTTTTGCTCCTTGTTTGAGCAGGTGAAAAGCAACTGTCTTTTTATGAGTTAATTTGACCAATAACCAATTGTAATAAATCTTCACTCATGCCATATGAAGGAGGCCACAAAGAATTTTAAGAAGTCCATAAACAACAAGATTTGTTGTCTAAATTTAGCTGAAGTTTGGCTAGAGACATTTTTATGTCTAAGCCAGTTATTGGGCTGTTCACATGTCAAGGGATCAGCAGATTAAGTTACCTGTCCTGTTTGGTCTTCTTGATTATTTTCTTTTCTGTCTGTAGCCACGATCGTCAGGGTGTCTTCCCCTATCATATCTGATCCATCTAACTTTGAAGGGGTCCAAAGTCTTTTCTCCTTTCCTTTTAACACAAATACAGAGCCTCTCTCCCAAAGCAGCATGACCTAGGTCCAGTAACCGGAAGTTATTAAAGGTATAGAATGAATCAAATTAATAACTCAACCCCTCTCCCAGGGGTTTTTAATATCATAAACACTTACAGTCATCTTCATTTTGATAATTAAGACAACTCAAAGCAATTAAAGCAATCTAAACAAATATTATCTGTTGAGATAGTGCTCCTCCATTATCTCCTGTTTTGTTCTTACACAATTAATCTTTAATAGTGAGATCAAGGTCTAAGTTTCTACTGTCTGAGACAGGTTTAGGCTATCTATCCCCTGCTTATGACCTGCAAATTAAGATCAAAAGCCTCAAAGTATTTATTCATTTATATATTCAATTTTAAATAAATTCTTTTCTACTAACAGTATAAGCCTATTTTTAGGCTCTAATTTTTTGTTACACTAAGCTAAACAATCCCAGAAATCCCATGTAGACCAGGTTCAAAGATCCCACGAGCTGCCCTGGCATAGACTTTTAAATTTTTCTTTAAAGCATTTTTTTTTACTCATTCCCCCTAAATTCCCTCTTCTGTGGAGTTTAATATCTCTGTGGGTATATATTCCCCTTCTTTTTATGTAACTTGAATTAATAAGTTTCTATTATCTGTCTGAGATAAGTTTATCCAACTTACCCTTTGCTTCTGACCTATAATTTAAGATCAAAAGCCCAGGTTTCTTTACTCTATGTATACTTAAGAACATTTGGACAACTATCTTTATACTCTCTTCTATTCTTAAAAACAATTAAATCAAATTTTATTTGTCTCTATCCTCTGATTATTTTTCTCTAAGAAGTAGGCACCTTCTAAGTCTATATTTTATCTTTGCAGCCCTGTTATCTTCTGGGAAGTCCCCCTAAAGGGTCTCTTCCTTTTACACCTACATTAATGGATGGTTTCTCTTTTGCAGCTCTTATATCTCTGATCCCTCTGCCTCTGAGTCACAGTGGTTCTTTCTTCTTCCCCCCACCCCCCTTGATTCTCTTGCTGCACAATCTAAACGGCTATATAGCTATTCTCTATTATCAATGAAAGCCAGCTGGGGACAGGAATCCTCAGATTTGGAAGCACAGCTTTTGGGTTCCAAAAGAAGACAAAGCATTATAACCAGTTCCAAACGCCTCCATCTCATTCCCACCCTGTTTTCTGGTTCCTAAGTTTCTGGAAACTGGGTGACCAACCTTGGTTTCCAGGTGAATCATCCTGAGATTGGAACTTGATGCTGTTTTCAGATCCATGAAGAAATCTACTAATCAAAACTCAGAGTAAATATTACCCCTTTAACTGAAGATACTGCAGAAGAGAAAGGAAAGCTAACTCCACTACACTGAGTGTCCCACGGCAGTGATGTTACCTCAAAGAAAACTTTTTTTCTTATGGTCTTCTTTGTCACCTGACCACTCTCAATTAGTCTCTGGTTATCAGCCTGGTAGAATTTATAAGTACTACCACCAAGGACTTGGCTGAAAAGGAATTGGGGGGAGGGGCTTTGTAGCCCCTCACCCTTGCAGGGAGACTATTCTACATTAACATAAATGACTCCTATTGGGTAGGTCTATAGGTCTTGGGCAGATATTTGAGGTCTTAATCTTTCTGTGATCAGGTGGTACACAACCGATTTGTTTATGCTTCCCCTAAACTTTAGTAAGATACAACTCAGATGAACTTTCAGCAAAACAAAGACAACGCCAACATGGGGGTCAGAGGTGAGAAAGATTTTCTTTGGTCACTTCCTTCTCCAGACCCATTGTGCACATTGTCCCTGACATCTGACTTTAACTCCCTCTCTAGACACATGCATGGCTCACAGGCAGAGGTCAAAGGACCATTCCTAGGAGTTGGTTCTGGGGATCAAACTAGGATTGTCAGGTATCCATAGCAAGTTTGTCACCCACTGAAACATTGCTCTGTTTTCCTTCTTCCCTTCATGTTACAACAAAAATCCTGAACCTTCGAAGTGATAGACTCCTTTCTAGCACAAGAGACAAGTGCTTCTGAGCTGTTTAGAGACCCAGTCTCGTTCCTTTCTTCCCACCTAGTCTTTGAGTCTCTCTCTCAGCCAGTCCCAAGCAGGTGGACAGAAGAAACCTAGAGAATTTAGTACAAAGGGAAAAGGCAGGGTGGGCACCCTTGTAAAACCTTATCAGCAAGTTCCACAGAATGACTACAGAATATTGGTTCTCAACGTGTGGGTCTCAACCCCTTTAGGGATTGTGTATCAGATATCCTACATATCAGACATTTACATTATGCTTCATAACAGTAGCAGGTTCATTATAGTTATTAAGTAGCAATAAAATTTTATGGTGGGGGGGGCAGGTCACCACAACATGAGGAACTGTTTTAAAGAGTTATAGCATTAGGGCATCTGAGAACCACTGCCATAGAACAACCAGCCCTCCTAAGCATGACGCCCCGAGTGACTAGGTACCGCATCTACAAAGCTGGCTTCAACATGAAGATCCACAGGAACTACAGCTATTTTTACAGAACATGTGCATGTCTGGCTAATTACCAACGATATGGCAATGTAGCTAGAGTGCATTTCATAATTATTAAGTGAAACTCTGTGATCATTATATCAACACTGCTTTGTGATCAAACAACGATATGTTTTTGAGAAGCGGAAGGGTTTACATTTGTTAGAGTGCTGATCATAGATCCTAACCCAGTAACCACACAGACAGTCCTCCGAGGCAAGGCATCTTTGAAGAGGAGGTTATGAATGGTGTAACTCAAAAAGACATTGCTTTAATCAACTCCAACCAGTGCCAGCAATGGGAATTGAAAATATATCTCCCCTCTCCCATTTAATTAAAAAAATCTAGATGATTAAAATTATGGGTGATATTAAGGGAAGTGATTCTTGAACTTGTAGGTTTATATGGACCAATGGAATTTCTAAAATTCAAAAGATGACCACAAAATCAGCACATTTGAAACTGCCAATGTAAGCACATAAAAACCATAAATTCATTAAAAGAAATGTTTGTGATAAAAAAAATAATGAGAGCATGATTTCAAACTAGAGGTTGTGGTGGTTTGAGTGAAAGTGGCCCCCATGGACCTGCAGGGAGTGACACTATTAGGAAGTGTACCCTTCATGGAGTAGGTGTGGATTTGTTGTAGGAAGTCTGTCACTGGGGATAGACTTTGAACTTTTAGATGCTCAAGCCCGGCCCAGTGTCAGTCTCCTTTCCTGCTGTCTGCCGACCTGGATTTAAAACTCTGAACCACCTTTCCAGCATCATGTCTGTCTGCCTTCCATCACGCATCCCCTTATACTGACAATGGACCAAACCAATAAACTGATAGACAGTCCCAAATAAATGCTTTCCTTTATAAGAGTTTCATGGTTATAGCGTCTCTTCACAGATTAAAACCCTGAGAGAGAAAGAGGTCTTTGCAATAAACACTAACTGGTTTTGCCATCATGAACAACTCATACCTTAATAGCTTTCCCTTGTTTGAGGCAGAGTTGAAAACCCCTTTGCTCTCTAGATGGCAGACATACATGGATATGGGGACAGTGGCTGAAAGAAAATGTCAAGTCTTTCTGCTTTAATTTGGGTGATTTCTTAAGACTGGTGACCCATTGCTTTCTTTGGAGAAGGAACATATTTTTTCTGCTGTAATCTAGATGTAAGCTCCCTGCCCCTCTGCTCTATTAGAGGTCTACTTAAGCTTGCCCCAATATTCTAACTGTCTGTAGACTCTCAGATGTCTGCATGCTTTCCGAATACTGGTGTACAGTATGTATCTCAGGTTCAAGTCCATTCATGAGCTCCATCACTAGAACAAAGATCCATTTATTCAGGCACACACTCAACGCCACTGAAGTTGGTAAAGTAAGCATGAGCTCTTCCTCAGTCAAACTCTTTTGTTCTTGACCCCTCCCCCTGCCCCAGAACACATATTAACCCTCTCCCTCTTATGCTATAGCTGTCCTCAGAGTAAACATCTTCAGTGTTTAAAATATATCACCATGGGACCTGATAAAAGAATCGCAATGGACTTATTTTCTCTATAAATTTCCTATCACTCACTCCTGCATACCTGTTGAAACCTCCCCTTTCCTATCATCCCATGCTCACCTGAATTTATAAACTATGAAGTGTCTGTGCCATAGACTTCTGTACTTTGTTCTAGTGTTTCACATCTATGTGCCTTGTCCCACAACTCAGTTGTCACATCTTGGTGTTGGGAAAGTAATTCTCACACTTCTAATTGCTCATTCGGTAAGCAAGACATTGGGCATTTTCTATGACAAGTGTAGATGCGTTTATATAATCAGAATAATTTTAATGCACTGTTAAAAGTGCTATGGTAGAGAGGACCAATGTGCCTGGGAGGCTCAAGGACAGAGGATCTGAGAAGGAGATGAAAGAGGTCTTCAGGGCTTCGGAGCCTGTAACTTTAATTTTTTTTTCAAAATCTATTTTAATGATGTTTCTTAAATGCTTTAACCTCCCTTCTAAGCTACCACCCACCAGAGGTAGTGGGTGGAAAAAAGGATATGGGGGAAGTGGAAATAGTTCTTGGAGCATCTATGTTGTCAGGAAATTAGCGGTTTAGTTCATAGGAATCAGCAGCGGCAGCTCGATCTACTCACAGACACTTCACAGATACACCAGGAGTCACGTTTGGTGTATACAGGGTAGCAAACATGAATCAGCAGTGGTGGTACTACCTAGCAGAAGCAGCCTGGCCTCAGTCTCAGCACAAGTCAGCAGGAGGAGGCATGTCAGGAGAAATTCTCAGCTATGCCTCTCTCCTCTAAGCGAAGATCAAAATCAACGAAGACACAAGACCAAAATTGCTACTCAGCTAGCTCTAGCAAGCCAAGCTCTGCCTCCCTTACTGTTCATTGAGTCTATTTTATACTCCTCCAAATGTCACGTGTCCTCCATGGGTCTTAGCATGTGAGTTTGTCTCAGTTGACAGCACTCTGCCAGTCTGAGTCAGAGGGAGTGAACAGAAACTGCAGCACAGCACCAGAAAATTTCTCTATATGGAGTTCCCACAAGTGGAGCTCAACGGCACCATGTAAGGCAGAACAATAGGCGTGTGTTGTTAGGGAGGAGCCCTGTACCACGTGTCCGTTCACGTGATTGCTTTAGCAGAACATCTCTCTTTTGTCTGCTTCAGCCCCATGTTCCTTCACAAGTCTGCCTTAGCCTTTCGCCTGTGTCCTCTTCATGTGTTTGCTCCAGCAAAAGGCCATCCAACTGATTTTCCAAAGAGCCCTTAAGTTTCCACTTCAGGAGCCATGAATTACAGCTCGGGTCACTGTGACATAAGAAGCCGTAGGATGCTGATAAAATCTCTGAGCCTATGTCTTGTCCAGTGTTAGCTACATTGTATGACAAGCCTTCTTCACAGAACCATCCATGAAATCAAAGCATATGTTCCTGCCGTTGAATGTAACTCTCAAGATGAATAGTACAAGATCATCTGAAGTGACTTTTCAAAAGAGGAAACGCTAATTGCACAGTATATTCCAAAGAGTAAATGGGGACTTATTTTAAGCCACACTAAACATCTTTTGTTTGGACCCAGTACTCTGATGTGTCCTTAAAACCATTCATTCTCCCTTATTTTTCCTGGAGTGGGATTTATGGACTCAGCTTTATTCCTAAAATGAATTATAAATTTGCTTACGTATGAATCATTTGCTGTCCTCATTTAGCACCTCGAGTCTAGGGGTGAGGGTTGGACAGGTGGAGAGGAAGGAGGATTGACAGCAATTATAAGCTTCTGCAAGAAATGGCCCCACTCTCCAGGGGTTTCATTTTAAAAGAAGTTGGTTAAAAAACACTATTTTCAGCATCTTTCTGTCACTAAACTACTGCTGCTCTGGCAGGGAGGGAGATGAGGCAAATCTAATGCCAGCCTAGGCTGTCAGCACTCCGCGTCAGTGCTCCCGCCAACCACATACATCCAGAAAGGCAAGCAATGGCCTGAAATTTCAGAATTATTTCAAACACCGAAAGAACAAGATAGAGCAAGACAGACATAGTAGTGAAAACACACAATGCACCGCAAGTCACGTGCTCTAATTTTTTTAATATACAACTTCAACCAAGTGGTAGCACTCCAGTCAATTAATGTCACCTAGCATGGAGAGAGAGAGAGGGCGGGGGAGGGAGAGTGGGTGTTCATACAGCAACATTTTCCACTCACCCCACCCCCACTCCTGCTTCTTCCCCGAGGTTAACAGTGAGAGCTCTGTTTGTCTCACAATGCACTAATTCTTGCTGCATGCAAGAAATTATTTTTGGAGGTATCATATTTTAATATAAGTTTCCATGAATCTTTCCACAGGCTTCCCTTGCTTTTATGTACAGCCTTCCTCGCCAGGCTTGCTCAACAATGCCTGCGCTTCATACAACCCCGAGCACGGGGACAGGCCAACACTGTTCGCGGTCGGCTGGCCCACAGCCCTGCGTGGCGATGGGCACGGAAGTGAGCTCAAGTGGCAGGGTGGCTTTTATCTGGCAAACACGTCTGAGCAGAGTCAGTGTGTACATGAGAGGGAGGGAGAGGGAGGGAGAAACATGAAGGGATTTTCCAAAGATCTAGGGGAGGATTGGAAGTCCTCACTACTGTTGGGTGCAGCTCCTTCCATGCCGTCCTTTCTCTGGCTTTCTGCTTCCCAAAGGTTTCCAGAGGAGAATTTTTTTTTTTTTTTTTTTTGAAAACACAGCCAGAGAAAGAATTGGCTTTTTCTGCTGAAGCTTAAAACAAGAAAGCGATTACAAGAAAAACCACACTGCGTCCTTTCATATTTTGACAAACCAGATTATGCCTGGCCTTGTTTACTATGTTCTCAGTGCTCATTTCCAGAACTGGAAAGGTGAATACGAATGAAAGGAGGGTGGTCTCAAGGCGGGAAAGCACAAATGTCCTGTAGCTTTCAAAGCAGTGCAGAAGCGGAGGGACGAGGACCATTCCTCCTTCCTTCCAGACTGCGAGCGCTCCCACAGCGAGCCAACAGATGTTTTCCTATTTTTCTTTATACCTCTCTTCTCTCTCTCCCCCCCCCTCTCTCGATGTGTGTGTGTGTGTGTGTGTGTGTGTGTGCTCGCACATGTATGATGTATGTTTGTGTGTGTGTATGTGTGTATCTGTGTGTGTACATGAACGCATGGGTGTACACATGTTCTTGGTGTGATAGTAACCTTAGTTTTTGTTCCTCACATACTACCCACCGTTGGCAGGAGGTGTCACCAGCCTTTGATTTACAGTGAGCCCAGTGATCCACCTGCGTCCCCTGGCCTCACTGCCCCACCCGAAATTCTTGGATTATAGACTTTTGAGGTGGGTGCTGAGGGTCGAATTCATGTTCCCTTCAAGGCTTAGCTACGCCAAGCCCCACCTTTATCTTTTGTACTATGCCATTTGAAACCGCCAAATCAGTTCTTTGATTCACACTTGTCATTTTATCAAGTTAGAGGCTCCGAGCCTCAGTTTTCTCTCTTGTTACATGAGGAGAATGATAGCAAGCTATAGTCTAGGTTACAATGCGGATTGAAGAGAAACGTGATGTAAAGTCTAGAATGCATTAGACTGGCATTAGTAGGTGCTCAATAAACAAACGGTTTAGTTATAATATTATTATTGGGTAGTTCGGTAGATTGTTGTTGTTATTGTTGTTTGTGATCCTCCTAATTCAAAACAAATAAACAAACAAAAAGCCCAAAAACCTTCCAGTTATTCACCACTGGTAAATAGTTCCCCCCACCCCCACCCCTGCCACCATTGGATCTGAGCTTTATCCTGAAGTTTGATTCAGCCAATGAGACACTAGCTACTGGGATATAGAGGCTTGCTATAAGTGCTTGCGAACTGAGGTTTTTGTTTCCTTGGATCCAAGGTGCTATACTCTGAGGTATTCTAGACTATTTTGCTTAAGAGAGGTCAAGTGGAGACAATCGAGAGAGTGGCAGATGGCGCAGGACAACTGAAGGCTCTCATTTCAGTTCCCACATTTCACACTGTGAACACAGGATCTGCCCACACAACCGTGAGAATGAATCCATCACAGCTGATAGAGGATGGAAACTGCAAAAGAAAATCCCATTTCAGGAGATGAAGATGACTAGGCAGTGGTAATTATGACCATTCCCTCTGGAGTTGCACCAAACACAGGCTGAAGCCACTGTGGAGTGTATTCATGACTGGGGGCAAATTGATTTCTACCAGGACCCTTTTTTTTAATCATCTGAGCACAAAGAAATCATAGTTACTCCACAGGGATATTGGGAAGAAACAGAAAGTCGTGGTTGGGGCCAGGCTGACATTAAAAAAAAAAAAAAAAGTGTAAGCACTGGGTTAGAAGCAAGGCAGTGTTATTGTGGCTACTAGAACTTCCTGCTAATAACAAATTGGGGGAAGGCATTAGCCAAACCCCTGGAGAGGCCAGTCATTGGTACTCAGGTCATGCCTCCTGTATCTGGTAAGGTAAAAGGCCATGGCTGTGCACACTCTTTTCCTTGGCCTTAAAGAAAATATTGACTTTGGCTTTCCCAGATCTTTAAATTTACTTAAAGACCCTTTCAGCAGCCACCTACCCTGTTATTCTTTTGTACAGAAAAAAAAAGTGGCATTGCTGACCCCAGCAAAACTGATTTAGTTCCAGGAATCTGACCCCAAAAGGGTGGGAACACTCATCAGAAAAAAACGCTGGCAAGCAAGCTCAGGTGACCTAGCTGGGCATGCATTACCGGGGCAGGTATTTCTGCTTCTTTTCTAAGAATTTCTGCCTCTTTTAAAAGCCAGGATTCTACCAAGATTGAAAAATTTTCAAACTGCTTATTGGCAAGAAGGGGAACTGAGATTCTTTGTCGAGGGACATCCCTCTCACAGGTACGGCTGATGCTTGAAGAATATTTATTTGAAATAGATCAGGCCAGAATAGGAAGAATCATATTCTTCTAATACCTGTCCCACATCCCTGAATCTGACACAGCTTTTGGGAGGAAATCACACAACCATCTTTACTGGCAGCAGGTGCTTGCAGGTGAGGAAAGACTGAATGTTTTCAAGCAAATGGACTATTTTCTGAAGGGCCTGGAAACTTTGTATAGGGAATTGATGAGGTGGGGCTTCCCAGGACTATTGGGTTGACATTCACAGCCCTTATTGTCTTGCTTAGAATCTCCCAATGTCTTCAAATTCTCCATGGGTAATTCTTCTGTCTGAGGCTCATCTCCTGACAATACACAGATCCCTGTGATACTTGGTAGACACACTTCTCTAAAGTAGCTCCCACTTCCTACCCAGTGTGGACTTCTGCCCTGCTAGGCAAGCCCTAGCCAAGTAGGCCTCTGCTTGACTGACGAAGTTATCTGGAGTATCATATCGAGCAACTGGAGTTGGAAAATGTAGCTGACTTGGAACAAAAGCAACAAAAGGACCAAGACCTCCCAGAAACCAAGACCTGGTAAACAAACAAACAAACAAACAAACAAAAAAAAAAAAAAAAAAAAAAAAAAAAAGGAAAAGATGCTATGACCATACAGAGGAGAGAGAAAAGATGGATAACAAGAAGATGGGGAATGCAGCCAGCCACAGCTGATAGGAACTGGAGAGTGACAGGCCCACAGTCCCGTTCAGTGAGTTAAAGGGGAAATCATGACTGGCCCTATAGCAAGCATAGAAGGTGGTAGGCACATCTCTCCCCATTCATTCCTGTCTCCAGACTAGCACCAGCCTACACAGAGGAAAGCGGGCCCCTTGCTGTACCTAAGATTTGTCTGATCTCTAGTATGATGCATTTTGTGGGTAACTGTAGCTAAAGAGGTTACCATAATTTTCTAAGAATGACCAAAAGAGGAAGAGGAGGACATCAATTCTCAATCTTATCCAAAGGCAAGGCTCAGGAGACAGGTACCAAGACAGAATTTACAAAAGCAAACATGAGAAAACAAAATTCACAACTACGTCTGGTCAAATTTCAGTTGTTGGATACTTTGGTGAACCATGTACTAGTTCAGGCAACTCCTTGTTAGCAACTTTCCATTAGAGTCAGGCTTTGGAGACTTCTGTGGTTGCTGATGGGAGAGGCCTCTCCTTTGCCTGCTTCCTTTCGACCCTTCAGTTCCCCTAAGATCTTCTGCCCATTGGCTGTGCCAGCTCACCAGTGTGTAGCTCGATGCCAACAAAGCCTGAGATGAGGTTTGATGTTGGGGGGGGGTGGGGAAATGGTTCAGTCAGTAAAATTTTTGTCAAATAAGTATGAGGATATGAGTTCAGATCTCCAGTATTAATGTTCAAAGTTGTGTGTTGGTGCAGACCCACAGAACAAGCAAACACAAGGTCTCTCTGTGGAGCCCACTGGCCAGCCAATCAGACCACTCAGAAGTTTCAAGTTCAGTAAAAATAAAAAACGTCTCCAAAAAGAAAAGGGGGAAGAAGACTGAAACCTCTGGCCTCCATGTACACACATGTGTTCATACTCAAACACACAACACTATATATATATACATATATACATACATACATACATGAATAAATACAAACACACAACACTATATATATATATACATAAATAAATAAAAACACACAAACACAAAAATAATAACCAATACAAAGTCTATCAGCACAGAAGTACTCAGAATTAACAGAAGAAAACCCCACATAATTAGGCAGAAAAAGAGAGAAATGTCCCTTTTATTACTGATGAAGCTACTGGTTACTGCCATTTAGATAAGAGGTCTGATTGGTTGTGCCAGCATCACACCCCTAACCTAAGTATATACCTGTAGGCACTGGTTAAACCTCCATGCCTTCTAAAAATCACACCCTGTAAAACCAATGGAGAGCCAAGGGGGTCAGAACACATGGACTCTGAATCAGGCTGATCGCCAAGCCAGAGGGGAGGAGGTGAGGTTGAACCATTCACTTGCAGTCACATCTCAAGAGTTCTGGATCAGAGAAATCACCACAGCACCTCAGAAGAAAGGGGAACTGGGGCAGCAAAAACATGAAAGTGGCCCAGTTCCTCCCACCAGGAAAGAAGGTGGGTTAGTGAGAGTGTGTGTACTTGTTAAGGAGAGATACCTAGGGTTGCACTTCTCTAGTGAGGATAATGGACAGGTGATGAATACATGCTCCACACACCTCACTGGAGATTCATGCTGCACAGCTCAGAACACCTAGGCCAGCACCTTTGACTAACCCTAACTCAACAGGCAAGGGCTCCCAGCCTGCAGAGACTCCCTCTGATGGAGAAACTTCGAGGGCCGTGAACCTTGGGCTCAGACCCCTTGCATTCCACTGCCTCTGAGATCTGCCTCAGTGGTTATGTGTCTGGGTCTCCTCAGTTGCTTTGTGCTGCCATTCGCCAGTAGGACTCCTGGGGATTTAGGATGGCGCAGCACAGCTTCCACTCACTGCCCCTATGGTTTCTGACTTGACAACAGGTTCCTAAGCTTGAGTGTCACCACTGCCATCTCTGACCCAGCAGTATAGATGGTCAGCGTGGACTTCTCTTCCTTCCAAGGCAGACAGAGAGGACACAGAAACCCGGGCCTTCTCTCTTAGTTTCAGCTTGTTCTGAAGTAAGAGCTGAGCTCTGCTCTCCCTTCAGCCATAATCCAACTATGAACCTTGTATTTGTTAGGGTTTTACTGCTGTGAGCAGACACCATGACCAAGGCAACTCTTATAAGGACGTTTAATTGGGGCTGGCTTACAAGTTCAGAGGTTCAGTCCATCATCATCAAGGTGGGAACATGGCAGCATCCAGGCAGGCATGGTGCAGGAGGAGCTGAGAGTTCTACATCTTCATCTGAAGGCTGCTAGTGGAAAACTGACTTCAGACAGTTAGGATAAGGGTCTTGAAGCCCACACCCACAGTGACACACTACTTCAACAGGGCCACACCTTCTAACAGTGCCACTCCCTGGGCCAAGCATATACAAACCATCACAGACTTTCTTTGGGAGCCAAACCAGTGAGTTAAGTCTTTCTTTGAATTGGCATCATTAATAGCCATTCATCTACTTGGTGGCAAAAGAACAGTTTCTAGAAAGGGCAGAAAAAATTAATCATGACGCCTGCTGACTCAGGAGCAACCACTGAGCACAGTGCTGTGACTAGATAGCTGACAAAATTCTCGTAAGGAAGAAGGGGTTATCTTTGGCTCACAGTTTGAGGGTACGATTCATAGTGGGTAGTCATGGTATCAAGAGTGTCAAGGAAGCTTGTCACACCAGTTTCCAAAGTCAGAAAACAGAGAGAGATGAATGCTGATGCTCAGAATGCTCTCCTCATTCGGTTTAAGTCCCCAGTCTGTACGAAGATGCCATGCATTTAAGAGAAATCTTTCTACTCTAGTTAATCCCAAATAGAAACTCCAGCATAAACATGCCTATCTTTGTCTATCTGTCCATCATCTATTATACACCCATCAATCTATATATCTATCATCTATATGCATGTGTCATCTATCAGTTGATCAATCTATCATTTATCTATCACCTATTATTTATCAACTACCATCTACCTGCCTTTCTGACTGCCTTTCTGTCTCTGTCTACCTACCTACCTACCTACCTACCTATCTATCTATCTATCTATCTATCTATCTATCTATCTATCTATCTATCTATTACCCATTATATCCATATCAATCTACAATCCCTGTTATATATTATCTGTCAATCTATCATCTAGCTGTCTATATGCTACCATCTACCCATCTTCTGTATCTATCTATTATCTATCATACACATATCCATCTATAATCTATATATATGCATCATCTGCCAATTTGTCATCTATCTGTCTATCTGTTTTCTACCATCTACTTGTCTGTCTAACCAGCCACATATATAGACAAATGCTTAACCCAGTAAAGCAAAGATTCTTTCACAAGGAAGTCTGAAAAATGACCTCCATGACTGCTATAACCACAACAGAGTCTATCTCAGATACCTGCAATAGTTTTCTCTTACACCACATAAAATCACAGAAACCACCCATCTTACTTGTGTTACTTGAGATATTTCTTGTATCTCACAACATGTAAAAGTGAGCCTGACTCAGTTCAGGTTTTTCCAGCTACCACATATGGCCTCAAAACCATGGAGAACAGTTGGTAATGTGCTGATTCAACTTGTCAGAGCTGGAAGCCCCTTGGCAGATGCAAGAACTGTGTCACCTCTCAGATCTGTGCAGAAGGGGAAGTTGATTCACCAACACTTTCAGTCTTCTTTCTGTGGTGTTGCTTCTAAGGGCTGGAGGGCACAGGCATTTCTATGACTCAGAGTCACCCATCCTTTCCAAGGTAAGGACTGCATATTTAGAATGAAACAAAGTCTCCTCTTGTCTTAGAGTTTCCATTGCTGTGAAGAGACAGCATGACCAAGGCAGCTCTTATAAAGGACAACGTCTCATTCATCAAGGCAGGAAGCATGGCAGTGTCCAGACAGGCATGGCTCTGGAGGAGCTGAGAGTTCTACATCTTGTTTTGAAGGCAAACAGGAGAGAAGACTGTCTCCCAGGCTGCTAAGAGAAGGACCTCAAAGCCCACCCACACAGTGACACATTTCCTCCAACAAAGCCACACCTACTCCAAAAAAGCCAGACCTCCTAATAGTGCCACTCCCTGGGCCAAGCTTATCCAAAGCACCACACCTCTGGTTTTGCAATTTAAGTATGAGGATTGGTTGTACAAAAACTATGGGTCCAAAAAACCCAAAGTCGGAGATAAGGACAGGGCCCTAAGTTGAATATAACCCCAAAGCAGTTTCTAAGTACACTTGGTAGATAAATTCAGTATTGTAAAAAGCTTTTGAAAATAATTTAGGCCACTATGAACATGCTTAATATAGCTTGTCACAAGAGGCATCTGCTTATTTATTTAACTGAAATGTTCACATTCCTTTCTTCAAATTCTGCATTTCAGCCCAGAAAATACAATTACCTTCACGTAAGTAACAATTTGGAGTCTGAAAAATCAAAGCCAAAAGGGATCTAAAATTCCCCTTGATATAACATCTAGCATCTTCACGAATTTTATCTTTTCTAATTACAAATGTTATGACTTGGTGATATGGTTCTCAGCAGACCTCTGGGACTAAATGGCATATGTAGGCACTCAATGATAGAGATAATGGAAAGTTACACAGTCAAGTTTGTCTCTTTTGAATAATGCCAGAGAGGCCAACTTTAGAAGAGGCAGTGAAAAATAAGTTGGTGAAGATTAGGAAGTGGTTGTGTTGTAGATGTCCCATTGGCTTTCTAAGCTTAGCTTCCTGTGATTCCCTAATACAATGTAACTAAAAATGTAACTTTCACACAGAAATGACCAAATGCCTCACAGAAGCAACCTAAGGGAGGAGAGGTTTCTTCTGACACACAGTTTCAGGGGTTCTCAGTCCATCCTGGTGGAGCAGGCATCAAAACCTAGGAAGCTTTGTCTGTGGCAGTGGGATCCTGTAGCATCCACATCCTGACAGATCAGGGAGGAAAGAATTCTACCAGGACCCACAATCTTCCAAAATAATGTCATAAGGTAGGGACTAGGTATTCAGACATATCGCCACCCCCCCCCCCCAACAGTGGAGATACAAACTATAAAGGTGTAAATTGTCCTGAAGCTGTTTGTATTTTAATGTTAATTCCACTTACCCAAGAAGGGCTGCCTAGTGACTTCAACCAAACCCTTCCATTTTAATTAGTAAAATAAAGGGAAAGTCAGTGGCTTGGTGGGGTGAGGGAGGTAGAGAGGACCGAGAGGTCTGAGGAGGTCAGAGGTGGTCAGAGGATAGAGGGGGAAGGTCGTGGTGACCTGGAGATATCCAAGGACCAGCTAGACCCAGGTGGGATTGATTGATATTGAAAAGCTATGAACATTAAGGATTTTACAGGTCTAATATCTCATATAGAAGAGCAGTTGTATCTTTGTCTATTTGATGCAATCTTGTTGTGTAGAGGGTTTGTGGATTGAGAGTTGTATATATAAACCTGTATGAAAAGCTATCGTGTGGAAGAGTTGTGTTTGTGAGATTTTGGGGTACAGAAATACCCCGGGACAGAGGCTGAGAACAGGCGGTAGAAAACCACCAAGGGAAGGGATTTGTGTGGACAAGTTGGGCTGTGGTGGCGACTCGGACCAGGCGCCAGAGGTGCACATGGCTCCGTATCAGGGTCGGGCCTGAGGAGTGAGACCTCAGGGCTGGTAAAGAGATAAACTATTATTTTTTAAGATTTACTGCAGCATAAAGGTGAATTTTGTTTGCTTGTGAATGAAAATATTTGATTTATTTTCTCCAAATCTATTTGGTATCCTCTGACCAGAGAGATAATTCTGGAAAAAAAAAATGATGAATCTGATCCATACCACTGCCATGTTTCCTGCTCTTCATTGGGTTCATGAACATGGTGTGAAGAGATCTCTGCTCACCTTTCCTTTGCCCCAGCAAAACTACACGAGTGCCTGTGCTCTCTAATGACAACACTGAACAGCTCCAAGCTGTATCCATTGTCTTTTCTTGCCTCTGTTTCTTTTCTCATACAAGACCTTGTAATAACTGGACAAGGCCCACTTCTTATTTGCTTATTTTTCTCTCTTTTGAGCTACAGACATCTTCCTCTAGAACACAATTCTCTCTATCACCCACCCACCATATGTTTCCTATACAGGACCCATCCATGTGACTGTACTGCAATGACCTCTGCCACACAATTTGGAAACTATACATTAGTCATATACCTTGGTCCCTCATTCCTAGGGCTTAACACAGGCCCAGCCCTAGTACTGGACCCTATTTTTGTATGACCCATCTAAACTATCTAATAGTTTTAGAAATTTCTAACTGGATGAGATAAAGTTAAAAATATGCTAGGACATGTGATGGTTACTTGAAATGGAAATTTGATTGGTTGTAGTTTTGTTGAGATATAGTCATATTTAGTCATATAGCTAAGGCTGTTTGTGCATTCCAGTGGCAGGGTTGAACACCTGTCACAGACGTGACCTTTCTACTTTCTTCTAGCCATTAATAAGAGGATTAAAGACCCCAGCCACAACCCATAACTTCACCTTTCCACGCACAGTTACACATTTGGGCTTTGGGGACACTGGATATTTTTTTCACAGATCTAGAGAGAGTTATTTTTTGTTTATCCTAAAACAACCACATGAGAATATCTCTATGTAGATATAAACATAGGTATTTGCCCACATATATGCACATATCCACAGCATGCTGTAGATGCACTTTTAAATATATTTCTTATTTGGTTGTGTATGATGTGATAAATTTAGGATCAGAATTCTTGGGTTCCTCTACAAAGTACCTGTTCCACTATGTGGGTAATTGTTTAAAAAGAAAAGTCTCTATCTCAGCCTATTTCTTTCTCCTCTCTCTCTTCGGTTCATATTTGAGTTAGAAGTTTACTCATACATGTATGATCTTTTTTAACATAAAGATTCCTTTCAATTTTACCTTTTAAAAAAATCAGTGAAAAAAAAAAAAAAAAAAAAAAAAAAACAGGACTATAAACCAAAGTAGTTTCCACTTCTATAAACGCACCCTACCATAGTGCCAAGGTTCTGTGATGGAAATTTACTGAACCACTCAAACTTCCTGGCACTGTCCTTTCTCACCTCTGAATTTTTGTACCACACAGCAGGGGATAGCAGGGAGAGGAGGGGAGACAGAAACTGGAAAGTGCAGTGGTCTTTAATGAGAAAACAAGGAACAGGGCGTCCAGACCAATGAAAGAATTCCTCAGGGGCTGGCATGGCTTGTCCACGAGAAGCCCAAGGACATTTTTGTGGTAACTCAATTGTTTCCTGCAGAATCCCTGTAACTGTTGACATCCGAGTCTCTTGTTCTGTGGCCCTGCCTGGGTGGGATGGCTGTCTGTGATGGCAAAGGAGGAAATGTAAAACACCACAACTACTCCACCTCTCTGAAAAGAACCCAGTGGAAGCCTGGGCTCTGAGCTGCATTCCTGAGCTCTTCTGAAAGCTAGCAAACAAGTTTTCCAGAGCCAGAGATTCACAAGGAACAGCCTCCAAGTTGTGAAGTATTTGAACTTCTCCATTTGGCACTGGGCGGCTCATTGTGAGAAAATAGCTTCTCTGAAGGCGTTTAGAGCTTCCTCTAGACAGCAGTCCGCCACCTCCCTCCTTCCCCACCTAAAGCTGCTCCAGAAAAATATGAAACTCTAACTAAGGTAACATTCTGAGACCAAATGCTAAGTCCAGGGATGGGGGAATAAGAGAGGACGTATGTGGGATTGGAGGTTTGAGGTTGATCCAATATATGCTACACACACACACACACACACACACACAATTTGTATTTACAAACTTTTCTTTGTAATTAGCATATTTCTATGTCCTGGCACTTCACTGTGTAGTGAGCAGATCAGGTAACTGCTCTATCTGCCGCCCCAGACATGAATCATGTCTTTGGCTTGGGAGCATTCTAAATCCTTTCTATTAGCTATTTGAAAGTGTCCTACTCAAATACTTCAAAAATTGTTGTCACTCATAGTCACTAACTAGAAATTCTCCCTCCTATGCAAGTATACTCCTGTAGCTCTTAAAACATGCCCCACCCCCAACTCAGGTTTTCACCAGATTTGGGGAATTAGCCTAGCCCATGTTGGAGTTTGTTATTATTTCTCTCTGTGTGAAACTGCACCCCACCCTACCTCAATGCTTTTGGCAAAATTTTAAGAGAAGCTCAACAGCTAAAAACTACATGCAATGAAATTTCTTCTGTAATTGGTACTTCTCTTTATACCGAACATGTTCAATCGTTGGCATCTGTAAACATTTTCCTTTTCGGGGAAAGGCTGGATTTATGATGTAGAAACCCATTAACATATTGGGACAAAGAATCTGGAAGAAGCTCTTTATGTAGTATACCTATTCACTGGAAGAATTTACTGGCTTTATGTACACAGTTAAAATTTGGTTTATAACAGCGATATTCTTTCAGACGTCTCCTTCCAATAGCTTTTGTTTCCTCTCCCTACTAAAGAAAGAAAGCTAGCTTGTCCATGCTGATTATAAACTAGCAATCACAGATACTGCTTCTTTCTCTTCCTGAACTTTCTAAACTACACATCAGGATGTTTTTCTACACAAAATTCATACACCAGAGAGAAACATTTAAGTTAAAAACCCCCTCCAACTATGGGTTGGGGAGGGGGACAGATTAATCTCCCTAGGAAAGAAAAGAGAAATAAAACAGTTATGAATGGGTGGGGGAGGGGCTGGAACAGAAGAATCAATTGGGAAGGGGGAGGTAAGAGGAGGATAGGGGAGGGAGTGCAGGGAGAGAGAACGAAAAATCAATGCTGCTTGAGGTATCTAACATGAAAATGAAAACCTAATACGGTAGAAGAGTCCTAAAATATATACATGTATGAACGCTATCTAAATGAAATTGTCAAAAAACCAGGAAGACAGAGTCCCAACTGCACATGTCAAGTCATTAAATAAAGCTTCTGTGCTGAGATTGGATTACAACTAATTTGAGCTGGCCAAAGGGATCCCATGGGAACCCCTAAACTACCCACACGGTTGACAAGACTATGGATTGCTTTCCACAAGCTGATAACAAGGTCTTGTTGGTGAAGACGATGCCTACACAACTCATCGAACTTGGAGAAGTCAAGCCAGTGCCTGCATAAAGCCTTCATCCCTCTATCCTTGTGTCTTTGGTACAAGGAGGTACAGTTCAGGTTACCAAATACAGAAGAAATGTAAACACCAACCCAGCCACAAACTCATTGATCTACAATGATGTAATGTCTGCAAGTTATACTGACTTAAGGTCCACTCCCTAAGATGGGAACTCATACCTAAGAACCTGAGACTAGATAGCCCAGGGACCAGAGGGAAAACCAAGTACACCTGCTATAAAGTACCAATAAAATGGCTCCCAATGACATTCTGCTATATTCATAGATCAGTGCCTTGCTCAACCGTCAGCAGAAAAGCTTCCTGCTCTAAAAGATAAGGAACAAATGCAGAGGTCCCCAGCTAGACAATGCAGAGAGGGAGAGTCCCTAGAACACTCAGCCCTAAACAGGAATAAATTCCATGTCAAACCACTTAAAAGGGAAGAGTTATTAGTAAAAAATTATGATGATAATTTAAGATACTGTAACAGGAAAAAAACACAAAAAAACCAAAACAAACAAACAAACAAACAAACAAAAAAAAAAAAAACAAAACCAAAAACAAAAAAACAAAAGATAGGAGAGAGGAAAACAACCCCCAAACTCAGCATCTCTTGTTTCTGATGATATCACTAGTGTCCTGCTTTGAATCAAAGACATTGGTACTGGTGACTCATACCACTTTGCACTGACCTTGTGATAGACTGTTCCACTTCTGAAGAAGAGTCCTTGCATTTTCCCCCCTTTATTCCAAAACTTTAAGTTTCTGTTTGAAACGAAGTTAAATTTTTCTATGCATTGTGATGAAACAGAGACTTTGATTTTAAGTTTTTTGTTAATGTGGGATTTTTTGGCCGTTGTGCAAACTCTTCCTGAGAGTTCCTGTCATCCTGTGTTGTAGACCCTGTGCAGCCTTGGAGTACACCACAAACAGCTGAACTCTGGGAGGGAGGAATGATAAGAGTGATGAAGGATCAAATAGCAGTCACCAAAGAGAAGAGGAACCCAGCACTGGGTACAGACAAAGGTGGGAAGGGAAGCCCAGCATGACATTCTTACACATGTGCTAAGGATGCTACAGAAATTACAGAACGCTCAGATGGAAGGTTGCCAACAGGAAACAGTAACAAGACTAAGGAAGACAGGAAACAAACAGGATTTACCACTCAGAACAGGAAAAGGTTTCTTCCCTACTCCTTCATTCTCTCCTGACTGCAAGACAACGCAGCTGTGAGTTGGAAGCCTGAGATGATGAGCAATCATTATTCATAAAACCTTTATTATCATTATTCATAGTAGTTTTATTAAGGAAGTACATCTAATGGACCACTCATATTTAAAATATGCAATTTAATATGATGTTGCCTGGAGGGAAGAGGTGGTAGGAGGAATAAGGGGAAGGAGCTGAGCATATTGTCAAAATACAGCTGTGAGTAACATTATGCAAACTTAGCACATTGTATTTAGAAATATATGTACATATGTACACACATATGCATATATACATATGTTACATATACACATATATGTACACATATAAAGAAAAATAAAAAGAAGGGTGAATTTGAAAAAGAGCAAACAAGGTGCATGAGAGGATTTGGATGGGGAAAAAGAAAGGGAAAATTTTATAATTACATTATAATCTCAAAAAATTAAAAATAATTAAAATGCATTATATGCATGCATAAAATTATGAAAAAATTATTAAGATTTTATTTTTAGATGTTCGACTTGGTGGTGTTTGACCTGTGAAACCACTGATAGAATTTACATCTCACACATTATCATTAATAATGTAGCACTTTACCGCCTCTGGACCTTTTGGCCAGTATCAAGTAAATAAATAAAACATTTCCACAGGCTTGCGGTTCCTCCCTTCTACATACATTCAATTTATTTTCAAACAAGTATTCTTAGAGTGATGAAATATGCAGGAATATTTCTCTCATAGTTGGGCTTAGTCTAGACATCTCTCCAGCCTGCTTTGCAGGGTTTGGGTTTCTTTTTTAAAATCTGTAATAAGGTATCAGTTAGCATAACTTGATTGAAACATTTTCATATATATGTATATACATTTGTGTGTGCATACAAAAGCATAGCTTTCCCTCGCCAGTGAAGACTGGACTTCCTCTCCCTGACATGGAAAGATTTTAGAATTTGAAAACATGTTCATGATTTAAACAGACTAATTGAAGTCACTGAGATCTGTGCCTGTTGATTCTAACGTCTGCGTTACTTTTGTCTTATCCCCTTGGGTTTTCTGTTGTTGGTCCGCTCTTACAGCTTATCTTCTAAGCTGTGATTAAATGCTAGATGTGACACATAAAGGTTACCCCGGATAGTTTCCATCTGTTACAGAGGTATAGGGCAGAAGGAGGTTACCTTTATCTAAAGGAGGACTGTTCTCATTTGGTCTAGGTAAAGGTGGGTCTATTTAAGCTCAAGCTCTTCAGAGGATTTATTAAGAACAGTCTGTTTCTGTGAACTCTGATGTTCTGTTCTTTTCCATCCTTGTCTTGTTGAGATTGTGAGAGTTCCCAGTTTCACTCCCTGCGCTTACAAACTTGCAAGTACCCTGTGGTAAAGGTTGATTTGCCAGCAGTGATGTTCTTCTTCTATAATCTTGGCTCTTCAAGTACTGTCTGTCTTGGTAGCTGTGCTGTGCCTTCACACACAGTACACACACACACACACACACACACACACACTCAGAGACAGAGAAAGAGAGTGCCAATTAAACTCTTCCTTTCCTTGCATACACCTAGTTTATCATATTACAATGTCATAATTAACCCAGCTGCCCTAACTAGAAATCTTTCACGCCTAATTATGAGACCATCAAATCCACTCCGTTTTCTAATATTTCTCTAATTTCGTTGTTTCCTATGTTCCTACTACTAAGTCACTACTTTGTTTTTGAGAAACAATGTTATAAACAATGGGTAAATTCTCAGACCAGAATATGAAAATCATAGTGTGGGTTCAGGTCTGCCAAAGCCACGGCCAAGGTCTGGGCCTCGTAGCCTCTCTAAGTTCTGCGTTCTAAATTTAGAACTCTGAGTGCCTCCAAGTTCAAGCAGCCGGAGTCCAGTGTAGATGGATAATAAAGAGAGGGTTGAAAACTTCGTGCAAACCACAGCAACATGAGGGGACATTGGTTAAGAAGAAGGAAATGGGGTGTTTTTCTGTATTTAATTTTCTCCCAAGTAATCAGTTGCAGGTTTGTGCTAGGGAAAAAAATGTAGTAATTTGGGAACTTTGCAAGCTAGCTGACCACGGAGAGGGTGATCTGATAGGGTGCAATCCATTTCATTGTCTTGGAAACCTTTCATGGGGCAGGGGTGGAGGGCAAGGGGTGGGAGAGGTAATTAATTACTTGGAGTAGTCTTTCCCGTAGCCAGGGAAACTATTACTTGGATGCTTGTCTTCATGTTGCCCGTGTCTATTTTGATAACAGAAGTCTTGTCAAACAACTCGGTAATTTCTGGAGGCCTTATCACTCACTGAAGATTGATTAATGGGCAGCAGAGTTAAGACAGGAACTTAGAAGGGAAGTGTCGATCAAACAGAGTGATGCCTTAAAATACGCTGCTGCCTTAAAATACACCAATGCCTTAAAAATGCGTGGTTGCCTTAAAATATGTCAATGCCGTAAAATACATCACTGCCGTAAAATACGCTTATGCCTTAAAATACTCTTATTTCTTAAAATACGCTGCTGCTGGTGTCAGGGGCTGTGTAAAGCTATTGCTGTAAAGGTCCAGATCTTCGTTTATGAGGCAGTGCAAATCAGATACCACTTTATAGTGTACTTTCGAGAAAGGCTGCCAGGCATTCCTGAGTGTAACAGAGGATCTTCCTGTAATACAAACCATTCCAAATTTGGGGAAACAGAATGGGAGTATTTCGATGAGCTGCCGAAATCAAGTTCTCGTTTGAGTCACCAAGTACACTTAGCTCTCCAGGGAGGGGGCCGACTGAAGAGAAAGAGAGTCTGTGCCTGGTGTAGACACGTTTACAAAAAGGCCAGTGATCTTGTAGCTCAGCTAATCTCAGTCCTGGGTGACTTTTCTCGTCACACTTTATGATATATTGAAGCCCGGAACTTCTCAGACTGAGGTCTCACTATCAACAGGTGAAATGCATAAATGCTTGAAGTGAAAGGGAATAATCTTCACACTCCCGCTGCATATGATAGAGTCTGGGGGTGGAGTAAAGGGGGCGCGGAGAAGTGAAATTATCCTGATTCAAGTCTGTCCCAATTAAATCGGAGTTGGTATGTCTTATCGGGGTCCTCAGGCATCAATAGTTTTGAAAACGGTTTAAAGGATTGCGCTGTGCAGCCAGTGGACAGTTGTTTGAAGCAGAGCGGAGATTGTTGTCTTCAATGAATATTTACACCACCTGGAGAAACCTGAAGGACGATGCGGCTAAAGCATCGCTGAGGAACCGGAAGCAGACTAGGCTAGGGAAGGGGACGGAGTGCATAGCCAAGGCTCCGCACGCTGCAAGCATCAGCACCGACATTATCCTTTTAAAAGTCACAGTCTTCCATCCACATCTAAACGACCACAATGACCAAGCCCTCTGTGTTTTATAAGTTTCCTGTTAGTTGTGAAGTATGCTGAAATCGGAGCTTGCTAATGGAGCAAGTAAAACCTCGACTCTAAGACCAGACGGCTTGGGTTCGATCCTCACCCCCTTCTTATGGAGTGGTCCATGCAAGTTAACTTTCTCATGCCTCAACTTTTCCTTCTGCCAATGGGGACAACATTTCTGGTCCTGCAGAGGATTTTTTTTAATGGGCTAAGTAATATTTCAGCAGGGCCTGGTTATACAGTGCCTGTTCGCATTCATACACATTATTATTTTTTTAAAAAATGGTATTTTGAAGTCTTTGTGAGCCAATTAACCATCATCCCTACAGGGAGGGATTTTTACCTGAAAAGAGCATTCTCCAGAAAGATGCTCCTGGATGAGGAGACACATTGAATCTCAAAGTAATCTGTTTTGGGTTTGTTTTGGTTTGGTTTGGTTTCGTTTCGTTTGGTTTCTCAAGACAGGGTTTCTCTGTATAGTCCTGGCTGTCCTGGAACTTGCTGGAACTTGCTCTGTAGACCAGGCTGACCTTGAACTCTGAGAGACACCAGCCTCTGCCTTCTAAGTGTGACACTAAATGTGTCTGCCACCCCCTTTTCAAGGTGATATTCAGTATGTGGGGCTGCCTGTGATTTGCCCCCTATATGTAAAGACCTTTTAAGTGAGGAGAAGCTGGTGGCAAGGTCAGGTAGAGGGAGAGCTAGGACATCATTGAAAGTATGTGGGAGACGTGATCTTGACAGCAGCGCATCACGTGCATTGAGCGGACAGTACCTCTGGCGAGCTGCCATTAGCAAGCATTTCTTTGAAGAAGGTAAGATCTGAAATGAGACAGAGTGTTTTGAGGACCCCGAGGGAGGCATATTGTCCAGCAATTATTCTGGAAGTGATAATCCTTGTGTCCAATCCCGTGAGCCTTCCGTTAAGCTACTGAATGAGAGATTCGTTATGGCACACCCACACCTCACGGACCCGATCCCTCTCCAAAGCTGCTTTGTCATTCTTTCACGGATCAGAGTTGTGTTTGTCCTGAGCAGTGATCCCTGCATGACACATGACAACGCTTGTCACCACGGCACGTGGGGGTTACCGGGCATCCCTTCCCATGCTGAGGCTTCTGAATTTCTATTAAATAAAAACTCCTCTTCCTTGTGGAGAAGGATCATGTTTAATACCTCTTTTGTGTACCTCATGGTTCTTAACAAGAAGTTCTCAAAAATTGGTTGCTTTATCTGATGTTTTGCTTTTTTTTTTTTTTTTTTTTTTTTTTTTTTTGTCTTGGTTGCCTAGAAACACAGAGTTAAATATGTGAGTTTAATTACAGAAACATTTTTTTTTTTGGCTGATTTAATTAAATCTCTATATCTTTTAGGTAGTTTTGGTTGTCTGTGTTTTTTGGTTTTTGTGTTTTGTTTTTACTTAAACTTTTAAAGGAATAGAATATCAATTTATTAAAGGAAAAAAATATTCTTTTCAGATGAGTTAAAAATCTTTCTTTTTGACTCAAACTATATTTAATATCTTCTATGCTTCTATAGTTCTGTCTGATTTGAAGAAATGCATATTCTGACAGATGTGTGTATATACATATATGTATGCATGCTTCCAAAGAATCGCTTATATACTATGTACATATGGCATAAAGCAGTTCTCAACCATCCTAATGCTATAACTCCTGAATATAGCTCAGCATGTTATGACCTCCAGCCACACAATTATTTTGTTACTATTTCATAACTTTAAATTTGCTACTGCTATGAATAATTATATAAATATCCAATATATGGAATATCTGATATGTGACCCCCAAAAGAGTTGAGACCCACAGATTATGAACCACTGGCATAGGGTATGGGCTATAATACAGCATATGCAACGTGCATATGAAACAAATATAGTCATGTATATAGTATAATACATATGTGATATATGAACACATGTAGATATTCCATATATAAGACACTGCAGCACATATTTAGACATATGTCTAAACATATGTCTAATATATGAGTGTTTAGGTGTGTATATTTTAGGGAGAGAGAATGCCTTTGACTTTCAATAGTTTTATCCAAATAGTTTTTGACTCTCCTCTTGCCCTCCATTAAACCAAAGTCAAGTCAAAAGTGACTAACTGAAAGCCACCTAGGAATTCAATGACGTGAGCTGTGAAAAATGTGTGTGTCTTTCTTCCTTTTATTTTAAAAAACAAACAAATTAAAATCCAAAACCAGTTATGCACTGGTTAAACACCAATTTGTGTGTGTTTGGGGGGTAGTGTGTGTGAGTGTGAGTGTGTGTGTGTGTGTGTGTGTGTGTGTGTGTGTATGTGTATGTGCATCCATACTCATGTATATATCAAAACATCACAATGGCTATTGTGGTGGTTTGAATATACTTCACCCTTGGAGATGGCACTACTAGGAGGTGTGGCCCTGTTGGAGGAAGTGTGTCACTGTGTAGGTGGACTTTCAGGGCTCCTGATGTTCAAGATCCACCCAGTGTGAAAATTGAGCCTCCTGGCTGCCTTCAAGTAAGGGTCCCCTCCTGGCTGCTTTGGATCAAGAGGTAGAACTCTTAAGTCCTCCAGCACAAAGTCTGCCTAGATGCTGCCATGCTTCCTACCATGCTGAGAATGGCCTCTGATACTGTGAGCCAGTCCCAATTAAACACTGTCTTTAATAGGAGTTGCTTTGGTCATGGTGTCTTTTCACAGCAGTAAATCCCTAAGAAAGAGATCTTAAATATATGCAATAAAAATTAAACAAAGCTAAGTACAATCATTAGTCAGTCTATGGCTGACACAGCATTGAGTTCTGTGCAGCAGGCACACCAAGGCCCACATCTCTACGTTGCTCTTATCCAAGAGCTGAGTATGGAGTAGGTGGACATGAATAAGGAGCCATTGGGGCTTAGCATTTTTGCTCAATGGAGGGATTTCTCTCATGGAGAACAAATGTCCCCACACTGCTCACCAGCTCAGTCAAGACTCCTGAGTGGCCCTGCAGCCTGCAGCTCTCCATTCTTCTTCCCACTTTTCTTCTACAGAAAGCAGGTTTGTAGCATAACCTGAGCTGCTTCCCACCTGCCCCCTTTCTCTTTCAGACACAACATTGTCTAGGAAGCATGTACAGTTCTTATTCACCTCAATATCTGCCTCCCAGGAGATCTCAGTGTTGGCTGTGGTCATGAGAAGGGAAATTTTAGGTTCTCTCTTACTCCGGTTTAACTTGTCCTCCACATTCTGCCTCCTCTTTCTGATAGCTCAGGCATTTCCCCCTTAAGCAACAGCTGTGACCTTTTAGTAGTGTTTGCCTTTGCCAGTCACATGGTCTTTTGCCATTTACTTTCCGGCTGGAAACAGCAAATGTATCTTTAATGAATCAAAAAGCAAATATAGAAAGCCAAAAAGGTGCTGGGTTATTAGGGAAAAGTCTACTCCAATTGGAGATTAGAGAAGTATATACACACACAGTGCATGTGGGTGCACACACACACACACACAAACACATACAGATACATACATGCTTATTTTCTTTTGTAGGAAATGGCAGTTCATTCAAATTCCAAAACAAATGTCCACTGACTATAATGAGAAAGAAATAACCAGTGAAATGCATCCTATGCCTTGCTGAATGATCTAGGAATTTGGGGTGGGCTTTGTCATAGGATGGACTGGCAAGCTCGGTTTCACTTTCCACCTTACTACATTAGTAGAAGTCAGTGCTAAGGGAAATGTTTGGGGAAATGCCTGTGAAGAAAGAGAACAAGTCACCCAATTCTCAGTGTGTCATCAAGCAGTTAATGTAATTTTATGTCCTCCAAGTAATCTGTGCAACTTATGTAATGCTTTGCTCCATGTTAATTGTTAAAAATGTGACTGACCTGGATAGTCACAAAAGCTAGTGACCGAAAAGTGAACGGTGTGGGCCATCTGTAGACAGGCAGAAAGGATAAGTCTTTGAAAGTTCTTCGCACCACTGAATTCTAAGGTCAGGAAATTCTTCTTTAAATTAAATCATCATAGACTTAGTCCTACTTACTGACTACCACTAAGTATATAAATTCTGTTCCCTTTGAAAAGTCAACAATGAAGTGCACTATGAAATGCTATTTCTCTATCCCATAGAGAGTTTGTTTACATGGAGCCAGAAATACTGAAACTATCCTTGACTCTCTCTTCTCTCCCCCTTCCCCATTCCCTCCCAGCCTCTCCCACATCTCTAACTCCTTCCTTTCCTCCACCTTTCCTTTTTCTTTCTCTCTTCTTTCTCTTCTCCCATTTTTCAATGCTGAAAGGGCAGCCCAAGGACCCCAAGGGTGTCATTTGGTTTATTCAATCAGCACTTAAAAATACTTAAAGGTTTCTCATCCACTTTCACCTTATCCCTTAACCAACAAAAAGATATAAAATCCATGTTGAATACTCTGGACAACTGAATGAGGTTGGCCTTAGCTGCTTCTTTCCTTCTATATATTGCCCCACAGATGGCTGAGAACGCCTCTCATCTTTAATCTACTCTTCATCTTTAGTCTAGTCCTCCCATTTTCCCATGGGAAACAGCCAATGAAACCCAAATGGACTTCTCTAACTTTTCCTAGGCTTGTGCAGCCTACCACTTCTGATATCAAAAAAAAAAAAAAAAAAAAAAGTCAGTAAAAATGGCCTCTATGAGTCACTAAGGACAAACAGCATTCCTGAAGGAAACGAACCTCACTAGCTGAATCATATTAGAGCTCACTTTGAAAATGCCACAGATCCCTGTAGACCTGAATGGAATTTAGGCCTGAATTCTCTGTGTCTCTAGGATACTTTCTATTTGCTGTTCAGTTTCCATATAGACGACCTGCTCACTTTCATTTTTTTTAATCCAATGAACCGGCATCAGAAATAACTTCTAAATTTTAGTGTGTCCCTTAATATGTTCCTTTAAATTATTGTTGTAAGAGCAAGAGAAGTTAACTGTAGTTTTCTTTGGCTTTCAAATTGGAGACTGTGGCCAATATATTAGTCTCAAACCTATTATACACACACACACACACACACACACACACACACACACAGAGAGAGAGAGAGAGAGAGAGAGAGAGAGAGAGAGAGAGAGAGAGAATATCCAGATGGGCTGTCCCAGATCATAAAGAAGACAGTATGTTAAACCTGAAGTCCAGATAGAATCTGAATTTTAGAGATTAATAACATAGTTGTGTTCATAGAGTGAAAACAACTTAAGACATTGTGGAAAAGATCTAGGGCATGGTATGCAGAAAACCTCTGCATTTTGCATTGTCTTTGTAATTTTTGTATATTTAAAAGGTGTTTAATTATTAGGTTTATTAAAATAATAACAGAAACAGCAGTGTCCAGGTGGGCATGGAAATTGGGGGAGGGGGAGACTTGTGGATTTTTTTTCATAATTTTTTTTATAGATTATTTGGGAATTTCACATAATGACTTGTGCATTTGAGGCCAGCATGACCTCCACCACACGTTCCAGACTCCTCAAAACAAACCAAAAGTAGAAGTGAGCGGCTAGCACTGGCGAGTTAGGCCCAGTGCAGTTAGGAAAGAAGCACATCCATGCGGACGCACTGGGGGCTCATGGGAGGAGAGGGTAACTAATGAGAAGCAAGGCAAGTACGTTGTTCATCCAACTGTTCTCTAACTGGGTCTGGAGGGAGGCAATAAAGACCTGTGACATTTACAGCCAAATCTGAACAGAGTCCAAATCGCCAGTTGCCAATGGACCTACCCAACATTGGACAAGAAATTCAAACCAGAACGTGTCCCTGTGTTTAGAGACGTGTGGGTCTTATTTTTCGTCTCTCCTTCCTTGTGAAGAACATCGAGGAGGAATAGGCACTGGAATCAGTTGGGAAAGAGGATAGCTGAGATAAATAACACAAAACCAAACACAGGGCTGGAGCTGAAGCAAATCCAGGCTGTGATCGGAATTTGGACCTTTCCAACATGCCTCTGAGTGAAGAAATCTTCCTAGCCAAATGCATGGATATGAAACTACAGGCTATGAATGAACATAGGCTCATTAATCTTCCAAAACTCCACAGAACACACTAATTCAGGTCAGCTGGTGCTCAAATTGATGTCATTAACACCCTCCCCTGCCTAGCAAGCTGCCTCCCTGAGGTCCAAGGTGATGCTCTGGATTTTAGAAAAAGATTGCTTCTCTCTTGGATTTAGGGGAAGAGTGGTGGATTCTTCTTTTTTTTTTTTTAAATAGTATAGAATAGAGTTCATTTAGGGTATACAGAGGGGATTTGAAAGAGTAGAGACAGAGAAAAGTAAAGAGAGGGAGGAGCGTCAGGGGGATGGAGAAAGAGGGAGAAGAGGGTAAGGGAGTAAAAAGCAAGAGGAAAAGAGAAGAGAGCAAGAGCAAAGCAGAGCACTGGATCTTAAGGACACTTTTGTCTAAGTCAAGAACGCACCTCACATGCTTTTCCTGGAATGAAAATTTTCATATGAAAAATCGTAATTGGAAACTCAAAAGAGAATCAATTAAAACCAGAAGTGTTCTGTAGAATAATGAGGACAGGGATCCAGAGTCCCTTGTTTTACTGGCCACAGTTAATGTTATACTTCATTTGAATACATAAATTTTCCACCATTTACGAGAACACATTTAAATTGACCTAATGTTTAACATTGACTAGAAGAGAACATATATCTTCATCATAAATTATGTTAACACGGTAATTGTTCTTTAATCTTATATAACTGGTAGACATGTTTCCTTCTTCCAGGAAAGCTGAGGAATTCCAAAACAGTATTTAAGCTGAGAAGAGGAAATGCCATAATGTGGAAAGTAGATAAAGCAAAAGTCTTCAGGTCCTCACTCATCCCACAGTCTCCCTCTGGGATCCAGTGAGTGTTGGCCAAGTGTTCCAGCTGCCCTTGCCATTGTTAAGAGCAGGTAAACTCTTGTGGTCAATGTGTGTAGAAATGTTTCATGTTTCTACCACACCTGAGCTCTAAAACTTTCCACACAATAGATTTGCCTCTCCTACCCTTTCTTCTTTTGTCCCAACAACACAAGATCTAAGCAATTGTTACCAGAAAAAAGAAACCAGGGGCCTCAGTTTCTACTTCAGTGAAAATGGCCCAAGAGAATCACTTTGTCAGCCTCACACTAGGGCATAACCAAGAAATAAAAGTTCCCTGACTACTATGTTCTGAAAGTTTATTATACAGTAAGGGTTTGGATATTCTCACCGGAACACACGGGCTTCCAATATGTCTTTAGTTTTATTTGAACACTTTAACTTTTGTCTTAAAGGTCCAATATTAGCCAGGTCTTTCCAATGCTTCACATTCCTTCTGAAATTTCTTACTAGACAAATGTTTTCTTTCATGAAGAATTGACACAGTTCATCAAAACACTGATGCACTGTGCAGCCTATCAGATGGGGACAAGAGCAACTCTTATTACAGTAACTGGATTTGCTCTCTGGAGTATGCTGCTGATCCTGTCACATGGGTTTCATCTTCTATGTGCCTTCTGACAATTTAGTTTTAATTTATTTTATAACCATTTAATCCATTTTGAAAAAAATAAAATGGTGTAACTAAATATTTCAAGAGCAATACCACTAAGCAAATGGAATGAAACTTGGGCCAAGACCTGTCCTTAAAGGAACATCTCACTTCCATGTTATTAAAAGATGTCCACAAGTGTGTCTCTCTAAGTGAACATCGTATCACTTGTGTGATGTACCATGTGATGCATGGGAGTGTCTGATTATGAGAAATTCAGGCTCAGAGTTCAGAATTCACATGGGCTATTACAGTCTAAACTATTGTGGACCTCCAAAATTCATAAAACCTAGCTCTGTGTGTTAATGGTAAGAAGTGAAGCTTTTAGAGACTGGCCCTCTCTTAAGTAAGCTTAGCATTTTCATAAAGGAGGCCTCAGGAGGTTTTTGTTGTTCCTGCCTTGACAAGTAGGTCCTCACCATACTCAGAACCTGCTAACACTTGATCTTATATTTCTCAGCCTCCGTAACTGCAAGCTCTAAACCTCTGTTGTTTATAAATTTTCCAGTATTTGGTAGTATATCATAGCAGCCTCAACAGACCAAGTCATGAGTGAATTCGAATGCTCTACCCTGGTAAGCATACAGTACACTTGGGTACACCCACTCTTAGCCATGGTTATGATGTCTTCCAGCCCTCAAAAGGTGTTTCGGAGCCTTTGTCCTGGAAAGGAGTCAAGAACAATCCAAACCACTCTGAGGATACAGGTGCTGGTGGCAGCAGTAGGAGGCCTCCCTCACTACAGGTCTGCTAGGAAGAGAGGCCTCCATCTATAGTGGTAACACAGTGGCTCTTCTGGGACATCTGGATCCTCAACTTGTCTTCTAACCTCAAATGCATTTCTGGATTCTCATTCCCAATGAAAACATAAGATCAGAAAGCAAGCTCTTTTGTGACTGGATAGTGCAAACTGTTGAGATTCTTATTCAGAAGAAGGAAATCTGAAAATAAAACATATTTATGAAATAATGAGATAGCACTTAGGGTCATTTTAATTTGAATAAACAAATGGTAGACTATGCCAATTGTAAATGTAAAGATATTTTTTTATTACAAAGGGAGACATTTATAGAGTTCATTAATATGAACTCTCAACAGCTGAATTAGATAAAGTTAACTTAATTTTTTAAATTTACATGAGTACACTGTAGCTGTCTTCAGACACACCAAAAGAGGGCATCAGATCCCATTACAAATGGTTGTGAGCCACCATGTAGTTGCTGGGAATTGAATTCAGGAAGAGCAGTCAATGCTCTTAATCACTGAGCCATTTCTCCAGCCCCAAGTTAACTTAATTTTAATAGTGTAGTGCCAAATAGTATGTTCTTTTATAGATTGAGAAAATTAATAATACATATTTCATATCCACAAGAAGGTAATATTTTAAAGCAAGATATGACCAGACTATAATGAATACAATTTAGAAGAATTGTTAAAAAAAAATAATTGATGGTTTCTAAGACAAGGGGAATGTTTGCTATTGGCATCTCCTGACCAAAACATTTTGCCCACGGCTTTTTTACAAGTCAAGCCACTGAATGATATTTGTTTAGATAGAACCAACAATTTTTCTCTAACAATAATAAGATACCAACAATGTGAGAAAATGGCACCAACACCATACCCTTCCTTGTAACATGTCACTATTGGAAAACCAAAGGTCGTATTTACCAGTGTTCGTGCCTCACTTTGTCCTCTACCGAAACAGCTTTAGCATCAGATGAGGCATATGTAGAGGTCCTGACACAGAGATTCCAAGAACTGTGAAGTCCCTAAGTGTGAATAGTATGCATAAAATAAATTTCCTGTATTAATGCCTGACTTAACTAGACTGTGTCCATAGGTGAGGAAAAGGTGATCTCTTCCTTCTGAAGGAATGACAAGCCAGCTTCCCTTTCCGGTGTTCAGCAGACCCACTTCTGCCTAGATACAACCTCTAACACGTCCTTTGTTTGTTTGTTGTTTTTTTTTTTTTTTTAAATATAGTCAATGGGAGGAATGAGAATGGGGCTAGAAAAAAGAAAGACCACAGGCCCCAGTTCATAAGTAGTGATGGGAGAGCTTGTGAAGATACTTGGAGGAAGTGTTCTTAAAACAGAGAACAGGGAATAGGGACTACAGAGAGAGCTACAGTCAGTGTCCCCAGGTCTGACAGATGGAAGTATTAGGGTGTCATATTTGAGTGGCCGTGTGAGCTTCCAGCAGAAGAACCTAGCGCTCTGAGCACTAGGAAGTCATGAAAGAGAGAGAGAATACAAGGCTCAGGGCAAGGCTGCACCATCAACTGCAGTTCCATATGAAGACCAAAACATTGGAAGAGTCACTCTGAATGCCTCTCCAGCGTTTCTGGACCAGGTGTCTTGTATTATCTCAAGAGAAGAACAAGGAAAGAACAGGAAAGGTTTGCTTTGGATTTCCCATCCTGCTGGTGAGTAAAAGACTGAGTCAGATTTGCTTTAGAAAAAGGAAAGATCAGATGTCTATATTTCTACCGAGTAAATGCAAACCAATTGCATGGAGGGGTGGTTTTAAAACAACAACAACAACAACCAAAAAGAAAAAAAAAGTCAGGAAAACTGCCTAGAAATGTCCTCAGATTCTGAAAGGTTCCTATCATATGAAATGGTTCAAAGTCTCACGTCTAAGAGATACATGGTGGTTTTAGGCAGATTTTCAGAGATAGATAAGGGTTTATGAGCAAATGATTCTTAAGAAAGCACTTGTACAGAGACTGGCACTGTGGGTAGGGCCACCAGGAGGGGGGAGCCAGGCAAGTGCTGGCCTTAGACCAGGTCTCCTAGAAGGTAGCCTTTCCCTGATCCAGCAGGACACACTCTCCAGTGCTGTCAGAGCTCTAGGCTGTGCCTGAGGAAGGGAGGCAGGCAAGGGTTCGTGCCACCCTTGCTTCAGACCCTTCGTTCATGATCATGGGCAGAGTTTGGAGACTGAATTTGTAGAAACTTTGGGACGAAGAACTCTCTGAATTGTCTTCTAAATCCTAAAAACCGTTCTCCCAAGAGCTTCAGACACAGACTTGGAAATGAAAGCACACCACAGGCAGCGGAATGTGCTTGGGGGAGGGTGTCTGAGCGAAAGTTCCAGCATGATCCTTCACTTACCACGGGAAAGGTGTCCTTTAAAATCTATTTTACAAATGGAAGGATAAGGAGTTGACCATGAGAACATTAAAAAAAAAAAAAAAAAAGTAGAGCAGAAAGCTGGACCTATGTCAGGGAGACCATTGGTATGTCCTAGAGATAGACTCAGAACATGGATGCGAATCCAGCTCATCTGCTCAGTAGCCTCTGTTCTAAAGCCCCATGGGTCTTTCTACTCTCACACCCCCCACCCAGGTCATTTCTGCATGTCTTGAACTCTGGCTGTAACTCTGGGCTTGTCACTTCCTTATTCCATCCTCTTTTAAAGCCCCCTTCCCAGCATGTCTCCTTTCCTGGGTCATCTCCTCAGCAACGTTTTCTTCCAGGACATTTTTCATTTCGTTTTCCTGTAGCCTAGTCCTGCTTTGCACGATAGGACTCCTTTCTGTAACCAAGCACGTTTGTATAAAGTGTGTTCTGATGCAAAGGGGTTTTTCTGACAGTTAAAGTTGGTGGTATTTCCTGTCACTTTTTATAGCTAGTTACCTAGATAATTGATATGTCGTATGCACACACACACACACACACACAGAGAGAGAGAGAGAGAGAGAGAGAGAGAGAGAGAGACAGAGACAGAGACAGACACAGAGACACAGAGACACAGAGACAGACACAGAAAGAGAGAGACAGAGAGACACAGAAAGAGACAGAGACACAGAGAGAGACAAAAAGAGACACACATACAGAGAGAGAGAGGCTGAGGTACAGAGGAGAAGTACCTGAGGCCATTTTACTAACTGGCCATAAAAGAAAAACAAAAACTCAAATATTCAACTCCTTCCATGTTCTTCGCTTCCTAGCACACTGCCTCCCAAGTATTCAAGCATTTTATCTCAACAGTAATAAATATAAAATAGTTTCTTGGGGGAAAGCAATTCAAGCTAAGTGCCAAATACATTCCTTAGATACATGGAAACAAGTTAGTATTCATTCCAAAATAAAACAAATGAGCCTTCCCAGACAGTAGCAGACGATTCTGCTGGAGAATCTAGAGGAGACTAGTGAGGGAGACTATTAATTTGAAAAGCTATGGCTTCAGTAATTTTCTTCATTCAAGAGTTGAAATTTTTTTACCAAAAAAAAAAAAAAAAAAAAAGCTAATGTATGGATTATCCAGTTGAAGGATGTTTCAATGAGATAAATCCACCATTTTCGTCCCTGCATACAGAAAGGGGTATTCTTGTCTCCATTGTGCAAGAAGTTAGCTGTACACAAGCAGTCATGTTACTGGTCAAGAGAAGTATCAAGTTCAGGTCCTCTGCTGCCTCTCCTAGAAGCTGCATCTGTCTTGGTTCCTTTCTAGAAAATTATATCCCATGATTTACTCACAAGAGAGAGTTGTTTTCTATAATCCTCAAAGCAACCTCGAGTGACAAGTCAGTTATTACTTCATGTCTAGTAAACCGAGGCTTAGAGAAATCAAAAAACACACCTAAAAGCAGCGTGCTAGCATGTGATTTAGTGTGTCCCAAATCCAATGACATAGTCCACCCCAAACCCAACCTGCTGCATACAAACTGCATGCTCTGTCTTTACATTGCTGTCCTGTTACTGTCATTTCGAGGAGACAAGTTTTATGGATGTGTCAGTTTGAATGTTACAGAAAAAACAATCCAGGAAATTTGGTTAAGCTGTGGGGCCCTGCAGGTGAGCTGTTACCCCTCCATCACATGGTTTCTTGACTGTACAGTCTCCGAGTCTCAAATGCTTCCAGTGAATCGGTGATAGTTCTGTGCCGTGTTCTATTCCAGAAGCCTGGGTTAGATCAGCGACCAAAATGGAAAAGTCCTTGCCTGCTGGGATTTACATTCCTGTGGGATGAGGCAAACATGAAACAAATGATGAAATATAAAATTTGGTGAGTGGTGATAAATGCTGTGGAAAATTAAAGGAATAAGGAAGTCCCCCGTGACTGTGCGTGTGCGTTTGTGTGTCTGTGTGTGTTTGTATGTATGTCTCTGTGTGTGCACCTGTGCACATGTGTCTGTGTGTGTATATAATAGTGTGACTACTACTATACATGAAATGTTCAGGAAGGGGCATTAGAAAAGTCACATCTGAAATGGGGCCTGAAAGAGACAAAGGGACAATATTTACAGGTGTCTGCTGGTGCTTTCTTAAAAGAGGTGACCACAAAGGCTCAGGCCCCAAGGCCTCATCTTGGTGGATCTTAGAAGCAAATAAATAACTAAAAATAAAAAATAAATTAAAGAAAGAGAGTCCAGTATATCTGGGAATTTATACATTTGCCTCATGGATAAGACATTTAAAAAAAAGCATGTTTGTTTCTGTGACAATCAGTAATATAAGGTTCCATGGTTTGGATACTTTTGTGCCCAAAAGGTTGATGTATTAGGAGTTTTTCCCTAGGCTAGTGAAATCTTTAAGAGGTATGGCCTAATGAGAAAGAGGTCCTTAGGTTGCCAAGAACACTTTCCTCTGGAATAAATATTGGTTTCCAGGAGTGAATGTTCTTAAGCTTGAGCCTGATGCCAAGCCTCTCTTTGCCATTCTGTAAGTAAGTAATCCTTTCCCCTTCTGCCATTCACTGCGAGGCTCTTACATACAGTTCCTAGAACTGCATGGATGCAGTTAATGCCATGTAACAGAGACTTTAGAATGGCCGTGGAAGGTAGACTGGTATTGCAAGTTAAAGTTCCGAGCTACAAAGAATAAGTCAAATACAAGGGGTTTACTGAGGAATAAGTGTGGTTTCCAATCACAGACATTCAACCTCCAGTTTCAAGGCTTTCCTTTGCATTCAGTTGCATCCTACAGTTAAATGAAATGCACAGTGAGTGGTCTTATTTGCTTTGTTTTGTTTTGTGAGAAGGTCTCCCTATATAGCCCAGGCTAGCCTTGCACTGGCTATGGTACTGCAGTCTCAAGCCTATCATCTACTTGTCTCTGCTTCCCCAGTCCTTTTCTTCAGTGCCCCAGGATTCTAAGGTCTAGGCCCCATGCCTTGCTGCCCTTTTCGGGTTATGTTGCGTGTGGACTGTTAATCCGAAATAGATGGAGGAAACAGAAGCCTTGCTCTTCCATGTATCCACTCCCTGAGATTCCTTCATACAGCCCTGAGAAACAGCTTCCCAATGGCTGACCTATCAAACCAGCTGAGTCTATGTAAGATGAATCTGAGAACCATTGAGAAGTGCTGAGTACTACTCTATCAGAGTCCTTGTGGTCCTCCGTGCTCGCCCCTGCTGCTCACTGATCTTATTTTAGCCTCCAGCCACAAGTCTTCCTCTTCCAGTGTAGACCCCACGCCTAGCTGAGCTGAAACTCCATAGGAGGCTGCCTTTCTCTGCCCACAGAACCACACTAAAGTAGCTGCTTCTCTCTGCTGCTGCCCAAGGCTGGACACAGCTGTCTGAGGGCCATCTCTCTAAGGCTCGCCACCTCTCCCCCAACAGCTCCATCTGTGGAATCTGAGCACTTGGTGTTTGAGAGGAAGGATAAAACATGTGTCCTTGTTCAGGTATACATTTCAGATCGAATGCTTTTTAGTTCAAGGACTTATATATGCCTCAGTTCTGTTGTGTCTGTTTTCTTGGAGTCATCCATGACCTCTGGATCTTACCATCTTTCTGCCTTTTAAGATTCCTGAGTCTTGACAAGAGGGAGATTTTGATGAAGACATCTAATTTAGGACTGGGTGCTCCAAAGTTTTCTAATCTATACACATTGTCTAGCTGTGGGTCTTTCTGTTAGTTCCATATACTGCAGAAAGATGCTTCTCTGATGAAGGCGGAGAGAGACCTATGGATATGGCCTTATGTTATTAGGAGTCATTCTATTCCCATGTTCCCTTAACAGAAGAATAGTAGTGGGTTTTTCTCTAGGCCTAGAACATATCTAGTATCAGGTTCTTGACCATTTTGGAAGTGTTGGGAATGAGTTCTATCTCATGGAGTGTGCCTTAATTCCAATATTAAAAAATAAAAAGGTGGTTGGTTATTCCTGTAACATTCGTGCAAGCACTGTACCAGAATGTTTTGCAGGTAGGTCACTGTTGCCAGTCACAGGGGTTTCAGCTGGTATATGTTGATGATTAAGTTTCTCCTCCAGTGAAATGCAGAGTATCTTCCAGAACCATGAACACCAGTATGTAAGGGTGAAGCCTCAAGCTGGGAACCAGCTCACCTTCTCTGTGTCTAGTGATGTAAGTAACTATTGTCTTCAGCAATAGATATTTACCATTGTGTTATGGATGGCAGCCAATAGCCTTGGCAATATAGAATGTGATGTTTGGGGAGTCCATAGATACCCATGGATCAACGAGATGTAACTTGCAGTCTTAGCAGTAACACAAACACATTCTTGACTTCATGCCTTTATAGATAATATACTTCTAAATTCGAAACATCCTTTTCTTTGGTAAATTTTATGCTTCATTCAAGGAACCTAAACTTCTGTTCTTAATGCTTCCTCAGATTGAGTTGGCCTATATTACCTCTTACATTCATTTCTTATAGCTCTTGTCTTATTGCATTAGAAAGCTGGGATTATGCATCTTTGCCACTGGCATGGAACTACTTTTGTGAATAAGAACAGTATCTTAGATATACATCTTACCCACAACATGAGGTGCCTCAGTGGCCATTTGCACAGAACTAGTGCTGGACACCCTCGCTGATTGACAATGTATCAACACTGCCTGGGGTTGTGAGAAATGTGGGTCCTTCCCGCATAGACTTTGAGATATTGCCAACCAGTGATAAGTTACCATTAATGATTTGTTAAGCTAAGTTGATAACGTGTTGAAAAATAAAATGACTCTGTGACTATACTGTTACTGACCATTGAAAGTTTGTGATGGATGGCCCCAGCCTCACCTTTGCTCTCATTCACTCTCAAGTTTTCTTAAACATTCCTCTGTTTGTTCATGCATGCTGGATCTGTTCTGAGACAGACATGTTGCTATGACCACCACAGCCAGCACTAACACATTCCCCCTCATGCTGGCCACAGTCCCTGGTAACTATCAGCTTTGACAAAAGTGAAAGGCAAAAATCTGTGGGAAAAAAATATGAAATTAGAACCCAGCGTTGGATCTAATTGTTCTTTCATTATGTAAAGATGATCTCATGCTTTCTGACTGTCATGTGGTGACTCTTGCATGATCCTGAGACAGAAAGAACTTCACCAGGACTGAACTGACTCTTCTGACAGACCCATGAGTCTGGCTAACGGTGCCTTTGGCCAACTTAAGACCAACTAAAAACCCAGTTCCTAAATTCACAGTCCACACAAAAGCTATAGAGAAGGGTCAAGCCCTTCAACAGTTATGGCATAATTGAAGCCACTTCATTTGCTGAAATTTGTAAAAAGTAGATTATCCCAGCCAGATCCAGGTTCTGAAGCTAAGAATAAAACAACTTCAATAACAGAAATGTCAGCTTCATTTGTCCCCTAATCTTTGCTTTGTGATTGTGATTTAAGACTTTCCAAGTTTTGTGTTGAAATAACAATTCCAACCCCTGTCTTCTTTACTCCCCCTCCCCCACTGACAGGCCACCCTTCTGATCATTTTGTCTTAACATTAAACATTCAAAGTGCATGGTCTTGCTTTCGTGGATAGTAATTTATTTACATGGGATTTGCTGTGTTTGTTGTCAAACATTTGATCTCTTTTTCCTAAATTCCTCTAGGATTTCCAGCTAGCTAATGTGGCTTTCATGTTTCCAATAGAAATAACAAACAAAAACACAAGAGAAATGCAAGCATTTTGCTGAAATGCGGAGCATCTGGGGTTATCACCAAAAGAGGCCTGAGTCATGGCTCCGGAGCAAGGAGATTCTGAGGAACTGTCTGAGGAGACAAATCACATTAAATGTGTTTATTTGGTTTTCTGAAATGTCCCTTCCTCTGGCTTTATTTACATTTCATTAATATGAAGTTCTTCAACCTGAGACACGTTTTGTTCTACCGACACTTTCACAAGCAGCCAGAGAGTGAGACTGATCCTAAACAAACTCTTGGGTGATATGAAACCTCTGTAGTTATAGAAGCAAGAGGACTCTAAGTGGACCAAAGTCCACTTCCTCTATAGAAGGGGTGGTTTTACATCCCTCAGGAAATGGATCACCTTTGTTTTCCAGCAAGCTGAGATGGTGTAGGACTACCCTCAGGATCAAGGGTTAATGGAAAAGTTGTAAATTCCTCAACTAGGTCAAATTCATTAGTCTTGATCACTTTCAGTTTGAGTCAACCAAGTCTAATTAAGCACAGTTTGTTTTAATGAAGTCGGAGACCAGGTTCTGCCTTGTCTACCTGAACTTGCAATATTGCAGACTTCATACTTAATTAAGGTAAAGAATTCCTTTTGGTTCCCACAGCCAGAGTTTCCCATTTATTCCATATGAAGTGCCAGTTGGCTTCCACAGAGCCTGCAAGCATGTGCATTTGGCACAGCTGGACAGTTTGTGAACTTATGTGGAATTAAAAAGGTACCATATCCTTGAGAAGCATTCCCAGTCACCTGGATTTCTATTTATCCTCATCACTGATCAACTTGTTCCAAATCATAACAAGCACAGGCATAGTGGAGGTGGTGAACAGTGGGTGTCAACAGCAGTACTGTCAGAGAAGTTGCCTTTTTCCCTTAGCCAACTGCCTGAGGTCAGTGAAGACTGATAGAGAAGTCATCAGCTAGCATTCTGACTCCAATCTGCTTCCAAAACCAATCTGAAGATAGAAGAAGGAAAGGCCCCGGGTAGTGCTTGCGGTAGCCTAGGATTTGTGAGAACACAAGAGGAGCAGCATCCCTGGAGAGCTGCATGATAGCAGATCTGGCACAAGAGGACTCAGTTCCAGCTCCCTCACTGTCCTGCTGGAGCCACTGGTTAGAAGACCCTGAACAAGTATTTCACTTCTCTGAGCCTTGGTCTTCTCATCTGCAAAGAAAGAGGGTGTGAATAGACCCATGTCTCTCAAGCTATCTGTTATGGAAAGACACTCTTCTTTTGTTCCTGGACACTGAGATTTTGTGCAGCATAGTAAAAATTGTGAGAAAAAAAACTGAAAATGATTGAGTGTTGAAGCCATGTCAAATTGCTATAAAATGTCTGAGTGTTGACCTTTTCTATATTTTTATCACCATGAGCTGCTAAAAACATATGACTTACAGTCTTCTGTAGACCATGAAGGGCACCAGACTACATGACATCTTGGTTCTCTCTCAGCTATCAGTCCCTGCTATTCACAATCAATCTGCCTATCCACTTGGGTTTCCCAAGAATCTAAATGGGAGCTTAATGGTGTGGTTACACTTACATATCTAGAGTGCCTTCCAGAGTCTTCCATGACTCTTGAGGAAAAATACTGTAAATGGGTGGCTAATGAACAACACAAGTTGTCCCTCACAGTCTGAGCACAGGAGTTCTAAGATCAGAACACTGGTGTTTGCACTGTTTGATGAGAGCTGATTCCTGGTTCACAGCTGACTATTGTGTTCTCATGGTAGATACACAGTTGACTATTGTGTTCTCATGGTAGAATGGGTAAGAGGTCCTTTGGGTGCCTCTTTTCTATAAGAAAACCAAAGATATAATCCCATTCCCCCATAGACCCAGCTTCAAATGCAATCAAACTGAAGGTTAGGGTGTGAACCTATGAATTTTGAAAATATATAAATATTCAGGTAGCTGATTGGAGCATGCAACAAAGATAGAGACAGCTGCTATGCAACCAGAAATGTTTCTGTCTCTGTCTCCTTTTGTCCTCTCTGGAATCTTGGCACTGTCTCGTGGTATCAGGGGACCCATAACAAATTGTGTAACCTGTTGGGACCTTGTGATTTTGAGAACAATTGCAATGCCTTCTTCATAGGAAGTGTGTGTGTGTGTGTGTGTGTGTGTGTGTCTGTGTGTGTGTGTGTGTGCTTGCAAACATGGGGTCCAGAGCTAGACTTTAGACACCTTCTTCCATTGCTTGCCACCTTATTTTTGGAGACAGAATCTCTCAGTAACTCTCAGTCTCTCTGATTTAGCTAGACTGATTGGAAACAATCCCCCTCCCCACTTGAATCTGCCTGTCTCACCCAGATCCAGCACTGAAGTTACAGATGCTTGCTACTATAACAATTTTTTACACAGGTTCTGGGGAATTGTATTCCAGCCTCTGTGTTTGCAGAGTAAACACTGTACTGAGTTCTATCCTCAAACCTTGGGAGCATTTTCAATAAAGGCTTATTTCAATATAATTTTAGCCTAAAGAAAAAGTCATTAGATTATTATAAGAAGTCCTGCTTTCATTTGTAGTCCTCTTCTCAATTTCCTTGTCTTTTTCTCCTTTCCATCCATTTTTTTCTTCTATTTTTTTTCCTGAACTACTTGGGAATAGTATGCCTCAGTCTTGACCACTGGACTGTTCTAAGTATTAAAGAAATTGACACATATGAAATGCTAAAATGCCGCCGGCACACACAGTCAGCCTCATAAATCATTAGGCATTATCTTAACTTTCAAAGATCATTTCAGACATCCAAAAGGGAGCCCCAACAGGGTCACTGGGAGGCTATTCCACAGGGACTCTTCAACATGCTAAAGATCCACCCCTGTGTCTCCACCCTTCTCAGATATTCATGTTAGATTCACTTACTTTCAAATGTGCTGGATCTGACCAACTTAAAGAAAAAGTCTCTGTGCTATATATAGCTAGTCTTGAAGGCTATCACAGAGTGTGTCTGCTCTAAATTACCCAGTGGCATTAAATCCAACAATTTCTGGGGCTTGAACATTTTTTTAAAACAAACTTGAGCTACTACTGCTAAGAAAATATTAAATTAAGAGCAGTGACTAAGAACCAGGCCTTTAACTATTCTTGCTGTTTTCTCTGTCCTCTGGGGAAATAAGAGATTTCTAGGAAATTCAAATATTACCTTTTCAACAAAATGCCTCCAATGTCTCAAATACCTTCCTCTGTCTGTTATCCAATATGTTTGCTGATTTGCATAATATCCCCATGTCCGTGTTAACCCTGGGTCTGGTTTGACTGGAGCTGAACCAGAATGCTGCTTTTTCCACATTTGCCCCATGGGTTCCTTTACTTCCTGATTTGCCGCCTCATCCAGACCCTGCTGTGCTGAATTGAATTAAGACTAGAAAAAAATATACAGACTTGAGCTTCATCTTCTTGTATTCAGACTCAGCTTCATAGAAGAGCAGGACTGTTCAGTCCACAGTCATTTCTTAAAATTATTCTACGTGAGTCATATGCCAGAAAGAAATCAAATCACAGAGGCGTCTGGTTTCCAGAAAGACTCATTCTTCTGAAGGCAGCATCTAGAAAGCTAGGTGACTTATCTCAATAACTCATTGTTCTTTGAAGTGTATTTGAATAAAGCCAACATGACTTCCTGGGTTTCCCCCCTAAGAATTGCCACATGACCACAACAAATCCTAGCATTTTCCCAGTAGGGTTCCTACCTCAAGACTTTCATGATAAATAGCACCTATGAATGAAAAAGAAGACAAATTAGGTGTTTCTTCTGTCCCAAGATTAATTATACACATACATCTAGGGCCACTTCAGCCTTGTTTCAGTCTCTCCCAATGGAGACGATGTCAGGTATAATCACAGCCCCATAATGGTTTGCTTAGTATTTGACTAGAGCATTTTTGCATATTTGGTTAATGGCGTTCCTTGGGCTAATCCATTGCAGCCAAGGAGCCAAGGTTTTCTTATATTCTCTTCAGAACAACCTCAGAATGTATAGGTACTGAGTAAGCATGACCCAGTATTTCTGGATGACCTAATTTTTCTTTCTTTGGATGGGGAAATTCACTCATTGTGGCAAATACTTGGCGCCATTGCCAATGGCCAGTGGCAGCAGCTCTGGCTCCTGAGCCACTGCACTGATACATACCCCTCCTGGAAAGGAACTCATATTTCTAAGAGCATTATAGACTCAAACACCAGAAGAAGAAGTCCGCACTAACACCATTCTGCAAACCATGTGGCACATGCAGCTTTAGTAGAACACCATCTTCTCAAAGGAATCAGGGGGCTGGTAGCAATGATACTCATCTAACTTGTTTACATTTTTGAAGTATGATTCCTTTAAAAATTAATAATGAGAACTGGGGGTGCAGCTCAATAGTAAAGTACTTATCTAGTATGCACAAAGCCTTGTGCTCCATCCATCTTTGGCACAACAAAAAAGAAGAGCGAAATACAGAATCACCATCATCCCTAAAATTTTGTCCAAGTCTATACCCAAACTAAAAGACAAGGTATGTCTACATAAAAACCCACAAAACCATATTCACCACAGCTTTACTTAAAATGGCCCAAAATAAGCAACCCAAATATTAAACAGTTGATCAACATTCATAAAATGGAATATTTGGGGAGGGGCATAAAAGGAACAAAATGCTGATACATCTCAAGACATGGTTAAACTTTAGAAGACCCTTCATGAATTAAGGCAGACACAAGAAACTACGTATCATGATGCCATTCATATCAAATGTCCAGATTAGGCAAAGCCATAGATGTAGTGGGTCGCAGTCCCCTGAGACTGTGGTGGGAGTAGGAATAAGAAGTGGCTGCAAGTGAAGAGACAGTCTCCTGTGGAAGTGATGGGGGTATTATAAAGTAGCAGAAGTGCTTCTGTAAGTCTACCACAATTCTACAATGCACTCAATCGTACATTTTTAACAGATGAGGTTTGCGACATTTTTAAATCAATCAGCCAATAAAACAGGGCATAAAACTTAAACAGCAATAGCAGTAAAACATTGGGGTATGAGTTTCAGTGAATTCAGGAAAATTTTCTATTTTCCTAGCTAGACTCACATCCCTTCCTCAGGGTGTCCCTCAGACTCAGAACAGCAGACATTTGCTCTTTCTAAAATCCAGCAGGTATCCTACGGCTCCTACTCCATGACCAGATCAGACTGCAATGCAGGCTGTGAAACCTTGTCTTTAGTGGTTTCTGATATGGTACTACCTACATCCCTGGACAGTATGAGTCTCAGGCCCAGGCTTCTTCATTTCTACATTGCTAGTGAGTATTTCCATCAGAAGCAATTATCTGCCTTTCTTAGCAGAGCAGATACCCAAATGTTATCCTCATCCATCAAACTGTCAGGACAACTGTTTATGAAACATCCAGAGCTACTTGTCACAATATGTCAGCTAACTCGGTTTAAACAAAAGAGCCCCTGTGTGATGGAAAGAGAGTCCGGAGGACATTTATGGAGACCAAGTTTCATAAACACAAACATATGACCTCTATGCAATGATCAACGGAAATCTAAGGGCGAAGCTACCATGCTGCAATCCTGAAACAGACCTCAAGGGATTTAGTCTTCCTAAGTTAAATTTTATACGTTAAATTTCTACCGTGATGCACCATCAAGAAGAGTGAAGAATTTCTCTATGTTCACTGCAACCAAATGGTCACAGAGTTAGTAACACTGGATGGAGCCTGATTTTGCAACTTGTGATCGAGGCAGAGCTGAGGTGGTTTTTAGTTCTCTGCTTTCACTGGGGTTATTTCCAGCAGAGACTTTGCTTTTGTGTTGTTGGCCCTCTGCTCTGTTCCGGTCACAGAGAATATATTAAGTTCATCCTAGATGAGGAGACCAAGTTCCTGACCACTTTTCTCTACCATGTCTCTATTCCCCTGCTCAGTCTCCAAAAATATTCCTTAACCATGGTTTCTCTGCCATTTTTCTTTCTAGATGGCATCCTCATCTCAAATCATGTCTCTCACCGAGTCAGTCAGAAGCACTGATATATTTTTTAATAGAGTGACTAAGTTTGTTGTGGACACCAAACACTGTGTTAGATCAATATAGTAATAATAAAAATAACAGTGTAGTAATGACCTAGGCATAGTGGTCCACGACTTAAATCAAGTACTCAGGAGACAGGCAGGCAGATGTCTGTGATTTCCAGGGCAACCTCCTCTACAAAGTACGTTTAAGACACCCAGGGAAAAGGGTGGGACTCTGTCTCTTAAAATACAGCCTGCAAGATGATAAATTCATGATATATAATCCATTATTGAAAGAATATCTGTCAAATATCTTACAAAACTCAGTAACTAAATGATGTAAACAGGCATTAGGAGAGGGTCAGAAGAGTGTTTGAAAAATAAAGTTTTATATTCAAAACAAGTTACTGTCTTTTGTGGTAATCATTCTCAGGAAGATTAACCTTTTTCATCAAACAGAATTTTTCTGCAGATTTTTTTTTCTGCCAAGATTCACAAATTGCCTTCATCTTCTTAGTTTTACAACAGACAAAGAAAATTAAATTCGGTGTTTTACTAAAAAACAGTCAGAAGTTCACTGGGTTACACTGGACTGTTTTGTGGCTTTCAAGCACATCAAAGCTTCTAGGACTTAGAGCTGACTGGAGGAGGCTCATGAGGGTAAAATCTTCATTGCTTAAGTGAAGTAACCAGACAGTTTATCAGCAAACAAGAACCTACCACTATCCTCAACACAGGGGCCACGGCCCCCTTCTCCATGCAAGCCCCTAAGCTCTCCAGGGTCATGTTTTTCACCTTAAATGTGTAGGTTACTGGAAAGAAGACAGAAAACAAACAAACAAACACCTATTGGGCCACACAAACCCAGACCAAGAACCCCTGCCATATAACTGTAAAGAGCAGAAATACTACAGGACTCTTGCAATTATTTGGCTGCCGTGATCCTTCTAAACAAACATTGGCGATCGGAGTCATCCAAGGACCCAACAGGTATGTTGCTCATAAGACAGGGCTCTCATTTTTAAAGAGATATGGTGTGGATTGATGTTAAGGTGATACATGATTGGAAAGTGCAGAGGTAGGCGGAGAAAAGGTAGGAAAACGGAAGAAGAACAGAGATTGAGGGAAGAAACCAATATGGAACACAATAAAGTGGACCTAGATCCTGGTGGCTGTCACTGGCGATAGGTACATATGAATATTCTTAAAAGATTCTATATGTCTTTTTATCTCTTATATAGAAGGGCAGTTTGCATCTTTGCCCATTGGGTTGTGGATTGAGGATTTAATAATTAACCTACCATGAAAAGCTATTGGGCTTTGGAGTCATGTTTGTGCTGGGCAGTAGTGGAAAGGAACACAACAGGGCGGTTGTATCCACCCGGGACAGAAGCAGTAGGGTGGGCAGAGTGAACTGCCTGGGAAAGGAATCGTGTGGAGAGGGCGGTTTGCGGGCCAAGTGACAGAGTCCGTGTGCTCAGCTCCACACTAGAGCAGTGACCGCAGGGGCTGATAAAGGGATAAGCCATCTAAGCTTAATATTTACTGCAACAATATGGGAAATCCAAATCCTTTGCACTGTCCCCACCTCTATTCTATGCTCTTTACCAGAGCTCTTTGGAGTTTAAAAGAACAATCAGACACCGTACACATCAGTCATTGAGGATTCCATGCTCTGATAAGCAAAGCTGAAGCTACAAATGGGTTAGAGCTTCTTGTAGAATTGCCTAAGACTATCCTAGAGGATAACCAAACTTTAGAGCCACTGCAGTTTCAGTTTTATGGCCCATTCATAAAAATTATTTATATCTGTAATATCTATGAATTATTCCTTGTTGTTAGATTTATGCCCAGCTTAGTTCTTCATGAGAAATGCAAGTCCCAATTACATTGCTTCTCTCCCAATGCTTTTATGGGTTTAGATTTTCGTGTGTGTGTTTTAAGGTGACATTTTTAGGAACCTGTTACTTTGTGTACAGGCTCAGTCATGCAGGAGATGACCCCAGAATTTCGCTTGCTTTAAATAACAAACCCATAATGTACACGTGCAATATGTTCAGCTTGGGTTGGAGAGTATTGCTCCTCTTGTCCTCTCTTAAGGGCTGGGCTATGAGAGGAAGTGCCTCAATTGAGGCCATGCTGGGCTATGGTAGAAAGAATGCGCAGCACATTGTACATTTACACATAAAGCTTCCATCCAAGAGTTTCAGCTGCTGCCTTTTATGTTTCATTAGCCAGAGTAAGGCACAGACCATGCCTAATCTGAAAAAAGCAAGGACAAACCTGAAGGAGAATGGAAACATTCATCACTAATTTAAATGGCTACCTGAACCTGTTTTGGAAAGCAGACCCTCCTATTTTTAAGTAGCTTTTGTTCTCTTTAAAATACACATAGATAAATAGATAGAAAGATAGATAGATAGATAGATTATAGATAGATAGATAGATAGATAGATAGATATAGATAGATAGATAGATAGATAGATGATAGATAGATAAATAGATGATAGATAGATAAATAGATAGATAGATGATAGATAGATTATAGATAGATAGATAGATTATAGATAGATAGATAGATAGATGATGATGATAGATAGATAGATGATAGATAGATGATAGATAGATAGACAGACAGACAGACAGACAGACAGATAGATAGATAGATAGATATGATTGATAGACAGGTAGATACATAGATACAAAGACAGATAGATACATAGACAGACAGACAGAGTTATCTGTTGGGGATAAGGGGATGCCTGCCTGTTTGTTTGTGTACCATGTGTTTTCAGTGCTCACAGAGGCCAGAAGATGACATTAAATCGTTCACGACTAGAGTTACAGATGATCATGAGCTGCCATGTGGGTCCTGGGAATCAAGACCAGGTTCTCTAGAAAGAGCAACTATTGCTCTTATCCACTAAGCCATGGCTCCAGACCCAGCTCAATTAACATTTTACACACATGTATATCTATGATATATGTACTGTATGTGTGTGCATGTGTTCATGTGTGTGCACATGTATTGAAGTACACATGGAGATCAAGGGAGCAATCTTGGGTATTAGTCCTCATTTGACTTAGCGTCTTTTTGTTACCTCTGCGTACACTGAGTTAGCTGGCAGCTAGATTCCAGTGAGTCTTCTCTCTGGTGCCCCATTTTACCGGTACACATGGAGGGATTATGCATGGGTACTGCTGTGCCTGGCTTTACAGGGATTCTGGGGATTTGAATTCAGGTGTTCTCACTTGTGCAGGGAACCATTTACCCACTGAGGCATTTCCCCAGCCAGAAATTTTACTCGAAAAGGTATATGGATCTAGTTATTAATTTGCAACATGTTTATGGTACCAGAATAGGCATATATTTTGATCCATTAATTTAAACCCCAAATCTACTTGAAGCCATTAACCAACTATAGATTCATGTGTATGCCCTTGTTTTATGGCAAAATGCCACAGAGATTAATAATACAGAATCCTTCAGCAGATCCCAAGTCAGGCAATTTGGTCTCAAGCCAGAAGACACAGCTTTCCTTTTTGGAAAGAGTTGAGGTTTGAGATTGGCCATTTCCTTTTCCCATAAGGTCAGAATCTGTCGACCTCAATGGCACAGAAGGCTCATTTGTCACACCTGGCAAGCATTGGGGGCTTGGATTAACACCGTATTTTGAGACTTCGTTTTAGCAAACGTTGGTTAGCAGGTGATTTTGCGGTTTCAATCTTATTTCCTCATTATTAATTTTGTACGGCCAGCTTCAAGTTGCTGAATCCAGATTGGAAATCATAAAATTTTCTGCTACAGCAGGATTAGGAACACATAGAACAAATGAATCACTGTCAAAGATTCTGGGGTCAGAGGTTAGATTAAGGCTTATGTGTAACATGTATTACAAATACCTGCCCAGCAAAGGCCCAGGGAAGACAGGGTTGCTGAGTCCTCTCTGGCAAGCAAACCTGAAAATGATCTTCTATAATCAAAAACATTGAAAGAAGCACACGTGAGTACTAGCTCTCAAATGATACTGGAAGCAAAACTAAGCATGCCATTTAATCCTAAGATGTAGAAAGATCTAGGAAGCCCCAACCGTAACTATTAACCCTCATTAGAGGATTTCATTAGAGCTTCTCAATTCTTCAGGCATGAAGTTGGCATCTTTTAGTCAGGACCATAGCAGGAGATAGACAGTCTATTTAGCTAGGATTATGGAGGAACATGTGGAGTTGAACAGATGGTCTGGCAGTTGGAAACACTTGCTACTCTTGCAAAGGACTCTGGTTCAGCTCCCAGCACCCGTACGGATGCTCATAACTGTCCGTAACTCTAATTCCAGGTGATCAATGTCTTTGTGAGTACTAGCCACACTTGTGGCTGTAAAACAGAATTAATGGATCTTTGAGGTGTTTTTAGGGGGAGTGGTTGCCATTGTTGCTGTTTGGTTTGGTTTCTGTTTTGTTTTGTTTTGGTTTTTGGTTTGGTTTTCTTTTGTTTTTAGATGAAGGAGATAGTTAGTGTGGAACTTGCAGAAGGATGGTGAAGATAGAGAAAAATCTTAGTGTTTTTTTTTTTTTTTTTTTTTTTTTTTTTTGTGGAACCCAAAGACTAGCCAAGGTAAAAGCCATCAGCATCACCATGCATGTAGCAGAAATGGGTAGGAAACCGTACCAGAATGCAGTGACAGCAGCAGCCTTGGAGGGAAGAAGCTCAGTGGGGGTTGTGGCCCTGAAGGAACATGGCCATCATTAAAACAGGGTCAGGACCAAGGGAAATGGCTATAATGCTCTCCCACTACAAACTCTTAGGGTTCTAGTTCTAGGGCAGCTAAGGCCACAAAGGTCAGCCTCAGAGCACAGAAAAGTGGGTAGAAACTGTGCTGAGCTGATGTCTGCCCCTCATTAAACGAAGAGATACTATCTGTAACTGTATGCAAATGTTTCCTCTTTTGCTCTGCTTGGCCAGCTTCAATTTGTTCCCTCTCTCTTCTCCTTGAGTAAGCCATATGAGAGCTCAAAAAACAGATGCCAATTAACACACAAACGCATGCTCCTTCCTCAGACTCCTCTTGCTCCCCCAGCCAATCAGGATGCTTAAGAGTTTCAACCCTGTGTACTGATCCTGGACCACAGCTGTTGGAGAGCCTCACACTTACTTTGTTTTCTTCATACTCATTTTTGGTGTTGAATGTCTATTGTATTGTCCAACAGTTGAAGTGGAGTAAGAGGCCCATTTAACATCCTCTCCATGTTGAAGTTAATCACCATCTGATAAGCCCTTTGGCTCATTATTTTGTATGTCTTGTAAATTTTAGATTACATGTCACTTTGACCATTGAGTTTTCCATTCCGGGAGGAAAGCACATAGTCACTCACTTAAGTAATCAATAGGATTGAATGCTTGATATCATAGTCACAAACTGTTCACAAATTATCTACTTTAAGTTCACAAATGTACCATTTCTGTTTAAATGGACTAATCTCATTTTGAAGCTTTATTCTGGGATTGTGGCATCTTTATTTTTCTGACTTTCTCAAAAGATAGAACTTAAAATTTCTCCCTGGGCAGGGGGGCGGGGGAGGGATCAAAGGCTATGCAAACAGCAGATTTTAGTCTGCGTTCCTTTACAATAATGTTAGTAGTATACCCTCAAAGTGCTCAGTAAACTCATATAATTTTCTAGACATACTGGTTTGTTTCCCAGAGTATTTTCCCCACTATTCAAAATGCTCAATTATCAACCAACTTTAGTGTTTAATTTTGAAGTCATGAGAGTCAGATTCTTGTTGTCTTTAATTACAAAGAAACAGGGTGAGGGAGATTTTTTTTTATCCTGGTTTATAAAGTGTCATTATTTCATTTATCATTCTCAGCTACTTTATCATCAGTGTCACTGAGCTGGCCAGAGGCAAGGAGGTTAGGATTACTTTGATTATTTTACACACACACACCCCATAGAGAATAGGAAACAGACAAAGAAATGAACAGTTCATTTGAAGTCTGCAAGTTCATGACTTCATGAGATGAAACAGCCTAATACAGAGGAAGATGTGGAGCTGGGAATGAACAACTAAAACAAAATTCCCAGCTGAGAGATTCTGAATAAGAGGTCAAAAACCCAACACACAGGTCCAGGAGACATTATCCCGAAGGCTTTGTAAGAAAACACTCAGCAGAGAAGGTGGGTATTGCTGTGTTTTTCAAAGAAAGGGCACCTGAAAATATGATGGAAGTCACTGAGGTTTGTTCCCTGGTGACCCCGGAAGGTTGCTACAGAATGTCAACAGGACTTGTGCCTGATTTTCCTTATCACAGCAAGTTCAGAGGCCTGTAGATTAGCAGCCTAAGTTCTACTGTGTCTTTTCATCTGTGTGTTTACCAAATAATGCCTGGTCAATGTTCAACGAAAGTTTGCGGAATAAAATGGTGGATGAAGAAATGAATACATTAAAAATAGGGTTGGAGAACATGGCCCAAATAGAGAGGATCAATGAGAAAGGGGTGAAGGCAGAGGGAAGTCTTAGTCTGTGCCTCAAGAAGGGAAGCCCTAGACCTGTGGCATCTCCCCAGTTTTGTCTACCCGTCTGATACCTACTTTTCAAGTTTTCCTTATTTTACAATCTCAAGCATTAATGTACTCCCTTCTTTCAATGCTTGTGCTTCTATGTTGTGGTAAATATTAAAAGATGGCATAACCTTTTATCCTGTGCTTTGCCAGCTCCCAAGGGGCCATGTGGCACTACGGGGTCTCTAACTTGGCGCTCTACACAGCCTCTAAGAACTCAGGCGAGGTTCAGTCCACCACCCCTGCTGCTTCTATCCTGGGTGGATACAACCTGCCACAGCTCCCAGGGACTAAAACAACAACCAACGAATATGCATGGAAAGGCCAATGGCCCCAGGTGCATATGCAGCAGGACATTTTCTGACATCAATGGGAGGAGAGGCCTTTGGTCCAAGGGAATGCCAAGGTGCTGAGATGAGAGGGGGTGGTTGGGAGAGGGAGCACCTTCATGGAGGCAATGGGAGAGGGAGGGGGGAGGAAGAGGGGATGGTGGAAAGGGATAACATCTGAAATGTAAATGCAGAGAATATCCAATAAAAAAGTTGAAAAAATAATAAAGGGGGCACATCCTTTAAAAAAAAAAACCCTACTCTTAACTACCATATAACATGGCATTTTGGATCCCAAGAAGGATCAGATAGCTCTGGGCTAGACACTTGGAGATGCTGAGATCACCATTGAAACCAAGGAGTCATTTCAAATGCACTCTTTCAACTATGTTGCTCTTGAGAGCACGTGTAACAGAGAATGAAGAGGAACACTCAGAGAGCCTGGAGAAAATCTAAGAACCCTGGGTCATCCTCACTGTCATTACCTCAAGCCCTCATTGGCTACCTTTAATCTGTCTGCTCACAGAACCACTTTGCAAAGGTATTGAGCTTGCACTGAACACTTTAGCAATGAGGGCATATTGCAGGCTCCCCAAGAGCCATGCTACAGAAAAGAAAGATAGGCTGCCAGAACAAATCCTCTGCAACAGTCCAACTTCCTAGGTCTTTGGGCTCCCTTAAAACATTACATCTCAAACATGATGGCTCTTGAGCCATTAAAAAACCTGAGTAGGTAAAAAACTAAACACCAAACATTGTAGATATTCTTGGTCTTTTTCTGTTCCAGTTTGTGTTCATCATTCTAAGAACCTCATTCCATTTAATAAAGGAAGATTAAAGGGGAGTGGATTCCCATTTCCAAGGTAGCTGGAGAACCAACCTTAGACTGCATCACTGCAGAAATCCAGGCTGTCCGACAAGGCACAGGATTGATGCCACTTCACTTCCTCATCCTAGGAACTGCCCGCTCTGCTCCTCTTACCTCGGCCATGCATAATCTGAGGACCGCTCCATCTCAACAACCAGTGCTATTTTCACAGAGGATTTTCTTTAGAGTGTGTCCTCTTGAGACACTAGTTCCTAATTTACCATCCAGGTTATTATGCCACCTTTTAAGGAGGCCAGGAAACATATACCAACATATCAAATAACACCATAGATAGTTTCATAGGCATATGTCTCTGTGGTTACATGGATGAAATAATGGCAAATATCTACTGTGTGGCATTACCACACTACTGCTTTTTAAAAGGTATCCTAGGATGCCCCAGCATAGAGGGGCATGGCCACAAGCCCAGCAGCCAGAGGGCCAAGGTAGGAGGTTCATGAGTTCAAAAACAGCCTGGGACACATAGCTAGATGCTGTCTCATTAGGAGGAGGAGGAGGAGGAGGAGGAGGAGGAGGAGGAGGAGGAGGAGGAGAAGAAGAAGAAGAAGAAGAAGAAAAAATAGAAAGAGGAGGAGGAGGAAGAGGAGGAGAAAAGGAAGAAAGAAAGAAAGAAAGAAAGAAAGAAAGAAAGAAAGAAAGAAAGAAAGAAAGAAAAAGAAAAGAAAAAGGAAGGAGCTGAGACCAGTTTTCATAGAGAGATGAAGATAGATGCTTTAGTGGCACCATAATCTATTGAACCCTCCTTGGGAGTCAGGCCAACTTTTTAAAGTACCAATAAAAAAAAAAAGTATATTAGCCATGGCTTGTTAAGAGGACAGTGCTCTAAAGTGTAAAAAATAAAACTATAAGCAACTGTCATAAAATGAAGACATAGCACAGATTTTATTCAGTTGATTATTTAACTCACTTTTAAATTTTTATTTAGTGGGGGATATAACCCAATATTTTAAGCATGCTAAGCAAATGTTTTGTCTCCAAGCTATAACCTCAGCCCTCGGCTCATTAATTACTGAGGGAACAATTATGATTTGAGAAACTATGTACATAAAGTCAGTTCTAAAAGCTTGCTAGGTTAGATTTAAACAAAACTAAACAAAATATTAACTAGTATTGGAAAAGGCTCTAGACATAATCATTGGGCTTATCTATTCCAGTGAATGTAAATTATTTGCATTTCTACTGAAAAGAAATCTACAAACTAAACAGCTCCTATGGAGTCAAGAAAGGGTCAACCAAAAAGAAAATCAGACACAGCACTGTACAGAGAGAATGTGTAATTATACCCCTTTTCTTTCTTCCAAGCTTGGGATCATATTTTTGACAGTCAAAGCACTCAAAGCTGCATTAGATTTATATTAGAGTTTCATCAAGAATCAATCTTCTCTATACATTAAAAGGACTGTGCAAAATAAATTAGAGAATTATATGCTTGTGTTCAAATCTACATTCTTTTTTATATTTATTTATTTTATATATGTTAGTACACTGACACACTCTCTTTAGACACACCAGAAGAGGGCATTACAAATGGTTGTGAGCCACCATGTGGGTGCTGGGAATTGAACTCAGCACCCACTGAAGAGCGGTTAGTGCTCTTAACCACTGAGCCATCACTCCAGCCCTCAAATCCAAATTCTTACACTTTATTTATCAGCTTAGAGTTAGGAAGGTTGACATTTTACCCATGGGACATTATCCCCCTTCCAACATGGGGGCTGGTAATGTGGTATTTATTTTAATCATTTTTCTCTTCTCTCTGGATCTGTTTTAAGAAGATGGCACCTTTATACAATTTTGGATGCTGCATTTAATGAACAATTTTGATTTGTTCAGCTGTCAATGACTATTATAAGACACAACCAATTCTTATATTCCATCATCAAAGGCTTTTTAAACATTTTCCCTTTGTGTAGAGTTTGGTTTTGAAATGACTATGTTTATGACTCTTCAGTCAACCACAGCTCCTCTGCCCATGGAGTACAATGCTAACATATCCTGTTTTTGTCAGGTTTATCTAGTGTAACAATATACATATACATATGTGTGTGTGTGTAATTATTTATTAGAATGACCTATAGGCTTTAGTCTAGTTTATCCAACAATGGCTGGCCATGAATGGAAAGTCTAAGCTGCAGACACACACACATACACACACACACACACACACACACACACACACACACACACACACACAAACACTCACACCTCCTATTAAGACAAGTTTGCACATTGCAATATAAAAGGCATAGAATGGTCATATATGTGACTCAGAAAATGGGATCCTATTCATTTAAACAACATGAATAGAGAAGACTGTATATGTGTACACAAGAGCATACTGTACTTTAGCACTCGACAGTAATAACAGAAACCCTAATGTAATGTCCAAACACAAGAATGGAAACATGAAATAGAAAAACAATAGATTACTGAAAAAAAGTAAAATCAAATATATTCTTTCTGTGTTAAGAATTGTTTCAAAAGCATGATGTTCAATCAAGAGTAATTAGCAGGACAAATGCATAGCAGGTAATTTATATAAGTAAATAAAACATACTGCTAGTCTGCTCATTGGTACAAACCCTGAAGATACAGAGCAATGGCATGATAACAACTGTCCCTAGGAAGAGGAGTATGAGGTTGGACGTACACAAAGCTGTTTCAGCTTTGCCTATAATGTGCTATTTCTTTTATCTTGAGAATTCTGGGGAAAGGTAAAAACATGCTGTAAATCTGGCCATTTCGAGTAGATAGGACTTGCTATATTTCTCATGTTTTACTATTTTTTTAAGAGACGATGAACTGAAGGAGAACAAAAAATGAGGGGCATATATGAGAAACAAGGAGTTTCAGCTTTTACCCTGACATTGCAGAGGTGGGATGCGAAATGGGCTTTGACTAGTATTCTGTAATCTCTAACTGTGCTGATCACCAAGGCATGCTAATAGACTTTCTAAAGGGAGCCTTTAGCTTCCTGGAGGCAAGTGGCACCTGGAATAACCTAGAGGGGCAGATGCCATTCTTCTTAACCCTTACACCCAGACAAGTTAATGAGATCAAAATAAAAAATCTATAAAGACTCAAGACTGAGAGTCTGTAAAAATTTGAAGCTGATATCTGAGCTGGACTTCACCTATGAACTTGTAGGCTGATGCTGGGCCAATCTCAAGCAGGGCAGAAAAGAACCAGACAGAAGGCCCAGATGGTCTGGTGATTATTTTCTCAGCCAAGCGCTCTGTCATCCCTTTTCTCTTGAACTCTTTTCTTCTTTGTATATTTGCAAATCACAATTTGTTTCCAGGACTCTTTGGCCAGTTCTCAGTAAATCACAGAAGCCCTTTCCATTAACTAACATGGGAAGCCACAAAATAAATAAATAAATAAATAAAATAAAAGACACCCTACAAAACTCAGGGGACAACTGGAAGTCCCTCATACTTCCCCTTCAGTTCTTGTGAGTCAGACTCAACACTGTTGACTGGCTCCAGAGGAACTCCCCAGGCCTCAGTGAATTCTTCATTCCAGCAACTCTCCACTTTTCTTAATGATTTGTGTGGAAATATGAAAAACATTCATTGGCATGATAGCCTTTGCCAAGTGACAAGATCAATGTGGCCACAAATAACATTCCCAACCAAAGAAGTCTGTGGTAGAGAGAGTTAGTTCACTATCTTCAACTTCATTCACTTAGTAGGTTCTAATTACTCAAGGGTCAGACTCAGGAGATTCGCTGGGTAACTATCCACAAGCTCGGCAGGCACATGCTAATCAAACAACCTGTCCTGCAAATTAAGACAGCCAACTTTAGCTTCTCTGTCTGGGTAACACAGTCGCACAACCATATGGCCACATAGCCTATGCAGGAAACCATACAGTTAGAAATTCTCCCAAACCACTGACTCTCACCTGCAGTGACTAGATCCTCAGGGGACAGATAGCAACAACTGAAAACAAGCTTTTACCCTCACAAAGAAGGCAGTGTATTACCATCCTCTAGAGGACATTATATCGTATCAATGTGTTTGACAGGCCCTAAAATAATCCAGTCCACAATATAACAAAGGCTGAGGTTGAGAAACTGTCCTGAACCAATGGCTAGACACAGAAGTAACCAAGACCAGCCTCCAACATCAACTAAGAGCGGTAAAGAGACAGACCTTGGCAGACCCTATTCACTACAATTGGAGACAGTGTCTTTATTGCACTTTAATCAATCTATATAAATTGAGTAATTTTAACTCACCAATGAGCTTCTCTTTCCAGCAGTTATTTTAATTAGCAAGTTGCCAGTTCCCCCAATTAAAAACATTTTTCATCAGAATGCTAATTAGTGAAGATTCGGTTGTTGATTAAGCTACAGCTCGCAGAAGGCATAAGATAGACTAGAGAAGCAGCAAATATCTCAATTAAGCCAGAATGTCAGGGGGCAGCAGGAAGTCTCAGGGTAATGAGAGGCTGGCAAGGTCGGCCAGTGCCTGAGAGAGACTTAAATGGGCTCCTGGGGCACTTTAAACAAATCCCGCACAGGGGTGATGAGTGTGAAGTTGCTATTAAGGGTTTGCTGCTTGCTCTCCTCTTGGCAGCTCACTCAGAAAGGTGAGGGATGCCAGTGGGAAGCAGGCAAACTTTGAGCCACACTGTCATCCTGACTGAAAGCTGGAAATAACCCTCAGCTTTCACAAAAATAAATGGTTTTTTTCCTATGTACTTCCTTGATGCTCCATTCTTTATTTAGGGTGAATCCTGTATAGAGGCTTTCTAGAGAACCACATATTTTCTAAACCATGAAATAGCTCTATATGTTCTTCCTCAGAGCTAATCTAATAATACTCAGAAGAGAGGGGGACTCTCTAAGAACTTATTGAACAACAAGATTTACATCATCCTTCAAAGGAAGAAGCCAGCTGTTTGTCTACACACTTAGCTATCTCACCATAGAGATGCAAACATTAAATGTGTTCATTTCGGCTTTTTTTTTTAACCTGATCTGAAAAAAGCTAGCATCTGTTCCTCTGTCACTGTGATAAAACACTGGTCAAATCAACTTAAGAAGAGAAAAGAGTTCATTTGGTTTAAAGGTAATAGTCTATCAAGGGGAGCCAAGGCAGGAGCTATGGCGGATGCTGCATACTGGCTTACTTCCCGTGTCTTGCTCAGCTACCTTCCATATATGCCCAGAGTCCAGCCTGAGGCAGCTATTCTTGGTTGACATTCTCTCTTTTGAAGCATCACATTTGTATCAAGTTGGCAAGATTTAACCAATAGAGCTAGTTACTAAAGATACCTATTTATTAGAATTGGAAAAATCATAAAAAATATAATGGGCAAAGTGAAATACATAAATTTAGACAAAAAAATACTCCATTTTTAAAGTTAATAGGTGCTACAAACCATTCTTAATCTCTCTTACAGTGGGAAATATTTATTTAACTAATCAAGGTTTTTTTCAATGTATGTGGGTGCACTGTATGTACATGTGTATGTGGCAGTGGGTACACTGTATGTACATGTGTATGTGGCAGTGGGTACACTGTATGTGCATATGTATGTGGTAGTGGGTGCACTGTATGTGCATATGTATGTGGTAGTGGGTATACTGTATGTGCATATGTATGTGGCAGTGGGTACACTGTATGTACATATGTATGTGGAGAACAGAGGATAGTTTCTGGTGTCATTCCTCAGGTGCTGCTCACCTTTGCATGAGACAATTTCTTAATTAGGGTCTTACTACTGTGAACAGACACCATGACCAAGGCAACTCTTATAAAAGACAACATTTAATTGGGTCTGACTTACAGGTTCAGAGTTTCAGTCCATTATCTTCAAGGCAGGAGTATGGCAGTATCCAGGCAGACATGGGACTGGAGGGGCTGAGAGTTTTACATCTTCATCCAAAGGCAAATAGAAGACTGGCTTCCAGGCAGCTAAGCAAACCCACACCCACAGTGAAACACTTCCTCCAATAAGGCCACACCCACTCTAACAAGGCCACACCTACTAAAACAAGGCTACAATTCCTAATAGTGCCACTCCCTGGGCCAAGCATATTCAAACCACAAGAGACTGCCTCTCTTTGGCCCTGAACTTGCCAAGAAGATAGTCCAGTCTGGCTGGCCAAAGAGCTCTGAGCCTTCCTCTGCCTCCCAGTGCTGAGACTGCAAGTGTCTATCACCATATCTTACTGGGGTTTGTTTCTTTGTTTTGTTAATATGAGTTTTAGGAACAGGACTCCGGTTCTCATATGTGTTATATAAATACCTTGCTAAATAAGCTACGACTCCAATCCCCATTTATTATTATTTTTGTAATTAGAAAAGAAAATGTATTCAAAGGCTAGAAACCTATAGAGTTCATAAATTTTGTTTTCACTTTTTTCTTCATAAAGTTAAAGGTTTAGTTACTAATAATCAAACTGGTTATGAAATGTAAAAACAATGTACTAAAGAGAAACAAACTAAATAATCTAAGTTATATTTTATTTACTCCATAAACAACTGAGGTTATTCTACGGCACTTAATGAAAAACCATTCTGATCATTCAATAATGACAATCCCCATAACTGAACAAAAAAAGAGTTTTTTTTTAAACAGAAAGGCTCACCAGGGAGTGTAGTATTTTTTATAAGAACATTTACTGAATATATTGCTTATTCGTAAGCCTTTGAGAAATTTTGACTTACTAAATCTTCATAATAGCTCAATGATAATAAAATGCTATAATTGTTAGCTTTTCAACTACAAGAAAACCAAGTTAAGCAATTTGCCTGAGGCCACAGTGGAGAGCTGTCACAAATCTCCCAGAGGATTAAGTAGCTGAGATTTATAGAAAATGCTTAACCAACTATTTTCAGAGAAAGAGCAAGTTAGATCTTGATCTATCAAAGACAACGGTTCGCAGTAAACAAATTGCATAGCAAAGCAATGACTTCATTCAGTTTGGCTTTATCTTTTCCATCAAGAACAATCTTTTCTCTGAAAAGAACAGAATAAACATCATTAGGAAATTGAAAACCTAGATGTAAAGGTGAGTTTGAAGCTAAACACTTCATACTAAAGGGATTCAAGTCTCTAACGCCCAAATTAATTCAGGCTAAAACCACACACGGGCGTGATTATAACAACCTCCGAGAAACTGCTGGAGAGTGAGGCCCGAGGCACTAGGCTGGAACAAGCAGATGTCTTGATTTTCAGAAATGATGGAAAGTAACCATTGTGCACATCTCTGGCAAATGTCGGTAAACAGAAGGTGTAAGAACCCATGGGAGGGACAAGGTGACTGCCAGGAGTCCGCATGAGCTTCCTAAGAAAGAGACTTGCCAAGCCTAATCTCATGTTAGGCTCAAGAAAATGGAAAGCTGGTCTTCTGTCTCCCCGCCTGCTAGCTTTGTCACTTAAAAGAGGAAATGGCTTTAAAAAAAAAAAAAAGACAAATGACATGTCACAGGGCAGGTGACAAGCAAACCGAAGAAACCCTAGACATCTACATCTTTCACTGCAAAGCCAAGATCTCTAAACTAGGTCTCATAGCTTGAGAATTTTCTCCCACATGTAGCTCTTCATAAGCCAAACTTGACACTATGGCCAAGAAAATACCAAGTAGACATAGGATTGACAGGGCACAAAGATAACAGGTGGTTATGGGCAACTCAAGACACAATAGGCTCAAAACATAGTCCCAGGGCTTGAAGTTTTGATTGATAAAAGGATATTTTGAGAGACTAAGCCAAGGACAATCAACTTTAAAATAAATGCCTCCTGCAGAAGAATGAAAGTGTTTACAAATCTGTGTCTGGAAAAAAAAATTCCAGAGATTCTTACTATGATGAAGAATCCTTTTAGCCTCACCATAATCAAGGTAACCTTGCTGATATCACTAATGGAAAAATAGAAGTAATCAAATTAAATTGATTGTCTTCTGAGAACCAGGGCTGACAGAAGGGTGGCAAGACACATGGTGCTGAAAACAGAGCCAAGTAATAAGAATTTGGCTGTGCTCATGCAAGTGGGTCCAATGAAGAGCAAGCCTGTCTCTCCCACTGAAGATAAGTTCTGTTAATATTTTGATGACCCTTCCTCTAGTCGTTTTTGTAAAGCATATTGCAAATTATTACACACTTCAATTGTTTTCCACAGCATTACAATACAACTATGTGCCTATTTTGTTAAAACCTGCTTAGGAATAGAATGATATTGCCTCACACACCCGTTCATAAGGAAAAGCTGCAACTTAGCTCACTATTGGTTTATTTCTTAGTTATGTTTAATTTTGTGCAATTAGCAGTATTCTGCAAACGTTCAAACCTTTTGTTCTGATTTTCTTTTTGTCAAGGTAGACCTTAGAAATGCATTAGGACACAAAGAAGCTGGGCTTTAAGTTCTTGACATACATTACCTAATTGCTCTCCCCCCACACCTGTCAGCCTGCTTGCCCTTCAAAGCACATCCTTGATAACTTGCAAGGTAAATTGCACTTCATTTTAATTCACATCTCCTAATGAGGCAGAGGGTTTTTCCATGTGTGATTTGCCATTTGATTTTTCTCTTTGTAATGTGCTCAGGCTTCTGTCTACTTAGTTTCAGCAATCTTTGCTATTAATTTAACAATCTCTTATAGGTAAGGAAATCAAACACTTATTTGACATATATTGCCAATTATCTTTACCACTTCTCTCTTAATTACACAATTGCTCAGTTGCATATTTCTACATAATCAAAACATGTCTTTCTTGTTTCTTCTCTCATTTTTTTTCTTAATTTAAAAAGCCTTCCCAATCTTCACATCCAAAATGTTCCTTTATTTCAGTACAGATTTTTATAATGGTTTTGTTAATGATATTTAACTAGACCAAGGACTATTTAACCTCACACGGGTATGACAGGTACATCTAAATATATTTTCTCTTCTTCTTGTATTGGAAGTAGGTTTGTCAAACAACATTTATTCTCCTCAGCTTTCTACTTTGTGAGGTTTCCTTAAGACTGTGTTCCATCCCTTTATAGCACAGAGCCCTGGAGCCAGGCATTCTGTCGATCAGCCTGTTTCGAGTAAGTATTAGACTATTTTCATTATTAGAGCATTTTCATAATTTCTTACATGCAGGACAGATGAACACTCCATTTTCAAATTCACTATTTTCTTCAATGTGCTTTTTCAATTAACCTTGAAATCGTTCAATACTGGAAATACTCCAAATTTTGGGGGAAAAAAAGTGGAATTTTAATTTTAATAGTAATTTGCTTCACAAGGGTAGCCCTCTAAATATCAAAATGCATGTTCTACAAAAAAAGAGTGACTCCTAGTGCTTTTACTGGAGTGGTGCCAAAGATAGAACCAAAATCTTTGCATGCTGAACAATTGTTGCACTAAGCTGGGTGCTCATCTAGTGCTCTAAGGGCTCCTTCTAAAACCATCCTTAAAACATGAATTGCATGGAGAACACCAGATTATGTAGTATGAAGATTGTATCAACAACTGGGCGAGGTGAGCAGAATAGGAGACTTCGGAATGCTCAATGAGATGTCTATATCACACCCCTCCCTTCAAGGCTCAGGGAGCCATGTAGACGAGTGGGCAGGAAGACTGTGAAGACCAAAGATGGTTGATAACCTCAAGGAAACAGTACTGTCCAGACACAGCAGAGCAGATGAGCAAACACACTCACAGGAATTTTAACAACACGTACAAGATTTGTACAAGCGCAGTCGAGACATCATCCCAACATTGAGGAGCAGAGGTGGTCACCCCTAGCCAAGGGGCTATTGATATTTAGTTACTGCTGAACAAAAAAAAAAAAAAGTCTATTTACTTCAATGGAGTAACATTCAGTATAAAGTTCACACTTCAGGACAGATCCCACACCCAGGAGTAATCAGCCAACATAAACTGGACTCCATGGGAGTTTTTATTTTTTACAAGGGAGAGAGAGAGGATCTGAGTTAGGAGAGGGGGATGAATATAACCAAGATATAGTGTGTGAAATTCTCAATGAATAAATAAAAAGAGGTGTAAACACTGTATCTGATTAAAATACATGACTCTTTTTATGACAAAGAACTGTAGATATTGTGTTTTCTAACTGGAAATCTAAATGAGGAAAGTTAGATATTAGATCTGTGTAACTGCCATACACACTCCAAATTCTCCTAAAAGTAACCACTAAAGTAGTGTCACTCTGTGAAGGAAAAGAACCAAAAGATGGAGCTGGGTCTTGAAAGCTACCTTGTGATTTGCAGCTTGCCCTAATATTGAAGTCCCTTGACAGCATCCTTGCCGAGTGATACTCAATGATACTCATTTTCAGGACAACAGAGAACGGAAGGTCTCCAAAGATAGTTTTAATCTCCAAAAATTAAAGATAATTTTGTCTTTAGAAATCACTGGGTTTTAAACATTTGTACAAAGAATAAAATGATTCATCTTGAAACTTCACATGTGAATAAGTTCCAACCCCTGTGATACCCAAAAGTATACTCCGTATTTAAGAATGGTTATTCCATAATGATTGGATCATTTATCATCAGGCTAAACAAATTCACTACTTCACTCAATGCTTCATCCAAGATAAGATTTCTAATCTTCTTCTCATTAGTTTATCTAGAAACTCTAATTATTTTTTCCAATTGGAATGAGTCAGAGTTGTCAGCAATTATTCAGTGAGGAGTAATTTTTCATTTCTCTGTTAAGACACAGTACCATGACTGACCACAAGACCCTAGTTGAACTGGAGAGAACCATCTAAAAAAAGCTAAATACAGTATTCTCTATAACAAAACAATGTAAAAGGAAGAGGGGGAGCTGTAGGCTTAGAAAAAGGGGGAGCTGTAGGCTTAGATTTTTTTTCTAAAGCCTACTTTTTGAAGACCACTAAGAGTCAAATGCTTTGACCTGCTCCCCTTCTAGCCCATCATCCAAAGGTAGGGAGAAAAGATGGTAAATAGGACAAGGGGATGTGGACTTATTTAGAACTAGTTCTTTGGTGTGATTCTAATCTCTGTTGTCAGGATAGCAGCAGTTCAGTTTAGTAGTGTCAGGATAGCAGCAGTCCAATTCAAAAGTGTTACCAAACACAAAACAGCAACAGTAGCATGATCCAGCAGAAACCACCAGGTCTCCACTAAATCTGCAAGAGTCAGTGGAAGCAACCAGAACCAGCCTGGATGCCTGAGGGATGTCTGCCTCTCTCAACAAAGCAAAGACATGAGACCAACAAAGCATTGCAAGGCTGGCTTAAACAAGCGCACTGTCAGTGTCTGTTGAGTCCTGTTTATACCCTCACCAAACATCACACGGGTCTTGCCTCAGCAACACACCCCATGAGTCTGCATCACATGACACAACCAGAAACTTCTACTTCAGGAAGCAGAACACATAACAGGCAACAATATACTTCAAGTGTCCCACATTCCAAAGTCATCCTAGATAAGTGTCCAATACCAAGACTCCTTCATCACCTCCACTCAGGGACTAATACAAACCAATAAATACTAAAACAGCCAAGGTTCAAAGGAGGGGGTGCTGGAGAAATGGCTCAGTGATTAAGAACACTGGCTGCTCTCTCAGAGAACCCTGGTTCAAGTCCCAGCACCCACATGGCCGCTCACAACTGTCTGTAACTCCAGTTCCAGGGAACCTGACACCCTCATGTAGGCAAAACACCAGTGCACATAAAATAAAAATAAAATTTATATATAGGTAATTGAGTGTGCCTCATGAAGAAACTGGGACTATGGGGATTTCATGTATAGCTCCCTAGGAAGATGGCTTTTGAACAAGTTCCACTAATATGTGTCAAAACCATCAGAGAGACATGGCGTCTTCATTAGCCAAAGATAACCCATTTCCATTTGTTTGCTTTGTTTTGCTGTGTTGTGAGACAACATCTTACTCAAGACCAATAGCCAACACTGACCTTAAACTGGAGACCAACAGCCAACACTGACCTTAAACAGGAGATTGTACCTCAGCCTTCTGCAGGCTAAAGTTACAGGCCTGCACCACTACACTTGACTTACTGCTTTTTCTTCAATCCTTCCTTCATATTATAGCTGAGTGTGGAAGAAGACTACAGAGGAAATTAGCTCATTTCAGACAACGATCCTTGGGTCCTGCTCCTAAGAAGGGGTCAGATCAAGGCAAAAAAGCAGAAGAGACCTTATTCCCAGAACTTGAAAGTTGGACTGAAGGCTACACTGGGAGGACATAGGAAGAGATGGGAAAAGAATTCAGAGGCCGGGGGATGGAGCCACTGATACTTGAGGGATGGAGCCACTGATACATGAGGGATGGAGTACATGAGGGATGGAGCCACTGATAGAGCACTTGCTTAGCAGGTGTGAATACCTGGGTTTGATACCTAGCACCACAAAAAGGAAAAGAATAACAAAAAATAAATATGAACAGAATTCAGATTGAAGTTTTTAAATCAAAAAAGATGGACAGGAATCTACAGAATCTTTCTAAGATATCATTGATTAAAAGGAAAAAAAAATAATTAGTGTGAAATCTTTGCTACCTCAAAACAAAGCAGGTTGTAGCTCTACTTCCACAGAGGGGTAATTGCTCAATACAATAGCAATAAAGCTATGTGGTTTGGTTTGCCTTAATAGTTTAAGGTCAATTTTAGCAAAATTCCGAAGTTATTTAGTACCAGCTCAGATCGCTACCTTGAAATTATCTACACACTGTTGAGCAGGCCATGAGCACCTACAGTTTGAAACATCTGTATAGCTACTTGAGCCAACTCTAAAGTTTTCCTTTGTTGCCAAAAAGAGAAGGAAAAAAAGGGGGAAAAAGGAAGGAAGAAAAAAGAAAGAAAAAAGAATACCCCACTCTCTTCAGTGAACTTAGAGGGTTGCCGGAAGCTATCTATGCTTTATAGCAACTTTGTGCTTTCCTAGTAGCAGTTGTTAATATCAAAATTTTTATTACTCAGGAACTGAGGAGGTGGCTCAGGCAGCAATATGTCTGCCACACAAGCATGAGGACCAGAGTTCACATCACCAGTAAGTATACAACTCAGGACTAACCTGCAACTCCAACTCTAGAAGAAAAATACTGTAGATCTTCAGAACTCTCCAGCCTGCAAGTCTAGCCAGTGTGTGAGTGAACGACCCTGTCTCAAAGAAGTAAGATGGAGAGCAACAGAGAAGATATTTTATCCCTGGTTCTCTTTTCCTCTTCCTCTTTTCCTCCCTTACCCCTCCCCTCACTCTCCTCTACCTCTACTCTCTCCTCTACCTCTTCCCTCTCCCTCCCTCTCTCCTCTCTCTCTTAGACACACACATACAAATACACTATACACACATACTACACACACATATATACACTACATACACACACAAACACAACAAACTGAAACAAATCATATTACTCAACCAACATAAGTAGTAAATAGCCCAATAACCTGAACAGAGGACAGAGTAATCTTCAGATTGCACATCCTATCTTTATAATTCATGAGAAAAGAGGAATATGTTTCTCCCTGAGTATCCTATATAAAGTCTCAGAGATAGATTTGACTGGCTTGCTTAAGTCAAACAGAACAGCGATTTCCTACAGAAAGTTAGGGTCAGTAATGGAGGAGCCCTAATCAGCATTATGTCACTACTTACACATCCTAGGGATACAACCAAAGTGCCTATCAGCAGATGAGTAAAGAGAGGGAATGGAGAAGATTCACACTCATAAGGGAAATGGGGAAGATTCACACTCATGAGGGAAATGGGGAAGATTCACACTCATGGCAGAAATGGGGAAGGTTCACACTCATGGGGGAAATGGGGAAGATTCACACTCACGGGGGAAATGGGGAAGATTCACACTCACGGGGGAAATGGGAAAGATTCACACTCATGGGGGAAATGGGGAAGATTCACACTCACGGGGGAAATGGGGAAGATTCACACTCATGGGGGAAATGGGGAAGATTCACACTCATGAGGGAAATGGGGAAGATTCACACTCATGAGGGAAATGGGGAAGAGTCACACAAGTAAGGGAAATGGGGAAGATTCACACAAGTAGGGAAATGGGGAAGATTTACACTAATGGGGAAAATAGGGAAGATTCACACTCATGTGAGAAATGGGGAGAATTCACACTCATGAGGGAAATGGGGAAGAGTCACATGCATCAGGTTGTGCTTCTTTTGTTTTCTTCTTTTTTGTTCTTCTTTTGTTTTCTTTCTAGGAATGTTTTGACCAGGCTGTTGAGAAAGACTAAATGTAAATTTTAAAGAAATAAGTAAATAACTAAAAATCACAAGTCACATTGCTTGCACTGGTAAGTTATTGCCTCAAAACTGACAAAACTTAGACCTGGAGTTACTGTTTTTATGACTAGGCACACAGCATGGTAAATAGTACAGATTTTTTTTCACGAAATCATAGAGAATCCATTGAGCACAAGGACATGAGTACAATAGTGACTGAGAACTGACGTTTCTGGGGAGGCTCAGAGTAGATGTGAACTCAGTGGGTTGGAGATTTGCCCCTGAAGATGGCTCTGAAGAAAGAGCCCTTACACAACAGACAGGGGTCAGTGAAGGGTATAGTGTTAGGGAACATCCTCTTCTCTGTCCTGTTGAGGGGAGGGTGGAGTCTGGGTCTGGGTTCTTTCAAACAAGGTCTTACCATGTAACCCAGGTTGCAACCCAGAGTTAACTGGCCTCAAATTTATGGTAATTCTCCTGCCTCTGCTCCCAAGTATTGTAACTATAGGCTTGCACCATGCAACAAGACACCTGGCCTCTTATGGGTTTGGGGGCAATGTCTGCGGCTTCTTTGTTTGTTTATTTGTTTGATTTGGTTGGTTGGTCAGTTCATAAAACAATGGGTTTTATAATAACAGCATCACACATATACACCAGTTCTTTTTGTTCAAATCAAAACCCACCATTGCTCTTTCTTCATCCCACTTCTCTCATTCTGTGGTACCTTTGTGGCCCAAATAGTACTTCTGCTTTTACAAACACACACACACACACACACACACACACACACAAACATACACACACAATGTATAGTGTGCATATAGGACATTTGAAAGAAAATGGCACATTGGTAAACCTGTCAAAATAACAATAATTTATCTATACACTGGATTAAAATTGTTTATAAGTAAAAAGAGTACCTCCTAAAATTAACAGCTATTTCATAACACAAAATTCCAACTGTGCTTGTCTTCTTTCCTGCGGGCACCAAATCAAGGCCTGGCAATTACTAGGCGAGTAAGTGCTCTTCTGAACAAAGTCTTTGACCCTGGAGGGGAGACTTTTAAAGAATGAGATTTCTTTCAAGTTTACCTAGAAACTGAGAAATGAATAATTCTAATGACTGCAGTACCCATCACTCTGATAAGACTATTTTAAATTTCTTGCTTTCAAGCAATCTGAAGTTGAACATAACTGAGTTATCAGATTTTAAATCATCATAAATAATTTACTTTATTTTAAGCTACATAAAAAAGCACCCATACAATGTAAAGTTTAAAAAAAAAAAAAAGGTATTCAATAGAATCGGGTATAATTTGCCACAAGAAAATATATCCAGATCATGTGCACCTTGTTGTGGGTTTTGATTTACTACAGGTATCTATAAAAAGAAAAAACAAATAACATAGAATGCTTCCTCATTCTGACACTAAACCATCTTACCACACATTAAAACAACACTAACAACACCACACACACACACACACACACACACACACACACACACACACACACACACACGCATACACAACCCAGTTCAACTCTATCACACTTAGAAAGGTAATTCCAGTAAAATAATTGTTAATGTATCTTCACCTTTGATAAATTTCAGACTATTTAATACGAGTTGAACGTTGTGAAACTTGCTTAGGAAGACTCACGGTGTGTGGCGTGAAGGAGTCATGTGTTAGCAATTCAGGCAATAAAATATGCACCAGTGGGTCACACTACAGAAAATAAACCAAGATTTAAATTACATACATTTATTTACATACACTTCTAGTAGAGAACTGTAGTAAGCAGGCTGATCAAAGGTTTTAATTAGAAATAATTGTCACTAAGATATTTTTCTGGGTAATGTGAAATACGGATATGAATTAAAGGAGCAAGCAAAAGTTCTACAACTAGATGCGGGAAGACCTTGTGTATGTTGGTTCTTTGTGCTCCTGGGGACCAAACTCAGGCCCCTGTGCGTGCAAGGCAAGAGCTCTACCACTGACACGCCCAGGGTGTCAAAGAGCTAACCAGCAATGGCACGTGTCAGACCATTGTTATTTAGACTCTTAATTATGACAAAAAGAAATGTATAACTTTCTTTATAAGGGATAGAATCTGTATTACAGGAGAAATTATATTCTTTAAAAATGGCAACAATTTCTCAACTTTCAATAATCATATTTAATGACTTGAATGACAATAATATAGACTAAGATATGAGAGATAAAACTACCCTTTGAGTTTTAACAGTAGTCGTTTGAATAAAAATTGTAGCACTAACAGCGAGCTGTCTTGCTATTAATGTGAAGTTGATATTTAGATAGTTTAATTATTAGGTAATATTATAGAAATTATGAAAATGAAGTAAAATTTAAGATCCCTAGACATAAGCCCTGAAAATAACTCCAGAAGTAGTTTAAAACATTTCAACCCAAACTGTAGTAACCTGACTACTTAACATAGAATTTGAATCTCTCTTTATTTCATTGCTATATTTAGTTGCAAAATACTTAAAATTTAACTTACAAAGTTTTCTGGGTATCAACTTCAACGTGTATAGAAGTGAGCACTTCGATGCCCAGGAGCCCCTTGGAAGAGATGGGCACAAGTGTAAATATTTAGGAGGCAGTCTGACACTATGACAATTTAGTGAAACAGCAGCTACCCTGCTTAGCCCCTACCCCCACCCAGAACCTATGACTTCTCCAGCCATGGAGTTTGAATCCCCTGCTGTGGAAATGGCTTCACTCCAGCCAAAAGGCTGAACACAGTGGGTTTTATCTTTTTAAAAGAATGAATAAGAAGTTAGGCAAGAGACCTCTTAAGGAAGAACAGGGGAGCTGCAAACGGAAGAGCTGGGATGGATGGAAGTAAGACATTATTATCTTCTAGCCATGTGCCTATGTGTGCATCCAAGTGTAGGTTTGTACACATAAGTACAGGTGCCAACGGAGGCCAGAGGCTTTGGATCCCCCAAAACGAGAGTTACAGGCAGTCATGAGCACCTGGCCTGGGTTCTGAGAACTGACTTTGAATCCTCTGGAAAAGCAGTGAGCGCTCTTAACCACTACACCACACCATCTCCCCAGCTCCTAAGATAAAAAATTTAAATCCCTTTAGAGTATAGGCAAATCTCCATAGACTGTGCTTCAGAAGACTTCAGAAGACAAGGCTAATACTTCGGAACAGATCTTTTTTTTTTTTTTTTTTTTTTTTTTTTTTTTTAGTATACAAACTTCTGTAGAATAATCAATAGCCTGGTGCACATGGCTCTTTGTTGTCACACACTGAACCTCACTAAGCAAGTCCCACAACACAAAATCGTGATCTGTATTTGAGGGCATGGATGAGGGTGCATGCATGTTTGCGTGTGGTGTGCATGTGAATGTGGAGGTCAGGGGACAACCTCACGTGCTTCCCACGATTTGTTTCAAACAGAATCTTGCTGGTCTAGATCTTTACCAAGTAGGCTGGGCTTGTTGTCCAGTAAGCTGCTCCGTTAATATTGCTACCACTCGTACCATCTGGCTTCTTAGGTAGGTTCTGTGGTTCCCGATTCAGGACCTCATGCTTGTAAGGTTGTACCAACTGAGTCATCTTCCCAGCCTCTGCTCCGAAATTTTGACAGTTCTTTCATCGAGAGGGAAGAATCCAAATTCCCTCCCTTTCAAAGCTGGTAGGACTTGCTGGCTCACTTCTAACAAGTGGCAGTTGATGAGAACAGCTGCTCGTGATGCTGAGACCAGCCATAAAGAGGCTCCAGACTTCTTTCTTCCCTTCCTTAAATTGCTTGCTCCGGAAAACACAGCTGTCATGTCATGAGGACCCGTTAGCACCATTTGGAAAAGCATTGAGGTTTTCTGCTGCTATCGTTTTGGGGTTCGATATCTTAAATGATTTTTAAATAAATCATTTGCGAAAAAGAGACTTGGTCTACAGGAAGTAGTTGTTGGGATTGACATTGGTTCTCAATCTTTGGGTCCTGAGCCCCTTGTCAACTTTCTATCTCCAAAATTATTTTCATTATGATTCATAATAGTAGTAAAATTACAGTTATGAAGTAGAAACAGAAATAATTTTGTGGTTAGGGGTCACCACAACATGAGGAACTGTATTTAAAGACTCTTGCTTTAGGTCTTTATGGAAGGAGCTTAGGTTACTGGGAACATGCCCCCAATGGGGACTTGGAGATCTTGACTTGTCCTTAGGCTTCTTAGTTTAGGAAAAGAGCAGTTTTGTTCTGCAAGGCCTGCCTGCCATGGTTACCATAGGGTAACCTCTTACTTAGGTGTTAATTAAAAAACAAAAGAAAACAACCACATAAAATTTCTAACAAGGCATCGTCAAACTTAACAGTTCTAAGTAGCAGGAAGCGCTTATAACAGCACACAGTTTCTGTAGCTGAGGATCAGATTCCTTGGTTGTCTCTGGCTTAGGGTCACTCAGGTCTAGATCTTAGCTGGGCTTCTGTCATGGGAAGGCTGAAGCGAGGAGTCTGAACGCACTTCTCTCTGACAGGTGCATTCGATTGTTGTTATAACAAAAGACCTGAGAAGTTTTGCTCATGAAGAGATTTCTCTCAGTTTTACAATTCCAGAGGCTTAGCAGGATTCACTGTTCTGTTGTTTAAGACCTGAGACATACTTTGGTTGATTCTTCTCACTGTCCTCAGCTGGTTCCCAGCGTTCCTTTCGCTGCTTCTCCATGCTTGCTTGTAGCCCTGCAACACTGTGAACTCTTCTATTTCATAGTAGGCGTGTCCCACTGTCCTCTCCGCCCACTGAAGCCCCTCCCACCCTGTCCCACGGTCCTCTCCGCCCACTGAAGCCCCTCCCACCCTGTCCCACTGTCCTCTCCGCCCACTGAAGCCCCTCCCACCCTGTCCCACTGTCCTCTCCGCCCACTGAAGCCCCTCCCACCCGGTCTCATGTAGCCCTTTCACAATTCTTGACCCCTATCCACACACACTCAAAATAAATATTTGATATGAAAATTAGAACCTGACACCCACCCATGAGAAAGAACATGTGATATGAATATGTGACATTTGTCCTTCTGAGCCTGGAACACTTCAATTAATACAGTACTTTCCAGTTTCGTTCATTTTCTGAAATTTTCGTAATTCCATTTTTCCTTTATGGTTTCATGAAGCCCCCACTGTGAATATATAACATACTTTTATTTTCCATTTATCTGTTAATGGGCATGTAAGCTGATTCCACTTCCTTGGTATTATGCACACAACAATAAACATAGATATGTAAGTATTTCTTCAGTGGGACATAGAGTCCTTTGGATGTTTGCCAGGAGTGATATAGCTGGGTCGTGTGGTAGTTCTATTTTTAGTGTTTTGGTTTTCCTTTCTTTTCTTTTCTTTCTTTCTTTTTTGAAGATCCACACTGATTCATATTATACTCCTATTAACAATGAATAAAGGCTCCTCTTTCTTCATGACCGTACCAATATTTGCTGCCACTTGTTTTCTTGAAGCAAGTCATTCCAACTGGGGTGAGGTGTTTTAATGTGTGTTTCTCGATAAGGATGGCACATACCTTTGCAAACATTCATTGGACATTTAAGTTTCTTCTGAGAGCCATCTGTCCAGCCTGTTGGTCTGTTGGATACTTTTCTTTTGAGCCACTGTTCAATCGGTATGAAAATCTCTAAACTCAACTTTGATTGTCTCTTCATATCGGTGTAACAGAGGTTCACATGCTCAAGGGCCAGACTTTAAATGGTTGAGCCCTGGGCATCTGGTTGCTATGGCCACCACAGCTGTCCTTCCATCCGAGGCACATTTCCTACTTGTGCTTTTCAGGATACTTGGTCTATCTTCATTCTCTCTATTAGACATTCACTGCTGAGCTGAGTACCAAGCCCGAGTCTACACAGCTGTGTCCAAGTCATACACTAAATCTTTTGGGAGATTTAGGTGGAAGTTTCTTTAAAGGGGAAGGGAGCACACAGCATATACTCAGATGCTCATGGGCTTTCTGGTGGGCCCCATGACTTTGCTGCAGCCTTCCAAATCAGTGCAACCTGAATCCAGTGGTCAGCCATAGTGACTCCCCCACTCCTACTCCCATCTGCTTCCACAGAAAATTTCTGCTCCCTGATACACCCACCACCAGTACCAACCAATGCAGTGTCCAGAATTGCCCTGTAGTGTGTACAGCTCTAATTCTCACTACACTGAAAGTCCCCCGCCCCCAAGCCCTTTCTTCTTATGTCCCTGGTATCTGCTTCAACTTACTGCCATCTGTGTGGTTTGTAGTACAACATTTTTAGAAGTCGATTATTTTGATAAAACATTAAAGTTTCATTTTAAGAGGAAAACTATACATCATTTGCTATATCAATTATCATAAACATACACACATAGTTTTTGTTTTGTTTTTAATCTACCCATATACTTAGAAAATTTGGAGTTCAGAAAGCAAAGCTGGAGGTTGGGATGTTGGATTTAGAATAAATAAGTTTTATGAGGAAGCCTTGTCCAAATGTGACCCTGACACTTTATAGCGGTGGTTCTCAACCTGTGGGTCATGATGCCTTTGAGTTCACATGGGTCACCTAACTCTACCTGAATATCCGATACTTACATCATGATCCACAGGAGTAGCAGAATTGCAGTCGTGAAGTAGGAATGAAAATAATTTTATGGCGGGGTCGCCACCACATGAGGACGTATATTAAAGTGCTGCAGCATTCCGAAGGTTTAGAACCACTTCTGTAGAGCTTGGGGGTTCGGGGTAGAATGATTAAACCCTGCCTGCATGATCTCCAACGCAAATGGAGACAGTGACAAACCCAGACCCTGGCAACCAAATGAGCCAAAGCAGGTGCCTAGAGTAGAGAAGTACTCAGCATCTGTGGGTCATTGGCAGGATCAGCAATGAAGACCGAGATTTCTTGGTATCCTCCTATTTTTGTGCTGATATGCTCAAAGCTGTATTCAGCAGCTCCCTGGACAAGACAGGCAAAGATAAGAACCCCAACAGAATTACAAGCCGTTGCTATTCTCTGTGAATTTCTACAGGAGCCTGTGTTGTAAAGAATACGTGTTGGAGGACTGGAGCGATTGTTCACTGGTTACGAGTGCAAACTGCTCTCAACGACGACCCAACTTTACCTCCCAACACCTATGCCAGTTGCCCTAAACTGCCTGTAACTCCAATTCCAGGGGGGTATCTTACCCCTTTGACCTCCATAGGAATTTGCAATCACTTGCACTGCCTTGTACAAACGTGGGCACAAGAGTTTACACACCAGGCCAAGTAAATCTTTAATCATTACTGTGTCTTGAAAATAAAGGTACTGTGTGGTGGAATTTAAAACAACGGCAGCTATAAAACTCCCATGAGGAGACTGAAAACAGGTAACGTCTACGTCCTAGACAGTTCTACTCACAGGTGATACACTCAGACAAAAATGCCGAGGCAACTGAACATTACTGGGGCTGTATACTTACTCGATCATAACTTTAGGGAAAATAATGGTCACATCGGCCTCAGAGCAGGTTGTCGCCACATTAGCACCACTGGCTCTTAGAGCTACTGCGTTGCCCCACCACATCTGCAAGAAATTGAAAACACACTGCAACTTAATTTGTAGTTCAAGGTGGCAGTTACCAGCTGCACATTGTTTTGTCTTGTTTAAAATATCGCTAACTTGCATGCCAGCTACCGTAGGCTCCAGTCTATTCATTAGGGATGGAAAAGCTAAGCCAGCAGCTTGTCCCCTGGCAGCCTGTGCCAGTTTGCTTCCAAAACCCTGTTTTGAGTCTCCACAGACCTGTTAGAGACTTCAAGGTAATGGCAAGGCTCTTCCAGAAGTTACTTTTGAAGGTGTGGTCCACTAGTGGTTTGCACAATAATCACATTGGGAACAAACTTATTTAAAATACAATTTATTTTTCTACCCCTTTCCTTGATCATACGAAATCGAAATATCTGAGGATGAACCCAGGTATCATTGTCACGTTAGTCACGTGTATTCTTACGCAGGGCCCATCATCATCTGGAGCCTACTCTAAAAGGTTTCTTAGAAAAGCAGTTCGGATTTTCCTCATCTAGAAACTGCCACTGCCTTTCCTCATTTTCTCCCACTTCTGTTATTCGAGGTTCAGTAAATTCTCATCTGCTTAATTGCTCTCCCCAACAATTAAAACCTCTGCGGCTGAGTTTCACTATCTGGTAAAGCCCAGATATAAACTATCCCAGCTCTTTATGAACACTGCCCTCCCGGGAGTCTGACTGTGCCCCTGCTTCTCTCCTTAGGAAACACAAAGCTCCCAGAGCATGCGCAATGGGTAAATAGCGTTACCATGGTGTCAGGCTCCTCCGTGGCTTCCCTTGATACAGATTTAGTTGTAAACATCATTCTTGGCTAAGTTCCTTATTTGTGTGACTCTTTGTGGTCTATCAAGTGGAAAATGTATGTGAGCACTCTTTGGGTACACCTGACACGTATTGACATTAATGCTGACAGTTTGAAAGGATTCACCTCTCCAGCCCGTTCATCACCTGGTGGCCCTGGCGTTTAAATATTCGTGGAATGAATGATCAAATGAATACCACCACTCTGATACCCAGCCACATCCTGCCAAGGAGCCAGTCACAAAGTCCCATGAACTCTAACATAATGTTTAACAGACCTTTATGGTTTCGGTGTCTTTAACTACTTACATCTTTCTTTTTGAAAATTCTTTCCTTATCTTCTCCTTTCCTCACACTTCTTTATTCTCTTCCTATCTTGCCCATTGTAATCCTCTAAGAATATTATGGGAACTTATGGCTGACCCTCTTGGGATTCATGGATATACTAAAACATGTTCTTTTTCTTTTAGGTCACCGCTGAAAATAACCCTTCTTCAAAAACTCTGCCGCTCCAAAGCCCTTTCTGATCTTGACTTTTTAACCAAATTTTCTTGTTGTATTGACTGCTGCCCAGTGATCTACCTTTATTATATATCCATAAACTAGTCAAAAAAGAATTCATCCACAGGTTAAACATGTCTCAGGAAAACACCCAACATATCATAGAGACAGAGTTTGGGCCACATCTGTGTTTTCTAGTAAGTATAGTACCCACTAAATAATTAAGAAGGCCATTTTTTTTTAAAGTGTACTACTTAGCCTTCAAGAAAGAAAGTGTTCTGTGTCAGTTGGTACATTACTAGGATGTGGCTAAGGTCTGCCTAAAACATTTCCAGATGGCACCTGCTGACCATTGTAACTATTCATTGTCAATGTCTAGAGTTTAGCCAATAGATAATCTAGTCACCTACTTGTGATCCTTACATCTTAGATAAAACAAGGCTTTTATCTTACCCTCCCTCACCCCTTCCTCCTACATCTTTCTATTCATCTAACTCTCCCATTTGAAATAACAGAGGGGTTAAATAACTGCCACTTCCAAATTACCCTGGGCCTTCTCTGCTTCTTACTAATGGAGATCTGCTACAGCAACCACCAACCATGGTCACTCAAACCATAACAACATACTCAGAGAAAAATGTCCAATTAATCTTTGCCTTAAAACAATTCATTAACATGTATTTCTACAACTACTTAATTGTGACTTTCTAAAACTAAAGCATAAGTCCACAACTATTTATTGAGCTCTTTCTCTGTGGAAGGTAAGCACTATCCTAACCACTGGGGAGTTAAATGTTAACAAAAGATTTATGCCCTCAGAAAAATAAATGGTAAAATAAACAATATACGGGAGAAATAAAGAACCTGGTACCTTAGAAGGAAAATGAGATATGGAGACAGGATTGAGCATATGTTGTGTGGGTTATGGGTGGAAGTGTCAGTAACCCAAGAGTTTACAATATAGCACACAAAAACAAAAAGGGCATTCATTTTGTTGTTGTTCCCAAGTTAAAAGTAGTTCCAGTAACAAAGGCCTCCAAGGGCCAAAGTTCTTTCAATCTCCTTATGCATTCTACAGGATAGTGTCCTCATACACATGGTCTGAGCAATGCATCAGTGCTGTGTCTGCATTTTAGCCAGCAAGAAGCAAGGAGTCCTAAACAAGTGGACCTCTCTTAAGAAGATCTGCATTGAGTCTGAATCACCAACCAAATAACATACACGGGCCTAGGACTCCCTGCTCATATGTAGCTGATGTGCAGCCTGACCTTCATGTGTGTCCTGAACAGCTGGAACGGGGTGAGGGGTGGCCGTCTCAAAAGCTGTTGTGTGTACTCGGGATATGGTCTACTGGCTGGGCTGCCTTGTCGAGAGAGGAAGCGCCTAGCCTCACAGAGACTTGAAGTGCTAGGGTGGGGTCCCCATCTGCTCAGAGGAGAAGTGTAAAATAGGGGAAGGATTGTGGGTGGGGATGACCAGGAAGGGAGCAGTGACAGGGATGTAAAGTGAATAAAGTAAAAAAAAGAAAGAAAGAAAGAAAAAGAAATGAAATGAAAAAAGAAAACCTGAGAGCAATGAGCTTATGTTTCTCTCTCTTCCCCTCATCCCGCACTTTATCACATAGTTACAGCAAATTCAGAAACATGATCTCTACTTGAGTGACACCTAGCCAAAAGGGGGGTAGTTTTAGTATTTTAACAGTAAAAGAGGAAGACAGACAAGTGATGGTTGTCATGACGATCACCCTATGATACTGTGGGTTAGAGAGGCAAAGGCTTTTCCAGTGGATTTTATGTAGAGAAGTTTTAATTAGAAAAGACTTTTGGGGATCTAGCTGACAGAGACAAAGGAGGCAGTCATGTGACATATATGAGTTTAAAACCATCGACTGTACCTGTTAAGCCAGTGTAACTCTTTACCACTAATGTAGAGTTTGGCCACCAGATTATCTAGCCACCCAACCAGCGATCCTTAAGTCTCCGATACTTAGAGTACTATTAAAGTTATATAAGTTAAGATAAATAAACATATATATGGCACAAGTTAATATTTAATTCAGTTTTAGTTCATATTTTAATCATTATGACATGTACTTATTTAAGATAATCTCATAAGCAGAACACATCTTGAGATACATAAGCAAATGTGTGACATAGAAGTCATTTTTTTAATCAGTGAGATTTTAAATTCTGTTCCCGTAGTGCATCCAGATGCTGGTATATTTGATGCACGGCTACACTAAAGGGTTTACACAGATACTTGGTAGAAACGAAATTCTAAAAGCTCAGTATTTCTGTTTGTTTGTTCAGTGACCTGGAATTTTCAAATAGCAATTACCACCTTCTTCATGCCATGTGTCATGTGTTCCATAAGCTAAGTGACTGAGCAGCCCCATGCAGAGGCGAAGAGGCTGTGGAATAGGAAAGTCCTATTCTAAAGTAAACTGAGAGGGTTTCTACGTTGTAGGCTCATTCATTATTCAGATGGATTGTATACAAGCTGAGAAGGGTTTTGACATTTATTATGAGGGGAGAAAATGCTAGCTGGAAAAGAATCTCGCCCTCATTCCAGTTTTGGCACTAGCCATGAAGCTGATAAACATGGGGTTATTAAAACCATAGGAAACACCACTTGAGGCAGAACTGTAGCCCACTGTGCAGTCTTAGGCAAGAGAATCCGAAGAGTTGAGGCAAGAGCTTCCAGTTCCCAACAACAACAAGGAGCCTCTGTCTCAGAGCCTTAACCTTCCTCTACTAAAGTAAGAGACTGTGAACCAAGTTGTATCACCGTCTCCAGAGTCTCCTCTCTCAGGCCTCCTCCACTGGACTCTGCGATCAAGAATGCCCATTAATTAAAACATGATTGTAGGGAACGTGGACTTCACAGTAATGTCAGAGGCACTGGGGAAAACGGCCTTAAATAGTTTGCCCCAGCATGACTTACATGTTTGACAAAACACTGGGCTTATGAAGACAGGATCTTCCTCCCCCTTCAGTGAAAAGGACAACTGTGACCTTTTCTGATGGATGGACATTTGCTTCTGAACAGCTTATATTGTAGTACATCTGGTTGTCTGTCCTTCTGCAGCTCTGCAGGTAATGAGTCTTGTTAAATATATTGGTTGTCAATTTCCCCTTGCAATAGCTGCCACTTCTAAGATGTGTGAGTGTGAGTGAGTGGGTGTGTGTGTGTGTGTGTGTGTGTATGTGTGTGTGTGTACTTGTGCGTACCATGAGAATATAATAACAAATAAGTGTTGAAAACGTTCAAATCTCCATTTCCCAACTGTCCTTCACCTTTTTCACACAGACTTGAGGGGTGGTTGGTGTTCTGTGAGCAACAGCTATTGTCTGTTGTCTTCAATGGCCTTTCACACACCTCAGAGACACTCACCTCTGCCATAGCCTTTATCAGGAGTTCAGCTCTGAGGTATTTCTTTCATACTTCCCTCACCACTCAAATCCTTGAGCCATAAAACCTGAAGTAGAAAGTACGTGAAGGAAACAGATACGTGCTGAAGCTCCGGTGCGTAGAAAGTTCAGGAAGTGCTTTGCCTGAAAGACAAAGAAGTTCCACAGTGTACCAGCCCTAGCACAAAAGCCCAGACCTGTCCTTTAACCTAATGAGACTGAAGACACTATTGTGCCTACTACTTTCCTAAGCAGACAGCGTCTTGAAAAATGACTACCTGGATATTGAATGCAATCCTGTTCTGCTTTTAAGAGGAGGAGAATGGTACTCAGAGAGTTCCAGAGACTTGCCCCAGGTTACAAAGTCTGCCAAGGGTAGTGAAGTAAGTAGAACCAGGGTCCCCTGCCTTCTTCACGCTAGAGCAATACTGTCTGGTACAAAGGATGCATTTCCATGTGGAAGACAGTGCCCAACCACAGAACTGCAGTGTGTGCTGCTGGCATGGAACAGCAGTGATACCATCTTCTCTAACATTTCTCTGGTCCAGAAGACCATGTAAGGACTCGGAGGCTATCGATTAGCTTTGGCAGAATCGATGTGTTGCCAGTGGGTACCTCATTATACCCATGGCTTCCGGTTAAATGTAAATGCTATGATGTAATATCCCAGCTAAAAATGAGCATCTATTCGCACTCTCCATCCTTCCCAAACACGTTTGTTTGACAGTGCCCACTTGTAGGGAGGACTGGGGATTTAAAGTTTCAGCTTTCTGCTTCAGAGTTGTCAGTTAAACCTACAGTTACCTCGAACCTGGTTCAAGTCTTGCTGGAAAGAGAAACACAATTTTTTTTTTTCCCAGAGGGTTTCAAATACACGTTCCTCCATGTGTTTTTTTACAAGAAGAACTTAAGAACAAGCTGTAGGGGAGGACAACGGGACAGGCTGCCTTTACTGTTCCATCTTTGTTCTTTTTCTCTATTTACCCTGCTTGTTTGATTTTTAATCCAATTGTCTTAAAAGGAGAGAAATGGGGGCAAAACTTGGAGCTGTCAGCAGCCAAGGTGCCAGCCAGCTCTGCTGACCTCCGAAGGTCAGGTGACCTGGATCTTTGTCATTTAGGCCACAGGGCAGTGCTGTGTTTCTGTTTCAGTCCTGTAGAGGCCCAGTTTGCAGCGTCATTCGGTTTCTCTGTGGAGTGTTTTCTATAGCCTGGATCTCAACAGATTTCAACCTGGCAGAAGAAAAGGCTGCAGCTACACCATTTATAAGCAACATTTTGTTAGTTTGATTGTTTCTCTATCACTTAACCACAGGAAAGTATACCTTTCAGGAAAAAAAAAAAAAAAAAAAAAAAAAAAAAACTTTGTTTCTGGACTAGTTGTGGAAACTGGTTACCTCTGGCTACCTGTATAGGTTTTGTTGCTGTTTTGGTTTGGTTTGGTTTGATTTGGTTTGGTTTCACTCCTGTAGGCTCTGCCTATTAGAATATGTCTGGTATCATGGCCTGTTTTGGGGTGTTTAGGGGACAGGCAAATAAGATTCCCAAAGGTCAGAGGTCACATACAAATTACCTTGAAAAAGTATTATTATATTTACTTAAGAAGTAAACATTAACCCTTGCTGTATTCTTTCTAAGCTAACATCAGAAACAGTTACAGTCACGACCAGAAAATCAAGTTCACTGTCTCCTTGGAAATTCCAATCAAGACTCTGGCAGTAATGAAATAGGTGCCAAATTCTTAATTAGTCAGAGTCATTTTTAAAACTTTGAAACAATATAGTCAATGTTTTTTGAGAGCTATTTTTGAGGAAGTCGTGTCTCTCTGATAAACCTTTTATTTCTGTCTCTGTGATTATTTGAGTTGTGTTTTCAGGGTCTTTTCCCCCTCTTGATCATGAACACAAATTATTCTGTAAAATAAAAAGGAAGAAACATTTCCAAATTCTCCTTGCAAAGCTGGTATTATCCCATTACCAAAGCCAGATAAATACAAGCCATAAACTGAAGTCTAGGCCAATCTCTGGTGAACAGAGAAGCAATTTTTTTTTTTCAGTCAAACACTTTGATGAAGTATAATCAGGTAAATGGCTGGCAATCTTATGGAATATTCATATGATGCAAAAGCTCTCAGCACTAGCCAGAGATGGTGGCTCATTTCTATAATCCTAGCACTTGGGAGGCTGCTGAGGCAGGAGAATGGGTTTGAGTGCGGCCAGGGATGCACAGTATTTCCTAGGCCAACCTTGGCTACAAGCATGAAATTTTTGGAGATTTCATGTTACACCCGTCAGAATGACTAAGATTAAAAACAAACAAACAAAACAAAACAAAAAACTGAAGTCATAGCGCATGTTGGAGAGAATAGGAAGCAAGGGGAACATTCCTTCATTGCTGCTGTGAGTGCAAACTTGTATAACCACTCTAAAAATCAGTTTGATAGTTTCTAAGAAAATTGGGACTAGCTCTACCTCAAGACCCAGCCATACCACTCCTGGGCATATACCCAAAAGATGCTCCACTATGCCACAGGGACACTTGCTTAACTATGTTTGTAGCAGCTTTATTTGTAATAGCCAGAAACTGGAAACAAACTAGATGTCCTTCAACTGAAGAATGGGTAAAGAAAATGTGGTACATATTCACAACGGATTACCACTCAGCTATTAAAAACAAGGATATCATGAAATTTGTAGGCAAACGGATGGAACTGAGTGAGGTAACCCAAAGCCAGAAAGACAGTGGTATGTACTCATAAGTGGACATTAGCCCCAAAGCCTAAGGTAACCATGCTACATTTCACGTACCGAAAGAAACTGGGTAATAAGGAGGGCCCAAGGGAGGATTTGTGAATCTCATTCAGAAGGAAAATCAAAACTCACTGGAGGTGGATAGAGAGAGGGAAGTGGGTGGGGAAGAGAACAGGGATGGCAGCTTCCCATTCTCTGGGGAATAGGGAGAAGGGTAATGGGGGAAGGTATTTGTAAGGGCAGGGTTGGGAGGGGAGGAGGGAGAGGGCTGAGATCAGGATGTAAAGTGAATTTAAAGATTTTTTTAAGTGCTCAATTTCAAATGTATCTCACACTAATGATGTCCAGTGATGGGGATATGACAAACAGAAGGTAGCCTGTGACTCCATTTATGTGACATAATCAGGAGAACAGGCAGCTGGAGCAGAGCTGGAGAAGTGACCCAAGCCCTTGGAGGAGCCCAGAAGTTCGTGAGTAAATTCCAGACATTAGATGGTTAGAGTTTGATTTTGCTTTTGATTGTGACTATGTCCTGATATTTTTCCCTCTTGAAGGAAGAAGTAGAGCCCACAGTTAAGAGACTTTGAATTGTAAAAAGACTTTGATTTTTACAAGAGACTGGTTATTTTAAATGGATTGCAGTTTTAATATGTAAGAAATTGTAAAGACTGTGGTACTCTTAAGGTTATTTACATCTTGGAGATGAATAAGAAAGTAAGGATTGAGACATAATAGTGATGTGCTTGTATGTCAAGTTGACAAGGTGTCAATTTTACTGGCTGGTTTTGTGTCAACTTGACACAAGCTGGAGTTATCACAGAGAAAGGAGCCTCAGTTGAAGAAATGCCTCTATGAAACCCAGCTGTAAGGCATTTTCTCAACTAGTGATCAAGGGGGGAGGGCCCAGCCTATTGTGGGTGGGGCCATCCCTGGACTGGTAGACCTGGGTTCTATAAGAGAGCAAGTTGAGCAATGCTGGGGAAGCAAGCTAGTAAGTAACATCCCTCCATGGCCTCTGCATCAGCTCCTGCTTCCTGACCTGCTTGAGTTCCAGTCCTGACTTCCTTTGGTGATGAACAGCAATGTGGAAGTGTGAGCTGAATAAACCCTTTCCTCCTCAACTTGCTTCTCGGTCATGATGTTTGTGCAAGAATACAAACCCTGACTAAGACAAAAGTAAACTTCATTTGTCTCAGCTACCTCACCTATAAATAAAACATAATAACACCCAATAAAATTATTTTGAAAATTCAGGCAGAATATGCTTCATTTTCCCCAATAAATAAAACATTGCCATAATACACACTGACATCCCCAAATTTCTACTTCTTTGAAAGAATGAGCAGTTCTTCAGCTAGTTCGCAAGTATCCTAAAAGACTGTTTTGGAGTACATCTTATTAAATCTGCACAACTGTCAGATGTGTTTCTGTAGGATTTTATCACAGTTAAAGTCTGGACAACTTTTCTGTTCCCATCCGCATCTTCTTCTTGTTCAGAGGTCATATCAAAATGCTTTAAATTCTGAATATAGAGGGTCACTCAAAAAAAAATCTGTTCACCAATTTTAAATGTATTAAACTGTCTATACCATTTGTTTGACTATGTTAGTTATCTGTTACAATGTGGAACTATTTCTTCACAGGTGGAACTCAGTAAATGTTAATTTCTTTCTTTCACTAGTCTGAAACTTACTGTGTTAGCATAGTCAAAGTGTACATGGTAACATAGAAATATAAGGGCTGTTAGACTCATAGATAGTTCCACATGGGCTTCTTGAGAATTGTGCTGAAATACAAGTATAGCAGATATGCCTTTTTAATATCACAGCTGCTTCTGATTCTCTCTATTTTTATCATCCCAAAGAAGACTAGATGATCACTTCATTAGCTATAAAGAGACAGAGAGAAGCAGGATGTATGAGCTCAGCAGATAAAGACACTTCCTAGCCAAGCTTGACCATCTATCTGAGTTGAATACCCAGGATCTACATGGTGGAAGGGAAGAAACAAATTCTACAAGTTTTTCTCTGACTTCCACACACATTGTGGCACCAGTACACCCACACAGACACATACATACAAGTTTATCTAAACAAATTAATGAAAGTAATAAAATATTTGGGGCTGGAGAGAGAGCTCCTCAATGCTTGGTTGCTTGGTTCTCTTGCAAAGGATTGGAATTCAGTTCCCAGAACCCATGTCAAGTACCCCATAAGCTCCTGTAACTCCAATCCAGGGAATCTGACTCCCTCTTCTGATCTCTGCAAGCACAGACAGACAGACACACACACACACACACACACACACACACACACACACAAGCCATCATACTAAACCATATCTGTTTTCTGTATTGGAGAACTGAGCTATGAGTTCTGGAGAAGAGCAAAGACTGCATTTGAACCTGGACTAGAATTGGAATACACAAACTACATTCTGTGCACTGAACCATCTCACTTCTTGATCTTTGTCTAGAAAAGACAACCTTATAAATTGCCTCCAAATGGAGACTCTTCTGAGAGTGAAGGTAATGGGGGTATTTTTAATAATTATGCCAGGCCAGCTATAAATTAGGACCTTATTTGGTAAACCAAAGTGAACAGTTAGCTCAGATCTAATCATTGGCTATTTAAGCAACATTTTAAAATAGCATGACTAAGAACACCAAGTTAAGAATGAAGTTTGTCATGTTCTGCCAAATATCCGAAGGTGATATAGAACCCAAAATTTAGGGAGTTTCTTAGTACCCATGGTGTGGTCTACAGACCACACTGGAGCTTACTAAAAAAAAGGTAAAATCTTTTTAACTCCCTTTACAACGACTGAATCAGAGTCTGCATTTCTTAAAACACATAAAAGTTTGAGAGGATCTTATTCAATTGGGGTGGACCTATCAATCCACATTTTAAAATGTCTTCCTTTGAAATCTTTGGGTAGCTAATTTTGGGACCCATGAATCAGAGTATCCAATAAGACACCAGAGTTTTCATTTGATATTGGATGAAGAACCTAACCAAAGGCAGCTTGAAACACTCAAAAAAGCCCCTATATTGACATCCTAGTACAAGAAATTTATCTGCTTTTAAGCCACACCCAAAAAAATACTTAATATCTAATTTCCATAATAGGAAAATATGTTAGCGGAGGACTTTTGAACAAAATGAATCACGGCATAATTTTCCCAAAGAAGGACTTCCAGGTCTTGAGTCAAACTCACATTGTATAAGTGTACCCAGACACAGACACAAACATCAGCTAAGGCCAAGAAGATAGCCAAACATCATTTCCAAGTACTTGGACCGTACTATAATGAAGATTATTCAGCTTTTACTGATCACATCTGCTCCTCTCCTGTTCCCAGCCTCATCTCTCTAGGCTTAGACAGTCTGCAGTGTTCTTAGGTCACTTTGTGCTAAAACATGGATGGTGACAGATACGTTGCTGTGTTTCTCTTGCTCTTCTGTAGACTCTTCTTTGGGACCATAAAGCTGTCATTAAGCATCTAATGCAGTGGTTCTCAAGATTCCTATGACCATTCCATACAGTTCCTCATGTTGCTGTGACCCCTGACCATACTTTCATTGCTACCTCATAACTATAATTTTACTGTTACCAGACATAATCTAAATTTCTGTGTTTCCCAATAGTCTTAGGCAACCTCCATGAAAGGGTCATTTGATCCCTGAAGAGTTCACAACCCACAGGTTAAAAACCACTGATCTAATGGATCTTCACTGAAATAGTGTTGACACACTAAGCTTCGGTGATTCGAGGGACAGTAAAACCTTTCACCTACAATGAGAAAGGGATAATATCAATATATAAACCAAAGCTTCTCGCCATGAACCCAGAAGCTCACATTCAAACTCTGAAAAAGAAGTTGCCAAGAAAAGTGAAATAAGAGGGTGACTGAAGAGTAAATGATGTTGAAGAGCTGGACTTTTGCCATCACGATTCACAGTTCACAATCTAGAAACAGAATCCTTTGTACAACAGTGTTGAGCAGGGGAGTCAGATAACAAGAGCTTTGGATGAATGGATTAGTGCTATCATGGGAGTTGACTGATTATCAATAAACAAGAATTGAGTTAGTGAAGAAGTGAGTTTAGCTTTTTCTTGCTTGCTTGCTCTTTTGTCTATCCCTGTGGTGAGGGAGAAATGAGATGACCTTCTCAGGTGCAGGTATCTTTGTCTCAAACATCTGGCTGAATGATCTTTCTCTCTCTCTTTTGGTAGATATCTGCAGTAGTCAAAGAGAAGCTTGTGTAATATCAGAAGTCCTGAGCTTCAGAGACGCACAAGCTGTGGTTCCAAATCCAGAGGTTTGTGACTCCATGCTTTCCAAGTAGCAAGTGTCCAAGGCACAAATGTCTGATATGAATTTAGATCATGAGTTACAGCTCTTGAGCTTTGGGTGTTGGGACCCTCTACTCTTTAACCCTTGGAAGCTCTGTTAAATTTCACTAACGATTGGTGCTCACAATCTTCATAGTTCCTGCTCCCTTTCATCCCTTCACCACCTCTCATCTTCCATTGCTTTAGCCTCTTTTCTTGTCCCTTGTTTTGACTGTCCTTTATAGTTTTTGCCTCTTGTATATTCTGCCTTCAGTCACTCTCTGGAATTCTTAAGTTGTCTCCCAAAGTTTCTTCCGTCTCTAAGCCTTTAAGCTCTTTGACTCAGTGGCTCTCTGGAGCTCCCAGTTACCCCAGGGTGGTCACATGTAGTTACCATAGCTGAAAAACCCTAGAGTATTATCTACCTAATGTGCAACTCGTAAGTTTGTTTTCCATGTGGTAAAGACCACACGTAGGCAAGAAATCATTTGAGGAAATATTGTATTGGGCCCTAATGATGCTAATGCAGATGTAGTACCCAGGAGAAAAAAAATGGCCTAGGACAACCTAGCAAGACTTAAAATGGCCTGCTTATATAGCGTAAGTCCCAGCTCTACCTGCATAGAAATCCCCTGAGGAACAATCACAAGCCTTGTATAAGGACCCGTCCTAAACCTAACATGAACACAATCCATTTTCTGTCCATTCATCCCAACCATTTTTGCTGAATCACTGGAGAAGTCCCAATGCCTTAATCAAGACTGTTGTTACCAATTCAGAACACCTGTGTGTGTGTGTGTGTGTGTGTGTGTGTGTGTGTGTGTGTGTAGAAGAGAATGTGGAGGGAGAAGGGAAGGAGAAAAGAGAGAATAGAATTCTTCTCCAGGCTTTGATACCTAAAGTAAGGGCTCCAAAGCAGAAGTGTGCAGTGTGGGTATCACTCTCATATTGGTCCTTGCAGCAAGAATGGAGCTTCATAAGAACAACTGTGAAATACTCAGAATAGCCAGATCATAACAACAGAACCTGTTGCTAAGAAAGAGACAATTTTATTGATCTCTCCTTGCTCAAGGTAGCCAGACACAAAAGAAGAGCTGATAGCTGTCAATTGAAATGTAATTGGTCTGGCTCCCAATAGCTTAGTTTACCTTATGTAAAGTAAAGTAGGCATCGAAAGATGTTTACTATTAATATTTGCTGTGATTTTTTTAACCTCTAGTCAAATAGTCTTAGGGAAAGCCTATGGACCTGGCCTATCTCACCTTGGTATTGAATTTCCCAGCCTTCTAGAATGATAAGAAATAAACCTCCATTCTATACTACTTTCAAGTGCTCTAATATAATAATATAAACCAGATGAAGACATCTTTAGAACCAATCATGGCAATATGCCCATACTTCTGCTGACCAAAGTGGATCCCTTTAAATAAAAATTAGAGGTTGTAACTCTCTTGGGGATAGTTTCCATTCAACATATTCCCTGCTCTTTCACAAAATATCACCATTTCCAATGACCACTATTTAAGTATCTCATAATGAAATGCAAGGATGATTACCATCCTAGCGGCCCAAGTCTAGATTCAATCATGGTTGACATCTTGCCTTACTTAAACTGTTATCTACATTTGTGAACCATTTCCAAGGTTGGAGATGCCACAACACTTGAACACAACTGAGAACATCATGGTGTCCTGGGCTCCTCTTCCTTCTCTTGTGTTTCCAAGTGAAGCCTCATCTTCCCACCATGCCATGCTGCTTCCCTTTAAGCCCCAGGCTATAAGGACCAATCAGTCCTGGTTTGGAATTGTCAAAACAAGAAACAAAAGTAAAATTTCCTTGTAAAGTAATTGTCATAGGTATTTATTGTAGTGATGGACCGCCATCTAACAATTTGTAAGGAAAGTTTTGTATGGTTTTTGTGAATATACATTTTGATTGCTATTGGTTAAATATTTAAAAGAGAAATTACTGTGTCCTAAGGTAGACATATAAGTAACTTCAGATAATTTACAAGGTTAACTGACCCTTTACTGTCCCACTAAGGATTCCCAGGGTGTTGTGTTTTAAATTTTTATTTCTGCTCCTTTTTTTTTTTACTCTTCCTTCCACTAACTTGAGATTTACTCGACTGTTTATTTAATGTCTTCTTATGCATCCTTATTTATTGTATTTTGGCATTTAAACATAATGTAAACGTTTAAAAGCTCCAAGGCTTCCTCAGAAGCATAATCTTAGATCTTCTCTACAAGTTCGGACAGTATGTACTCTTTTCTTTTAGCTTAAGACAATATGTGGTTTGTTTTGCAACTTACTCATAACAGAAATTATGTATAAATATTTAACTTTTACTGCTGTGAGTTTCCCAAATACTTTGTTATTGTTGATTTACAGATAAATGCCACTGTGGCAGACTATAATTCATCTAATATCTATCTTTAGTCATTTCTGGCATATGTGGAATAACAGACATGATTTACTTTGTTAGATCTGCCATGTACACTTGAAAATAATGTTTATTCTTCAACGTTGGGATATAATGTCCTATAACTTTCAATTATGTCAAGGTGGTTTGCGGTCTTATTTAGATTCTGTATTTTTACTAATTATTTTTTCCTTGATCTTTCTATGAGTTGTTGATAGAACGGTTTAAACTCTACCTCTACAGCTTTGATTTTTCAAATCAACTGTGCCTCATGTCAATTATTCCTTCATATATTAACATTTCAAAATGCATTTTATAAAATTTTGTTTTCCAGAATAGTTATAAATCTATCATTCTTGCAAGATGTTTAACTTGAATCTTATCAAGCCTTCAGGCCAGAGTTTCTAGGACAATGAATTAGTTATTTTGTATTTTGTATTGTTAGTTTTCAACAGCTTATGGGAGAAAGCACTTACTTTAGCTCATAGTTTTAGAATACCAGAGTCAGGAAGGTCATAGTGTCACAGATCAGTCTGTGACAATGGGAGTGTGGACATGGGCCGTTGCTATCACTGTGAGTCAAGAGCCAGAAAAGGCATGAGAGAAAGCAGAGATTCCATTCACCCTTCAAAAGCCCACCTCTTGAAATCTACTTTAGCTAGCCACTTCAGTCCCACTTTCTGAAGATTTCATAGGTTCTTTCAAATAGTGTCATCAGCTGGGAAACATATTATTCAAAACATAAGCCTATGGAAGATATTTCAGATTAAGCCATAACATATGACGAGAAACAAGGTAAACAAGATCATAAGGGAACAGCCAGGCACACAAAAATAAAAGACAATCTGTAAGAGAACTGCCTTATTATCATGAAAACCTTGATCAAAGAGGCTTTTTCTTACAATAGGTGGTTTTAAGTAGTGACTCGATTATTCGAAGTGCTGAGAGTAAGTGACTGTGGGTGCTAGCCATAGGTGGAATGTCTAACAACTCCTCCAGTCCAAGGTTCAAGGATGACTGTGGAGGAAGATGGAAAGAATGTGAAAACTACAGGATAGAAAAGAGTACTGTGAAAAACTGTCTTCTGGATATTATGTGACATTTTCAGACACTCTCACATCACCTGCACAACACCTGCAACAATATCAAGCTAGTTAAAACTCCAAGAGAGATGAAAGAGGAACATCTACCTGAGGCCCAAGCCCAGTCGAGGAACTATTGGCAGCTCCTGACTGCTAGTGGAGAAAGAGTCACTTCTCTTTCGGGTGTGGCTATTGGCTGGTTGCTTATGCTCCAGTAGATGTCAATCAACTGTGTGCCATTGGTTGATGCTAACTGAACTCAGTTGCCTATGTTTTGTAAAGAAAGAGAAAGAAACAAAGAAGAAAAGAGAAAAGGAAGAATAAAATAGAGAGAGGGAGGGAAAAAGGAAGGAAAGAAGGAAAGAAAGAATGAAAAGAAAGAAAGAAAGAAAAAGAAAGGGAGGGAGGAAGAAAAGAAAGAGTAAGACAAAGACAGAAAGAAAGAAGAAATAAAGAGGAGAAAGATAAAAGAATATGAAGTTGGGAAAGAGAAATGTTGAGGATGGTCTAGGAGGATTTGGGAGGGGAGTAATGTAATATATGTATATATATACACGTATATATGATAAAGATACATTATACACAGATTTAAGCATTTCTAGTAATAAATAAATAGAAATGTCAATATTATCCAAAGATTAGAAAGATTGTCTCCTTTCAATACTCAGGAACATATCAGTACAAATGCAATGCCTTCTTCTTTTAAATGCCTGACCATTTCTGTGTATACAACTAAATTCTAATAACCTAAAAGGTGCCAATGTTTCACTTCCATTAGTCAAGACCTCGTTATTATAGGAGAAATACAACTGGATTATGTAGTCCTGAGCATATTGAGTAGAAATGTCTCACTAAGGGCAAGAAAACCAAATTCCAAAAAGATTCCTATCATGTACTTTCCTCATTAAAATCTCTCTCTCTCTCTCTCTCTCTCTCTCTCTCTCTCTCTCTCTCTCTCTCTCTCTCTCTCTCTCTCTCTCTCTCTCCATATATATATAAAATCACAGTGTGCTAGACATCAGTGTGGCAGTCATCAAGGTAAAGAGGAAGAATTCTCACTGTGCTCATCCATGCAAAAATTCTGTGTTCTCCAGCCACAATGAAAGTAAACAAAGGTGTAGACAGAAGCTGCTTCTGCTTTGAGTCTGGCCACATGTGCTGTGCTGAGCTGTCTACATCCCCAGTTTTGTAATGAAGGACTGGCTCCCTGTTTGGTGGGAGATGATAGCTCTCTGCTAATTGATCTGACTAAAAACACTTTTCAACCAAATCTCGGTCCTTCTACAGAAACATTTGATGACTGGTCAACCTGTGTAAAAATTTTTTCACTCTCTCCAGTTGCATGCAACTCTAAAGAACCATGCCAAGCTCAGAATTTCCTACAGGATGGCTGAGTGCTGTGCCATGGCCTGCTTGATCAATTTAATCCCTATTTTTGACCTCAAGGATATTCCATAGTGCCGTTCTATGAGCTGCCCTCTATGGTAGTGCTACCAAGGCTGCACAGCAGATGACTTTTGGAGTCTCAAGATGCTTACATGTATGTATCTAAAAAAACCAAATTTATTCATATTTACAAAAGGGGAAAACAAGGCACAAATACTGTTTACTTGCTTGAAATAACCCACATTTCACAAAGGCAGTGCGCCAAGGCATGTAAATATGCTGCCAAGTTTCTGTCTATGTACAAAATTTATTTTTGCTACAACAGAGTAAAACACACCACTCTGGCCATATGTACCAGATGGAGTGCTGAAATCCATGAGTTTGTAGGGTTCGGTAAAACACAATAAATGACAAATTTTCAACAAGTGTTAAGAAGTACGGTATTCAAAGAAAGGTAGTATGTTCAGTGAAACCGAGGTCTACTCTCCCCATTGACAAATGGGCAGAAACGTAAGCCTTGTTCCCAGATGGTAACTACTGACAACAGTTGCTCATAGCTTAAGGGACACTGTGGCTTGTGGCTTTATAATAGAAATAGTGGCTTTTATATTTTTGCTGTTCAGTTTATTTGGTGATGTGCTGTCAAAGTCTCTATTATTCAGAAATCTGCATTGAATACAAAGAAGTCAAGAGGCTCTGAGCTGGATATTAGAACTCAGGAAATATGGGGCCCCTGTGAATCCTATCTGTACTGAATTGCATTAGAGTAAATAATCAGTAAAACTTTTAATGCCCGAAACTGAGGGCTGGAGAGAAAGATCCGTGGCTAAGAGCATCTGCTGCTGTTGCAGAGGACCCAGGTCTAGTTCCCAGCACTAACAGTGTTGGCTCACAGCCATCTTGGAACTTGAGTTTCAGGAGATCTGAAGCCCTCTTCAGGCCTCTGCAGGTACTGCATACCTGTGTTACACAGATAAACAGGTACACATGCACGTAACATATTTAAATAATAATTTTTAAAAATCCCAAATCTAGAAGCCTGTAATGTTTTCTAATAAAATCAGGGATATACATATTTGAGTCATGCCAAACACATAATTGATAATCAAATCAAGGGACTGTTTACTTAAAGTAAGCAATTTCATGTCTCTGGGGTAGGTCCAGCCCCATAGAGTGAATAAAAACATGGTAATTTTGTATCAACAGCATCTACATGGCCTTTCTGACTTCTTCTCTCTGCAGGCCGTCCAGCATTGGCCTCCAACAGAGCTGCTCAGCTGTGCAGCACAAAGCTCTCTTTGTGTTCTGAGAACACGTTATTGATCAGCTCAGAGTCATCATTGGGTCAGACAGGTTTTCAAACCTCTACATCAGATGTGAGCTGCTGAATTTTATAACCTCTGGGCCAATCTGCAACAGAAAATCCGCTCTCCTACATCAAGATGAATTGTGGTAATGACCCCAAATCTATCACATAACCAACCACACAACCCTTTATTTCATGCAAGACTGTGAAAGGCTGAAAAACCAGCTCGCAGAACTTCCTTTTAAAAGAAATACTTAAAACAAAAGGAACAATTTTAACTATGAGTCCAGAAGTGAGTCTTGTTGTAACCCTCTGGGGTTTCTTATCAGCAGTGCCTCACGGTTATTCTCCCAACAGGCTCGTGGTTTTTATGAATGTGGTTGGCAACTCTGACTTCGCCTAGAGGAGGATGTAACTCAGCAGCCAGTAAGAACCCGAAATTCTCTGGGCTCTGTCACTGCCTATTACAGTCATTGCCTCTTCTAAATTTCAGATAGTGAATCATAATGAAACAGTGACCTGGTTGTGAGGCTTCCTCAAGTTCAGCCAGGGGTGCCATCAGCAACACATCAGAGTATAAAGATTAACGAAGGTTGTATTTCAGAACTCTGTCCTCGTCCAGCATTGCAAAGGAAAATGACACCGTAAGCCAGGCTTTGCCGGGAGAATAGAATGCAGATGTGTCCGCCTGCATTGTCCAGCTTCCTCTCCTGGTGCTCGAAGTATGGTTTATGGATTCGTCACATGTGCAGATGTCAACTTGTAGCTCCAATGGATTAATTTCACTTTATCCAATATGTTGCTGAATCTCTGAGGGAATGTATGGTTTTGTGCAGTGGGCTGAAGGCACTAATGCGATTCAGAGTCTGTGTTTCACACATGCAGTGTTAACTGTTGCAGCATTGCCTGGGACGTTGCAGGACAGTCCTCAGACAAGGCTATCTAACGGGGAGGAGATGATTAATTACTTCATCCCCTTGTCCTTCCTGTCCAAGTCCTGGAAATTCTATGAATCCCATTTAATCCAGATTTGCCATCTTCAAACTCTATGCGATCCTCATTTGATCTCCTCAGCTTTACTTGGTTCTCAAAATAATATTCTTCCGGTCTTCTTTTGTGCCATTTGCCCAAGAAACCTTTGAAAGTGGGTGCTCTTGGACTATAAACTAAAACAGAAAAGAAACATTTTAATGCAAAGGACAAGGAACTTCTCATTCATAATGTTAGGCCTAAGTGAGGGAACATCCCAGTCCACAGCCTTGCCCTCACATTTGTAAGCTCAGAAATCCAGTCAGTATTTTGGAAGTGAACCCATGTTGACTAAATATTCAAGAATCACAAAGAGCCCAAACTGCCAGCTTATTATTTTCAGTGAAGCAAATCTACTAGGCAAGCCTTAATCCTCTGTTGGACTGACTTGAGTATCCCTCCCCCAGAAGCAGTTATGTGAATCATCATTTTCAAAACAGATTCTTTGTGGCTTAAGGAAAGCTAGTTGCTTGGCTCTCTGAGGCCTGAAATAGACAATGCTCTGGCTGTGATGACCAGGCTCACCCACCTTTCTGCAGGTGTGTGTCTGAGATGCAGTTTTCCACTCATCTGCAGAACACCTCTTCGCTGGCATCTATGGTCTACACTACAGACTGATGGCCATTGTTTCCGTTGTTATTTAGTTTTTCTTTGGGGTGCAGGTGATTGTACCCAGGACCTTGCACATGCTGAACTCTTGGGCATACACTCTGCCTTCTGAGCTGCACTGGTAGCACCATACCCAGGGTCACCTCACCAGCCCTTATCTGTTTACACAGAACAGTGGGCGAGGTCACCATGTTCTGCTCATGAAATTGTACCTTCCTTGGAAGACTGAGCATTCCTTGACTCTCCCATAACCTACAGATGGGCCCAAATGGTTCTTCTTTCATGCTCCCACTAAATAAACAGACTACATTTATGTCAGCACATCGAGTAACCTTATCTTTCATTTCTTTGGTATTTCTTGTCATCTCTCCAAACCTGGTCCCTAACTGTTCCATCTCTATTGCTCCCCACATGTATCAGTCTCTGTGGCTATCACATGGCTTTCTTGTTGTAACAGTAGTGTCTTGAGCTGAAAGCCATGGAAACTGATTCTGGTTAACTTCAGAAGGAGAGGGATTTGCTGGCAGTGAATAAAAGGTAGCTGCATATATAGAAAAGGAAGGCACTAGGTGGGACAGAGAATCCCAGTAGCTAGATGAGCTGAAGGTTTCTCCAACAGATACCTGGGGTGGGGCCTAGAGAGGTGGTTCGGGGGTTAAGACCACGTGCAAAGGACTGGACTCAGTTCCCAAGCACACAGATGGCATCTTACAACCATCTAGCTGTTAACTCTAGTTTCAGGAGATCTAATGTCCTCTTAATGGCTTACACACACACTGTATACATATGGTGCACAACAGGCAAACACTCATGCACATAAAATAAAAGTAAAGATATAATTTTTAAAATTAGAGCATGAGGATTGATTAACTCTTAGAATTTACATTTTACAGTTGAGTTTTGAATTCCTTCATTTAATTTCTTTTCAGCAAAAAGACAGCAGGATGCCCCTACTAGCAAAACTGTCTGTTGACCAAGAGTAAGAGAGGGTTTCTCAAAAGTTGAAGTCTTAGAACAACAGGGTGCAAAAGAAGTGGGGGGCCTTAGTATTAAAATTTGCATAAACTGTAGGAGCAAAGCATAGAGCTGAATCTAGACTCAATACATGTGCTACATGAGCAAGTAGTGCTTACATGAGCAAGGAGTGCTTACATGACCAAGTAAGTACCCATCATCCCTTTTCTTCTTTCCCTCCTTGTCCACACCTTCACAGCGCTGAACTACTCCTTACCATCTCAGATCAACAGGGCTCTAAGGAACACTTTTCTCATCTCTCTTGTGGTAGTTTAAATGATAGTGGTCCCCATAGGCTCATGCAACTGTTTTAAAAGGATTAGGGTGTGGCCTTGTTGGAGGAGGTGTGTCACTAGGGGGGTCTGCTTAGAGGCTTCCAAAGTCCACAGCATTCTCAGTTAGGGTTTTCTGCCTCTCTCTCTCTCTCTCCCCCTCCCTCCCTCCCTCCCTCCCTCCCTCCCTCTCTCTCTCTCTCTCTCTCTCTCTCTCATTCTCTCTCTCTCTCTCTCTCTCTCTCTCTCTCTCTCTCTCTCTCTCTCTCTCTCTCTCTCTCTCTCTCGTTACCTCATGTTAGTCTCAGTTACTCCTTCAATGCCATGCCTGCCTGCCTATAGCCATGATGGCCATTCAGTCACCCTCTGAACTATAAGTCCTTAATGAAATGCTTTCTTTATAAAAGTTTTCTTGGCTGTGGTATTTAATCATGGCAATAGAAAAGTAACTAAGAACTTACCTTACATAGATTCCTTTATAACACTCTAGAGCAGTCGTTCCCAATCTGTGGCCTTCAACCCCCATGGGGGATCCATGATCCTCTCACAGGGGTCACATATCAGATATCTTGCATATTAGACACTTACATTATGATTCATAACAGTAGCAAAATTAAAGTTATGCAATAGCAACAAAACTAATTTTATGACTGGGGGGGGGGTGTCACCACAACATGAAGAACTGTATTAAAGGGTCACAGCATTAGAAGAGTTGAGAACTCTGCTCTAAACCTTGCTTCTCAGTACTTTTCAAAGCCAAAGATTCACACGTATGCATATGAGCCTAAATTCTAATTGTGGGCTGGGACTTGGTGGTACAATGCTTTCCTAGAATATATGGGGCTCCAGGTTTGATCCCCAATTAAAAAAAAAAAATCTCGGTTTTTTTTTACTACCACTTCCTGCCCCTGACTAAAAGGTAAGATCCTAATTTAATCTACTCTTATTATCTGTCCCCAACTTGCTCAGCATAGATTCTTGGTGCATTTTTATTGACTGAGTAGGAGAAAGAGAAAAAAATTAGTATAAAGGTTTATGATCATAGTATGTTTAGAGATTTTCATAGTCAGTGGGAGCCTTTGCTAGCTCATCAGCTTTATCCTAATGTCCTACCCCCCACCCAAAAAAAATTTATAAAAGATTTCTTTCTGGAAGTTTCTAACAAACTGCCTCATATCCCCAGCCTAACAAGCAACTATGTCTTATCTTTTCCTCATAAAATTAAAGATTATAAAGTCGTGAAAGCTAATTTAGGCTACATGGCACTTCCTTCAAATAGAAAACAGACATCGCTGGGTTCAGAGGGCAGGAATTTGGTGACAGACTGAAGTTTTCAAGAAGACATTCCAGTCGTGTGTCTGGAGAATACAGGGACTCTCCATCCCAGGAATCCTCTAAACACATACATTTCCACAGATAATCGATTTGTTAAGCATTTTTGGAATATTCTCCATCTTAAATATCTATGAATAACTGGAATAATCATAGATCACTGTGCATTAGCCGAGGAGCAGATAGAATACAGTCAAATTAACCCATTAATCTCCTTTAGGACTCTAGCCTTTTAGGTCAAAACCCAGCAAAGTACCATTGCTATATCCATAAAACAAACTTTTAAGATGTAATAAGGTAACTGTCTGAACAAAATATTTTTTGGTCAGTCTGTCTCTTTGTTTTGAGTTAGAGTGTCTTTACAAACGCCTGGCTGTCCGGAAACTAACTATGTAGATCGGGCTGACCTGGAACTCAGAGATTTGCCTGCCTCTTCTTTCCAAGCGCTGGGATAAAAGGCCTGCACCACCATGCCGAACCTAAACAAAATCCTTTGATAAAATAAATGAGACTATCAAAAAGTAAGCACAGACAGATCATATAGCTGGGAAGGGTTTTCTTTTCATTCTTTGAAACTGTATACATCTATACACATATTTTGACAATGTCTGCTCTCCACTTTCAGCTGCCACTACCCCAACACACCTTCCTCCCAACTTTTAATCTTTTATTTTTTTAATTAATGGAAAGGCCTTCTTTTTTTTTTTTTTTTTTTTTCTTTGTAAAGTCTTCCACATCCCTGCAGCTCCCAGGATCTTGCAGCTCTCAACTTTCTGCTACATTTTTTTTTTCCGGCTTGTCCTTGTCAGGTAATATGAAGACAAGATAATAACTCTAAGCATTGTTCTGTTGACTCTGGTTTTTGATGGGTGATTATATTTGGATAGGTACACATGAAGACTTGTTTTAGCCATCTCCTCCAATAATAAAATAGTCAATATGCATTCTAACAACCAATGAAAAAATAAGACAAGTCAGACATTGATGAAGGAAGGAATTGAACACATGTACAGACACAGATGCTGGGGCATTTGAATACACCCATGATAAGGGGTCATATGGGGATAGCTAAAACCTCAAGGTAAAAAACAAGGCTGTCTTTCACTGTGTATACAGACTGCTTTCTAATCTCAGGAATGTCTGGTCAGTGAAAATGGGTATCATAGCTACGGATGAAGGTGGAGGAGAAACTGAGAGAATTTCTGGATCAAGAGGCTAAAGGAAAGCAATGTATGGAAGAGAGAAAGAATAATGTGGCAGGTGAGAACTTAAGTAAGGTCTAATGAGCACCACCCAGGGAAGTGATGGAAATCTGTCAGAGAAATTAAAGATGAGATGCATAAAACATTCTTTCCTTGGTCTTATTTTAAAAGAACAACACACACAAACAAGAATTTAAAAAGGTTTAGATGAAGTCACAGACTTGGAGCACAGTGAATCAGTGAAGAGGGTAGGTTTTGACAACATCTGCGGTGTGTAGAATGCAGCCTGGAGAAGAGGGGTGCGGTCTTGGGAAACAAATATTTACCAGTTAATTTACCAGTTAATTACCATTGCCCTTATTTTCCAAGGGCAATTACATATTTTATGAATGCTTTCAAGGGATTCAGATTATCCCCGTTTGATATTTGATGGTGATGAACTGTATCTAAAGATTTCCCCCAAGAGGGTTCTAAACTCACAAATGTCAAGTGCTCAGCCATCTGAAAGAAACAGCTCTTCCTGGATAGGATGTATGGCACAGTGGGGCTGAGTCCTTCCTCCAGAGCTTGCAGAACAATAAACCATGATGGTCTAATGCAAACCAGAAATTCACAAGTATGGGCTCTGTGAGTTTACACACGCTCTGTTCCCAGCTGGAAAGCCAGCATTTCAAAAGGCAGAATGGGTAGTTCCAGTTGGAGAAGCCTCAGCTCTGAAGAACAAAATAAGTAGGGGTGAGGTGGGGGCGGGGGAGGGGTAAGTGGAGCATCATCTAGGTGATGCTGCAAAGTCAATTAAGAGAATTAGATGAGGCGGCACCATGGTAGAAAAGCAGTTGGCATTCAAGTCCCTCTCTTGCCCAGTTGTGAAGCTCAGATTCCTCTCATTAAATTCAGGATTTAAAAGAAGAATAAATCAGCAAAGCACAGTCTGAGTTAAAACTTGATTTTAGTTGTCTAGGGTTCGCTCCCGTTGAGGCTGAAGTATCTGAGATGACGGGAATATTTCTTTTTCCACAGACTCATCAACTTAAAATCAAAATTTATTTTCCTAAAAAGACGACAGAGACTTTTTCAGTCATTGGTGTGTGGGTAAAACTATGATTTAGGTATTTTGAGTGTGGTGAACAGGCACCAGTGCATGCCTCCCATATACTCCTAAGCTTCCCAGCTACCCATGAGGGTAATACTCTTATGATCAATGTTTCCATTTTTTAAAATGAGACCTCGAAACCACTTTAAGAAGGGGAGGCATTTGACAAAGTGTCACCAGTAGACCACTGTGGATCCTTTGCTCTGTTCAGGTGAAGATCACAAATAGGAAAATGCAGACTCCTAGGTGTGGCCGGCACTGACCTCCTGAGTGCCACCAGCTTAGCAAATGGACTTTCAAACATCAGAAGCTAACAAACCTAGGCCTGAGAACTAGAGATTTCTACAGAGTCAGAGCACACCAGGCTTTGGGCCTTCCAGACCAGTGTTGGATGGAGGTTTTGAGCTTCAGATGTTGGGATCCTTGGCTCTTAACAGCTGCTAGTGTTCCAGTTCCTGAGTGCTGTAAAGTAGGACCCTCCGCTCTTAATTCTTATTAGCTCTCTGGGTCTCTTCCAGTGGCTGCAGCTCTGTGTGTCTGCTCTTTGAGGCCTTCCACATCTCTGTGCATCTGTGGTCATTCTCTTCTGTCTCTGTTCCCAGACAACTGCGGACATTTTTCAGTAACCTTCTATCTCCCAACTTAGCCAAGGGCTTATAGTCTCAAGACTCTCAGGGGTTTGCAAGCCTCAGGATCACCTTCTAGCCACTGCCTCAGAGTGACCCGGCCTGGAACACAGGCCTCTGCATGCTCTTAGCCTTCCTGGTTTGACCCAGTCTATCTGTGGCAAAGGCCATAGTGATAAAGGACCATTCTGGAAATATTTTTCTTTTGCTTGATGTTTCAACACTGGAAGAAATACACAGAAGCGTTCCAGATTAACGCAACAGGTCTGAGAAATGGCTTGTTTCTGTATCCAGAAAAGAGCTATGAGGCACTGTGCTCAGACTGCGATTCTCTGGGTCACAGTCTTCTAGGCACACAGTTCCCACTCCCACACTCCACAGGCTTTCCATTGTGTACCCATGGCAAGCCTTCTGCTGACCCTTGGGAAGTGCTCCCCATCCTGTCCTGAGGGAGAATAGCAACAAGGTGAACAGAGCCATCTAGAGTTCTGTGACTCTTGTCTTGCCTCCCAACCCCCCAGTGGAGTTTCTTAAACCTGGAACAAAAAAACAGAGAAAACGTTTGGAAGCAGAAGCCATGACTTCAGCAGCATCTCAGGTTGTAGGAGTCCCTGAGGCTAGAGTGGAATCTCCTCAGAGTGGTTCAGGGAACCCTTTGCCAGAGAAGGGGATGCTTGGTTGATAGCTCCCCACTCTCAGAAGCCAGGTCTATGGGAAATGTCTGTCAGTTTTCATCAAAGAGGCTAAATGGTTCACTTTCTACTTGCAAACCTTTTGTTCATTCATGAAAATAGTAATGTTAAAGGATGTTTATGGTGAAGGCCTAGGAAATTAATGTTCATAACAGTACTCAACATGACTTAGTCCCTAGCAATATGCCATTAGGGAGGCCTATGTCCTTCTGGTCTGTTTCTGTCTCAACAAGTCAAGGCAGGGTTTCAGCCTAGACAGTTTAAGTCTAACATTAATCACTCTGCGAATACTTTGAAAGAGTATTGCAAAGTAGCTTCTATATAACTGCTTTAAGTTCAAGCACAGAAATGTTACACCAACCAGAATGTAGAGTGTCAAAAAATACTAAGAATTCAGCAGGTTCTAATACCTAGCTAAATACATAGAAACGTCAGAAAGATGTCAATGCGATCAGATTAGATCATTCATGTGTTAGAGCCGGTTCTATAGGGACCATATCAGGAAACAAGATTGTTAACTTGTTCACAGCAATGGTTGACCTATTTTCCCTCCAGCATCCCTGTTCTGTCCCAAAGCATTTATCACAAAGGTGTTTTAGCAGAAGGGAAGCCTCGTGGTTATGGTACTTTTAATGACCAAATGCTTATCAATGTCACCGCTAAGAAGCATAATTATATGCTCATTAGTTGGGCTCCTATTTATATTAATCAATTATTTAAATGAGCTCTATATTTTAAATACATCAATATGCATGAATTCTAATTTGCTGGTAGGTTGTTATGCTTAGATAGCATCTTGAAATATCAGCTCATATGATCAGTCCTATTTTTTTCCTCTAATGCTCGATTATTTTTACATTAAGACGGTATTTAACAGACTGGTATAAAATTTTCTGAACTGTTTGAAATTGCTTTCTGAATCAATGCAGAGATAAAAAAATATGTAATGATAAAAAATTTTAAAGGAGAGGGAATTTAGATGAATTTAAATGTTTCAGTATTCTCAGACTTTCATAAACAGGCACTATGGTCAACCAACAGAAACCTTTATTTCCTACGAAATGTCAACCTTACAAAGACAATCAGACTGAGAATAAAAAAAGTTTATTTTTAGGGAAAAAGTTATTTTTGTTCTCCACTTGAGAAGTGAAACACATTTCTTGGTTTAGAACTCAATGAAAATATAGATGGATACGAGGTTTACAAACATGTAAAGTACTAAAACCCGTTGTTTTGGACTTGCGGAGCTGGGTGGATCACCTCAGACCTCTGTGAAGATAACACCCACAGGGATCCAATTGATCTTAGTCCAGAGAATTGACACAGATGTAGATTTAGGTGTTGCTACCCATCAGCATCAAATAGAACCATCTCTTCTAGAAGACAGGACTTCTCCCCAGAGTGTGCGTAATACTTTGGACAAGAACTGTGATTCATACCTAGATTTTGCATCTCTAAGTGAACTTTCTTTAAAATAATTATGTCTTGCCCACTTTAAGAAACCCTAACACATAAAAACCGTTATTTACAAGATTTCACTTTAGGGATGATAGTTTGCAGTGCAAGTTAGCTTATATTTACAAAATTCTACATAGGTTAGGAGAAACTTGCTGAACTGACAGGGCATCCTTCAACAGTCTAAAACATAATCATAGCTGTTTTTAACATGAAGCTGATCTCAGAAGAAAATTACAGAAATGAGCAGCTACTCAAAACCAGAAAAAGAATCCCTGCAGGGAAGTTGAGCCTTCAGTGGTTCCTGAGGTATCCTGACTGGAGTTCAGATTTCAACACCTAGAAATACAGGAAGTTTTTTATTCCATGAGAGGATAGGAGCTGTGATTGCGTCTGCCACTCCAAAAGCACAGGCTCTGACCAGCCCAGGGAATAAGCCATTTATGACTGTTAGAATGGAACACAGATTCCAGCAATAAGAAAGAACAAAGTTCCAACCTGTGACCTGGTGAAGATAGAGATCAAATTTGACAACCCTGGTGATGAAAAAATAATCAGTTGTTGGTTTAAACTTATGCTAAACCATCAAAACCTATGACAAAATCCTATAGAGAACAGCCCACAAAAACTAAGGTATCAGGGAAAACCGTACAAAGGGGACAAAAGATGTTACACTCAAGATGAGCTTATACTCACACACATAGACACAGCTGACATTTGGAAATCATTCACAGTGTGAGAAAAATAATATGAAAATTAATATGGATCAATCAGCAGCTGCAGCTCAACAACAGAGAAGTGTGAGAGGCAAAATAATAGCAATAGCACGATGTGGAAGGCAGCATTAGAAATAACCCAACAACTGGGAAAGATAGTGGGAAACAGACCCTGAAAGCATTCGTGCTCACTGGGGGAAAATAAGTCATAATGGTATTGTCTAATATTCGGAACCAGATGACTAAAACTAACATTAACTAATGTCCAAACTATTAGTTAAGAGGAAACTCTGTAAGTTTGGATACATATATGGGAAGGGTAGAACTGTTGGGGTCCTGGCATCTTAAGAAGTAAAGGGATCATAGTTTATGTGATAGCTCAGGTGACTAAGTGTCAAGAAGGAGGATGGTATGTGTGGTATAGATCCACGGATACACTGGGGGGAGGGAGGGGTTCAAACGTGGGCAGGATGCACTGGGCTGCTGTAAGTTTTCATCCTACTGCTTGGGATGGTACTCTGTCTTAGAATCCTGGGTTAGGAGAGTGGAGAGGTAGCTCAATGCCCAAGAGAACTTGTTGCTTTTGATAAAGGTCCCAGGTTTGGTTCCCAACAGCCATAAGTTGATTCACAACTGTCTGTAACTCCAGTTACAGGGGTTCTGATGCTCTCTTCTGGCCCCCAGTGAGCACCAGGCACAGAAGTAACAGACAGACAGACAGACAGACAGACAGACAGACAGACAAAACATACATATAAATATTTTTGAAAGATTCTGAATTATTTCTGAAAATTTAACCTTAATATTTCAAGATTGAAATTCACCATGTAAATAAAAATAGGGAAAGAGAATCCACCAAAACGGTAACTGCTCCTTCTCTGACACATAAACATGTGAAAGGCTACCACCTTAGTTTCTGTCACCATGATAAAACACCCTGGCAAAAGCAACTTTCAGGAGTTGGATCACTCTTCAAAGCACAGTCCATCATGTCAGGGAGCCGAGGCAGTAGGGCATGAAGCAGTTGGTCACAGTGCCTCCGACCACGGTCAAGAGTCAGCAAGTTATGAGCCCGTGCACGCCACTGCCTTCCCCGTCACACACAACACAGAGTCATCCACCCTGTGTAAGAGGGCTTCCCTGTGGAGAATGCTTCCCCACAATCGAAATGAGTCCTCTCTGATCAATTAAGATGATTCTCCAGTGGCATGCCCAGAGACCCAACTCCCAGGTGCTTCTGGATTCTCATAGATTGGCAACTCTAACCGTGACAGCTAGAAAAAATGCAGACAATTCCTAGAAGGGGTGCAGACTCTTTGTTTCTAAAAGGGGGGGGCATGGAGATAAATTATTACCTACATTTGAATCTAATGATATTTCTATTTCTCTTACATTTTCTATATTTTTCAAATTTATAATTTATTAGAATTAATAAGGATAATTTATATATCTATTGTACTATTTTAATACAACTCCTGAAATGAGATCTTATGGAGTTACCTTCAAACACAACAAGAGACATTCCTCAAGGCTAATCCCTTGTCAACCTTCCTAAAGCCAACACAGAATTAAACCAGGATTCCCAACTCAGTCATCTAAATTAACATACTTCTCCATAAAGACCTTTATTTTGCAAAATATGTAACAGAAAAGACAGAGTTCTATAAAGATCAAATTTCATTATTGCAATTGATATTTATTTCTATTTAATTTGACTGCCAATCAGCTTTTCTAGATGACACTGATTTTTAATTTTACTCTTTTATTCTTCTCCATATAACCTGACCACAGTTTGCCCTCCCTCCTCCACTCCTTGTCTTTCCTCACAACATACCTTCTCCCCCAGATCACTCCTCCATTTCCCTTCAGAAAGTGCAGGCCTTCCAGATATGCCAACCAAATATGGTATAACATATAGCAATAAGACTAGGAACATCCCCCCATCTGAAGGCTAGACCCAGTAGGCCGAAGAGTCCTGAAAACAGGCAAAAGAGTCGGAGACACTCCCACTCACACTCTTAGGTGTACTACAAGACCAAGCAACACAACCATAACATAAGCAGAGGGGTCTAGATCAGACTTACACAGGTTCCCTGATTTTCGATTCAGTTTGAGAGCCCCTATGAGCCCTGCTTAGTTGGTTCTTTGGACCATTTTTTTGCAGTGTCTGTAACCCTTCAGGATCCTATGATACTTCTTCCCCCTCTCCTGCAGGATTCCCCAAGCTCCACCTAATGCTTGCCTGTAGGTCTCTGTATCTACTCCCATTTGTTGCTGGAAAAACCCTTTTTGATGTTGATTATGCTAGGCTCTGGTCTACAAGCATAGCAAAGTACCATCAAGAATCATTTCACTAACTTTCTAAATTAATTAATTAATTTATTTGTTTAATTATTTATTTATTTTGCCAGTCATGTTTGGTTCCATTCTAGGTCTCTGGGCTATCTAGTCTCTGGTTCCTAGCCCTCCAGGAAGTGTCGAGCATGGGCTTCCTCTCATGACATGGGTCCCAGTTGAACCAGTCATCGGTTGGCCACTCCCACAAGTTATATACCACCTTTAGCCCAGAACATCTTGTAGGCAGGAACAATTTTAAGTCAAAGGTTTTGTGGCTGGGTTGGTGACCCAATCCCTCCACTAGAAGCTTTGCCTGGTTACAGAAGATGGCTGGTCCAGGGTTTGTATTGTCATTACTAGGAGGTTTTGCTAGGGTCACCCTTGTAGATTCCTGGGAGTTTTCATTACACTAGGTTTCTACTTTGCCCTTGAAATGACCCCCAATTCCAATCAGTTGACATGATTTTTTTCCCACAAACCTGTAAAGTCTTGTTCCCCAATTGGTTTTTGATTTGTCAGTAAAGAAAGCCAGGGGCCAATTGCTGGGCAGAAGGTAGAGGCAGGATGTCCGGGTCCCAGGAAGTAGGCAGAGGGACACGAGGAAGGAGAGAAGTTTTTGCCATGCTTTGGAACACAAGAAGAACATATCAGCCATGTGGGGTCTCAATAAGAACTGGGGCCTGTGGCCACTGCTACAAGTGGCTGGTTATGGATGTTTGACAGGGGCTAGATTGGATTAGCCACTGAAGTTAGGAGCAGGTGGAAGAGACTGAATTAAGAAATTGGTAAGAACATGTTTGTTCAAGCAGGAGACAATAGTACCAAGCAATGTGTCCAGAAGGCAAATAGTAAGGAAAAATTTTGTATGAAGCTAAAGTCAGGTAGAGCAAAAGAGAACCCAGGAGGAGCTGGTGGTGTGGCCACTTTCCTGAAGTAAAGGCAATAGCATAAGTACATACAGCATAAACCAATGGTAGTCCACGCTGATCAGATGACATGAATGTGTCTGCGACAATGTCACTGTCATGTTCCAAATGGCATCTCCACTAAAGGGTCTAAGAACCTGAACAACTTTGTCACTAAAAGCACCCTTTCCACGGTCCAGTAGTCCCCCAATGTCAGAGGGAGAGGCAGGTCACCAATAAACCCCTATCTCTATGAACCTAAGCCATCTTGACATTGTTCAGAGATCTGTGACTTTGCAGCCATACTGACTCCCAAACTCAGCTTTAAAATATATGTTACAACCGTTAAGCAGCTGTTATTTCTCCTTCCTTTGCCAGCTGATTTTGTACAGCAAGCTTTGTCATTTTTCCATTATTCACCAGGCTTGGGTTATCGGTCTTCTGAACGAATGATAACATGTTTTATTGGAAGACAAACTGAAGCTGGAGTTGGAAAATAAGTTATTCAGAGTGACTGAGAAAGTTTCTGTGTGACAGATGGCTTTAATTAGAGAAATGATATCAAATCTGCTTCTGCTTTGGGAATCGAGACACCTCTCAGGGTCTGAGATTAAAATTTGTCTTTTCTACCAGAACTCTTACCGTGGTTTTGAGAAGTTTTTGGTTTTTTTTTTCCTATTTTTCTGCAGGATGTCAGAAAATATGGAAGCACATAAGAAAAAGGCTGATGCCAGTGGCTTTCCCAGAAATAGTCTTGTGTGCAGGTGCTCGTGTGTGCCTGTGTGTATGTGTGTGTGTGTGCATGTGTGTGTGTGTGTGTGTGTGTGTGTGTGCATGTGTGTGTGTGTGTGTGTGGTGTTGCATGCATGAGTGGGCATTTGTGCATGTACATCCTCATGTATATTAGCATATCTGAGTGTGGAGGCCAGATGTTAATACTGAGTGTCCTCCTTCATTGTTCTCCACTTCCTTTTAGAGACAGGGTCTCTCACTGAGCCTGAAGCCCATGAACTGGTTAGATAGACTGGGGAGCACATACCAGAGAGTCTCCCATAGTCTCTGCCCATCCCACAAGCCACCACACCAAGGACTTATTTGGGTCTTGGGAAAATAGAGCTATTCCTCCATTTTCTAACTTGTTCTCATGTTTATGCAAAAATGACGAGTACCTAGAGTATAACTCCTGCTGCTTCTCCAGAAACAGCAGTTTCATCCTCTACCAGAGCACATTTCTCCATCCCTAATCTTCTATGAGCAGGCAATGTACTTTTTGCCCAGATGTTTATGACTGAGAAGGATATTTACAAATCCAGAGGCTTCCCATGCTCACAGTCCTCGTCTGCCTGAAAATTTCGACCTTCCCCGTTCTGGAGTTCCACATGAATGCCTGTCAAATGCTCTACTTTGTCAGGCATCTTTGGGTTTCTTTAAAATAAAACATGTGGCCAGCCAGATGGGTCAGTGGGTAATAATGCTCACCAGTAACCCACATGACTGGGAAGAACCAACTCCTAAACGTTTCCTCTGACTGCCACGTGCACCGTGGCATGAAGATCCTGGCACACATGCACACACACACACAGACATAAACAATGTAAAAGAAAATAGAACAAGTAAGGTCACTTTTCAGCATAAAATGATTCTTTTTCACATGCTTTGTTTTATTTATTGTTTTGCATGTACGGAGTCAGAAGAAGCTCATACTAGTTAATTTTCTTCTTCTGCCTTGTAAGTCCTGATAGATAGCCTTGGTTATAAAATAGAATTCCTATGACATCACAGGTGACCTTGCAAGACTGCAAGAAAACCCCCCTAAAGCTGCAACAATTTTCTTTTTCCCAAGCCCCTGACCCTATTCCTATAAAGGCTCACAGCCAGGTTTGCCCTGGAAGACACCTCCATTTCCCAAGGGAGAAAGGCTGTCCCTCAGTGTGTGCACCAATAAGCGCACAGTTCCATTTGTTGAAGGGCAGACTCTGGTCTCTTTCTGCCTTCTGTCTCTCTACACTGTCTCAGAAATCTAACTGTTGGTGCATTTTGTTCTGTTCTGTTTGGCTTTTCTATTCAGTTCTCATGCCTCCACCTCTCTCACAACCCTTATTGCACCCTAATCCCACCCAACACGAGGTAGGAGAGAAAAGGGTTATTATGGAACGAGAACATAGACCTCTAACAGGTTACTTACTACAGATAGAGGTGTTGTGTTCCTTGGGACAACTCCAATCTTCTCATCAGAATATCCAGCAATGCAGCAATCCAGCAATGCAGCAATCCAGCAATGCAGCAATCCAGCAATGCAGCAATCCAGCAATGCAGCAATCTAGCAATGCAGCAATCTAGCAATGCAGCAATCCAGCAATGCAGCAATCCAGCAACAGCAGAGCCCTCTTGGGGCTCTGGCATTTATGGCCTCTCCAGAGTCCCCAGAATTAAATTATCTGCAGCTGGCAAGAATTGTACCCCACCCCTAGTACACAAGAAAAATCACAGTCACCTGCTCTGAAGCAGCCTCTTATCCAATGCTTGGGATTAAAGCAAAAATATGTTCACATACTATATTGAGTGTTTAAATAAATCAAAACTCTCAAGACAATCTAACAGGTTCCAAGGATTGAACTCAGGTTATCAGGCTTGGCAGCAAGCAACGTTAGCAGCGGAGCCAGGTCATCAGCTCATAAAATAATTCTTAATCAACCATTTTACTGTCATCCGACAAAGTACATTTGACCCATAGCGGTAAGGACAACAAGGAGTTCCTTTTAAAATTGAGTTTGAATACACATTGGCCTTCCCCTTTAATTCAGCCATACCTACTAACCCTAAAGTAGAGAAATGAGTGCAGAAAGTATATATAAGTCTAAAGATGACACTAAACCCCACTTCTTTAAGTCTAGCCATTAAGGCAAATTATGTAAATTTCGAATAAAAAAATCTACATAGCTAAAATGTTATCTCTCTCAGTTCTGATCCCCTCTAGCTCCATTAATTGGGAAGAAATGGTTCTAAACTAATTTTCCAGAATCAACTCAACAGACCTCCCTCAAAATGCAAAGAGGAATCCAAATTATCCCATGGGTCACTAGCTGCCTTGAGAAACCAACTTTGGCCGTAAAACAGACCCAATAAACAAGGCCAACAGCATAAAAACCATTCATGAAGAATCTGATTTCTGTTTCATGGCTGCTGAACACATAGCAGGCTCTCTATAAGTGAATTTGGCTTAGAAAATTTCTCCCTATAACCCACTGATATAGTGGCTATCTAATGAGTCCCAGTGGGTTTTAGCATGAGCAAGCCTCTAGATGGGGTCAGGGTCACAGCAAGTTTGAAGCGCCTGCTAGACCTCCCGGTGAGGATGAAGAAGAAACTAACAGTTTGGCTTCTGTGAAGGGCTCTGGTATAGATGTGAGTGGGAAGTCATTGATTGTGTGTTGATTGTAAGGTTGGCAGATGAAATGATAGTCTAAAGAGAATAAGCAGAACAGGAAGGAAGGAGAGCCACATGACGTTGCATCCGTGCTTACCGGCAATGAGGGACTGAGTATGTAAGCGGAGCTCTGCTTCCGGCAATGAGGGACTGAGTATGTAAGCAGAGTTCTGCTTCCCTGGAATATAATGTCTATAAGGAGAGGGATGTTCCCTTGCAGCCATTTCCCATGTGCCCAGAATGGTGCCTGGAGACAGTGGAGGCACTTTCTACACATCTGATGAGTTTCTGTACTCTGAATTAAGCTTGTCTGTGCAATAATAAAAGCATTCTTTCTATAGATGATTTCACTTCTGTTTTGATCACCATTTCAAAGAGATCATGGGAAGATGAAAGTTGCTCATTTTTAGGTCCCTACCCTCTTCCAGAGTTGTCTTAAAGCTGAAAGATATCGAGGTCTTAAAGTAGCCAGAGCATCTTTTGGTTCCTCCCCTTACCCACCCCTTCAGCCAGTTTGGTGCCCCATGTCCAGGGCACAGAGGGTTTCTGGGAAGCCTTTAGACCTGGCATGCAGATTGAAGCAAGGCCAGTCAGGATAGAACAATCTGGAGTAAATCCAGATACAACTCAGAACCACCACTGTCTGTCTCCAAGAGACAGCAGTTTGGCCATTCATCCCACAGGCAGTCTTTATGTAGGAATGTGGTCTGGGGAGGCCAGGTCAGTGTGATTTTTTCAATAGAAAAAAAAAGGTTTTAATTTCCATGCAATTGTATTGATTTTGATGTGAGTGATTTTTGTAGATGAAAATAAATCTATACAAGAAACAAAGGCTGTGATATTTCTGTTGTGGTTGCTAGGATGAGTCAGGGTCCTTGGGTGCTGCTTTCTGATCTAATACCCTATATGACATCAGGAAGTGATACAACCCCTCAGGCTGTCTTTTTCCACCTCTCTATTCCAGAGGAATAATTTCCTACAATTGGAAAGAAACACCACAATCCATTGCTTCTTTTATGCCTAGAAATTCTTTCTTCTCTTCTTTGGGCTTTGTCCTTTCAAAGACAGAATCTTGAAACACTGTGTTCAGCCTCTGCCTGTGCCTCACACTGAACATCATCAAGGTGATATGGGTTATACTACCGTTCCTTCTGCTCTGCGTCACTTATGACCTAAATGTTGTGGCTGGCACCTAGCTACAGGACAGGGTAAGACACTACCCAAGATTTCAGGACCTACAGGGCACTTTGAAACATATACTCATAAATATTGGGAGACTCTACATCCTGACTCTAGAACATGGAAACTTTTTCCCAGCTCTGGACAGGGTCTTTTTATATAGTCCAGCCTGACCTCAAACTCACAGCAATCCTCCTGCCTCTGGACTAAAAAAATAAACTACCACACCCAGCAAATGAAGCTTTTGATTGGTTTGTATCTGTTGATTAATTCTTCAATAAAAGGAAGAGAAACTTTATTTTAACTTAACATTCAGTCACCCCAAGTCTAACCAGGGATGTTTCCACTTATCTCTAACATGACCACTTGTTTTGTTTTAATGACATTGGGGCGGGGGCCAACAGTGACCTTGTAAACACTGAGATCTCACCAAATTACAGCAACATCAGAAATTCAGAATCACCACATGGCAATAACATAGTCCAGACCATTCACAAAACTGTTCAAAGTAGACCCACCCTCTAGCTAAATCTGAGATCAGTTTGTTTGTTTAAATGTTTAGTGGCCATCTGTAAGGGTTTGGGCATTCTTGTTTTGAAAGAACACAACTAAAAGAAGTTAGGTCTTTGAACAAAACCAGAGCAATTGTTAGAATCTTACTACAGTCTTCATTAAAGTCCATACTATTTGACATTCTAATTTCACCACGAAACATGAAAGAGAGAAAAGACACTTGAAGAAGTAATAACGACAGCTCAGGGAGACATCTCTGCGCTTCAGTGTTTAGTATGACTTGAGAAGGAAGGCAAAGCCAACAGCATTTTCCTTGAAGTGAACATTGAATTCACAGATGTTCCATGATCACATTTAAGTTGGTAGGATAATCTTTTCAAAATGCTCAATCTGCACAAGCTTTTATAACTGCAGTGCTAGCCAACCACGCACCAAGTGAATGCTCACTGTTCAAGAGGAGGGTAAGTCCTGCCAAGGTGTTCCACAGCTGGGTGACTGCAGGTGCTCTCATTTGAAGCTCCAGAGGACAAGGCTTGGCATAAATAAACATTTCATATTTATCCACTAACACTGTTAGAAAAGGGCCAGAATTTTTGCCATTGAGTGTGGAGAAATAACAGGGGGAAAAGGGCAAAGTAAAAGCATCAAATCACCATCCAAGATAGAATACTTCATAGACTCTGGCTATGAAATATCTTAATGTTTATATAAAAGTCATTAAGAGAGTTCAGTTAAAACATATTATAAGAACAAAGAAAGTCCTCCTTCCAAAACAGTCAGAAATTTAAGACTTACTTCAGATTTCTTTCTAATTGTTTTTTAATGTTTTTAATGCAATAAATATATTATAACTTCTAGGTTTAAGATATAAGATTGGGAGATGGCTCAAAGGTTGAGAGCACTTGATGCTCCTACAGAGAACCTGGGTTAGGTTCTCAGCGATCACATGGAGTAACTCACAAACTGTCTATAGATATAGCCCCAGAGAATCCAACAAGCTCTTCTGGATTCTGAAGACACGTGTTCATAATCACACATATATATATATATATATAATAAATATACATTTTTTTTCAAAAATGGGTCTCCTAAGATGGACATGGTGGCTCACACCCTTGTTTTCAGTGCTTGGGGGTGGCTTAAGCAGTAGGGTGTCACAAGGTTGAGAGGAGTCTATGTTACAGAGTAAACTCCAGGAAAGCCTGACTGAGACACACACAAGCGCAGGTTTGGCAAAACTATGCCATATCTCCTAAGATGAATATACAAGAAATACATACCTAGTGTTAGTCTATTAAGGAAGATAATGAATATAATGGCACTCACTGAAATGCCAGAAATTATTATTCTCACACCATTAGGTCAGCCCCTTTTCTATAGCACCATGTACAATTAGGCAATTAATAAATACTTTTTAGCATTGCAATGACTGAGTAAACTCAATGCAGGCAACTTCCATCTTCCAATTAGCTATCTGTGTAATGACAGATGGCCAAAGTGGAAAGAGGTCGGGAGCAAAGAGGGGGTGTTGAGGTGAGTAATTAAAGAGAAGGAGCCTGGAACCCTGAGGGACTGGTCTGACCAGCTGAGATTTGCCCATCTCCCCACAGGGTACACAGATGACATCATGAGAATCCATATCAGGATCAACAATGAAACTGTGTGATGGAGAACACCAAGCTAATCAAAACTTGCAGAGCATAAGTGCACATTAAATAGTCAGTGTTGCCATGCATACAGTATAGAATATTCTAGGTAAACCAGAAGTGTGAGCAGGAAAGGGGAAGATGAGGAAGAACAGGACAGTGGAGAGAAAATATAGAAGTCCCTGTCATTCAATATCCCCTAATATTCGTGCACTGTAGAACCATAAGGGCCTGTAAAGAATTATTTCTGTAGATCTGTTCATGCCTTAGATGGCTAGACATATGCCAAAACCCCTGTATCCATGCTCCTTCAGAGCTGCCTTTTTGCTTCAATTAAAACTATGTGGAGTCAGGGAAACCTCCAGAAAATGGGGAGGAAGGATTGTAAAGCCAGAGGAGTCAATGATACCAGGAGAAAACAACCCACAGATTCAACAAGCAGAGTTCATAGGGGCTCAGAGAGCCTGAGGTGGCGACCATGGAGCATGCATGTGTCTGGGCATGCATAGGTCCTCTACATGTATGTTATGGTTGTGCAGCTTGGTGTTCTTGTGGGACTCCCAACAATGGGAATGACGCTGTCTCTGACTCTTTTGCCTGTACTTGGGACCCTTTTCCTCATACTGGATTGCCATGTCCAGCTGTGACATGAGGGTTTGTATCTAGTCTTAGATCTTTTTAACCCATGTTTGATGGATATCCATGGCATGCCTGCTCTCTTCCTTCCTTCCTTCCTTCCTTCCTTCCTTTCTTCCTTCCTTCCATCCATCCTTCCTTCCTTCCTTCCTTCCATCCTTCCTTCCTTCCTTTTTTCCTTCCTTCCTTCCTTTATTTCATTTCTTTCTCTCTTTTTTAGGAGTGAACCAGGAGGAATTGGTCTGGGTGAGAGAGGAGGTACTGGGAGGGGTTAGGAAGAGTGAAGGAAAGGGAAACTGTGGTTAGGATCTAATTCGAGACAGAAGAACAAATGTTAAAAAAAAATTAAACCCATCTTTCCAGTGGAACAGGGAGGAAACAGCTCTTTAAAACAAACTTACAGATGCCCTAGCCACTCTGGCTCATTCTTTTAGACAGTCTGGAATACATTTGCTTCCTTTTAATGTAAAACAAGCCATGCCCACAGTAAGCAGGTCTACCATCTTAGCATTTCTAAACAAGACCTTGAGCTAAGCATGCTCAGGACTGTGTCAACTATCTCTTATTCCTGAACCTTAAGTTGGATGTGCTCCAACATGCATACCTTAAACTGAGCATGTCAGGAATATACCCATCCCAAGGATCTACATGACTAAAATGCTCTCTCAAATAAAATTCCAATGCTTCAGGGGGAGAATTAGTTTGGAAATAACCTCAGTGTTCTCTATTTTGTTTTGAGTAATTAATCTTTACTTTTTGTGTTATACTCACCAAGATAGGAGCACAATTTCTCTTGCTTCATAGAAATCAGTAATTCTCAACCTCCCTAAAGTTGAGACCCTTTAATATAGGTTCCTCATGTTGTGGTGAACCCCAACCGTAAAATTATCTCATTGCTACTTCAAAACTGTGATTTTGCTACTGTTACAAATCAGATTGTAAAGTAATTAATTGTAATATAATCTTAATGTAAATACCTGATATGCAAAACACCGTGAAAGAATCATTTGAACCCTAAAGTGGTCACAAACCTGTGAACTCTAAAAAGGGTTGAAACTCACAGGTTGAGAACCATTGACTTAAAAGACATCTTAGATTCTGTTGGCTCAAGAGGGGCAACACAACACCATCAACTTCCAAGGACAGCAAAGTTGCCAACTCCCAGCTCTCTGGAGGCCCCACTGGGAAGAAGGAAGAAGAAGGCCCCTAGATGATGAGTGACTCGGACTTCCCCAGGGAAGAGAAGAGAGGCCAGAAGCAGGCACTTCTTCTGAATTTCCCTCCACCAATTTCCACTCAAGACACACTTACTTCTAATGTAAGGTAGCACCTTTTTGAAAAACACTGGCTTCTAGATGCATGCTGCCAAGCTGGGGCTGGGAAACTAGAACAGTTTCTTATCTCAGTCTTCAGTGAGCACAGTGGAGGAGCAAGGGAAAGTAAAAATAATTGTGAAGACGCTTTGAAACTGTAACCCACCACAGCACATGGAAAGCCTGGGAAATCAGCTATGTCTCATCTTTCTAATGGGTGTGATTTCTCCTTAACCAGCTTGTAACCGTGTGAGACCCATTTCCCTTTTGAGTGCCTCCAAAGACCAAAACCATGCCCATGTTTAATCAGGAGTGTGCCCAAGTGTGTGTAGCATGCCTAGCTCGGAGGAGATTGTGTTTGGGAGCCCAAGAACCTCTTTTTTGCATCATGTAACCACATGCATTTCCTTGCTTCGGTTCTCATTTGCTATTTATGCTCAATGTTATTTCCAGTGATTGACCTGGACTTTGGGTCTTAATGGCCCAAATATCAAATTTTGTTGGTTCAGCTGCATAGTTCGAATGCTTTCACTCTTTTGCCTTAATTAATGGATACCATTCAACAATAAAGAATTCTGTTTAATCTTTTTTTTCTTCTTCTTAATGAGATTTAAATTATTCTGTTTATACATGGCCTAGGAGACCAGCTTTTCTGGGGAGGATTGGTGGGAAAATGGTGTGAGTTGGGTTTCCTCCACAGAAAAAAGAGTCTTTGTGACTGTACAATCAAGAATTTCCCACCTGGTAGTCATTTAAGAAGCTGGTTGTTTAACCCTAATCACTGGAACTTTGCACTTAGATTAAATTCCACTCCTGTTGGTTTTGACCTGGCAATTCATCCTGTACTTCCGTTTTTAAATTAAGATTTTTATTGTTTTGTTTTCAGAACTTTTGAAAGATTTACAAAGCTAAAACAAGGGCTTGGGAAATAGCCCAGTCAGTATGGTCCTTGCTACCCGAGCACACTTGCTACCCTGCACCTACACGCAAAAAAAGCTGATGATGAATATGGCAGTAGATACCTGTAAATCTGGGGAGGCAGAAATAAGTAGCTTCCTGAGGCTCACTGGATAGCCAGTCTTGCCAAACCCATAAACTCTAGGTTTAGTAAGAAACCATGTCTCCAAAAATTAAGGTGGGCATGATCAAGAAAGACACTGGGTATGGCCTTTCTCCTCTATGTGTATGCATACACACAAATGCAATATCACACACAGACACACACACACACACACACACACACAAACACACACACACTCCTCACCCTTTACCATGCGACAGTCAAAGAGCAAAGTTTGTACTACCAAATGGCTATTCACCCCAAATTCGATTCAGGCAAATACATTCAAAGTCAGTCCCACATAATCTGTTATCTCCATACAGTGTGTCCAAATGCAATATTACCCTGAAAGTAACCCAAAGGGCCAGATACTGTTTGGACTTCAGGATCATGTTTCTAGGATGATGGGAACATAAGTGGATCCCAACCCCCAAACACATACCATGGTCTACACACTATAAAAATTTATTAGGTGAGCCCACTTTAGGGCAGTGTTACATTCTTGAGCTGGCAGTGATCTCGGTTTCCATCAGGAACAAGCTGACTTAAAATACAGTCCTTGAAAGGACGTACCCCAGACCCCCAGGAAAGAGAGCTTCTTGGCTGCCAAGCCATTTCAGGAGAGAATTCAGTTGCTCTGGAAACAAGTCTTGACAATGGCTGTGTGTGCCAAAGGGCTGAGCTTGCAGAGGGCACTGAGTTCCCGCCTCTTGAGTGATCTTAGGACTTTGCTCTCCAAACAGATGACTTCATTCTGACAACAGTGCTTATTTTCTGAGGAGCTGCCAGTTCATGCACATTATAAAATAAATTTTCTCATTGACATTGGAGGGGCAGGAAATACAAACACTGCCTTTATTAAAAGTATGTGAATTGGAAAAGGTAAGATGGAAAAGAAACAAGATTTCTCAAAAGAGAGAGAGAGAGAGAGAGAGAGAGAGAGAGAGAGAGAGAGAGAGAGAGAGAGAGAATGGCAGTAACTATGGAAACTAGATACCCAATCAGCAATTATTTCATCAGCTTCAGTATTGAGAAAGTGTGTATAGCTACACACAATGCTTTACTGTAGGAAATCTTGCCTCGGCTTGAATATGGTGTTTTGAATATTAGGCTCCAATAATGTCCAGATTTTCTCTTCCTTTATCCCTGTAGGTCTAGCCCCACTAAAGGAAAAAGAGACAATGGTCCTTACCAAAGGCTCACAGTGCTTTTATCCCATAACCCCATCCCACATGGGATACCAAGGGCATTGTGAGTAGGTAGGGAAGTGTATTGTTTAGCGTCCCTCTCCCTTCAGAGCAACCAGAAACGGAATGATGACCTCTTTTCCCCAGTGAGGTCTGGCCTGACACACAGCTGTAAACACATTTACAAACTCTAGAGAAGATGGTTTTGCACGTTGTTAACTCTAAATACATATCAATACATACAAACTCCAATTGTGTGCAGTCCTTTGGATAACTTCTTTTGTATCAGAAGAAGACTTCACCCATCTCCTATGAGCATCCAGACAGTTTATATCCAGTATTTCCTTGGCCCTATGTTACTATCCTTCCCTCTTCCCTTCCTTCTCCTCTCTCTCCTCCTCATCTCTTACCCCCTTGCCTCTTCCTCTCCCACAGTGATAAAAGTCACTTTTAACTCACAGATGTGACCCATGGATTTGTTGGGCTCTGCTCCACGTCATACCACAGAGGTCCTGACACCTCACCCTTAACGAATGGAGGCCAGCACATGCCATCTAAGCTCCAGACAAGCAACAACAAACATTTAGAGTCACTCACAGCCAATTAGGCTAACAAAGTGCATCCAGAACCTTGCTAAATCCACTTACACCAATGAATGCAAGCACATCCCATAATTATCCTGTTCTATTTTAACCGATTCACTGGGATTTCTTCCAACTGTACCCTGTACTCCTCCAAAGTAGGAAATGAGCCACTGGGGTTGTACCTTCGCAGGGCTCCTGCCCCTGGACCTTTCTCACTTCTGTGTACTGCTTCTTACTTGTCCCAAAGTAAGCCTCTGTACTCCATCTGCCCTTTGACCACAATGCTCTACCTCACTGAAAAGCCCAGAAACATAGACCAGGTGTGAAAACAAACCCTTCTTCCTTTGAACTGTTTCTCTCAGGTGTTAGCCATGGTGATGAAAATCCTAACAGCTGGTTTCCACACTGGTCAATCATTCAGCTCTCCTGGATTCTGTGTGGTATCTTTCCAGGCCATATTTGTGCTCAAACTCCTGCCCCAAAGAGAACTCGACTTCAGCTAACGTCTGAGGCAAAGAAGAGTGAGTCTAATACGGGAGGTGGGAGAATAAATTACTTTTGCATGACAGAAGGTGCCAGGCATGATTAAAATTTTAACCAATGTTGGGAACAAAACTTGGGATCTATGAAATGTCTATCTGTGGAAACGGACCTCTTTATAAGCTAATTCAAAAATGTATTTTTAAAAGTATTTTGGACAGAAGTACCCTGCATGGGTGGGCAGTGCTTCTCCCATAGGACACGGATTATTAAATTAAAATGTCAGTCCCAGATATCTGATACTTCCCTATGAGTTAAGAAGGCCACAGAAAGATCACCCAAACAACAGGCCATTGCCATGGCTTTGCGTTGCCCACCGTAGCTAGACTCAACTGCTTAAGAAACAACACACTTTGGTTGTACAATAAAGAAAAGTCAAGCTACAGGTTACCTGGAAACAAATGTGCCAGCCAGCTAACTGTCACAATGAAGGGAAACCATCTGCAAGCTACTGGAGACAAACCAGTGATATTACCTAAGAGTAGACACTATAAACAATACTGCTCTACCAGGCAACGTATGCCTCCCGATATAGTAGTGATATGACTTCTAGGAGGTATCCCACTGTTTTCCGATTGAATTTAAAGAAGGCCTGGCTCTCAGAAAGGAATTCACTCCTGGTCAAAAGCCTATGGTTGGCTGGGAGTTATAAGCTTTATGAGGGAAACCTCCTACTGCGTTTTATTATTTTTTTTTATTTATTTTAGATAAATCGACATTTTGTTTTACTGCCTTCTAAATGTTTATATTCATATCCATACATTAGTACCACCCTTCACCTTAGTCAGAGAAACTTCCATTTGCAGTAGCAACAAGCATCCAAAAGACTCATAACTGGTCTAGGCACTCAGAATAAGTGTCTGTGCTGGGCCCTACACTTGACATCCATATCTATCCTCTGTTGGCTCAGGGTACATCACAGAAGAGGCGTCAGAAAGAACATAAGACCCAGAGGGCAGAGAGCAGCTCTGTCTTCTAGATACGACATGGTGTTACACCCATGAATTTACAGTGGCCTTAGTTACATGTATCCACCCAACCCTACATCAGTTGAGTCAACATTCCTGCGCAATGAATGAGGCCCCACACCTGGGTGAGAAGTTATGGTAAATGATGGCTACAAGGGCAGGAGTAATTCTTTCTCTCTGGGATAGGACTGCTTCTAGCTGGCTTATTCTCTGGTGGATGGTCTCAGACCCACATGCAGGAAGCACTAAAGAGACTTGGTGAATTTTAAATTTTTAAAACTGTTTTTTAATAAAGAAAAAGATATGAAGTTTGGTGCAGGAAGTTTTGGAGAGAGTATTTGGGTTTGATTTTATCATGATTGGTTGTATATACATGTATGAAATTGTCAGGGAATAAATAAAAGTATTCTAAAATACTGTGTTTCACTAGTTCCATCTCTAAATTAAACCATCACATAACTTATAAGTAACATATATATACATATATTTATACACACACACACACACACACACACACACACACACACACACATATATATATATAAACATATCTCAGAACTCAGAAGGCAGAGGCCCGTGAATTTCTGAGTTTAATGATAGCCTAGTCTAAACCTACATGTTGAAACTCTATAAAAATAAAACAAAAAATATATATACAGAAAAAAAATATATATATATATAATCTCCATCTTAAATTTTTAAGGTATATGATAAGTAGATGGGTAGATAGATTTAGATCTTCCTAAGCCCACCCAGCTAAAGACTCTAATAGCTTAACAAACAGTCTTGCATTGCATGATGGGAGTTGGGTCGAGTAAAGAGACTTCAGCATGTTCTTTGGTCTATTTCCAGTAAAAATAGGAAGCAATGAACTTGTTCCAGTTCCAGATTCCATCGCGTTCAGAGAGTGTAGATAGTGGTGATCTGTCTGTGAGGCCTCTCTGTGTATCGCTTCTCAGAAGCCAGCCAGCATACCAGACCACCTGCCAGGATATGGTTAGCACATTTATGTTGGCTGGTTTGTCAGCCAGGTACCATGGTTTTTACTGAGTCCAGGCTTCCAAACCATAGGAACATAAAACCACAGTGCTGGCCAAGACAGCAATAGAGATTCTTCTTTCTGTGCCACATGAGTGGCTCTGCACAAAGCAGTCTGGGGTGGGCCGGAGCAGCGTAAACCCTTCTGACCAGATATGTCTCTCCTCCAGCTGTTTTGGGTTTACCTTCTGTAGATGAGAGCAGAGTCAGTGCAGAAGGGCAGGTAGGTTATTTTGATATTTGTTTTTAAAAATAATACTTCAGCTGAAAAGAAGATGCATCAAAAAAAATCTAGTTCTCTTCCTGAAAAATTTTAATTTCTCAACACTGAGTTAAAATAGTTTTGTTAGTTCGTCAGTCGTTAGATCAGACATGAATAAAAAAAAAAGTGACAGAAAAAGATTGTTTTACTTGCCTAAGAGTGGAATTTTATAAGGTCTGTTTAGTACGTGTTATAGTGGTGAGTATGAGACTTGTGTTCTTGATTTTTTCAGTGGTGCAATATAATGAGGAAGAAAACGTATTGCCGGGCATGGTGACGTATACTTATAATCCAACACTAAGGAGGTAGGCAGGAGGATCAATAGTTTTATTTTATCCTTAGCTACATAGAAAATCCAAAGTCAGCCTGAGCTACATCAAAGTGTGTAGAAAGAAAGAAAGGGAGAAAGGAGAGAAAGGGAAGAGACAAAAAAGGAGGGGAGGGAAGGGAAGGAATTATTTTCAAAAATGGGCTTCAACATTACATAGGATACAATTCAGAAAAGAAAGGAAATAAATTGCATTGCATGCTACAACATTCTGCTTTGTGCCTGTATAAGAAATAAGGTACAAGAAAATGAAATCCAAGCAGACCACAGGATCTCTGGGAACTGAGAGACAACATATTGTTTAGAGAAACTGAGGCATCTTTTACATGCAAGACAGAACACCAGAGAGAGAGATTTTATATTAGAAACAAGCCCCAGAAATCCACATAGGGGGGCCCTGGAGTCTTTGGCAGAATTTCTACTTCTGCATCTGTGTGGTAAGGAACTGTGAACCAGGCAGAAAAGAGCTGTATGTGAAAAAATGACCAAGGATCTGTGGGCTGAATAATTCTGTGAGGCATGCAGATTCTAACCAACAGTGCTAAAGACATCGTACTGAACAAGCAGAGCATTCAGAAGGCACCCAGAAGTATGAGGGCTAAGCTATGCCACAATGAGGATACTGTGGGCCTACACTAAAAACAAGCCTCAATGAGAGCAAGTCAGTCTACACACGACTTAACTGCCTGACAAAACTCAACTAGAAGAAAATTCCAGTAGTTGATTTCACAAAGAGATACTCCTCACCATGTATCTTGTCCAAAAAGAAAGTAATCAATTAAATTCTAGGACAGTTACATAGGACCTAGAGCCAGGGGAAAGCTGGTCAACAGAAGTATACACAGGAACTAAAGGACGATGATCCACGTGTACTTTAAGAGTCATTGTTCACATATCCAAGGACTTAAAACAAAACTATTAGAAATGGAGACATCAAACAGACATAGGAACAACATGTAATAGGACCTGAGTCTTTTCAAATTTTAATGAAAATGAAGAAACTTACAGATCTGAAAACAGCACTGCTCGTGAAATATAAAAAAAAAAATATTAGAGCACATCATAGGAGAATTGTTCAGATCTAAAAACAGAATGGTGGGAGAGAGCCATGTATAATGCAGAAGGACAATGTAAGCAGTGATCACAGTTGAGATGCAGTGACATCACAGCAGAGACACAATGACATCACAACAGAGACACAATGACATCACAGCAGAGACACAGTGACATCACAGCAGGGACACAGTGACATCACAGCAGAGACACAGTGACATCACAGCAGAGACACAGTGACATCACAGCAAAGACAGTGACATCACAGCAGAGACACAGTGACATTACAGCAAAGACAGTGACATCACAGCAGAGACACAGTGACATCATAGCAGGGACACAGTGACATCACAGCAGAGACACAGTGACATCACAGCAAAGACAGTGACATCGCAGCAGAGACACAGTGACATCACAGCAGAGACACAATGACATCACAACAGAGACACAATGACATCACAGCAGAGACACAGTGACATCATAGCAGGGACACAGTGACATCACAGCAGAGACACAGTGACATCACAGCAGAGACACAGTGACATCACAGCAGAGACACAGTGACATCACAGCAAAGACAGTGACATCACAGCAAAGACAGTGACATCACAACAGAGACACAGTGACATTACAGCAAAGACAGTGACATCACAGCAGAGACACAGTGACATCACAGCAGAGACACAGTGACATCATAGCAGGGACACAGTGACATCACAGCAGAGACACAGTGACATCACAGCAAAGTCAGTGACATCACAGAAGAGACACAGTGACATCACAGCAGAGACACAGTGACATCACAGCAAAGACACAGTGACATCACAACAGAGACACAGTGACATCACAGCAAAGGCAGTGACATCATAGCAGAGACACAGTGACATCATAACAGAGACACAGTGACATCACAGCAGAGACACAGTGACATCACAGCAGAGACACAGTGACACTGATAGTGACAACAGCAGACACAGGTGACATCCTAAAGTGCTACAGGAAAGGAAAGAAAATGTGAACATCCATGCGCTCAAAACGATTTTTTAATATAGAAGCAGGGGGTTGGGGGAGGAGATGGGGGTTTAACTGGGAAGCAGACAACATTTGAAATGTCAACATAATAACAATAAAAAATATAAAAGCAGAATAAAAATATTTTTAGAGAAACAGAAGTTGAGAGACTCTCCAAGGATCAAAAACCTTCGCTGTAACAAAGGTAACTTTTTCAGCCCCAAAGAAAATGTTACCTCATAAATCCTCAGATCCACAAAAGTAATAAAGAAGTCCATGAATGGTAAGCAGGTGAACCTGTACAAAGATTTCTTTAAAACATATGTGTAGTAGCTCCAGAGATGGCTCAGCAGTTTAAGAGTGCACACAGCTTTTTCTGAAGACCAAAGTTCAGTTCCAGGAACACACAGCAGGTGTCTCATAACTGCCTGCTAGTACAGCTCCAGTGGAACCAACTCTCTCTTCTGGCCTCCATAGGTACCTACATTCACATGCACAGATGCATGCATGCGCGTGCACACACACACACATGCATAATCTTAAAATATTTTTAAAGATATATGCTTTAAGAAAAATGATAACAATGCATTGTGATGTTAATATTACAGTGTCACAAAAATTAAGTGGAAAAGATGGAGGTTAATAATTTTAATATTCTTATATTTTATATATAAAATAGTAATATATTAGTAACATAAACTACAATAATGTGTGTGCAGTAAATGCTACCATAAGCACCAATAAAAAGCCCTGTTATCCACTGTCTTTAAGAAACACATCCCAGCACTCAGAAGGCAGAGGCAAGTAAATCTCTATGAGTTTGATGCTAACCTGTTCTACATAGTCAGTAACAAGACAGTCAGGGCTACATATTGAGAGAAGAAAGAAAGAAAGAAAGAAAGAAAGAAAGAAAGAAAGAAAGAAAGAAAGAAAGAAAGAAAGAAAGAAAGAAAGAAAGAGGGAGGGAGGGAGGGAGGGAGGGAGGGAGGGAGGAAGGAAGGAAGGAAGAAGAAAGGAAGGAAGGAAGGAAGGAAGGAAGAGGGATCGAAGGAAGGAGGGACAGAGGAAGAAAGGAAGCAAGCAAGCTCAAACAGAGATGTAAATATTAACAATTAAAGGGTAGAAATGGGTATTATGTAAATACTAATGGTAAAATTTCTATACAGAATTATTCTATATAGAATGTTTGCTTCAGAAAGAGTCAATAGCAATATTTTTAAAGAAGCAAATAGAAAGAAATACATTTTTTCATGGATAAGAAGGATCGGATCGATTAAAAAGAAAACATGGAAATTCTAAGTAGTCTGGAGGCTGCATAGACAACCCAGCAGTTAAAGTTAAGAGTGTGCACTGCCCCTGCAAAGGACCTGAATTTGGTTCCCAGCACTGTATCTACCACATTGGGAAGCTCCCAACTGTAACTCCAGCCCCAAGGGATCAGATGTCCTTTTCTGGCCCCCATGACTCACACACATGCATGTCAGACACACACATATAAATAATGATAAAATAAATATTATTAGATCCTAAGTAATCTAATTAAAAAGCCAAAGCCTATATGAAAGTAAAAGCTGATAGACGAACAATGTGGCTTCAGCCTTCCTCTCTCTGAGCTTCCTCCCAGCATGGTATTGGATTCTAAGACTATTTGAGAGGTTTCTTAGAGAGCTGAGGACAAACTAACTGGAACAAGTTTTACCCTCCAAAAAACCAGTAAGACTATCAAAGACCTGCAAATATTATAAAAGTAATAAGACCGATGGACACATTTTACACTCTGTAAGTAACATGGATAAATACACATGCCTTGTGTGCACAAACATGACAGCCATCATGAAGACCTTAGGGAAGTCCCGATGGGTTTTTAAAAATTGAAATCATACAAGGCACAAATGTTTGTTCATAAATATTCATGATTGAAGAAATAATATGAACAACTTAAATGTCAGTCAACTGGAGAATGATACATAAATTATAGTATGTTCATATATTGGAGCCTTATCATACACAATAAAGTACTTGTGCTACCATATGACCTTAAATGTTCTCTCCTGAGAAAGCGAGTCTGTGACTTGGAGCGATAGAAAGGCAGGGAAGTTGATAATGTATTTTGCTGAGTGAAGTTAGAAGTAGAAAGTTCCCTTGGCCTCACTGGTAAACAACAGGGTTCCAAACAACCTTCCAAATAACCCCAGAAGCCAGCACCATGCTGGAAGGAAATCAGATATGACAAATGACAGTGCCTGACACTGCACAGTTGGGGAGGTTGGGAGAACCAACCAACCAGTATCTACCAGCGATGGGCAGTTGCTGTTCTAGACTCTAGCCATTCCCTTACTACAACCCGTAAAGAAGCCATTCAGCCTCTATATCTCTTCCCAAATCTACAAACACTATTGGATGACTTGGCATGCAGTAAGGATAACAGAACAATACCTTAAACAATGCCATGCCACATTTGATGTGGCCCTAGAATCAACAGAAGCAGAAGTGGACTTCTACCATCCTTTTTAATAAATAGAGATCGTCTGGCCTCACTGCTCCATGAAGAACTCAATACCCCTTTACCCTGAAGACATTGTTCAAGTGCATTAGCTCTGTTATCCAAGACAAGTATCATCGCATTCATCTTCACCAACACAGCCTGGTTCCTTTACTGAAGTGGTAAAGTTAGATTCACAGGTAAGATACATTTCTCTTTTTCTGGAACCTAGTCTCTTTCTGGGGCTACTGGGGGAAAACATTTTACTACCCACTATGGGTAAATAATGACCTAAGAGGGAGGTACATCTGAAACATGGCTGCTCTCTTTCTCACTGGAGATTTGTGATGTTCCTGTAAGCGGTGGCTCTGGAGCAGGCACTGGCCCAAACAGACTCTGAAAAATAACTCCAGTGCAAAACACATCAATCTTGTCGCATGTCGATGGAGCAGGCTGAGCTCCAGAGAGGCCTACTCACTGGTAGGAATAATTCCTTCCATGGCAGAAAATGGGCAAACTGCCGTTCCCCTGATCAAACTCCATCCAAAAAATACAACCACAAGGGACACAGGGACACAAATATACATGCGCGCACACACACACACACACATGAGCACACACACACACACACACACACACACACACACACAGGCGCGCGCGCACACACACACATCTTTCTAGTCAGGAAAAGAGTACAAATAAAGTAAGCGTGTGCCTGTGTTTACTTTACAGTGGGTGTTTATTTTCCAGTTTCCATAGGAAATAATTGAGCTAGTATTATCTTCCAAAAGTAAATACTTTTACACAAACCTCCCTGAAACTAGTCCCTGGGGCCAAGATTCCTGCTTCAGCCTCCTAGTACCCTCATCCCCACACATTCTCACATCGTGGTCCACAGCGTAAGAGCATTAACAGAGGCATGGTCTGGCTTCTTCCCCCGACTTCCTGAAACTTCACTCCCTGTATGTGATGTTCAGTGCCATTCTGGCTAGGCCCTACTGCTTGACAGGAGAGATAAGAATCACATGGAAAGCCAGAAACATGAGGAGTCTGGAGATTTGACCTTCTCAGTTTCCCTTGACCCTGGTCACTCTATTTAAAGCTTAACTGGATATTTTCTGGAAAGTACATTAAGTCTGGGGGTAGGGCTGTTTTGTGATGTGTTTCTGGGGGACCCTGTGAGCTTTGTGGTTCAGGGGCTTTCAGTAGTATTTTCCCCAGTGTTGTTTATTGGGTTTTCTTCACAGCCCCAATAAGTTTTCCCTTCAGCAAAAACTACCACCTTTTAAAATCTCCTCCTTGCTCCTGGAAGTACCAAATATTTCAAGTGTGAACATAATAGTCACTATACACTTTTGGTTTTGTTTTTCAACACGAAAGCCTTTATTCTCTATGCACTATCCTTTCTGGCAAAGCAGCAAGTTTCTAACATTTTTTCTGGTGGGACAGGTCTAGAGACTTCTCTTCCCTCCAAATCTCCAACCCTGGGGTGTTTCTAGAGGTCCCTGACTTAGAGCCAAGAGGCCTGGACTCCCCTTGCCAGACACTATTTCCACCACATTTTCACCTGGACAAACACATAGCAACAGAGAGAAATGTGGCCAGCTATAGACTCATACATGTAAAAGAATTAAACTATCCCAGGTAGAGTGAAAATGGACCTGAGAGGGATTCTGCTTCCTGTTCTTCACAAGAAGCAAATCATGTGGTCATGAAAGGTTAAGAAGGTAAAATCATTAAGCCAGTTAGAGAAAAGCTAGCAAGAGCTGTTTCCATGATATGAAGCACAGATTCTGATTTTCCTCAGTGTTTTTACTAGAAAGGAACTCTGAAGCCATGATAAATTTACAAGCCCTTATGTGTCATTATAACATAAGTGTGAAAACCAAGCATATCCACCCAAAAGATAAACAGTGTCCATGAAACTATTCAGAAGGGAAGATAATAAAGTTTTGCTCCATCAGAATGTCCAACAAAGGCAAAACCAATGAATGAAATAATTATCTAACTATTTAACAAAATATAAGTCAAGTATTCTAATTGTAATTATAAAATCACATTGTACCTGCCACAGACCCAAAGCACTCTGAATTTTTAGGATACTCTATTCCATTCATTTAGTTCAAAGTCCTGTTCAAAAAGTATCCCTATAAACTCCTTGGATAGTTGAACATACACAACTATTCATTAATTTAGCAAGTTTTTAGAATATTGGTACCATATGTTGTTGACAACAACAACAATAACAACAATAATAATAATAATAATAATTTGTTGTTTTGAGACAGGGCCTCCTCTACTATATAACTCTGGCTGTCTAGGAACTCAAAATATAGATTAGGCTGTCCTGGAACTCAGAGACCCATCTGCTTCTGCCTCCCAAGTGCAGGGATTAAAGGTGCACTCAAGCACAACCATCAATATTCTTAATATAACAGCCTCTACCATCTGTAATCTACTAATAACTCTTGACTTGCCATCCCAGCTCTGCCACCGGATGTGATTGCAGTATGACATCTAGTCTCTCTATTCATCAGTTTTCTTGTTTGTGGAAAGTGCTGCGAACTTTTCTCTGCAAGCTATTGGGCAGATAGAACAAGATGTCACAAACAAAGTACCTGACACAGGGCTTGGACTTTGGGGACAGGTATAGTTTTTTATTTCTCTTCAGCATAAAGCCATAAAGTGTCTGCCTACATTCCCCTATTCACAGACACACAAAAATCAGACAAGATTTACATGCCTACAGTGTACACGACTCCCTTCTTTCATTAATTATAATACGTGACAGAAATTATGAGGTCTTCTTTTCCACTGAGACATTTTTCATACATTCCACCTCCTTATACTGGACTGGCTCATCCATAGTATGACAGGAAGAAGCAGGTATATTTATCAAGGAACAATTGCCTGCTCACCACGGGCCACATTGCCATCCCCGTTGAAAGGTGAGGAGATACTTGGGATGGTTGAGTAACTTGGACTAGATCCCAACTGAGTGAATGACAGAACCGGAGTATTTGGCCCTGCTCAACTCCAAAGGCCACGTGCTTTCCATTTTGTTCGGGCACCAAGTTTAGTTTCTTACCACAATGTCATGAACTATGGTTATAAGAAAATGAGACCACTGTTTACTATCTGTCATGGCTAGATTTTAAATCAAGCCTGAGGATATAAAACTCATGACCTCTAAGTCTTAAATAAAATCCCACTTGAATGAAAACAAAACAGTGGAAAAATGCCTTAGTACTAATATTTGAAAAATCTGTAGAATGCAAGAGTTCAGCTTGATTTTTTTCTTTTTTCTTTTGGTGGAATGTCCCTGTGCAGAGATGGACGGAGGTTATCAGAATGTTGTTTCCCTAGAGTGAAATTCAGGATTCTAAAAGCCATGTACTCCCTCTTCCTAGTCACAAACCATAGTTTTTCTGATATAATCACCCCTTCAGTCTCTTCAGAATATGAGTAGTATAAGGCAAAGAAAACTACTTTGGCTCTGCCTTTCCCAGTCTCAAGATGTTCTCACCACAGACATTTTCCAAACAGTCACTTGTGAAGGCCAAGCTCCAGATAGGCAGCCTTTGCTCTTTGGTACAATGACCAGCTCCCGTCTCCTGCAAAGCACTAGCACTTAACCTACAACACACCTGGCACAGCACTGGGCACAGTGTGTGGCATGCAATGGCTCCTCCATAAAAAACAATTGTCCAGTGAATTAGTAAATAAAATCTGTCTGCTGAAAACAGCAAGAAATCGAGCACATCTCTTTGTCCAGTGCCTCCCTCTACTACTACTGCCTGACACCTCCCTACCTAAAAGCCAAATGTAGTCTCAGGTCTCCATTTGTACATTGCAGATGCATGGTATCTGTCTACCCAACAGATAATCAAATTGGCAAGAAGGCCAGAAACTCACAAGTCACAGTAGATGCTCTGTGCCCTTGGAAAAGGGACAGAGAATGTATCAGAGTTCCATCCTTGCCCACAAGCCAATCTCATGGTGAGATTTAAAAACAGCAACAACGTTCCATCTCACTCACGCTAAATCACAGTTTCTAGGGCATAGGAAGAAGCATAATATTTAAATATCTCCCTAGTAATTTGAAAATATTGCAAAGGCAACTGGGATATACCAGAAACGAGGCACAATGACCCATACAAGCAAAAGGATGCACTTTGCTCTCCCGACAGAAGACTATGAAAAGCAGAAAGTCCACTCTGGAAAAGCAACTGATGCTTTCCAGCCATGATGCCCCCCTTCTCAACTCTAGTTCTCAATGCTATGTAGGCTTCTCCTTCCTTCCCCTAATTCCATAAAGTATCCTCCAGAAGGTTGGGTCTCCTGATCGGTGAAGTAATAAGAACTTGCCCCAGGTGCCCTATACTTCGGAAACAAACCTATATCCCCACTCCAGTCTCCCTAGGATTATGCCATCTCCACCCTCCTATCATGTTCTTAAAACTGGAGATTCCAAGCAATAAGTCCCAAAGAGCACTGATGGACTGTTCACAAGCATGCATTTTGGAGTACTAAAGGCAAACTGGGGACAGAGTAACCAGAGATCCAATCATCAGAACTGCTCCATCCTCCACGTTGTAAGAGTCATTGGACACAAAACAAAATAACATGTCTCTTAGACATAACATTGTACAGAAAATACATTCAAATGCTAACATACATTCAGATGCATGTTGCAAAAAGGAAGGTAGAATCCTGACCCATTTTGCTTTCTATAGCTGTGATGAAACACTCTGACCAAAAGCAACTTAGAAGGATTATTTACTTGACTTATACAGACAAGTCACAGTCTACCTTTGAAGGATGTCATGGCAAGAATTCAAGCAGAAACCATGAAGGAACAGTCTTTGCTGGCTCACCCAAATAGCTTCCTTATAACGGCACAGATTCACCTGCCCAGGAAATGGTACCCCACTTGCCCAAATAGCCAACTGTTCTCTTCTTTATCAATTAACAATCGAGAATCCCCCACAGATATGCTCACAAACCAACCAGATAAAGACAATCACTCAGTTGAACAGCCCCCCCCCCCCTTTGGAGATAATTTTAAGCTATGTCACATTGACAAATTAGAACTAGGACTGAACCTCAGGTCACAGCCTTTTTGCTATGCATTGAATGTTTATGTTCCTCTGCAATTCATAATGCTGAAAGCCAAAGTGTGTAAGACGTTGATATGAGGCATCTAAAAAAAGTGAAGAAGGTTGAGTAGGAGTAGAAGAATGGGGTTTGCGCAGAGACAAGTAGTAAGTCTACAAGCTCCCCTCTCAGCCACTACCCTGGCCCTGCTAGGACATATCAGGAAGGCAGCCATCTACAAAACGGGAGGGAGGCCCTCACAGAATTAAGTTTAATGTGGCACTGCTAGCATCCAGAACTGGATGGAGGGAGGGTGAGAAATAGCTATTGTCTAAGCCACCAGTCCAGGGCATTTTGTTATAACAGCCCAGGAAGATTCAGACACCAACATGAAGCAAGTCACAATAACCCCAAACCTCAGCTTCTTCATCAATGGAAAGACGATAAACCCTACATTTTTGTTTGGTTTTGCTATTATTGTTTTGGGGTTTTTATTTGTTTGTTTGTTTGTTTGTTTTTACCTCATTAGGTAGCTGACCTTGAACTCCCTACATAGACCAGGCTCAAACTCCCAGATATCTCTTTATCTCTGCCTCTCCAGTGCTAGATTAAAGGTATGTGCCACCGTGCCTGGTCAAGGTAGCATGTGCTTTAAGAGCTCTGCAAATGGCAGAGCATTCAAGAGGCAGTTCCTCAGTCATCAGTCTCCTGGACCGTGCTCCCACATTTTCATGCGTGCGTGAACCAACCACTTACAACACATATTTATACTGAAATGTTTACATCTGTCTCTACTGTCAGACTCCAAAATCCTGTAGCCAAGGGCCAAAGCTCACTCATTCATCTTTGCACCCCTGATGCCAAGGCACACAGTTAGTGGCCAGGAATGAATCACAGAACAATCCTCAGGTGGCCTTAGATAGCCTTTCTCTGTGTTTCCTGACACCGCTGTAACCCACTTCCATTCCTTAGCCTGGGGCTCAGCTAGCTTTTGCATTTTTCTAATCTCTAGGGTGTAGGCCCTCAGATGGTAGAGACTGCATCTTATCTTTCCTGTATCCCTACTGGGTGGTTCAATGCCTAACGCCTAGTCGGAATTCTGTGAGAACTGATAAAAGGTAGAAAATGAATCATTTGCTAAGGAATTCACATTGTGGAATTTCACTGCTCACAGCTGAGGGGCATTTAGTCCACCATCTCCCGTGGAGCCACACTGAATAGGACGTATCCCCTTAGTCATAGTTTCACAAGGCTCCTAAAAGGCCCCCACCATGCAGCTCTTGTATTCTATTGCAACCAGAAAAGTATCGGAATATACCACTTAATTGTACAAATCAATATCATCCCCCAGAGAGCCAAGACTAGCAATTTATACCAATGGTAGTTGCTATGCAACCACCACCCATCACCCCAGGTTTGGTTGTTAGATCCAGGACTAAGGCAGTGACTTTTCCTACCTGAGAAGGACAATAGTTTCTAAGGGGAAGGTACACCATTATGCAGTTACTCTCACTGCTTGCAAAAAGAAATCTAACCATATCATAAAGTGCTATACATATAAATATTTGTGATAATAAATGTGTGTATTTAGTTACTGGACTCTAAGCACGTTTGTAAGCATTTATGTTATATAATTTTATATATACTATGTAATTGCTATACATGTACTTATGCTTATTAAATCCGATTTGCTTTTTTATTCCAAAGAATTTCCAGAAAGATAACTTGTTTTGTTTCATTTCACTAAGTTTCTGGTTCTGGGGATCAAACTCAAGGCCCCAAGCAAACAAGACAACCACCCTTTTCTCATCATCTTTCATCTCTTGCCACAAAACAAACTTTTAAAGTAAATTGCTATTTTCTGGATGCAAAAGTAAGCCTCAGAATAAGATAAACTTTAAAAGAAAAGATAAGGCCACATCAAATGGTCCCTATAAGCCATGGTTAGCTTTTGCTGTGTGGGCTTCCAGATGCTCATATATAAGAACATTTGCATGTATAAGACACTGGAGTGAAAACATGGACATAGCTTGGACACTCTCTGACTTTGAAATTTCACAGCATTCCATTGATGTCTTTCTGGATCAACGTATGCTATCATTTTTAACACTTTTTGATGGGATAGTATTTGAAAGCACTGTAATGTGATTGCTTCCTTGTGGTTAAACTCTTTCATTCTGATGAATAGCTGTGAAAACATTACAATGCATATTTCTCTAAACTTCATCAAATTGTTTTAATAAGATTTATTTTACAGGCTAGATCAAAGACTATATACCCTTTTATTTGAATTAGTGCAATTTAGAGCACTTCTAACATTTTTTAAGCTAATAGTATGCATTTGCTCCCCAGAGAAAGATAACACAAGTTTAGTAAAATTTTGGCATAACTTAAAATTGTTTTAAAATAGTAATTAAAGGCTTTTGAGAAACCAGTATGATCATTTTGATTTTCCCTTCATTTTTCTGTATAACAATACAGTTTACATCCCCCAGTCCGGGCATGGCTCCAACACTCCTCTGCCTACCATAGCACTTCCCCACCCCTCTGCCTACTTGGGTGTTTCTGTCAAGTACAAGAGGTGGCAGCTGACTTCCTTATGACACAAACTCTGGGTCAATAACAGCTGCTTATTTTCAGTGGGGCAATTATCAGTGTGTCCCCATAATCCCAATCCAAGCCTTAATGTTAAGAGGACGTTGAGTTGTCTCACAAATACACAGTCGGGGTTTTTTTGTTGTTGTTTTGTTTTTGTTTTTTAATTTAGCCTACAGTGAGCAGAATGTTGCAACTAATGGTTAGTCATTTTTCTTTGAAGAGTTGATGGATGGCCCAAATCACTGCAACAGCCCAGAAGGTTCTCAGTCAGGGGCTGGACCATACTGGAAAAATCCTGACCTGGCTCAGCTCTTAGTTTGCTTCATAAGTTCAGGTATAAGATCTTTGATATTTCTTTTCCAGTCCCTCCTCTGCAAAATGGGAGTAAACCCTATACTGCATACAGCTTTGTATAAAAGTAGACAGAATACAATGTACAACTGTGCTTCGACATGGATCCTAATTGTGATAATGTGAACATGTTGAAGATGTTATCTTGAACATGTGTAGCCTTTTTTTTCCCCAGTAACCCTTAGTGCTTCAGTCATGGGAGGGATCAAGTAGGGATAAAGAAGGAAGAAGAAAGAAAATTGGCTCAAGGTGCATTCTTAGCTGGATGAAGTAAGGAAGCCTAAACTGCAGGAGCACTGGAGCTGGTTCCTGATCATGTTATTCTATGCTTTTAAACTCCCTCACACACTCGATCGGCTGCCAAAACACATAAACCTCTTTGAATTACACTCCTTCTCTTACAGGAGCAATTGACTGCAGTTGGATGTGATTTTCTTTTGTTTGTTTTAATTTATAGATGACCAGGAATGCTGGCCTGCCTCCTTTTATTTAAACACCCACACTGTTCTTCTATTAGGGTTGTTCACTTTTCTGGGGTCTTATTTTCTGGTATTTTTTAACCCCTCTAAGAATAGTTGTGGTTAGAAGTTGCTCCAAGAACAGCCCAAGATCTTTGGGCTCATTAAAGACATCCACTAAGACTTGGACTGTAGCAATAAATCACTTATCCAGAAGGGTGACTGGGGTGTGGAGGGCAGCTAGAAAACCTTCACTTGGCTTCAGAAAGGCTTCATAGGTCTCCTTCTAGGATAATAGCCCCTTTAAGAGAAAAAGGGTTAGGACATGCCAAAAGGAAGATACCAATAAAGACTCTTCATATATCCCTAAGCACCTGTTATGCTGCGGGCCTTGCTGGCAGGGTAGGGAGAGAAACAACTGTACCCAAAGAAAAGCATGCAGGCTGAGTATGTATCACCTAAAAGAATCCCTAAGAGTGGCTTCTCCCACAGTCTCCGACCCATCAGACAGGAGCTCTCGACAATTACACGGCTATGTTACAGTAATGAGTAGAATGTCGGAGCAAAGCACTTGTAGATCTTTTCCTGATGTCACTACAAGCAGGAGGACTATATGTCTAAGGCTGGCACTTCCCAAGTTGTCAAGATGTGTGCATGACAAACAGAAGAGTGTGTAAGAGAAAATGACTATTCCTTCTCTGAAGTCCTGTGATCAAAAAAAAAAAAAAAAAAAAAAAAAGTGTTGATCTAGAATATAGCACTTCTTAGCTTTGCTTGGCCACCAGTGTTGATGCTCATGTATAAGACCTATTAATTAATGTGCATCAGAAAACCCTGACTTATGGAGAAAGAACGTCAGTGGGCCCTTTCTGTGCTGGTTGGTCTGAAGAGAAAGACAAATTCACTTCCAATGAAAATATCCTTGCTCTGATTCTTAACTAGAATAAGACCAATGTCCCATGAACTTTCAGTCCCTGAGTTGGGAACAGCATTAATTATCTCAGCTATTTCCTTGCCTCCCAAGGCCACATTCCACTGCTTCTCAGCTTTCTCCTGCCACGTCTTCTGAGGGGAGGCTAGACGATATCTTCACACAGACTCGTGGCAGAGAGCAAAACAATTAAAATGGAGACCAGCCAAAGAAATCTGTGAAGCAGATGATAACACCAAGTATACGTTCAGAGCATTTTTTGTGGTTTTTAAATGGAAAGAAAGATTTCTCCACTTTTAAACCTTCTGTTCATAATTTTTAACAAATGGGCTTCTTGGAATAAGCACATTTAGAGATGGGAAAAGATTTGTATATTTTTTAAAAATTAAGTTTTAATTAAAGAGAATATCCTGAAGAAAAGTACCAGGCAACTTGCAAGTCTCAACTAAGGAATGGCCCTATGTCTATTTGGAAAATTATTCACAGTGTATTATTAAGTGATTAAGCAAATCACAAAACAATATAAGAGAAATGTCACAGCATCTAAGAATGGCAGCTACTCTTCCAGGGGACACTGGTTTGATTTCCAACACACACACACTGACTCACAAGCATCTGTAGCTTCAGTTCCAACTCTTTCTGGCCTCCACAGACACCAGCCGGGCGTGTGGTACACATATAGACATGCAGACAAAACATCCACACACACAAAATAAAATAATAAATATTTAAGAAACTTAAAGAATTAAATTGACAGATCTTTTACCTTCTTCTCCCCCTCTTTCTCCTTTCCTCCTTTTTGTCTTGTCTAATGGTTCTCAAACCAAAAAAAAAAAAAAAATGGCATTTACAAAATAAAAGTCATTTCACTTTCTTGTGTCCATATGTGCATGCATGTGTGTTCACATGTGTGTAGACTCATGTGTATGGGGAAATGTTTGAGTGTGCATGTGTGTGTGAAGGCCAGAGGTTGATGTTAGGATTTTTCTTTTATTGCCCTTTCACCTCATAGTTTTGGTGAGGAGACCTCTTAGTCCAACCCAGGGCTCATTGATACGGCTAGTCTTCCTAGCCAGCCTACTCTACAAGGCCTCTGTCCCTACCTCTGGTGTACTCAGAATAGTGGCTCTGAAGATACAGGCTGATGTCCTTTAGCTCACACGGCAAGCATGTTATCTGTTGAACCATCTCTCAAGCCCCTGTATTAGTCAAGAGTTCTTCTATAGAGGAACAGAATTGATAATATATATATATATATATATATATATATATATATATATATATATATATATATAATTTAATAGAGTACCTTACAGGCTGTGCTCGGCTACTTCAACAATGGGTATCTCCCCAAGGAAAGGCCAAGACTCCAGTACCCGTTCAATCCACAAGACTAGATGTCTCAGTTGGTTTTCAGTCTATGTTGGGATCCCGAAGATGTAGGTTCTAATACCAGGAATGTCTCAGCAGCAAGGAGATTGAAGGCAAACAAGCATAATGCAAAACCCTCTTCTCCCATGTCCTTTTCCGTGGGCTGGCACCAGATGGTACAGCTTTGATTTAGGGTCTGGTCTTCTGACTTCAAATGATCCAATCAAGAACATTATTAATGGGCATGCCCTGCTGCTTGGGTTTTAGTTCATTCCAAATGTAGTCAAGTTGGCATCCAAGATCAGCCATCAAATGTTCCAGTCTACCACCCATGTTATCTGTGTAAAACTATCCAAGGACTGTGAAAGCAGTCCTCATAAACACATGACAGCAGGCTGTATGGACCACTAGTCTTGAAGGGTAGGACAATGGCCCCCATAACACTTAATGTATGATAAACATAGTAGCACACAATATATGCCATAGATAAGAGAAACAAAAAAGGGCCAATAGCAACCCTTGATTCTAAAGACTGAAAACAACCAGTATGTCCTAAGCCAGAACAAAAAATCTACAGTAAATTTTCTGATCTTCATGCCCAATACAAAACCACCATTACATTTTCCTGGCATACATCCCTACTTACTATCTAGAAGCTCAAATGCCTTTTTTTTTTTTTTAAGATTTATTTATTTATTTATTTAAAGTACACTGTAGCTACAGATACACCAGAAGAGGGCATCAGATCCCATTACAAATGGTTGTGAGACACCGTGTAGTTGCTGGGATTTGAAATCAGGACCTCTGGAAGAGCAGTCAGTGCTCTTAACCACTGAGCCATCTCTCCAGCCTGAAGCTTTAAAAAAAAAATAATTCTTTCTTAACTAGCTCTAAAAATTCCCAGGACTGTAATTTGAGTGTCTACTATGTGGTGGGTCTTTGGATTGAGTTTCGAAACGGAGTAATAAATAAGGAGGTGGGACGTTGCCACATCTGCAGGGCTGGATTTGACATGACCAGGGAACCAAGAAATGAATAAAGAGAGACACACATATAGAAAAGCTGGGCTCACATGGGATGTACTCACTCTGATGGAACAGTACCAACTATAGAACAACCCAGAACCTCTGCTTGTTGTGGGGAGATAGGGTGGGTAGCTAGTCTCAGCAGGGAGTCTCTGTTATAGGAATTCTTAGTTTATAGTCAAAGGAATGGAGGAAGCTGAGGTTGCTACTTTGTCTATACTGTCAATTGTTCACACTTAGACAAGAAGACTTGACCATCCCTCTGAGCCTCACCCAAGTTTTGCACACTCTGTGGGTATGATGTATGGCCCATGTCAACATTACACATACCCTCAGGACATCACCCAGTCCTCAGACATCTATGCAAGGCTGCCTTGACTCCTGCAGAAAGTCACACACTCGATGACAGCCTTCACTCACCATCTACTCTCCTGCACTACTGAACACTATCTCTTTGTCACCCCCAAGCCTTGAAGCCGCCCAGTCCACCCAGTCCACATCCGCACCCCACAACAACCACTTGTAGTTGCCAATTAATCTCTACTCAAATCATTCCAGCGGTGGTGACTCGTGTTCCTTCACTACCAACCCCAATGTTCTGGGTTCCCAAATGAAACACACACACACACACACACACACACACACACACACACACACACACACACACACTTTTATTATAATATTCATTAAGCAGTGTGGCAAGAACCTTCCCCTAATGAATAAAACTTTCAGGGGACCTGTCACTGGGTAAGGAGTAGGTGGGACTTGTAGGTCAGAAGAGGGAAGAGAGGGGGAGAAGAGAGACTTGTGGCTTTTGGAATGGAGAGAGAGCTTGGGGGACGAGATGTAATGATCTAGAGCCTCCCTGTTAGGTGGCGGTCTCCAGAGAAGGAAAAAAAGATGGAGGAATAGAAAGACAACCCAGATCCTGCTATGAATATCTTCTAAGGGATGGATTATCACAGGACAATTTGTCTAACTAGGTGGGCAGTTTGTATCAATATCAGTTGTCTCTGAGTTCATTGTGTGGACATTTTGTGGGATGAGAATTTACTGATCTAAATCTGACTGATAAAATACAAGCCTCTAGAGTTTTTATTTTACCGGGTTACTGGGAAATGACTAAATCCACATGGGGTTGATGCAGGGAATATGTGCAGAGTCCACCACAAGAGGGACATGAGATATGCAATCTCTACATGGGACTAACCAGGGAGCGAGCAAGACTGCTGGTGCAAGAGAGTAGCTGGTGTTAGCACATCTTGGTGCCTTTTCCTTTCTTTAATTACTTAACAAAGCAGCTCAATAGCTGGGCCACTTCTTAAGCTCCACACAGCTAACACACTTCCTCCGACATTCCTGAGTTATTACTTCCTTAAATCTATAAACCATCCTTGCTGCCCTAGATCCAGACCTGCAGCCCTCCTGGGCCATGATCCCTGACACTTGCTATGATTATGATGCTCTTTTTTCTGCATTTCTCAGGCCTTGTCTTTACTCCTTTCCGGGAAGAGTGCCATGAGGTTATCTACTTCCTCCTTTCTCAGTCCCTTGCCCAGGAATCCTAAAGTTCTGCCTCTGTATTCCTGCCCAGTCAATGGGCAGAGCAACTTTGTTTACCAATCAAAACCAACTGGGTACAGGGACCCTCAGCATCTTATTGCAGATTCTTATGCAGTTTGGGGGACCCAATTAACAAAAATACAAGCGTTCCACCAAATCCACATTACCATACTGGTCATTTACAGACGTCGTCTGCCCTTTGTCTTCCCATGTCTCACCCCACAGTGGAGGCAAGCCAGTGAGTCCCCCTGGTTCTCACTGTGGCACAAACCTCTCTGTTCACGAGTATATGGGGTCAGATGCATCCGGGATCATAAAGAAATTCTCATGGCCATGTAAGAGGGCTTGGAGGGTAAGGTGCTGCCTATAATAAGATGGATCAGCTCCCATCATCTCTAAACTCCAATATTATGCTCAACCCAGAATGCCAAAATTCTTCACACAAAATGATGTCTTAAATGAGATTTTGCTCATTCTAGCTTCCTTCAGATCTCCCCCACCACACACATACACAAAGTATCTCAGAGAGCTAATAAATGTAAAAATTCCAAAAAATAGACAACATTTTCATGTATTTCCCACAGGACCCTTAAGCTCCAAGCAAAAAATATAGTTAAATTGTGCTCTTGAAAGGTATATAAACACACCTGACTTCCTAGGGCAGAAGTGTCAGTGTTGGACCCAGACGTATAGAAAAATGTTCCCAATTCTGACCTACTCTAAGTCCTACAGGGACACAAATACCTGTTACAAAATTAAGGGCTTTGCCCAAAATTCACACTGAAGATTGGGAGATAATTTAATAATCTCCTTTACTACACACACACACACACACACACACACACACACACACACAATTGAAAATAATAAAGATAAAACGATTTTTAAAATCAACATTTTTTTAAAAAGCCTGAACAAAGGCACTAAGACATGTTACTAAGGGAAGCCCAAGAGACCTCAGCCCTACACAAAGAACCGTAGGCAACTAAGAAACACTGAGAGTAGGGGGCAGAGTCTTCCACTGGGAATAACATAGCGATTGGGTATCCAATACAAAATATTGTATTTTGTATTGGATACCCAATCAGCTCCAAAACAAGTAACTTTTTTTTTACATTTTTTATTAGATACTCCGTATTTACATTTGAGATGTTATCCCTTTACCCTGCCCTGCTCACATACTCCCTCCCCCTCCATTTGCCTTCACAAAGGTACAATCCCTCCTGCTCCCCCTCTTCACTCCATTGCCTTGGCATTCCCCTACACTGGGAAAGCATGCCCTATTTGGAACAAAAGCCTTTTCTCACACAACTGGATCAATAGGTTTCTCAAAGTGCACACAAAGGTTAGCGTTTTTCTCTATTGGAGTTTTGGAGGGTTTGGTTGGTTGATAATGATAATGTTGTTCTTCCCATGAAGTTGCAACCCTTTTCAGCTCCTTAGGTCCTTTCTTTAATAACCTCATTGGGATCCCTAAGTTCAGACCAATGGTTAGCTGCAAGCATGCTCAGCTGTATCTATTTGACTCTAGCATAGTCCCTGAGGGGGCATCTCTGTCTGATTCCTGCCAGTAAGTACTTTTGAAAATCAGCTGTGCTGCTTGGATTTGGTGACTGCATATGTGGTGGATCCCAAGGTAAGTTGACTTCTGAGTGATCTTTTCATCAATCCCTGCTCCTCTATTTGACCTTGCATTTCCACCCATGAGAGTTTTGTTCTCTTTTCTAAGAAGGACTGAGGCATCCCCATTTTGGAATTCCTTTTTTTTGAGCTTCATAATGTCTGTGAATTGTTTCTTGGGTATTGGGTATTCAGAGTTTTCTGGGGTTAGTATCCACTTATCATTGAGTGTATACAATGTTTGTTCTTTTGTGACTGGGTTACCTCACTCAGGATGATAACTTCAAGTTCTATCCATTTGCCTAGGAATTTCATGAAGCCATTGTTTCTAATAGCTGAGTAGTACTCCATTGTGTAAATCTACCACAATTTCTTTATCAATTCATCTGTTGATGGACATCTAGGTTCTTTTCAGTTTCTGGCTATTATAAATAACGCTGCTATAAACATGGTGGGGTATGTGTCCTTGTTATATGTTGGAGCATCTTTGGGGTATGTGCCCAGGAGTGGAATAGCTGGGTTTTCAGGTAGTACTCTGTCCAATTTTCTGAGGAACTGCCAGAGGGACTTCCAGAGTGGTTGTACCAGGTTACAACCCAATCAACAGTGGAGAAGTGTTCCTTTCTCCACATCCTCACCAGCATCTGCTGTTAACTGAGTTTTTTATCTTAGCCATTCTAACTGGTGTGAGGTAGAATCTCAGAGCTGTTTTAATTGGCCTTTCCCTAGAATGTTGAACATTTCTTTAGGTGCTTCTCAGCCATTCAATATTTCTCAGTTGAGAATTCTTTGTTTAGCTCTGTACCCCATTTTTAAATAGGATTATTTGATTCTCTATAGTCTAGCTTTCTGTGTTCTTTGTATATACTGGATACTAGCCCTTTATTAGATGTAGAATTGGTAAAGATCCTTTCCCATTCTGTTGGATGCCATTTTGTCTTCTTAACGGTGTGCTAAGCCTTACAGAATCTTTGCAATTATATGAGGTCCATATTAGTTCTTGATCTTGGAGCATAAGCCATTGGTGTTCTGTTCAGGAATTTTTCCCCCTGTGCTTACATGTTCTAAGCTCTTTCCCACTTTCTCTTCTAATAGTTTCAGTGTACCTGGTTTTATGTGGACATGTTTGATCCACTTGGACTTGAGCTTTGTACAAGGAGATAGGAAAAGATCAATTTGCATCTTCTGCATGCTTACTGCCAGTTGAACCAACACCGTTTGTTGAAAAGGCTGTCCTTTTTTCCATTTAATGTTTTTAGTTCCATTATCAAAGATCAAGTGACCATATGTATGTGGGTTCATTTATGGGTCCTCAGTTCTGTTCCATTGATCTACATGCCTATCTCTGTACCAATACCATGCAGTTTTTATCACAATTGCTTTGTAATATAGCTTGAGATCAGGGATGGTGATTCCCCCAGAAGTGTTTTTATTCTTGAGAATAGATTTTGCTATTCTTGGTTTTTTGTCCCTCCAGATAAATTTGCAAATTGCTTTTTTCAACTCTATGAAGAAATGAGTTGGAATTTTGATGGGGATTACATTGAATCTGTAGATTGCTTTTGGCAACATGGCCCTTTTTACAATGTTGATCCAGCGAATTCATAAGCTTGGGAGATCTTTCCATCTTCTGAGATCTTCTTCAGTTTCCTTCTTGAGACTCTTGATGTCCTTGTCATACAGATTCTTCACTTGCTTTGTTAGGGTCACCCCAAGATATTTTATAATCTTTGTGACTATTGTAAAGGCTGTAGATTCCCCTAATTTTTTGCTCAGCCTGATTATCCATTGAATAAAGGAAGACAGTTAATTTGTTTGAGATAATTTTATAGCCAGCCACTTTTCTGAAGTTGTTTATTAGCAGTAAAAGTTCTCTGATGGAATTTTTGGGGTCAGTTAAGTGTATTATCATGTCATCTGCAAATAGTGATATTTTGACTTCTTCTTTTCCAATGTGAATTCGGTTGAATTCTTTTTGTTGTCTAATTGTTCAGGCCAGGACTTCCAGTACTATATTGAATAGGTAGAGGGAGAGTGCACAGCTTTGTCTAGTCCCTGATTTTAATGGAATTGCTTCAAGTTTCTTTCCATTTAGTTTGATGTTGGCTACTGGTTTGCTGTATATTGCTTTTACTATGGTTAGGTATGGGCCTTGGATTCTTTCTCTTCCCAATATTTTTATCATGAAGGGGTGTTGAATTTTGTCAATTGCTTTTTCAGCATCTAGTGAGAGTATCATGTGATCATTTTCTTTAAGTTTGTTTATATGGTGGATTACGTTGATGGATTTCTGTATGTTGAACCATCTTCTTGTACCTGTGGAGGCCTGTTTTGTAAACGACTATATGGTCAATTTTGGAGCAGGTATCATGATGTGCTGAGAAGAAAGTATATTCTTTTGTTTTATGATAAAATGTCCTATAGATGTCTGTAAATTACAGTTGGTTCATAACCTCTACTAGTTTTGTTGTGTCTCTATTCAGTTTCTGTCTCCATGATCTGTCCATTGATCATAGTGGTGTGTTGAAGTCTCCAACTATTATTTTATGTGGTATAATATATGCTTTGAACTTTAGTAGGATTTCTTTTATAAATTTAGGTGCCCTTGTATTTGGAGCATAGATATTCAAGATTGAGAATTCATCTTGATAGATTTTTCCTATAATGAGTAAAAAGTGTCCTTCCTTATCTTTTTGGATAACTTTTGGTTGAAGTCTATTTTATTTGATATTAGAATAGCTACTCCAGCTTGTTTTCTAGGTCCATTTTCTTGGAAGGATTTTTCCCAGCCTTTTACTCTGAGGTAGTAGTGTCTGTCTTTGTCTCTGAGATGAGTTTCCTGTATGCAGCAAAATGCTGGATTCTGTTTACATATCCACTCTGTCTTTTTATTGAGGAATTGAGTCCATTGATGTTAAGTATGGAATAGTGATTTTTGTTTTTTGTTATTTTTTTTTGTTAGAGGTAGACTTATGTTTGTGTGCTTTTCTTCTTTTCCTTTCCTTGTGTGATTTTTTTTTTCTTTTTTGCTTTTTCTTGGGTATAGTTTTTTTCCTTGTGTTGGATTTTTCTATCTATCATCCTTTGTAGGGCTGGATTTGTGGACAGATATTGTGTAAATTTGGTTTTGTCCTGGAATATCTTGGTTTCTTCATCTATGGTGATTGAAAGTTTTGCTGGCTATAGTAATCTGGGCTGGCATTTGTGTTTTCTTAAGGTCTGTATGATGTCTGTCCAGGATCTTCTAGCTTTCATAGTCTCTGTTGAGAAGTCTGGTGTAGTTCTGATTGGTCTGCCTTTATATGTTACTTATTTTTTTTTTTTTTTTTTTTTTGGTTTTTTTTTTTCCCCTTACAGCTTTTAAGATTCTTTCTTTGTTTCGAATATTCAGTGTTTTGACTATTATGTGTCTGGAAAAGTTTCTTTTCTGATTCAATTTATTTGGAGTTCTGTAGGCTTTTTGTACGTTCATGGTCATCTCGTTCTTAAGGACAGGGAAGTTTTCTTCTATGATTTTGTTGAAGATATTTACTGTGCCTTTTAGTTGATAGTCTTCGCCATCTTCTACACCTATTATCCTTAGCTTTGGAAGAAAGCACTAATTAATTCTATCTTCATTGCTTCCTGTATCTTAAATGTTTTCTTCATGTTTAGAGAAGAACTCCAGCATGACTTTAAGTAACGCAATAACGTGGTAATATACTAATCCTTGTATTTAATATTTGAGTTATCTCTATTGTGTTTCTGATATAAATATAAATATGTATTAATATTATAAAATGTATGTTTTCATTCTTGTTTAGTTTTTTAATAACTACCAAAAAAATTAAATTGCCCAAAATTCATTTAAAGATTTGTTTTATTTTTTATGTGTGAACATTCTGTCTGCATGTATGTGTGTGCACCACAAGCATGTCTGGTGCTCATGGTGGTGAAAACAGATTGTGAGTTACCATGAGAGTGTGGGGAATTGAACTGAAGTCCTCTGAAAGTCTTAACTGAAGTCCTCAGTCTTAACCACTGAGCTATCTCTTCGCCTCCAAGAAATTTTAAAATAATTAACAAAAGTAGAATTAGCATGTCTGAAGTGGTTTTCAAGTTTTCTCTCTTTATTTTTTGTTCAATCCATACTTTATTTTTTTTTAATGCAGACAGTCTAAAAATAAATAGAATAAAAAGAAAGTTCTTTCTACCTAACCTCCTTGTCATCCCAGAACCACTACTTCAGCTTTGAGTTCAATTTGTTCTTTCACTTATTGCTTCCATTAAAATTTGGTTTTAGCAATCATATTTTCAGTTTTCAAAAACAATGTCATATTCTCTAAATGACTCACAGAACTTAGCAATTATAATAATTAGAACTTTATCATAGCAAAAGTAGACAAATTAGAGCCAGCCAAAAGAAGAGTACACTGGACTAATTCTAAGGAAGGAATACTAACCATAAAACATAAAATATACTCCCTCAACAAGTGAACTTTTAAATGACATTGGATTAAGTCTGGAAAGGTTCCCAGTGTGAGGCTTCTGGAGTCCTTGGGGATGCATTAGCCTCTTGTCATTTGAAGCATATTGCCAACCAGAGAGTCTCCTCCTCACTCCAGTGTCTAGGGTTTTATTAAGGTTTCATTCCAGAGGCACGGCTGATTGAATTATTGTCCATGTGATGTGATATCTAGTCCTCTCATTCCCAAGGATTGGAGTGAAATGGGGGTTGGGCTATCATCATGTGGCTCAAAGCCCTAACTTCCAGTCATGTGATTGGGTCTGTTTGGTGTGCCAAACCCCTATCCCTAGTTAGCTCATTAGCATACACTGCAGCCTTTGACCAGAGGAGTCTGCCATGAGTAACAACAGACATGTCCACCACTTGGGAAATTCCTAGGATATAGAGATTGCCTCCAAGTGACCAGGGATAAAGTCTAGCCAAACCCTTTATTACACATATAAATTAAATATTATATCAGTACATTACAAAAATTGTTCACATTAAATTATTTTATTGTAATCTCTAATATTTATAATCTATCATGAAAGGATCCATCTATTTAACAAGTAACAAAAGATGTTTAATTTACTTTAGACTAACTGCAAAAGATAAAACATACTCTCTCAACAAATGGACTTTTAAATGACATATATTTGAGTAGGGCCCAAGTATTTATGAAACTATACACTGTATTTAACTGAGGGTCCTGGAGTTTTTTTTTTTTTTAAGCTGTTGCAACTCAGTCTTGAAAACCTTTATGTTTATACCTAAAACCTAAAGACATTACTGTTTTGCTTTTATGCTTTAAGAGTTATAACAAGGGTAAAGGGTTTTCCATGTTGTTTGGAAATGTTTTTCTAAAATAATCCATCTCAGGGTCTTTAATATTTATATATCCAAATATGCGAAAAGTTAGTTGGTTATAATCATAAATCTATCTTCTTTTTTGGAAACACTAGCATTATAAAACTAATGTTTGTTTTTCTATTATCCTGTTGGCAGAGATGGTGAGTCATGAGAGTAATAAACTGTTTCAGCACAACACTCCCTTGTACCAATAGTGAAAATACAGTTGGAGTATTAAAAGGTTACCACACAGATCCACTTATTAGTTCTTCATAAATTAATGAACTATATCTACATTCTGCCAGTGTCTCTTAGTTCTTGCTTGCAGAGATTTCCTTATTAATCAACTTTATTTACATATAATTAGGGCATAAAAACCTTGAAGTGGGTTTCACTGCTAATAAAGCGCACAGGAGCCATCCTGTGCTAATGTGTTCCTGATATATCTCACATTATCAATACATTTTCAAGCTATTTACAAGCTTTTATTCAATTGGCAACTTGATTCTATGTATTCTGACAATCCCTGACTCTTTGCTGCAGCGTTTTGTGCAGCAACAACCTCGCTAGCATGCATTTAGCTTTGCAGTTACCTGGAGACACCGAGCTGAGACCTCCGGCGATGCTGGCAAAGAGAGATACTGTGAATTTCAGCACTGAAAATAACTACAAAGACAAACTCATGAGCATGCATACTTAGGCAAACAAATGAGGGAGATTTAAATAAAATTTAACAGAATGTTTGAACCTTCCATAAATTTGGGGAGAAAAAACAGGCATGAACTCTCAAAAGGACAAAATTCACTTTGTGTTATGGCTGTCTGTGCAGATTTTACTCCCGCGCCACACCATGATCCCATCAGCATGATGGGTTTACTGGGCTCAGAAACCTTTTGCTAGTTAAATATTTTTGTTTTACAATTGCTTTATAAAACTAGGCAAATAAATTTCTCATGAAAATCCTCTTGAGCTAGAAATTCTAAAGAGATGGAAAAAAATATCAAAAGCCCATTTTTATTCTTGAATTAATGTTGCACAAAACCATAAATCAGCCAAAGTTTTCTTCCTGATACCATCACACTTTTACAATTCTGCTAAATATATAACCCAAATATTTCCTATTAAAAGGTTCATCTAAATGGATAGTTGAAACAGAATTTCCTAATTCATTTTTTTGCTAATATACATTTTTCAAGATGAATTGATAGCTAGGATGTGAATGACACTTTTTAAATGACTTACAGTTTATTTTTAACTTTTGGTCAAAAAAAAATCCATTGGTTTTTGAAGGCCCTAGTTTAGACTTACAACTTTCCTGGGCTCTCATATTGTTCTAGCCCACAGTTGGCGCTCTGTTTCTTCCGTTGTAATATTGTCTCATCCAATCCATGTGTTTTAATACTGTTTGGGCACTTACCTGACCACTTGTAGTTGACTATACGAGGTGGGTATGAACAAAGGGAGGGGTTGTCTGTGACTCTAAAGCAATCATATGAGTTAGCTAATACATTTTGTCAACAGGTCAAGAGAAGTTTGAGTGGGATTGTTATATTGTATTTGAAAGTAGCAAGAGCTATCTGTATCATATAGGACAAACTTCTCAACAGGGCATTGTCAGTTTTCTCAAAGGATACAAATAACATATAAATGTAGACTTGCCACAAAAGGGACTTTTCCACTTGTGCCCCAGTTCCCAAGAATGACTCAGAAGCATATTATTTATTAATAAATGCAAAGGCCGGTTCCTTGACTAGTTCATAACTCAGTTATTCCTTTTGCACTATTCTATATCTGCCATGTGGCTGGCCACGTCTCCTCAATTTCATACTACCAACTTCCTCCAAGTCCATATGGCGAATCACGCACACCTGATTATTTCCCAGCATCTCTCTCTGCCAGATTTCTCACATAATTCTGCCTCAGCTTATTGGCCATCAGCTTTTTCTTTGACCAATCAGAAGGTGCCTTGGGCATACAGGGAAGGACAGAGACACATCTTTCCATAGTGTTTATAAACATTATCCTTACAAGACAGAGAGCTTGAAGGACAACCCCATAATAAATCCCACATTCTTTGCTTTAACTCAATGCCACGTACTAGCCTTTAGATCTGTTATATGGGGCCGTGAGTGTATCTCCCCGGTCTTAGTGATGACTCTGAGGAAGAAGAAGTTAAGATTACCTACACTTCAATAATGGTTGATATGGATTCTCAGTTTAACAATAAATAGAATCATCCAGGAGACAAAACCTTGAGGTATCTATGTGGGCATTTCTAGATTAGACTAATTAAAGTGCGAAGACTCACTCTAAATGTGAATAATACTGTCCTGCAGGTTGGAGTCCCAGAGTCAATAAAAAAATAAAAAGTGAGCTATGAGTTTACATGTGTGATCTCAGGAAATTCAATACTCTTTTGCTTTTTACAAATCTACCACTGCCCTGATCCACTGAAAAGCCTTTTATTCTGTTATAGAATGTGTGCATAGCCTCCAGTGTAAACATCTTGTGTGAACCAGCATAGGAAATGTAGCCATCTAACATATGAAACGCAAGACATAAATTCTAATCTCTGAAGAGGAACTCTCCGCAGGCCCTAACATCACCAACACCTGAAAGGAACAGAGAGGGTAAAAATAAATTGTAAAACTTAAGTTCTTTCTTAGCTCCATGCCTAGTCACTATTTTCACACATTATGGCTCTGGAGGGATTCCTAACTGAGAACATGCAGTCACTTAATAAATGGGAGCTCTCACTTAACACATGAGTAGCACCTCCATCTTTTCTATTAATCAGAGAGAAATGCACACAGATTCACACTTGCCACCTCTGCACTTTAGAGTCACACTGGCAGAAATTTCTCTTGGCTTCACTTTCATCCCCCAAACAACATGATTCTACTTGAAATGGTGTCTAATGTCCTCTCCGGTTCTGGCATTCTGAGCCTAACTATCCATCTTTCCAGATAGATAGTAAAGTTATTCTGTGTGCCCCCCTCTTGTAGTCTTCCACATCTGGAATGAAGGGAGGGCCTCTGAACAATGCTACAGCCCTTTCTCTGTTTGTACTCACAGGATTGCTGACCCTAAGTTTGTGTCGGTAAATATTTCTTATCTCCATCAAAGCATGATTTATCTTTAGCTCAGACCTACCCTTTGAACTCCAGAGTTGCACAAAATAGCCAACTCCATTTAGATTCCTAATGGACCTCACACACTAGTTCCCTTGAGGTGTGAGTGCTTGCTGACCTCAGACAGAATAAGCCTTAAACTTATTCTGACATTCAGCCTCTATCTGTCTCAACCTCAGAAAACTCACTGTCTGCTAAATTCTGCCCTATCACCCTAAAGCCTTTCCTCAACAAAGCAGCCAGAATCGTCCTCTCAAACAAAATTCAGGTCATGTCTCTCACATGCCCAGATTTTGTGGTTGTATGATTTTCTCATCTGATTCATCTTCCACTCCTTTCAGAGGAAAATCTCGGGCCAGTCTTGTCCTGGATCACCCCTTCACCTCCTTTCTCACCATCATTTCCTCCTACACTGTATCCCTATGCAGCGTTCTCCAGGATGCTTCATGGACATAGTAAGCACGCTTCAAGAACTCTGCACTTTACTCTTCCTGCTACCTTAACGGTCTTCCCCCAGACATCTATATCCTCACCCAGACATCCATATCCTCACCCAGACATCCACATCCTCCCCCAGACATCCATATCCTCCCCCAGACATCCATATCCTCCCCCAGACATCCATATCCTCACCCAGACATCCATATCCTCACCCAGACATCCACATCCTCACCCACACAGCCACGTCCTCACCCACACAGCCACGTCCTCACCCACACAGCCACGTCCTCACCCACACAGCCACGTCCTCACCCACACAGCCACGTCCTCACCCAGACATCCATATCCTCACCCAGACAGCCACATCCTCACCCAGATATCCATATTCTCACCCAGACAGCCACGTCCTCACCCAGACATCCATATCCTCACCCAGACAGCCACGTCCTCACCCACACAGCCACGTCCTCACCCACACAGCCACATCCTCACCCACACAGCCACGTCCTCACCCACACAGCCACATCCTCACCCAGACAGCCACGTCCTCACCCACACAGCCACGTCCTCACCCAGACAGCCACATCCTCACCCACACAGCCACATCCTCACCCAGACATCCACATCCTCACCCAGACAGCCACATCCTCACCCACACAGCCACGTCAGACACAATCAAAATTTGTAGGCCAGTAAGATAACAGGATAGATAAAAGTGCTTGCCTTGCAAACCTGGCAACCTAAGTTTGGTCCCAAAAACTCCATGAGAAACTATGTTGCATGTAGTTTTGCTACCCCACCTAAGCTCTAGGAATGGACCAGGAGCTACCAACCCCTACCCAGATTCCCTCAAATCTACAGATAAAAAAACACAGACACACATGTTTCTCAATTTCTATTTGTCTTATTGTCTCAATTGTTGGGTCTTATAAATCTCTCACAGCCAGTGTATTCTCCCCAGCACCCTAAATCAATCATCTGTGGTTAAAATTAAAAGAGGGCAGACACAAGGCCTGTCACTGGACGGGAAGAAAGGGTAGGCATGAACAAAGTTTAAGAAAGGAGAGAGGGAAGCAAAAGAGGAAGAGGCAAGATGGAGGAAGAAGGGAATGATTCTCTCTGAGTGTCTCTGCATAGCTATAGGTTGTTATGAATATTTTATAAGAGATGGATTTGTATAGGATGGGCAAATTATATCATATCATTTGGTTCTGAGTTTATAGTGTAGACATTTTGTGGCATGTAAAATTTACAGAAAAAAAAAATCTGAGATGAAGCCATTGTTAAATTACACATTTCTGGAGTTTTGAATTTGTCAGGCTGGTTGATGTGTGGGTAGAGTTTGTGGCTGGCCCTCTGCTAGGTGACAGATGCCAGAGGGGAGAGGCCACTGCTGAGAAAAATTAATGCTAGTTCTATATGGCCCACCTGTGCCTGAACTAACCAGGAAGAAACCGCCTGGGTCAGAGAGTACCTAGGGGCAGCATGGAGCGGTAACTTGCTGGAACTGGTCACCGATTTTTTTTGTTTGTTTTTTTTGTTTTTTAATATTTTCCACAACAATCCTCAACTGTAGCTGCTCAGTTACCTTTAGTACCAGTTTAACATTCCCCAACCGACCACTTACAGAAGTGGCCTGTGGTCGCTCCACCTGAGATCTTACATGGCTGATTGACTTTTCTCCCTCCCAAGCATTGCAAACTCTCCCCCTTTGGTCTGCCAACTTGTTCCTACTATCCTTCCACCCAGCAGTTGGCCCAAGGCATCTTTACTGATAGACCAAGAACCAATTGGGGAAGAGGAACTTGAATTTGCATCTTGTATTCACAGCCATGTGACTATTACCAAGTGCACATTGATAGATGGCATGATTCAGCTTCCAAGAGGTGGGCATTGCACGTGATAAAAGGGAGTTTGCATTTATTCTCGTTACACTGTCTTTAGGACTCCAAAACTTTATTGGAGTGCAGTTGAGCTTCTCTGAAAGGCATGATGGGTAAACCAACTTTGAGCAGCTTGGGAATTCTATACTTGATAAGCCAAGTCTTCTTAGCACCCCAAGGGGCCAGCCTGTCATGGTCATATCTGGTACAAAGCAAAGACTCCAGAGCCAGAGTTACTTGAAGTTGAATCCATCAGTGATTGAGCACCTTCCTCGTCTATGTCTTTCCAAGGCCAGTGGCAGCCAAGAACATGCTGTCAGCTTTGTGTCGTGCTAGAAGAATATGTGAGTCTGTTCTCACATGAAGGTTTGATTCTCTCATTGGACCATCTTCACACGGTGCAGAGACACTGACAGGATATTGGCTTAGACTGGGAATCAGCTGCTGAGATTTTGTATTACAGTGTGTTCTAAAGGAAGTGTTACCCCAGGTCTCCGGATTCTCTGGAGAAATCTGCATGAGATGTGTGCCTTAAGCAGACTTTATGGCTTGTTCCTCACACATGGCACAGCTATCTGTTTGTGTAGTCAGTATCTCTTTCATAACAAAGACTGTACTGGCTTTACCTTTTCTTCTCTAGGATCTGATCCAGAGCACAGGACACTGCTCAAAAAAACCTGTTGCTCCTCAGTTCACTTCAAACAGTTCTCAGGGGGATTCCCTGAGAATCTTTTTGAAACTAAATGATAATGGTATGTATTTTATTCATGAATATGCTTTATGAATAAGTTATTATGAGTAGATTCTTTTGCTTTAACAGATGAAGAAGAAAGCTATTACCTGCATTTTTCTTACTCAAGTTCTCTGATAGCATCGTTCAAGTTCTGACTTTCACCGTCATATGGCAAACAAATATCCCAGACAACCTAAGTCCTTTAAGTGAAAAAAAGAGATATGAATATGGTGAACAAAGACAAAATATTAAAAACACAATTTTATGGTGCTTACATACAAGTCTTAAGGTTACAAAGTTGGAAAGTTACAAGAAACTATTGAGCAACTGAGTCTTGGGGAATTATGCACAGCGGTCAAAGGTTGACCTGTAGCAATAGAACCACATTGGTTTCCAAATCCTGGCCATGATACTGTGCACCTAGTGTTCCAGACTGAGTCATTTGACCTCCCTGAGTCTCAGTTTCTTTATCCAAGAAGTGGAAATAAAAAACAGCCTGCAGTTGTGGCTTGTCATCAAGAGCAAATGAAATAACATCTATGAAGAGCTTACTTAGCACAGTGTCTGTGTGCTGTAAAAGCTCAGTGAGGCACAGTGATTGCTGGTGCTGTTGGCTGCTTTCTTGTTGTTTATCAAGCCTTCCTGAATCTACCATTCACTCTTTGCCCCAGGTTTAGCCCTCATTTAAGCTCAGAGTATCTCAATCTTTCATGCCATGGCTACACTCTCCTCTTTAAGGATATCTGTTCACCTTTGTGTGCTTTCATTGACCCAAGTAAGTTATAAAATGTTACATCTTCTCTCATGTCTTTAGGGGAAGGTGTTTTTCTCTCCAGTGGAGTCTGACAATTCCCTCCTTATATTCTGCCTTAAACCTGTCATGTGCCAAATTTGTTAGCTCTAGCATCAGAGACATACCCTTTATTTGTTTGGGGAGCTGGGGGTTACAGGAAACATGAGTAAGAAGCATAGATATCCTTCACACATCTTTTGAACCCCCCCCCCTTTCTAACTTCCCCATTGTTAACTTCTTGGAGGGCATCTGCTGTAACTGGTGTGCCAATATTAACACACTGTTTATATTACAGCTGTTTTGTTGAACATTCCTTCATGCCTATTTTGGTCCATTCTTTCCATGGATAGTCCTACTTCCTCACTTAGAATCCCTTTCATTTGCTGACCCTTCCTTCTAATATTTGCTCAAGTTCCATCCAAGTTATTAAACCTGTGCAGAATCTCCTCACTAGCTTCACTGTACAGTATGTTCTCAAGGCCATCTCCACATTTTAAAACAATACAATCTCCATGTGTGTACATTTAACACACTACTTGCCTGGCTGAAATTACACTGTCTCTCTCTTAGAGTATATGTTCCTCAACAAATCTGACCAAGGGAAGAATTCATAAGGTAAGCAAGTCACACTGCCTTCCGCACCCTCCCTGAGAACTGTTCCATATTCACTGTTTCTCTTGACCCCAACATATTAAAAGGAACAGAAACTACAATCCTATGGCTCTCGTAGCCCCTCTTCTTTCCAAGACTCCCGTTAATCAATTAGTCCATTAGTCAATGATAGAACATCTGAAAAAGGCTCTAAATGGGCAAAGAAAGGCCTATTGGTGTAAGGAGACAACGGAAGTGTCATCATCAGAAATTGGCATTCCACTCCCTTCTGTTTCCCTGTTACACGTGTGATTGATCTTCCTGAAGTCTCAGCCCATAGTTGTCCTCCTAGCAATCACCCATTCCCTTACTGATGCTTTTCTTGGATTGCTCACCAACATCAACAACACTAAGAACCCAAGGTCTGACAAGATCATAATGTTAGAAAGCTGATGTCCGGGGACTGTGTGTTGTTTTATTTAAAACTTTCATATCCAATTTACTGATTATGAGTTTCAGGCCAATTGCACATGTGGGCTACAGCAGTATGAGTCAGTCTGACTAGTTTTGGTAAAATGCACGTGAGCACAGCCCAGTTCCATGACTACATTTTGCTTAGTTGCATGGCGTTAGAGATGAGCTTTCCAGCCAGCTATCAGATACTTTGGCAAGTGTGCTCCTATAGCAAGCTATCATTTTATTCTTCTGGTTCATAGGAACTGGGTTAGAAAAAGGAATCTCCGGCACAATTTTTTAAATCACAGAGGGGATTTACTATTTCCTCCCGAGTTAAAATGCCTCTAGGATATATGTTTAACTGCATTCTCACCCCATCCCACACTGCACAGAACTTACAAGCCCCGGTGGAGAACTCCAGGCCAATTTTATCATTAAATAAACTCTGGAATGCCCCAGGCAAGGTCGTTAACTTGTCTCCACTACAGACTACACATCCAAATAGCCACCTCTCATCAATGGGTTCCCACAAGAGCCGGGGTATGCTCCGTACCCAGCCCCTGGCATATGGGACAATTAGACCATTGTATTTATATCAAGAGCAAGCAGCCAGCTCAAGTCAGTTGTGTACATAGAGATAAAAAAAAAGGGGGCCACCAAATATAGACTCCTGGGACAATTTATTTGTCTTAAAAGTGTTTAAGACACACAAGGAAGCCCCACCAGGTCATAAATGGTTGGCTTTGTACAATTATTACCACACAAGTCTGGAGTGTATTCTATGTACATGAAGTTTAAAGACTTTATCACAGGTCACACCACGCAGGTGGCCTGACAAGAGCCTCACTCATTGTATCCATGACAACCCAAGAGGCTAAACACCCACCCAACACTCTCCTTCACGTTGTGCCTTTAATGATTTCAACCTTTTTCTTAATGAAAACATCATTTGAAATTCCCATCCATTCCAAAAATATACCTTAGAATTAGTAAAACCTCTTAAGGTTCTTCTTATCCAATTCTGATTGCAAAAAGAGAATGGTTGCCCAGAGGGGTTCACTTTCCAACTTAAAGAACTCTATTTTGACTCTATCTTTAGAGTCATCTTGCAATCCACTATACCCTCACCAAAATAAATGGCTACACAAACCTATGGGGGTAGAGAGTGAGGATAACAAAAGAGGGGAATGAGAGGACAAAAAGGAAGAATTGGCTTAGCACCTGATTTACTTTTTCATAGTTTATGGTTATATATCTTTTGGTGATAGGAGAATGTCATTACCCCACTTCCATGACCCCACCCCCATCCCACCAAGAACTTTCTCCTATCTACTGAGGATCATCTATCTACCTATAATTTCTGAGGGTTTCACATGATATGTCTTGCCCCTCACCCTTTCCAGATGAGCATACTGCCACTGCCTGTTATTCAGCACTCCTAAGGACTGGCTCTTAACCCACAGCAGAATAGGAGTTCCGCTGCTCTGCTGAACTCAGAAATCAAAGGCAGCCGCCAATGATGAGAAGGATGGAGTGGGGAATGCGCAAGTACAAAGGTCATCTGAGTGACAACTGTGAACCCCTCTCAATGATAAAACAGCAAATATATAGAACCCCGGAAAGAGGTGGAAAATAAAAAACATGCAAGCATAGGAATAAGATGGAATAATCAACTTTCTATCAGGACAAAATGGTGTAGGGTGGCCGGAAGGAGTCAAATGTGCCTGCTCCCTACCTCAGAAGAAAGTCCAGCTGCCAGGCAGCTCCGAAGCCAGAAGAAGGCAAAGTGAGCAACACGATCTTTTTGTTCAAGCTCCCACAATGCAGGTAACCTTCTAATGACTAGTTTGTTGAAAGATTGCGTTCAATCTACTCCTTCCTCTTCTTTGTCTTGGCAGTTTGCAGACGCAATATCCTTATGGTAAAGAAAGAGGAGAAATGTGTAATCTACACTTCTCCCCCTGGCCAGCTAAAATTCGGGAAAAGTCCTTGAGCTGGTCTGACTTCTGTTCCATAGCTTCTCATCTGGCAAGTTGAAGTGATAACCAGGAAGCAGTATATTTAACTGATGAAGAGTCCCAGTCTTGAGTTTACATGCCCATCAACATACTATGTCGGCAAGCTTGAATCCAATTCTTAACCTCTCTATGCTTCAGCCTCCTCAGAGTAGAGGTAATAGCATTCTTGTGTCAGTAAATTGAGATGGAAGAGAAACCACTATAGTTTGGGTGCTAAGTAGAACAGAATAGAGGCAGCCATCTGAATTGCAATCATTACCACCTTTACTATCATGGTTACAGAACTGACCTTCACCCTGAACTTTGTTATCATGTGAGTCTGGCTTATCCTTGCCTTCGTTTTCTGTCACTAGATGAAAAGGCATATGTATCCGTCTCTCACTTTGGGGAGCTTTGAGGAAGATGTTTTGTCCTCAGTTCTCAGTGAATTAAGAACAAAAGAAATTTGCAAAGTTCAAGCAAATGTGGAAAAGCAACAACGGAGAGAGAGAGAAAGAGGGAGGGAGGGAGGGAGGGAGGGAGGGAGGGAGGGAGGGAGGGAGAGAGAGAGAGAGAGAGAGAGAGAGAGAGAGAGAGAGAGAGAGAGAGAGAGAGAGAGAGAATCACAAAGCACAGATTGTTTTAAGGTCCCTGAAGCTTGTGCATCTCCTAGTGGCCATCCTTCAAAATAACCAAAAGTTTATTCTAAACAATAGAGTTAAAGTTAGAAAAACAAAGGCACCATGAAATTGACAGGCAATAAATAAAGCTTTAAAAAAAATCATCCTGAGTGATGTAACCCAGACCCAGAAAGACACACACAGCATGTTCTCACTTATAAGAGGACATTAGCCATAAAGTACAGGATACCCATGCTATAGTCCACAGACACAAAGACCTAAGTAATAAGGAGGTGGCTTGAATCACATTCAGAAAGGGAAATAAAATAGACATAGGAGGTCGATGGAGGGAGGGAATTGAGTGGGAAAGTAAGGTGAGGAGGGGAAGGGGTTGGGAATCAATTGGTAAAAAGGGAGCAATGGAAATTGATGGGAGAGAATTTATGGGACTTGCTTGTGACCTAGAATGTGGAATGTGGGGCAGGAGTCTATGTAAGTGACCTTAGCTGAGACTCCTAGCAGTGGAGATATTGGACCTCAACTGGTCATCTCCTATAGTCAAGTCTGACTTCCAATGGAATGAGGGGCACAATGGAAGGAGAGGCACATAAACCCATCCACAAAACTTTCAACATAAATTGCCCAGCCTACAAGATGCAAAGGAATAAAGATGGAATAGAGACTGAGGGAACAACCAACCAATGACTACCCCAACTCAAGACCAATCCCATGTGAGAGAGCCAACCTGGCACTATTAATGATGCTCTGCTGTGCTTGCAGAAAGTAACCTGGCATAACTGTTTCCTGAGAGGCTCCATCAAACAGCCAGCAGATGGAAACAGGTGCAGAGGTCCACAGCCGAACATCAGGCAGAGCTCAGAAAGTCCAGTAGAAGAGTAGGGAATAGAATTAAACAAGATAGAGGGGTCAAGGACACCACAAGAAGACCTACAGAGTCAACTATCCTGGAACCATGGGGTTTTACAGAGCCTGAGACACCAACCAGGGAGCATTCGAGATCTGGCCCTAGACCCCCTATACATTTGTGGCAAATGTACTATTTGGTCTTCATGTGGACCCTAACAAATGGAGAGGGAGCTGTCCATTACTCTGTGGCCTGCCATCAGATCTTCCCTTAGCCTAACTGCTCGGTCAGGCCTCAGTGGTAGAGGATGCATTTAGTACTGCTGGGGCTTGAAGTCCCAGGGCAATGTAGTACCCAAGATGGGCTTCTCTTCTCTGACAGAAGAACAATTCCATCTTGGCCCTAGTGTGTCAGACAGACCATTAGGGGTTCTTTTTTTTTTTTTTTTACAACTTTATTTTAAAAAACAAAGATAAATGTACAGATTTTAAGCATTTTTGCATAAAAGTATACAATACATTTTTGTCAGTACTTGGTTTTTTTTTTAAAGGTTTGATAGTGTGATTACGATCTTACTAGTTAAAATGAGCATAAAGTACATGTAAAACAAGATGTAACCTGGAAATAGTAAAAGTTTTCTTGGTGTGTAAAGATTGTTTTTTTTTTTTTTTTTTTTTTTTTTTTTTTTTTTTTTTTTACAATGAACAAACAGTATATGTAATACAGGGTGTAACCCAGAATTTGTCAATGTGTTCTTGGTGGGTAAGGATTAAGCATGCCTCTTTTTTTTTTGTTTGTTTTCTTTTCTTTTCTTTTTTTCTTGGACTTCACACAGTCTGTGAGTTGTCTGTGAGTTGTTTCTGGGGCAGTGCGAGCCTCTGGGGTTAGCATCCCACTATCAGTGACTGCATATTATATCTGTTCTTTTGTGACTGGGTTATCTCACTCAGGATGATATTCTCTAGATGCAGCCATTTTCTTAAAAATTTGGTTAACTCATTGTTTCTGGTGACTGAGTAGTATTCCATTGTGTAAATGTACCACAATTATTGTATCCATTCATCTACTGAAGGACATCTGGGTTCTTTCCACCTTCTGGCTATTATAAATAGAGCTGCTATGAACATTGTGGTGCATGTAACTTTGTTGTGTATTAAAGTGTCTCTGGGGTATATGCCCAGAAGTGGAATAGCTGGGTCTTCAGGTAGTACTACGTCCAATTTTCTGAGGTATCGCCAGACTGATTTCCAGAGTGGTTGTATCAGTTTACAACCCCACCAACAGTGGAGAAGTGTTCCTCTTTCTCTGCAACCTCGCCAGCTCCTGTTGTCATCTGAGTTTTGGATCTTGGCCAATCTGACTGGTGTGAGGTGGAATCTCAGGGTTGTTTTGATTTGCATTTCCCTGATGGCTAAGGACATCCAGCACTTCCTCAGATGTTTCTCAGCCATTCGATATTCCTCAATTGAGAATGTTTTGTTTAGCTCTGTACCCCATTTTTTAATAGGGTTGTTTGATTCTCTGGTGTCTAGCTTTTTGAGTTCTTTGTATACCTTGGATATTAGGCCTCTATCTGATGTGGAGTTGGTAAAAATTTTTTCCCATTCTGTTGGCTGCCATTTTGTTTTCTTGACAATGTCCTTAGCCTTACAGAAACTTTGCAATCTCATTAAGTTACATTTGTTAATCTTTGACCTTAGAGCTTGAGCCATTGGTATTTTGTTCAAAAAATGTTCTCCTGTGCCTATGTGTTCTAAGGTTTTCTCTACTTTCTCCTCTAATAGTTTCAGTGTATCTGGTTTAATGTGGAGATTTTGATCCACTTACACTTGAGCTTCGTACAAGGAGATAAGATAGGGTCTATTTTCATTCTTCTGCATGTTGAGTGCCAGTTGGACCAGCACCATTTGTTGGATAGGCTGTCCTTTTTCCATTGAATATTTACAGCTCCTTTGTCAAAAATCAGGTGACCATATACGTGAGGGCTCATTTCTGGATCTTCTATTCCATTGATCCAAGTGCCTATTTCTGTACCAGTACCATGCAGTTTTCAGCAAAATTGCCTTGAAATATAGCTTGAGGTCAGGGATAGTGATTCCCGCAGATGTTTTCTTGTTGTTGAGGATGGATTTCGCTATTCTAGGTCTTTTGTTGTTCCATATGAAATTACACATTGATCTTTCCAACTCAATGAAGAACTGGGTTCGAATTTTGATGGGGATTGCATTGAATCTGTAGATTGCTTTTGGTAGGATGGCCATTTTTAAAATATTGATGCTTCCAATCCATGAACATGGGAGATCTTTCCATTTTCTGAGATCTTCTTTGATTTCCTTCTTTAGGGGTTTGAAGTTCTTGTCATACAGGCCCTTCACTCGCTTAGTTAGAGTCACACCAAGGTATTTCATAGTTTTCATGACTATTGTGAAGGGTACCTTTTCCATAATTTCTTTCTCCACATGTTTGTCCTTTGAGTATAGGAAGGCTACTGATTTTTTTGAGTTAATTTTGTATCCAGCCACTTTGCTGAACTTGTTTATCAGCTGTAGGAGCTCTCTGGTGGAATTTTTGAGGTCACTTAAGTACACTATCATGTCATCTGCAAAAAGTGATGTTTTTATCTCTTCCTTTCTGATTTGTATCCCCTTGATCTCCTTTTGCTATCTAATTGCTCCAGCCAGGACTTCCAGTACTATGTTGAATAGGTAGGGGGAGAGTGGGCAGCCTTGTCGAGTCCCTGATTTTAGTGGGATTGCTTCAAGTTTCCCACCGTTAAGTTTGATGTTGGCTGTTGGTTTGCTCTATCTTGTTTTTATTATGTTTAGGTATGGACTTTGGATTCCTGTTCTTTCTAGGACTTTTAACATGAAGGGGTGTTGAATTTTGTCAAATGCTTTCTCAGCATCTAGTGAGATGACCATGTCATTTTGTTCTTTGAGTTTGTTTATATGGTAGATTACATTGATGGATTTCCTTATATTAAACCATCCCTGCATCCCAGGGATGAAGCCTACTTGGTCATGATGAATGATCTTTTTGATGTGTTCTTGGATTCGGTTTGCAAGGATTTTGTTGAGTACTTTTGCGTCAATGTTCATAAGTGAGATTGGTCTGAAGTTCTCTTTCCTTGTAGGGTCTTTGTGTGGTTTAGGTACGAGGGTTATCGTAGCCTCAAAAATGAGTTAGGTAGTATTCCATCAGATTCTATCTTGTGGAATAGTTTGGAGAGTATTGGTGTTATATTCGCAATAAATGTCTGATAAAATTCTGCACTGAACCCATCTGGACATGGGCTTTTTTTGGTTGGGAGGCTTTTGATGACTTCTTCTATTTCTTTAAGTGTTATGGGATTATTTAGATGGTTTACTTGGTCCTGGTTTAACTTTAGGATCTTCTATCTATTTAGGAATTTGTACATTTCCTCCAGATTTTCCAACTTTGTGGAGTATAGGTTTTTGTAGTAGGATCTGATGATTTCTTGAATTTCCTCAGTTTCAGTTGTTATGTCCCCACTTTCCTTTCTGATGTTGTTAATTTGTATACTCTCTCTTTGCCCTCTAGTTAGTCTGGCTAGGGGTTTATCAATCTTGTTGATTTTCTCGAAGAACCAGCTCTTGGTTTTGTTGATTTTTTTCAATGTGTCTTTTTGTTTCTATTTGGTCTATTTCTGCCCTAATTTTGATTATTTCTTGCCGTCTACTCTTATTGGATGTATCTGCTTCCTTTTGTTCTAGGGCTTTTAGCTATGCTGTCAAGTTGCTGATGTATGCTCTCTCCAGTTTCTTTTTGGAAGCACTTAGTGCTATGAGTTTTCCTCTCAGTACTGCTTTCATTGCATTTCATAAGGTTTGGGTATGTTGTGTTTTTGTTTTTGTTGAATTCTAGAAAATCCTTAATTTCTTTCTTTATTTCTTCTTTGAACCTGCTATCGTTTAACAGAGCATTGTTTAGTTTTCATGTGTATGTGGGCTTTTTGTTGTCTTTGTTGTTGTTAAAGACCAGCCGTCGACCATGGTGATCTGAGAGGATGCATGGGAGTATTTCAATCTTCTTATATCGATTAAGGATCATTTTGTGTCCAATTATGTGGTCAATTTTCGAGAAGGTGCCATGGGGTGTTGAGAAGAAGGTGTATTCTTTTACTTTAGGATGATATGTTCTGTAGATATCTATTAATTCCAGTTGGTTCATAGTCTCTGCTAGTTTTACAGTGTCCTTGTTCAGTTTCTGTTTCCATGATCTGTCCATCAGTGAGAGTGGGGTATTAAAGTCTTCCACTATTATTGTGTGGGGTAAAATGTATTTTTTGAGCTTTAGTAGGGTTTCTTTTATGAAAGTGGGTGCTTTTGTATTTGGAGCATTTATGCTAAAGATTGAGAGTTCCTCCTGACAGATTTCCCCTGTAATGAGTAAAAAGTGTCATTCTTTATCTTTTTTGATAACTTTTGGTTGGAAATTTACTTTATTCGATATTAGAATAGCCACTCCAGCTTGCTTCTTGGGGCTGTTTGCTTGGAAGTTTTTTTCCCACCCTTTTACTCTGAGATAGTGTCTGTCTTTGTCTTTGAGATGAGTTTCCTGTATGCAGCAAAATGCTGGATTTTGTTTATGTATCCAGTCTGATAGCCTATGCCTCTTTATTGGGGAGTTGAGTCCATTTATGTTAATAGATATCAAGGAATAGTTGTTTCTGTTTGCTGCTATTATTGCTTTTGTGGGTTGAGTTGTGTCTGTGTCTTTTTCTTCTTTTGGTTTTCTTGCTTGGGAGTTTTCTTGTTTTTACTAGGATGTATTTGCCCTAATTGTATTGGGTTTTCCACCTATAATTTGTTGTAGTGCTGGGTTTGTGGTCAGATATTGTGTAAATTTAGATTTGTCTTGAAATATCTTCATCTCTCCATCTATGGTGATTGATAGTTTTGCTGGGTATTCAGCTTGGGCTGGCACTTGTGCTCTCTTAGTGTGTGCATGATGTCTGTCCAGGCTCTTCTAGCTTTCATAGTCTCTGTTGAGAAATCGGGTGTGATTCTGATTGGTTTGCCTTTATATGTTACCTGACCTTTTTCCCTTACTACTTTTAGTATTCTTTCTTTCCTTTGGGTACTTGGTGTTTTGATTATTATGTGTCGGGAGGTATTTCTTTTCTGGTCCAACCTATTTGGAGTTCTGAAGGCTTCTTTTATGCTCATGGTCATCTCATTCTTAAGGGTAGGGAAGTTTTCTTCTACGATTTTGTTGAAGATATTTACTGTGCCTCTTAGTTGATACTCTTCTCTCTCTTCTCTTCCTATTATCCTTTGGTTTGGTCTTCTCATTGTGTCCTGGATTTCCTGAACATTTTGGGTTAGGAGCTTTTTGTTTTTTGCATCTTCTCTGGCTGTTTTGTCTATGTTTACAATGTTGTCTTCTGCCCCCGAGATTTTCTCTTCCATCTCTTGTAATCTATTGGAAATGCTTGCTTCTGTGACTCCTGATTTCTTTTTTAGGTGTTCTACCTCTAGGGTTATCTCTTTTAGTGTTTTCTTTATTGTGTCAATTTCCGTTTTAAATTTCTTCTTCCATTCCTTCATCTCTTTGGTTCTATTTTCCTCTAGTTCTTTGAGTTCTTTGAGTGTTTTTCTTGTTTCCTCTTTAAAAGCTTCTGATTCTTTTTGCTTTTCCTCCCGTTCTTGTTTAAGTATCTCTATCAGTGTCTTGAGGTATTATTTCAGGTCTGTGTCTTCTTTTTCTGGAGTGTTTGGCATTCCAATGTTTGCTATTATGTGAGAGCTTGGTTCTGGTTTTGCCAGGTTGTTTTGGTTTCCTTGGGATATACTCTTTCGCTTTTCTCTTGCCATCTTGTCAGTGATCTTACCTTTTTCTTGTATCTGGTCTGTGACCCTGGATCTCCCAGGCAGCAGATGGTCTGAGCCCTGTTCTGCACCCCAAAGCTGCAGGGTGGATGCAGGGCGGGGGTGCGCTTTCCGTGCACACTCCGCAGAGATCTCTCTGCTCCCTGGCTGTCCAGATCTCCTACTCACCAGTCTTTAAAACTTTAGGAACTGCTGGTTCGGGTGGCATATGGGCCGAGCCCTGTTCTGCGCCCCAAAGTTGCTGGGTGGAAACGGAGGTTCCAATGCTGTGTCCCTGGTCCCTGGCTCAGACAGAGCGGGGGCACGCTTTCCCTGCACACTCCGCAGAGCTCTCTCTCTGCTCCTTGGCTGCCCAGATCTTCTACTCACCAGTCTTTAAAACTTTCCGATTAGGGGTTCTGAAGCTCCCATTATGCAAAAAAAAAAAAAAAAAAAACTGTCTTGATGAGCTACTTTCATTTTGTTCAGGTGTTCCTTTGTGTGACATCAAGATTTTTCTGTTTCTAAGATCCCTAAAGCATGATTAGGGAAATTGGGAGCAAACCAATTCTCAACTCCAGCCTTTGAGTACGTCTTAGTTCAGGTTTTTACTACTCCAAAGAAACAACCATGATCAAAAAGCAAGTTGGGAAGGAAAGGGTTTATTCAGCTTTCACTTCCTCATTGCAGTTTGTTTATTATTGAAGAAAGTCGGCACAAGAACTCAAGCAAGGCAGAAAACTGGAAGAACTGACACAGAAGCCATGGAGGGTTGATGCTTACTGGCTTGCTTCCCATGGCTTGCTCTGCCTGCTTTCTCTCTTTTTTTCTTTTCTATTTTTATTGGATATTCTCTGTATTTACATTTCTAATGTTATTCCCTTTCTCCCCTCTCCCATGCCCCCTCTCCCTCCACTTGCTTCCATGAAGGTGCTCCAATCACAAAAGAACACTCATGGTATGCACTCACTGATAAGTGGATACTAGTCCCCAAAAGCTCTGAATATCCAAGAAACAATTCAAAGATCTTATAAAACTCAAAAAGAAGGAAGGGCAGAAGGCAGATGCCTCAGTTCTTCTTAGAAGGGAGAACAAAACAATCACAGGAGAAAATACAAGGACTAATAGAGGAGCAGGGATTAAAGAAAAGATCATTCAGAGTCTGCCTGCTTTCTTATAAAAATCCAGGACTCTCAGCCTAGGGGTAGTACCACCCACCATGAGCTGGGCCCTTCCCAGCCAATCACTAATTGAGAAATTGCCTTATAGCTGGATCTCAGGGAGACATTTTCTCAATGTTGGCTCCTTCTTCTTTATAATTCTGACTTGTGTCAAAACCAGCTGGTACCGGGTACAAGAGCCCACAAGATCCATGATTTTTGTAGTCTTACATTAGTCCTGAACTAATTTTGGTGTGTCCATGTCATTTGAGGTCAAGTATTGACTATGTCACTTGAAGCAACATTTCAGTACTCAAAAAACAATGTATATTGGAGCACTTAGGAGTTTTTAGGTTTGGGGTTAGGAATGTGCAAAGTCTCTTTAAAAACTTTGAAAGGCAGAGTCTGCAATCCTCTAGAGGTCTGCCTGAGTCTAAAGTTCAAATTCAAGTCAACACCTTAGTTGACATATTTGGGGGAACTTTATGTTAGCTCACATTTTAGAGACTTTGGTTCATGGCAGACTGAACCACTGATGACTCCAGATGACATTGAAAAGCTTTTCGTCTCATTGCTGAACATAAATAGAAGAAAGTGGAGCCCCACTATGTCATTAAAGTCTAAAGAATGGGCATACCTTCAGAAATCTAAAACTTCTACTAAGGTCTACCTTCTAGAGTTTCCACTGTCTAAAGACACTACCCTAGGAAACAAGCCTTTAGTATGCAGTGTTATTAGGAAATATCCAAGACTCAAACAAGAGCAGGTTCCAAGCAAACCTAAAAGAAAGAGCCATTAATTAACAACTGTCTTGAGTGGCCTTTGCAATGTCTTGCCCTAATCTACCTTCTTCCCATCCCCAGGGAGAGAAGACTTTATTCTCCTCCAGGATTCCTTAGCTTTGGAAGTGTGCCCCTTGAGACATAAAGGGCAACTTAACCAAATAAGGGTTGTGCAAAGAACTTGAACTTTAGACTCAGGCAGAACCCTGGAGAACTCCAGACTCTGTCTTGTAAAGACCTTTAAGAGTGATTGCACGCTCCTAATTCCCAAACCTAAATACACTCAGTGCTCCAAAAGTGTGGGTTTATCTTCATTTGTTTTTCTCCCTTGTTCCTATGACACAGGAGCAGAGGCAGGCGAGTTTGCTCTAATTCTCCTGGCTACCTTAGCTGTCTGCACCTTCCTGGAAGCTGGTATTTGCAAGCTGCCTCCCTTGTGGAACTCAAGCTCACCTCAAGTGAGAAGCTACCTTCTACATCATCTCTCACCCCATCTTAACAATACACTGTGAAACTTTACTCTTGGAACACGTTGTCCATAAAACAATATTTAAACAAGTTAGCAAGACATACAACACCTTCTCAATCTACCCCAGCTCCTTCCAATCCAGCTTCACCTTCTTCTAAGCTTACCATCACCCCTGTCCATCATCAACTTCAACAGCAGTGACCCACACAACTCACCTCAAAGGAGATAAGAGTTATGGTATTCTGAAGCCAAATATGAGTGACCTTAATCTGAGAATTAGGTTAATCTAATTTTCATGTTCCAATGTGGAAACAGTTCCATTAAGATTCTATAATAAATAGGGCAAAGAAAGTCATGAATCAAACACCTTTAAAACATATTGGTGGAAGCATTGGGTAAGTTAAAACAAAACACAAGATCTCTGTTATCAGCCATTAATGACATGTTTAGCCTTTTGATTAGTGGGTCTGGCTATCTGTTCATATATCCCAAAGGATTTATCAAGTGGTCACAAGACATGAGCTCCCACACAGCGGTCAATAATGACTCTCACAAGCTCTGAAGATGGCCCAAGATCATTTGGCTATGGATTCATAACATTCCGAACTTTCTATAATCACTGCAGTTTTAATCAGTTAATCAGCCTTCAGTGGAAGTTGCTGCTTCCTTCAAGGAATTTACATTCACACTATCAACTTAAGTACCAGCAGCATGGGAGTGAGTGATGAGCCGCCCTCCATTTCTATTCTTTGTGTGTAATTCAACACATCGCTCTATCCCCTGTGAACCCTGTTGCTTCATCTTCACCTTTAGTTCTATCTGTCTTCAGCCCTGCATAGATATCAGCTGTTTTGTATCTTTCTGTGTTCCTATAGGCAGTATTAGTAATCTACACTGCTTTCTCTATTTGGCTGTAGACTCCACTAGAAGGGAGTCAAAGTGTGATCCCTCTTCTCCAGGAGTCTAGCAGCTATACTTGAAGACTGGTCAACAGTTTCATAAGCTTTATTCTAAAGATCAGCCAGGTCTTATACATCCACTTTCAGTAGCTTTATGGTCCACCTAATCTCTCATCTGAGTTCATAGTTATCAAGGACTTGACTAATTCACTATTCTGTGATGCAATGAAGATAGGGAAAATTCAAGAATATGAACTGCTTAATTCAGGTCATTGAATTAAACTTTTAAGATGTCCATAAGACAGAAGTACCCTATCAGACTTTCATACTTGTCCCAATCATTTTTCATATGTGTAATCTTTAAATCAATGATATGAACTAAGAAACATGCAGATCTTAGATGGAATTTTACTGGTTAAAAAACAAACACTATTAAAGTAAATGAATGGATCTTTGTTTCCTCAGAAACTAGGTCAGTTGGCCACTAACACATAGAAGGTGGAAAGAAAGAGGCAGAGATCAAAATTGGCTCAGACCTCTCCTGAGTCACTTGCCTCTGGCAATGATACGTACATGTGTGCCAAAGTGCCACTGTCCCCATGAGGAGGAAACAGCTATATCCTCTCCTGCCAGATGGCCAGGACAAAGTCCAAACTAAGAAAGCATCCATGATTTAGGTCATGTGCCCATCCCAGGTGCCCTGACCGCTATCTCAAGGACATTTGTGAGAAAGGACACGTGGAAGGGAATAATTTCCAGTGGAGATATTTTATTTCTCTTTCAGTATTGGCCTAGTACCAGTGTGCCTGGTCCCAAACTCTTTTACTCACAGAAGGCCGTTGAGGCCTCCTATGTGAGAGCAAATACATTTCCAACTACAGCTACACTTTCAAAAGTGAAATACAAGGTGTTTCTTAAATTTACACTCCCATCAAGCTACTTTGACTTTTCTTTACTACCAAATTTTAAAACTTTTTTGTCCGTCTCTGGATAAACTAGAACCAAGGTTCCTTTAAGTCATTATTCCCAGGGATGGCACTCACAAAAGTTAACAGCTGAAATGTCATGAACCCAGATGGAATATGCACGGCCCAGAGCAGCAGCCTCCGGGCAGAAGCAGTGAGGCTGTGCAGGGGGTTCCAACGAGCAGCAGCCCCTCAGCAGCTCCACAGGGTTAATCAGGGAAGTGTCCAGCCTAAGTTCAGGACATGAGAGCCTCTGGTTTCCCTGTTGCCTCACAGTTCCTGCCCCCAAGTCTTCAAGCTCTTGTTCTGACATAGAAAGCCTATGAAAAATCATCCTTACTCCATCCTCCTGGCTTCTGCTGACAAGTCCTGAAATCCAGGGTCACCATGGATCACTCCATGTCTTTCCTAAGAAACCTCAAACCACTCGGCAACTGGGATGTGCTCTAAAAAGACATATTAAAGTCCTGTCCCATGGACTTCCATTGAAGCTCTGTCAGCTGGATAGTTGAAGGTAGTGGGTAACGATGAGCCTGTCCTGGAGCAGAAAGGGCTTCTAATAGAAGTGGTTCCTTCTAAGAAAAGAGAAGCTGGGTTACACACATGAGATGTTTTCAGAACAGAAGCAGGGACTAGGGCACTGCTATAAGACAGAATGAATGGGATGCCAGAGCTGCGAGATGAAAGAGAAGGCCTCGCTGTCCGCTGTGTTCAGAGGACACATGGCTCTGCTCAGCCTTATAGTAGAGATTTCATTCACATATCTCAGTTACTTTGCAAAACCCTTTGCAAATGAACAACAACAAAGCTAGAAGTCCCTTCTTTCTTTCACAACTAGCTTCCTCCTGTTTCTAATGGTTCTTTGTTTTGCCCCCATAGAATCTCCTCAGACTCCTTTGGACCTTCACCCCTCAACCTAAAACACACCTCTCTTGTAGTTTGAGATGCAAGAAAGACCTCCTGATGGGTTAAATGAGAAACATCCCCAGGGCTTAGGCATTTGAACACATGGTCCCCAGTTGTTGGTACTCGAGGGAGGTGCAGCCTTACTGAAGGAAGCCCAGGCATGTCACAGCCTCACCCCCTCCTCCTGTTAACTTTGTTTTCTGCATGTGGGTTAAAATATTGTAGCTAATTTTCTTGGTCCAGCTGCCTACTGCCCTGCCTCCACTAATCTGATTGGTTCCCCTTTCTGAATCATTAGTAAAAATAAACTTTCATAATTCACTTTTGGCCATGGTGTTTTTATCACAGCAACAAAAAGTAAGTTGTACCAAGCTAAAAAGGAAAGTCTTAGAATATGACACATTTGACAGCTCCATGTGCAACTTTCATTAGAATGCTTTACTCAAGGAAATGAGTGGTAACAAGCCAAATGCTGTAACTCTGCTGTAGATGCTCAACACTAATGTTTCCTGAGCAATTTAGCCCTATCTGACCTCTGCTTGTATTTCATTCAGCACTGCAACCACACCTTTTAGTCATGTCCTAGACAAAATTTTATAAAATTAACAATGTTTAACTAGTGGAGGTATGTGCGTGGGTGGGTGGCTGTGAGGGGTATGCAGTCTATAGACAATGTCACTACTAAGGGTTTTTTTGCACACGTATTCACTGCACACCAGGCCTAAAAGTTTAATCTGCACATATAATCTATTCCAGTGTTCTTGTTATTCCTACCTGGTGAGAATAAGACCATGACCACAATTGTTGAGCCAAATTTGAAACAAGCCTTACTAAATACTGCCCAGGATAATGGACAGTGGCCAGGCTCGTACCCAGGATTCCCAGAAAGTGGTCACAAATTACACTAGTCTGGTGCTTATAAAGGCAAATTCCACAAGGCTATGTACTTCCTACTTTCATCCAACCAGGAACAAGCTCACATCCTGACATACTTCCAACCTATATATTACATACACAAAACATATCCTGTGCACTTAGATCAACCAACCTTGTTTGCAGAAATGAAATTACAAGGTTTGTTATCTTACATAAACATCAGTCCTCAGCATTCTAGGAAGTTATCTGCCCTTGGGTAAATGGGCCTTGAAGGTTAGAGGCATTTTTGTTTCATACATCTCAAGTACAGTAACTAAAACTTAAAATATAACTTTAGCTCTCACAGTCTCCAGATTAATTTATTTACTCTCTTACCAGGAAAAAGAGTGTATGTTTTCACACTATGTAATTACAAAATATATGCATGTCTATTGAACATTAAAGTATACTAAGCTTAGAATTTTAATGAATGAAATAGAAATGATAGCTTTTTTATTTTTGAGAGGACCACTTTGAAAATCCCTTTCTAGGTTCCATTAGTTTACATAATATTAAATGTTAATAAAGAATAAAATACTGAGTAGCTTCAACAGTTAATCAGAATACATGGAAGTATTCAGAAGGTCTAATCGTGTGTAATATTATGTATATCGCCCATGAAAGTAGAAGTGAAGCCATTTGGGGGAACACCGGGCTAAAGGCCAGGGAGGAAGGAGAGAGTAGACAGGTATGGTGGAATATTCTCAAAATGTATAACGGACTTGTATGTATGTATCCTGATGTAACCCAGTACCGTGTGCAGTGAATATGCACTAGTGATAACATGAATATAAAGATAAACATCTTTTCTAAGGACCTGGCTCTAGGGAAGGCTTTCAGGCCCTAGGCCTAGGGCTCCTCTTTTTCTAATACACTCTCCCTCCACCATCTCTTGTGTTCACACATCCCCAAACTACACAAATGAACAGAATAGAGATCGTATCCATGTCAGCTTCAAAAAAACTCAGCTGGCTAACTGCGGTGCCTATTAGCACACCAAGGCGCATGCTGGCCTCTGGGCTTTCTGCCAGGCTCTCTCAGTATCACAGATATCTATTATAGAGTTTGTGCTAGCATCCTGGCTCGTCTCTCCCTTACCCTCACTCTAAATTTGTCCAGCACATCCCAACCTTCCCTTCCCCTAGCTCCTCATTCCTATATAACCCTGCCATTTCAGCCACAATCTTTCTTGGTACTTTCTTTTGTCTTGATCTTTCTCACTCTCCCTGTCTCTGCTATGGCCCAGTTCAGTCTGATGGCCATGTTCAATATACTATCTTCTCTCTGCTCTGGACTCTTTCAGATGCCATCAGATATACTCTTCCTCACAGCTACAATAAACCTTCCCCTCAACCATACCACACTTTGGAGTGGTCATATCCTCACTTTATTCAACCAACAGATCATAGTTTCAATGAGAGATATGCAGAACACCATCATATTTTACATTTCAAAGCCCTAAGGATTTTTAACAAATAAAAGTAGTAGTAAAATAGTTCAAAATCTGAGAAAATACCATATAAGAGGTAAGATTATAGTCTTAGCCTAGCATGAGACGAGAGGGATGATTCAAGAAGGTTGAGTCATTTCTTAATATGCACACACAAACAGAACACTCTCATAATTGGACATATGTCATACATACCTATGTAAATTTCATAAGGTCATTTGTAGTCTACACGCTTACAGTAGGAGTTGAGTCATTTCTTAGCTTACGCACACTAATGGGCTTGTATGTTTAGGATATGCCATATAAACCTTATGTAAATATGTCCATGTCTAATTTTCTGCATTTACTATGTATCATTTCCAGATATTAGCAAGACCTCCGATTAGAGACTCTGATGATGACAGTTTACACACTGGGATTATAGGCTTTTATTACAGCCCTCATTTGCTGAGTGTTTGATAGGCACCTTGCAGACAGACATTATTTCACCCAGGTTCCCAGGCTTGTGTTTCCTCGCCCATGAACAGCAATTATAATAACTACCCCCACGGAACGGTTATTACCACCAAGCGGCTCACCCAGGATCATGGAAGAACTGCGTGTCAGAGACAAGACAATCAAACTGCTACAGACTCCACTCCTCTATCATCAGGAACAAAGGCCTCCTCGCTCTACTTGAATGCAAAAATGACATTAATTTGTCTTTCAACACCTCTAGTCATTTCATTAAGTTTTCTTCCATCTTGGCACATCAGATAGAAAAAAAAAAAAAAAAAAACGATGCTGAGCAACGATCTACTCTGTTCTTATTCTTTTTCCTCTCAACATCTTCAACTGTCCTTTATTGGGGCTGAAAAGATACAATGAATCACACTGATTCTTCTGGCAGAATTCAGAATGTATGGGGTGAGACAGAGCAGTAAGGCAGATGAGGTATATACATTGGCACTTCCGTCCTTAGTAAGGCTGTGATGGATGAAGAATGAGAGTGTGGCCCCCAGAAGCCTCTAAGACTTAAGGATTCACTAGGGAAATTATCCCCAACACCACTCTTCATCTAGGACTAAACATTAATTGCTACCTACTCTGGTTTTCAGGAAATGAGCCCATTCACATTGAATATCAATGATTCTGAAAATAGTAGAACACAATACAATAAAACAGTAATAGGCTAGCTATCATGTATATGAATTTAAGTCTACTCACTATGAAGTTTCTAGAGAAAAACTAAAGTCCTCCAATTAAATTCCTTTATAAATTAAGGTTGCAAACAATGAAAAGTCCAAAGAGATTCCAGACTAGACCAAATTTATTTTACACTATATACTAAAATACAGAAGAACTCTCCAAACCTTATATTTATGGCAAATATGGGGGGTTTGCCATAAAGATAATACAATTTTTATATATTTTTGCCAAATATATATTTGCCAAATGTAAGTATATACATGTTGCCATAAAGATAATGTATGTGGCAAATATAATATATGTACATATATTTAATATATTTTTGCCAAAAAGGTATACATATATATGCTTATATACATATATAAGCACACACATATACACACCTTTTGCAGACACACACACACATACACACACACACACACACACACACACACACACACACACACCCCATTTGTGACCTAAAGAAAGTGTATGGGAAAAAGCTGAGAAGAATACATTAAGCGTTTCTTCAAGTTCATAGCAGCTGAGCTGGCAAAAGAGTAACAAAAATTTTTCATGGTCAAAGGTATTTTTGAAAGATGTAGAAATCTGCAGGACAACTAAACTTTGAAGCCAACAGCTGCTCCTTAGACATATGGTGACCTGTAGTCACCTGGGACTTCAGCCTAGACAACTAATAAAAGTGGCAAAGCTAAACTTTGAGGAAAATGAGGTGTCAGACCCTCCCCAAAGAAAGAGTGCTGTGAATAAACAAGTCTCACAAGGATCGCCCAGAAAGGAACATAACTATTAGTTGTAGACAAAGATAGAAGACCTGTATCCTCTGAGGGTTAATCTCCAAAAAGTGTTCACAAACTGAGTCTTCAGCTGGAAATTATGTGGATATGGCCCGAAAAAACCCCAGGTTGGGGTTTTAGTTTAAAGTAGTCCCAAGTTGGTAGTGTCACAAGTCACGCAGAAGGACCAAATGCAAACTCACTCTTAAGGAATGCAGGGGCATGACCAAGGCCTTAAAGACTTTCCATGGATGGAATTTCTCAAGAGTATGAGCTCATGCTTTTAAAAATAATCATAAATATATATATGTAAATTGAAATGGAACCAAAAAAACAATATGACTAAAAGACAACATGACTAATAATCGATAGAAAAAACACTGTGCAAACTTAATCATGTACTTATCATAGGTATTGGAGCTATCTGACAAAAATGTAAATTATATTAAATGTGTTTATGGAGTGATCAAGCTTGAAATTATAATAAAGTAAAAATACAGTTGAGACTTAGAAATTAGAACTTAAGTTTTTAAAAATTAAAACCAGTCCTAATTAGAGACTTGTGATTAATTATAAGAATATTAAACCCGGCATGATTGTGTATGTCTGTAATCCCAGACCTCTCAAGGCTGAGAGGAAGATAAAAAGTTCAGGGTTCCCTTGGGAAACACAGTGCGTTCAAAAGCAACGCATCAGATCAAACACGAGCTCCAAAGAATAGTCATATACCGAAAAACCTGGACAATGTATCCACGTAGTCATAGGCAGATGAAGTGTAAATATACAAGTCCAAGAGATATGGGAGAGAAGAAATAGATCGGTGCAATAAAATGATCTGCATGCCACAGGATACCACGAGTCTGATTACCCTGGAAAGGTGAAAGGAAAGAACAGACTCCACAAGCAACCCTCTGACCTCCACACACATTACGTACACACCCCTACACCCACATCTGCACATGCACACGTCACACATACAATAATCCTAATGACTAAGAATTTTTAAATTTAGTTCTTTTTTTTTAATTTAGGTTTTAGTGTTTTGAGATTATATAATTGCCTCATTTCCCTCTTCACTTCCTCTTTCTAAACGCTTCCACGTACCTTTCCCTGATCTCTTTCAAATTACTAGCCCTTTCTCTTTAATTGTTGTTGTGTGTATGTTCCTAAGTATATAAATACAACTTGCTCAGTTTTTTTATATTCTCTGCATTTACATTAATCCTTGTCCCCCAATCCCACCCCCTCCCCCTCCCATTGCCTCCGTGAAGGTGCTCCCTCTCCCAACTACCCTCTCCTACCTCAGCACCTTGATGTTTCCCTACACTGGGAAAACGAGCCTTTGCTGAACCAAAGGCCTCTCCTCCCATTGATGCCAGACAATGCTATTCTCTGCAGCATATGCACTTGGAGTCATGGGTCTCTCCATGTGTGCTCATTGGTTGGTGTTTTAGTCTCAGAGCTGTGGTGGGTTTGGTTAGTTGATAATTTTGTTCTTCCTATGGGGCTGCAGACCCTTTCTGCTCCTTCAGTCCTTTTTCTAGCTCCTTCATTGGAGTCCCTGTGTTCAGTCTGAGAGTTGCAAGCCTCCTCCTCCTCTGTATCAGTATGGCTCTGGCAGAGCCTCTGAGTAGGCATCCATATCAGATTCCTGCCCGTAAGCACTGCTAGGCATCAGCTATAGTGCTTGGGTTTAGTGTCTGCATATGGGATGGATCCCCAGGTGAGACCGTCTCTGGATTATCTTTTCTCCAATCCCTGCTCCTCTATTTGTCCCTTTATTCCCTCCCACACAATCTGCTCAGTTCTTATATTTGTATGAATTTGTTTTCAGGGCTGGTCTCTTGATATTAGATACCTAATTGTGCTCTTCTCTGGGGAAGACTATTTCTCCTACTCTTCTTTCTGTCCCCTGGTTGCCTGTAATTATTTGTGGAGGCTTCGTGAGCTTCCCAAACACACAGGTTCGCATGTCTATTACTGTTGTCCTTGTTGAGCTCATATTCGAACAGTCATGTTGGTGAAACATGGATGTAGCTTCTGGCATTCCTAGGAAGCACAATCTTGCATCAAGCTCCCTTGTTGAGAGCCGTTTGTGCCGCATCCAAACATGGCGCCGGCTTCCCGCCAATGACTCAGCAAACAGAGCTGTTGTCCAGCCCGATGGACGTAGTGTGCATGTGCCACAGACGTCACAGCCTGCTCTCAGGGCATGCTAATGAGTTACTGGAGAGTGCACCAATCAGGTATCCACACAAGTCTCCTGGGCATATATAAGCAGTGCAGTTTTCTTCCACGTGGTCCCCTGATCAAGAGTGTTGACAATAAAGGTTGTTCACAGAAGAATCCTGTTGTTGCAAGCCATTCCTGCAGGCAGGAAGTGGGGCACGAGACACTCCCTAATCCTCTAGACTTCATCTCTTTTTTCTCTTTCCTTCTTCCCTTTTTTCTCCTTTCTTACTTTCTTCCTTCCTTTTTTCTTTATTTCATTCTTAATTTGAATACTGATTAGTACTGCTCAATTATACATGGATGTGGGGCCATCCTCTGAAACACAGGAAACCTACCAATGAGAATACATTAAGCAAACAAACAAACAAACAAGCAAACAACAAAAACCCATGATTCTCTTTCCCCTCAGAGCATGTGCCTATAGCTCTCCATAAAGGGAAAGTGTCTACATTGCACCTTACCCTAAGCCAGATTTTTGGCTGGCCAGATCTGGTACAGATCTGGTACATAGCTGTGAGTCTGTGAGTCCATGGTGTAACAGTCACAGTAACAGCATTCAGAAGACAGGATTTCAAAGCACTCTTTTTTCTCTTCTGGCCCCCTTTTCAGGATTCTTTCCCCTTTTTTAGGATGTTCCCTGAGCCCTGGCCAGGAGTGAGGGAGCTTGTGGTTCCGGGTTCAGCCTCACCACTGAGGTGTGTGAACTCCACCTGGGCAGAGGAAACATAATAGGTTAGACCCAAGGCTGTAGTACTTAACCCCACACTTCCATGGGTGTGGGACTCATGGGAAGCACTAATGTACTGCTCAGGGTTGGGAGAACTCAGCCTAAAATGGGGCCCCAGCCCAGGTGAGAAATGACCTCAGCTGAGGCTGAAGCTGGTGTTCCCTTACTCCCCAATAAAATACCCAGATATCCAGTTGGAAACAGGGATGTGCGGGTCAGCAATGATGAATGTCTAAGAATGCAGAGGGGTTTCTGTGCAGACTTAAACGGCACAGCTCTGTATGAAGAAGGCTTCCACCCCTCCCCCCAACCCTCACGGCAGCTCTTGATGAGAGAGACAGTCCTTGCTTGTCCAAATTGTTTATTGATGATGAAGAATGAATGCATCATACAACTTACTCAAGGTGGACCAGAGATTAAGTACCTTTTGCAGAAAGAATTGTCCAGGAAGGGAAGCTTATTATCTAAACCCTCAGGGCTGGCCTCTGTAGACACCTCACTGGCATGGAGAATTCTGTGCTATGTGATGAATGGTCATGATCTTCATTTGGGGGTCATGGTCATGTGCTTCAGGACTGAAACTGGGTCGGGAGCAGATAAAACACCTACCGGCCTCAGACATGAGAATACCCGGTTTCTGAATCTGTTCAGCCTTTCCAGTTTTTGTCTGGTGACACAGTTCCACTTGCCCCACAGGAGCTGACCCAGGTATCCTACTATGGAATGAACACTCAGCTTCTTCTCAGTACTTTGATTAGTTCTGCATCTATGTATTGATTTCTGTCCACCGCAAATAAGGAAGCTTCTCTAACCAAGATTAAGGACATTGCAGTTCTCTGGCTATAAATGTAAAATATCAAGACAGCAATTTAACAACATAAATCTTAGGAAAATAGCAATAGCAAATTTTACTCTGGGACCTATGAGTTCTCTAGCCATGGGCTTTGGCCAGGACTTCAACACCAGGAATGAAATTCCTTCTTGTAGAGAAGGCCTCCAATCCACTCAGAAAGTGGTTACTCACTCCATGTGGTGTTTGGAATGAGAAGTGTCTCACATAGTCACGGTCATTTGAACCCTTGGTTCCTAGTTGGTGGTGCTACTGAGCACGGGTTAGGTGGTGCAGCTTTGCTGGGGGAAGTATGCCATGTGTTTTAAAAGTTCTCCCTCTACTTGCATTTCTCTCTTTCTGCTTTGTGTTTCACATTCTGTGCGTACTTCCTGTTCCAACTGCCATGCTTGCTGCCTGCTGCCTGCTGCCTTTGCTCCGCCATTACAGAGGCTAACCTCCTGAAACTGTTGCTTGTCCATGTTTTATCACATAACCAGAAAGGAAGCAAGTATACGCCGTAATAGACACATCCATTACACTGATAGGCCAATATTGCCTGGCCTGTAAGTTTTGAGGAAGGCAGAGTCAAGCTCTGGGTGAAACCATTGATGACTTTTATGTCCCAGTGGCCTATATAGAACCTTCCAGCACTGTGAAAGCTAGCCAGGGGAAAGAAGTTTGCCAATCCATTGGAGTGACTTCTCTGTCTCCAGCAGATCTTACCACGTTAGACAATACAGCATGCTTACACAATCAATAACTGGTACCTGGAGAGACAATTTGGTATGGTCAGACAAGATGACGTAGGAGATAAATATATATATAATTTTTTTAAGGTTGAAAATATTGACAAGCCTTTAGTTAAGGCAGAACTGGATCCAGATGTAAGGAACTGTGGGTCTGTGGGGTTGAAACTGCAGGAGGTGGGCTTAGGCACAATTTTCCACTAACCAAGACTCACTGAAGCCCAGGGGTTTTGACTTCAGAGCAGAGGAGACCCTCAATAAAAAGTTTATTTTAAAATGCCTTAAACTGTAGTGTTGCCAATACCACAATGAAGCTGAGGGCTTTTACTTTTTTACTGGAGGCTATAATTTTATTCCTGCTATTGTGAGTTCTCTTGCTTAGAAGAAATCCCATACAAACCAACAAAGCTAACACATGTCAAAAAAAATTATCCGAAATTTAGCAATGAGCCAAATAAAGAGAGCATGCTCTCTTGATACTGGTCAGGGACTACTTGATTATCTAGAGAAATACGTCTGCATTTAACCTCCTATTTACTCCCAGTCAAAAGTCCATATTTTGCTGTTGTGTGCTAATTTCCAAACAGTGAAGAGAATTTTTTAAAGTCATAGTTTTATCATTCTATGGGTCATACATGATTTTTGCATCTAATCCAGAAATCTCATTATAATATTCCTTTAAGAAATGCTTGCTAATACCTCGTTTCTCAGTTACTTTAAGAACCCTTATGCATGCTATCCTGTTCGTACATGTTTGTCCTACATCTTTATAAATTATGTTTTTAAAATTTTGGAAAATGATACTTTGATAAGATGGAATCTTGGGAAATTGTTAGGGTTTGCTTTACATAAGTAAAGTTTCAATCCTGCTTTAAAGTAGAGAGAGGCATCTTGGTTAGTTATAACCACATGGTACGATCTTACTTATGAAGACACTATATGTTATCTGCAGAAGACAAAGAATTCAATCCCAACTTTCTTCTGGCCAGCTTTCCTAGTGATAGAAGGTTCTATGCGGGTTGCTGGGGAATATATACATCCCAAACATGTTTTCCCAAAAGCCCATAGTGTTTAAGTGTGTAATGTTTATGGTATTCAAGGTTCAGGAACATGGATAGCATTAAATAAAAAATATCTTTATTATATAAGGTGCCAGAAAGAGAAGAAGGCATTTTTAAGATTGTGGTAAAAATAAATCACAAGGATCCCCCAAGACTCAGTGAATGTTTCAGAAGAATGAACAGGAAGAATATAAGGGTCAAAGGAGGGGAATGTGCAGGATGAAACACTGTCTTCAGGACATAATACAGACAATAGACTCATGAACTCACAGCTGCTATGGTTACCTGGACAAGCACTGATCAAGACTGGACCATTAGCATTCCAGCCCAGGAGCTGAAGGGGTTCACAAGCCCCACCCTAACTGAGAAGTCATTGGCATGTGTTGGGTTGCTAGGGGATGAAGTGGTTTTTCTTAGGTAAATGTGGCCACTGGAAGATTACCTATACTCTGATGGCCCCATACCCATGTGTTTATGGAAAGAACTAATTGGAATCTACATTAAAAGAACTTTTTTAAGAAAAAGACATTCTGGCATAGCAGTGTATACCTCTAATCCCAGAGGCAAACGGATCCCTGTGAAATTGAGGCAGCACGGTCTACATAGCAGTAACAGCTAGGGCTTCAATAGTGAAACCCTATATTAAAAAGGAAGGAAGGAAGGAAGGAAGGAAGGAAAGAAGGAAGGAAGGAAGGAAGGAAGGAAAGAAGAATGGAGAAGAAAGGAAAGGGAAAAAGAAAGCAAGCCTAAGAAAAGGACATTAGGATGAGAGGGAGTTGTGTTAATAGGGTTCAGATGGAGTGGGAAGAAAGACTGAACAGAAGAAGGGAGACATGATCTGGATATATTGTATACACATATGAAATTGTTAAAAAAAATAGAACTTACTATTTTAAAAATTATGAGAGGTAAGGCATATGCCTAATTAAAAAAAAAAAAAAAGACAAGCCTTGTGAATGACTGGTCTAGTATTAAAGAAAGGACTGTGGCATTACAGGTAACGTGTGGTAAAGAATGTTTAAGAGTATAACTTCTAATAGATTAATTATTTCCATACCATGGATTTACAGTACAAAGCATGACCCTACCTATTAAGCAGGCCTTAAATATAAAAGACACTTGCTAGTTAGCCCAAGATCTAAGTGCTGTGTCATCATTATTGGGGATAGCACCATATCGTGTCACTGTTATGGATTTATACTTTCATCTGGGTGTAACTATTGGTTGCTATCCTTAGACAATTCCCTCCAGTACTAAGAGATATTCCTCAGGAGACAGCTTCTGGACCAGATATAGCCAGATTCCTCCAGGTCCTGTTTCCAACGTGTGCAGTGTCTGAAGAAATATGATCTTACCTTCAAGTTCTAAGAAGTGACCAAGGGCAGTAGCAATAACCTGTATTATTTTGGAGGTCTCAAGCAACAACTCAAAGAGATGTCTCCCTTTTCTACCAGTGGGGGAGGAGAGTAAAACTATATTTTATATGTAGAAGGTGCTAAGGAGCTTTTTCTGTGTGGGCCCGGCAAATCAACTCCCACAAAAAAGGGTAGGAAAAAGTAGGACCGTTCTGCCATCACCGAGATGGTGACCTGAGAATATACCATCAACATTCACAAACACATTCGGGTACTCAAAGAAATTTGGAAGTTTGCCATGAACGAAATGGGGACTCCAGATGTGTGCGTTGACACCAGGCTCAATAAAGCCATCTGGGCCAAGGGAATAAGGAATGTTTCATATCACATCTGAGTACATTTGTCCAGGAAACGTAATGAGGATGATGATTCACCAAACAAGCTCTACACATTGGTAACTTATGTGCCTGTTACCACATTCAAAAATCTATAGATGGTCAATGTGGATGAGAACTAACCTTCTGAATGTCAAATAAAGATGCAGAACTGCCAAGAAAGAAAGAAAGAAAGAAAGAAAGAAAGAAAGAAAGAAAGAAAGAAAGAAAGAAAGAAAGAAAGAAAGAAAGAAGGAAGGAAGGAAGGAAGGAAGGAAAGAAGGAAGGAAGGAAGGAAGGAAGGAAGGAAGGAAGGAAGGAAGTGCTAAGGAACTATCAACAGTTTGAAATATTCTCTACATACTCCTATTATGAAAAGTTTGCTTCCCAGCTTGTGGTAATATTTTGAAGGCTGTAGTCTAGTTAATAGAAATAGCTTCCTAGTGACAGTCTTCAAAGGTAATGCCGCTGCCACAGGCTCCTTCTGCCGTAGACTGAATTGCAGGCATGGCCTCACCATTGTAATGATGAAAATCTCTCTGAAATTATGAGTTATGATCAATAGTTCTTCCACACATTGTCCTGTTAGGTACTATCATAGCAATGCAAAAGTAACTAAGTTTGCACCAGAGAAATGGAGTCATTATTAGAAAGGACCTATGCATTTCTTGAGCTTTGGGTACTGCTTTGTGGGGAGATTGTGGAAGAATTTGAAGACATTGGCTAAGAAAGTTACAGACTGTCATTAGCAGAGCTTGAAGAGAAAAGTAGAATGAAAGTAAAGATTATACTCTTGAGGTTTCAAAGAGGAGCAAGAATTCCATCAAGAACTGAACTCATGGGGGAAATTTGTGTTACCTTCTGGCAAAAAAAATAAAAATAAAAATAAAAAACAATAGAGCTACAGTTTGTTTGTGTCCTAAAACCTTTGCATAAACCTGAAATAAAAGTAGTAGACTTTACTTGGCAGAGGAAATATCAGGTAGCATTGCACTGAGCTGTGAGATGTGACTGTTGCTCGCTGCTTTTAGCCAGATTTATAATGAGAAGAATTCAGAGCAAAAAGTTAAGCTGAAGGGAGAATGTGAAGAAGGTGGGGGGCGGGATGTGAGCATGGTTAAAGTTGTACATAACATCCTACCCTGAGAAAGTAGTAGACCAAGTGGCCCAGGACTGTCACCCAGATACTTGGAAGGCAATGTTTGAATGCTTACTTGGCATCCATGAAGCCCCTGGTTGTATTTCCAGAACTATAAGACTCATGTTTTAAATAAATAAAAACTTAAGTTGTAGAGTGAGCACTAGAGACGAATCCCAGTTAGTTGTTAAAGAGATGGATGCTGTTGAGGGGAGTAGGCCAGCACTGAACCACCCTGAGATAGGAATAGAGGGCAAGACCCTCTCCATCAACAGTTGAAGGATGTAAACTGTAAACACATTTTCAAAACTTTCATTTTTACATTTTCCAGGGGGGTAAAAAAAAAAATCTTGACATGAGAATCTTCAATGTTCCTGGTTTTGCAAGGATGCAGGTTGCCACAGTTATGTGGAGACTTATATGCGACTCATGGCTGGGAAGCCAATGAGGCCAGACAAAATGTAATAGAATCAGATTCTCTGACACTCAGAGAGTCTCTGAAGGCCCGGATTGAGCGATGGAAGTGAACCCTCAGTTGAAATGGATGCCGGAATGTAGGAGATGCCAGGCATGTGGAATAATCTACTCAAGAATGCAGCTTCCCAAGTGAGTCTAGCTCAAGAAAGAGGCCATGTAAGCTGCAAGTAACAGAGATGTAAGAGCAGGGCTGGAATAGGAATGTTTGCTCTGTGCTACTGTAGATTTGATTTGCATAACCTTATGAATTAAGATAATATAACAGTCAAAAGTATAGGAGGAATGTTTACAGCCTTAACTGAATTTGGCAATAGATTCTTATTCTTAGGGCACTGTATGAGCTATTTTTTGTTGTTGTGAAAAAGTATCATGCCCAAGGCCAACTTACATAAGAAGAAGTTTATTTGGGTTTTTGCTTCCAGGGGCATAACAATATATTATAGCAGGAGGGCATACCAGCAAGTGGCAGGCATGACAGGGGGAGCAGGACCCAGAGAGTTTCCGTCTTTGAATGTAGTCCTAAAGCAGATAGAGAAAACAGGAACTAGAACAAGGCTTTAGGCTCACAAAGTCTACTCCCAGTGACAAGATTCCTCCAGCAAGGCTTCATCTCCTAAACCTCTCTAAGCAATACTACGAGGTGGGCACTAAGTATTCAAATACAGGAGCCTATTGGGATCACTCCTTATTTAAACAACCACAGGCATTAGAATCATAAACAAGTAAAAAGGTGTTGGCTGAAACTCAAATTTCAAAACCTTTATATTTCAAGTATTGTCAATTGGGTGAAAGGAGGCTGAGAAGATGACTCCATTGGTAAAGCGCTTAGCATACAAGCATGAAAACTGAGTTCAAGTCCCATCACCCACATCAAAAAGCTGGGGTCACTAACTTAATCCCATATTCCCAGTACTGGGGAAGTAGAGACAGGAAGATCCCTAGGGCTTGTTGACTAGATAGTCTATCCAACCCACACGTTCCAGGTTCATTGACAGATCCTATCTCAAAAACTACAGTGAAACTGATAAAGAAAGGCATGCACATCAACCTCTGGCCTCCGTTCACATGACACATACACATATACTAAACCAAAACAATTCATTGTAATTGGGGGAAAACTCAAAGATGGGAGGGGGCGTTTGCAATTCATCAACTTCGGAAAATATATTCAGAGTAAGTAAAGACACATTACTCAACAATGAAAAAGCACATGGTACACTTGAAACTGGGCAAATAGGGCATAGTGGTGCACACCTTTATCCCAGCACTCAGGAGTCAGAGGCAGGAGGATCTCTGTGAGTTTGAGGCCAGCCTGAGTGTACATGAAAAATTTAGGACAGCCAGGTCTACATTGTAAAATTGTGTGCGTGTGTGTGTGTGTGTGTGTGTGTGTGTGTGTGTGTGTAGTGTGTGTGTGTAGTGTGGTGTGTGTGAGTGTGTATGTAAAAACAGTCAAATATAATAGGCATCTTTACACATGATAAGCACATGATGAGGCCAACCTCACAGGGTAATACTATTTCTGATCTACTAGGACAGCTGCCATTAAGATGATAGGTAGTAAGGGGTGATGGTCAAAGTGTGGAGGAACTAAAATGCTGTGTGTTTTAGAAAACAGTTTGATGACCACATGATCCAGCTGCCTTACTTCTAGGTATATCAAAAAAAAAAAAAAAAAGACTGTATGTGTAGAAAAACTCAGAACAAATGCTCAAGATGCTAAATGGACAAAATGTAAAAATAATCCAATATCCATCGACTGATGAGTATTTTATAACCATACAATGGAATCTTGTTCAACAATGAGAAGGGCGGAGCCACTAGTACATGCTACATACTCAACTAGATAATAGTGCATCCTACATTCATTCTACAGCTATGTGCTTAGTAAAGAAGCCAGACATTAAAAATTACATATTTTACCATCTGATGTCAATTACATATTTATTACATGTATTACACTCAGAGTGTTACAAATGGAATATCTCTAGAAATAGAAAATATATCTGTTATGTTAGAGATGACTATAAGTAATGATTATCAGCAAACAGGCAAAAGAGATCTCTTTGAGGTGATAGAAATATCTCTAAAACAGGAATTGGGCTTCTTTTACTGGCTTGTTTCCACCATCTAGGCCTTACCTTCACAGCCTTCAAAACATGAGCCGTGAGAATTCTCAGAGTTAAACCACAGCATTCCACCTCAGGGCCCCAAACCTCATGACTACCACATAATGGAAAATACATTCAGTCTAACTTTACAAGCGTAAACAGACCCCACATTGTTCAGAAAATTCAAAGTCTCTTCTGAGACTCAAAGCAATGTCTTAACTACAAGTCTCTGTAAAATCAAGAAGAAAGTTGTGTGCTCCAAACCTACAATAGCACAGAGTAAATGGTCCCATTTCTAAGGGCAAGAATTGGAGATTAGCAAGGAAAGGTCAGCCATGCTGGTGGCACAAATGAACAGACAGACTAGGAAATCATAAAGTGAAGAACTGCCGTGGGCAGACCTCTGCTATATGTAAACAGGCTATTTATGCATAATTAAAAAGAAAGGCATTATATGGGCTTATAATAATATTGTCTTCCCATTACTTAGTTGAATATTATTCCTTTTTGTCAGTTCCTAGACACCAATTTTGGCATAGGACATAACACTTATACTGTGAATATCTCAGAGTCACCTCCATTCTGTGAGACAGATACAGTTAGACCCAGTCTTTGAAGGAAAAACCTGAGGCACAGAGACGGTCTCAGAGACCGTCTGAAAGTAGCATAGGTGTCAGTTCCAGGTCTGACTGCGCCTAAAGCACAGCACCAGGCCTGAATGTCCCGCTGCTAGGCTAAAAAATGAACCAGGTATCAGCTAATAATATTTTTCTGGCAAAAGAAAATGAGAGTGGTTGCCTAGCAACAAAGCTTACAGCTTCAAAACGCACCATCTGGTCTCTGTAAGGCCAGTCCCAGGGTTTGAAGACCTTTGTTGCGTTTTAAGTCCTAAGATAAATGACTTGAACACTCAATCCACGCAAGTCAACTTATCCTCTCTAGCCATGGCTTCCACTTGGTCCAATCGATCCCAGGGCGAATGAAATGGGTGTCTACAGTTGGTATGCCCACATGAATAACCCAGGAAGGTCTTATGAACACAATTGTCAGGAACCTATGTCCAGACGGTTAATAGGGAGCTTTGGTATTATAGCTTTATTCATTTATTAACAAGCATGGAGAAATTGTTAAAGTCATAGTTTTCAAAGATAAGCGTGCCTGTGGCTGGAGAGGTGGCTCAGCAGTTAAGATCACTGTATACTACTCCAGAGGTCCTGAGTTCAATCCCTTGCAACCACATGGTGGCTCACAGCCATCGGTAATATGACCTGGTGCCCTCTTCCGGTGTGCAGGTGTACATAAAAATAGAGCACTCATATAAAATAAGCAAATCTTAAAAATTCTGCTTCAGTGCAGCGTGTGCTCATCGGCTTATTCATTGTGACACACCATAAAGGGACACCTTAAGGGAGAAAAGACGTGCTGGACTCCAGGTTTCGGAGGTGTTGGCTCTCCATGGCAAGGGCTGAGTAGCACCCTGGCAGGTCAGGAACGCCAGCGACCTCTTGGCTTGCTTTCTCTCTTCTCTTCTTATTCCACTGGGTCTCCGGGCCAAAGGACAATGTCACCCACACTCGGGTCCATCACTCCTTCTCCATTAAGCCACCCTGGAAGCATCCTGAAAGAACACTCAGACATGTGCCTCAGCCTCCCCAGTGATCTAAATCTCAGCACATCCACAACCGTGATTGACCTCTCAGCCGCTGTGCCATGTTAACAAATTAACCTCTCCAGGACTCACTTTCCTTATTTAGAAAGGGGTCTGTCTAAAATAAATGCCTCTATATAGTTACTGTGAATTTTTAACTGCAGTATGCTTCGAGAATGCACCCACTAAGCAAATGTCTTTCCTCTCTTTGTGTGTGTGTGTGTGTGTATGTGCGTGTGTGTGTGTGAGTGTGTGATACAGGTGTACAGATTTCCTAGAGTCTTTCCTGGCTGTACTGACTGACTCTATTTCTCTCAGTAGCGGATCAGCAGCACATATGCTGCTGGGTTGGATAAAATCAGCAAAACATAGGAAAGAAAAATAGCCAAGAGCTTGGGCACTTAGGGTTGTGACCCTTGAGAGAGACTTCTCATTCAGAGTTGAACTCTATTAACTCACTAACAATATATTCTCTTACAGCCTTTCAAAGACGATCCTGAGAATAAATGGGTGAAAGGCTGCAAGAAAAACCATGAGGCAACGGCGACCCCTACTGGCTGTCTGAGGTCCACGCAGAAAAGTTAATTTGCTAACACGGTTCAACTAAGATGGTTAATCATTGTTGGTGTGGTTAGATTTAGAGTCACCCCACAGCTCAGCTGCCCTGAACTCAGATACATCCCTGAAGCATCGTGTGTCAACTATCACCATCTTACATGTGAAGTCTACTTTCAAGGAAACTCAGATCTGGACAAAGGTTTATATGCGAAATTTTATCATGTGTTGTTTACTTGTAAAAGTAAAATATCAGAAATACAGAGGGAGATTAAAATAAAATCATTTTGATTTACTCATGCAATGGACTGACTATCATGGCGACATTAAAAACTGTTTTCAAATCACTTTATTAGCATAATATGTTTTTTAAGAGAATTGAAGAAAGCATATTATATGTGGAAAGTATGGCTAGGACTGTGGTTGATGATAAAATCTCTATGAACAGGAAAAGGTGATGTATGTACATACTCATGGAAAGAAATCTAAGAAGGTCAAGAGCTCAGTGGCAGCGTTCTTGCCAGCCTTGCGCAAGGCCGGGGTCCAGTGCCTACCGCTACAAAAGAAAAGGGAAAGAGGAAAATATTATTGCCTTCTTATTTCTAGACTTCTGTACTTTTCATATAGAACAGTATTTATAAAATAACGCCAAAGGACTGGTGTTGAAGATCCGAGGTGGATTACAACAGTACAACAGTTTGGCTTTGGGAGCCACATCAGAGAGGCCAAAAAAAAAAAAAAAAAAGCAGGGTCTGCTCCTCAGGCTGCTGACAGCAGGGAAGTTTAGGAAGAAATGGCAGCAAGAACAGACAGGTGAGGTAGCATCTGCATCCTTCCTAGGAAGCAGGCTCCTACCCCTCCTCCCCCGATGTCCTCAGGTGCTAGCAGCTGCCTCTGCAGGTGTCAACTGTGTAGAGGGTGTTCTGTAAGCGGCTCCCCAGAGTACAGTAATCCAGCTCTGTCTCTTCAGGGAATGTCTGACTCATTTCTCCCATGCAGAATGTCAAGGTCCTGGCTCTTACACACACCAGCCACTCAGTGCACTCCTCTGATCTTCAGCGGTCTCATCATGAAACGTGACAAGAGCCTTTCAGCCGACCTACCGTGGATACCACCTTTACATGAAATACTGTCCCTTGAAAGTAAGACTCAACCAAAGTGCAAACCAAAACTACAATTAGATTCTAGACTAACCCTGTCGGAACGGTTATCACTAAAATAACAACCAAAAGGCTGGGAGGCATGCTATACAGGGAAAAGTGCTAAGTTCTGTGACCATTGTAGAACTAAGGATAGTGGTTCCCAATAATTCCGAATACAGAATCACTGCATGATTGATCCCAGCCGTGTGTTCTCTAGAAATGTACCGAAAGAAGTCTAAATTCACATACTACAGAAACACAAAACTATTCATGTTTGTCACAACACTATTGACTACCACCAAGTTATAGGACCAGATTACATGTTCATCGATAGGTGAACAGTAAAGAGAATGGGTATTGTACATATATACAACTTTGTTTAGTCATAAAGAATGAAGCCATGACATTTTCAGAAAGATGGATGGAAGTAGAGATGATGGGGGAAGTAGGTCAGATTTATGATAAATTGCATGTTCTCTCACATGTAGTGTGTGTGTGTGTGTGTGTGTGTGTGTGTGTAAGGAATAGACTAGAAGAGGGAAGGGGAACGAGATAATAGGAAAGGACAGAGGAATACACTCGACATAAAAGAGGAAGAAACATGTGTTAAGAGGAGAAGGGGAGACAGTTGGGGATGGATGAGAACAAAGGTTGCGATGTGTTTATAAAATCCATATTGAAACCCATTCCTTTGTCCTCACATGAAAATTAACAAACAGGAAAGAAAGCAGCCTTGTGCAAGGTCCTACTCATGAGCATCCTTCATGAGTAATTTGGTGGCAGATACACACACTGTTTTTACGAGTGTTATTTCACCTAATAAAAATCCTGTGAGTGAAATCCTATGAGAGAAATGAACTGTAGCTGACCAACTTTGAATGGGTTTTGTATGCAGAACAAGGATTTGAATCCAGCCACAAGTGCAAAGATAAAGCCTTGAACGCAACTCTGAGTGACCACATGGCTTTTAGGGAAGAACAATGAGGCTTCATCTCTGTCATTTGCAGCTGAGTATATCAAGGCCCAGTAAAATACTGTGATTGGCCCAGACAACTAACAAGGAACACCGCAGACCTCACTTCCAAGAACAGTGAGGCCCACTGTCCAGTCTTAAGCCAATGTGGTTCCTTGTTCAGGGCCTGCACTGGGGTTTTCTGTTTCTATTTAGCACCACTTCCCTTGTCTGGCAACCAGAAACTTGAAGTCCACCCTGTTATTCAATGGTCAAATTACACATTCTAAACTGTACTTGTTGAACCTTTGAACTTCTGTGGAAACTGAAGGTCCACACGATCAAGTTTCCACCACTGTAGGGAGCAGAGAGTAGGAGGCAGGACATCGCATGTAGGAAGAGGCCACAGTCATGAGATAAGAAGTCCCTTCAAGACACTGGAGGTACTCAGCTGCATCATCATAAGGAGGACTCCTGGTGCCCTTTCCTCTCCAGCCACCAAATACATAAGGTCAAGCTCTACCTGAGACACCGAGTCAGGAGGTCAGCAAGGGACAGGGTGACGAGAGTTTAAGTGAAGGGGTCTGAGTCCAGAAGCAGACAGATGAAGGCAAGTTTGAGCATTCCTGAAGGCTGTGGTCTTGAAATAGCTGATGTGCTCTTCATCCATAAATAAAGGCCATGTTGTCACTGCCTTGTGTCTACAGTACATCAGAGACCAGAAATAATTCACCTACACATTTTCTCCTGCAACTTTTCACTTTTCCTTTCATTTTTTAATGTATACATAAGGGAATTTTTTTAAACTATCTCTTCCATTATGACATATTATTAGCCTCTTGATAACTAAAGAAAAAAAACCTACCAGAATGTTCTAAGTCACATCTGTTCATAAGATCTACCTAACAGGGCAGCCAACTGTCATTCAGTGAGATTGCCTTTTTGCCAATGACAACGCAACAAACCCCAGAAGGCTATTAGATCACCATTATGGCCTACAGTGTCTGTTCCAATCTCAAATGCCCATGTGGCTCTACTGTTCACCTTTCATTTGTGAGAAAGCCCTTGTGAGAACATCCCTGATTCCACTGCAATCAACGCGTTCATCTGGCAAAGCTCTTAAATGAGCAAAGCAAAGACCTCTACTTCAATGGTGTTTACTTGTTCATAAAAAGGCAGATTTTTAAGTTTAAATGTTAATTAAAATTAAGTTTTGTTTTTATTAGTAATTAATAAATTTTAATTAAATGTTTAAATTAAAAATAAAAATAATTAAATAAATCCTTCAGTATTTTGCCAGGCGATTAAAGAAAGGATGGAGCACAGAGAAAGCAAGCTCTTGGTTTTAAATATACAAGGAAGATTTAACACCAAGGTTACATTTTCTGATAAGGTTCAGAAGAAAGTAAGTAAGTTAAGAAGCATCTTGCTGGGAAGGAGATTTCTCTAGGCAGAGGAAATAGTTTGTGCAGAGTTGGGCCATTCAACAGAAATGTCTAGCAAAGCTTTTAAAGGCATCACTTAGAGAGTCTAAGTAGACACCCCAAACCATGGGCCTATAACAGAGGATCTTGCCGTCCCCTATAGTCATGGAATGTGGGTGGTTAGGGTATGGATCTAGAATTAACTCTGCTAAGAGGAATAATTGAATGCAGGAAAGAGGCCACGGCCAATCAGACTAGCACGTGGGTCCCATACCAGCTGCAGAGAAGGCTTAGGTACAAGCTGCCTGGGTTTGTAGCATCCTAACATTCCAATTCAGGAACTGGTGAGGACACAGTAAATGCTCTTCACCTTTCTGTTGTTTGAGACATTTGGGATATGGGTGTAAACTCCTCCACAGGGCAAGAAAACCCACTGCCCCGTCACGTAAGACATGAGGAAGAATTTACCTTCCCTGTAGATAAGGAGGAGGGTTTCTTTTCTGGGTTGGTCTCTAGAGCCAGAGTTAGTCAGGTCTACACAGCCAGCTAGGTCTACACAGCCAGGCCTGGCCAGGCCTATACAAACAACAAAAGGAACATCAAACTTTGGGCAGGTCTTATTTTCCCGTGCATCCTTATCCTGAGATGAGACTAGCATACAGCTTCTTCTGGTGGCTTGGAGGCATCCTTTCATCTAGGTTGATTGTATTTTTAGCCCATTTTACACAAATATTTATTTTTCATAATTATTCTTTTTTAGCATACTGATTTTAAATATTAGTTCACATTAAATAAGCTTTAAGTTTACCTCAAACTTGTTTTGAGTTACTTGTGTTGGGCTTAAAATAGACAATATATACAGAAGACTATTTAATGAGAGGCATAAATTGGTTATCCCTCTAAGCTTGTCTCTGTAAATAAGTTATATTTGTACTTAGTATGACTACAAACATAGTTTTTAGTTCATTAAGGAATTTGATTATAAAGGAACTGAACACTAAGATCTGTGTCATATCTTTAACAATTTAAAAAGCAATTTTTGTAAAATTCGGATTTTTAATTTTAGCTCTGTTGAGTCTTAATATTTACAACTTTGATAGGGTGGTGGCAGTGCATTCGGGAGACAAAGTCAGAGGAATCTCTGAGTTTGAGGACAGCCTCGTCTACAGAGTGAATTTCAGGACAGGCAGGGCTACACAGAGAAACCCTGTTTCCAAAACCATAGAAGGCTTCTGTGAGAATCTTTCACCAATACCTACAAAGAAGAAACAGTCTAAGCAGAAAGTGTAGTGTGTAGTTTTAAGCTCTACACATTTTTATTCCAGGATGTGACTGTGCTACCAGTCCCTGTCTGGCTTCCCTTGAATCCTCGGACAAAACACATACATACATACACACACACACACACACACACACACACACACACACACAGTTTGTGTTTCTTTTCCAATGCCTCCTTGGCACAATTGCTAGGCACTGCTATCTCCCACCTAAAAAAGCATGCCCTTACCAATTTCTTATCTCCATCTCTCCACCGGCCCTAAACTTCAGTTACTAAACTGCCCTGGTCACCTGCCTGTAGGAGCAGCTTGTGTGGCTTCTCCATTTTGAGATCTCACATGGTTGATATATTCTTCTGCCTCCAAAGCCTTGCCAAGACTCCTTCTCCTCCCTTGCATCTCTCTTTCTCCTCAAGGAACTTGGAAGTCCAACCTGTCCCTTCCACCCAGCAATTGGCCGACAGCTGTTTTTACTGACATATCAAGAACCAATTAGAGAATGGTACCTTAGCATCAGAACGGCTCCCTACACCTCACCTTTTCTTTTCGATAAAGAAAAAAAATCCCAGACACAAATTGAACAAAAACATAACAATCACGTAAGTTACACAGTATGATATATGACATTCAGTCCATCATTTTTGTCAATAAAATAAAGTACTCTACCATCATTCGTAACAGAAAGACTTATGATTCAATGTCTAGATTATGGTTAGATTTTTGCCTTTAACACCACCTGAAAACCTTGTTATCCACTCTATAAACTCTCTCTCTCTCTCTCTCTCTCTCTCTCTCTCTCTCTCTCTCTCTCTCTCTCTCTCTCTCTCTCTCAATGTTAAACAACTTGAGTTTGAATATGATGCTAAAACTAGTCTCATTCAACGCTGTCAGAAATTTGAGAGTGGTTTTGACATTGCCTTGGATTATTGGAAGCGCCAAGCATAGCTTCTCAAACAATCGTAGAAACAGCTGACCACCTGGACAACCCCTGAACTCCTCAACATGTCATAGCATAGTTTTCACCCTCTAACCCAGGATCATCCGGCAAAAACCTGCAAAGCAGAATTACTAATGACTGCTTACCCTGTCTTGGCAGAGCCAACAGTTGACTATTCTGCATGATGTGTCTTTTTCCATTTAGTCTTCAAATGAAATAGGAGATTTCTTTCCGGTGGCTACTTTGCCATGATAAGCAACCTTGCTTGAAGATAAAAATGCTCACTTCTTTAAATCAAGAACCGGGTGCTGTCAGAAGCAGATATATCTCATTGTCAAATGATTAAATAACATTAAATGTCACATTCTGTGGATTTCTGATGTTTTGTAAGATGTGTGTGTGTGTGTGTGTGTGTGTGTGTGTGTGTGTGTGTGTGTGTGTATGTGTGTGGTAATCTGAACTGTTAAACCTTGATTATATAAAAAAAAACACCCTTTTATAATTAAATCAGAATTTAACATAACCATGGGTTTGTTATCTGGCCCTTTATTGCTTAATCATCTAAAACAGTTTGTAATAGCAGTTGTGGAAGGACTGGGTCTAAGCTTTGTATTCTTAAATGAGTTGCATGGTCACAGTGCCTATCTATTAATAACAATATTAATCCCAAATTTTGTCTCAAAACAAGAAGCTTTTACCAAGAAAACCTTAAATCTGTATCAAAATAAATGCTGTACCAACGTAAAAAAATATAACTTAAACGTGGCATCAATTCTAAAGATTTCAACCAATTAAGATTATGGCTACACAATCAATTCCATCTATTGCCTCCTGTTTGAAATCATGACCACTCCCAAATTACCCCTTAAATGACAACTTTTCTATAATTTGTAAAATAACCATTACCAAACTCCCAAACCCAGGAAATTGGGCTAATGATTCTCCATAACTTCTTCTGGCTGAATGAGGATGATGAAAATTCTTTAAAAAGGAAGGGAAGGGTAGGAAAAATAAAGCATTTGGTTAGATGTTAAGAAAGCTAACTTTAGCATCTGTTGTTTAATCTCTGTATGTTTAGAAGGCACAGGGCTTGACTCAAGTTCTGACTTGATCCATCTGAAAGGCTGAATGAGGCAGATGACCTGCAATCTGTGACATAGGAGGTCAAGCAGGTCAGCTTAGCATCTCTGAGGATGAATCTTGCCAAAGCTGTACATTCTATAATATATAAATCTCACAACCAAAATTTTAGTACCACTAAGATAACTGTATGGATTGCACAGGGTGCTCAAATTAGTTAAGGATGAAATTCTTCTCCTTGTTTGAGCATGTGAAAGACAGCTGTCTTTTTTACAAGTTAATTTTATTAATAACCAATTATAGTAAATCTTCATTTATGCCATGTGAAGGGTGGCACAAAAAAATCTCTACCTGTGCTGTTTGATTCTCTAGAAATTTTCTAGTTCTTCAGTGGATCTCCCCTTGCCATATTGGATCCATATCATTCTGGAAGGGGTCCAGAGACTATTCTCCTTTCCTGTCAACAGAAATAGAGAGCCTTTTTCCCAGAATAACATATCATCCTTGGTCCCATAACTGGAAATCATTAAACCTTTAGCTTGACCTCTCTCCCAGAGGAATTTTAATATAGCCAAACTCAAAATCACACTCATTTTGATAATTAAAACAATTCAAAGCAAATAAAACAATCTAAACATATTACCTGTTGAGACAGTGCTTCTACTGTCCCCTGCCCCGACTTTCCATGATATCAAGGCCTCAATTACTTATGTAATATCTCTTTCTACTTACTACATGAACCTATTTCCAGAGTCTCTATTTAATTCTCAAGGCCTAAATTCTTACTGTCTGAGATAGGCTAGGCACTCTATCCCATGCTGACCGTATAAGCCTATTCTTAGGCTTCTAATCTGTAGTGCCAGAAACACTGATCCCAGAATTCCTGTGGAGCCTATGTTCACAAAATTTGAGTATATCCTGTCAAGACCCTTCCAAATCTTCTCTAAAGCATTTTTTTCCATTTAATCTCACTTCTATCCCTAAAAACGATTAAATTTAATTTATCGCTATTCTTTATCTGTTTGTGGGAGGTCTGCAGCCTTACTCTGTCTTCCTCCAGTAAACTCTGTCTTTATTCACAGCAGGAAATTCCAGCTGAGGCTCCAGCTGTGTTCCTTTATAGTTTCCTGCACACTGTAGCCACTACGTGGCTCAATCCATTCAGCTCACTGAGAAACCAGTTCTCCCCTTTTCCTAGACCTGTATCTCTCTCTCTCTCTCTCTCTCTCTCTCTCTCTCTCTCTCTCTCTCTCTCTCTCTGTGTGTGTGTGTGTGTGTGTGTGTGTGTGTGTGTGAGAGAGAGAGAGAGAGAGAGAGAGAGAGAGAGAGAGAGATCTAAAAATTCCTAATTAATAGTGGATTCTTGCTTTCCACTTTATGCAACATTGGTAGCATGTTCTTTTAAGCTCTACCTGCCTTTACTCTGGGAAGTGAAGGATCTACCAGCCCCCACCTAGCTTCCCTTGAATTCTTGGACAAAAGACACACACACACACACACACACACACACACACACACACAGTTTGTTTCATTTCCAATGCCTCCTTGGCACAATTGCTAGGCACTGCTATCTCCTGCCTGGAAAAGCATGCCCTTACCAATTTCTTATCTCCATGTCTCCACCAGCCCTAAACTTCAGTTCCTGACCACCCACCTGTAGGAGCAGCTTATGTGGCCACTCTGTTTTAAGATCTCACATGGGTGGTGCACTCTTCTCCCTCCAAAGCATGGCAAAGACTCCTTCTCCTCCCTTGCATCTCTCTCCTCTCCCAGTGACCTAGAAGTTCTGCCTGGCCCTTCCACCCAGTAATTGGCCCTTGGCTTTCTTTACTGACAGATCAAGAACCAAATAGGGATCAGAACCACCAGCTACACCAAGTTATTGAAGAGAACTCTTTTAAAATGTGATCGAGATGCTGAAGAGTAGGTCTTTACAGTTGATGGCTTCTGGAAGGTATGGGGAGGGGAAGAACTCAGTTTTCTTTAAGGTCTGGCCACTTGGAGTTTGACCATGCTCTAGTGACTATATGGGCAACACAAAATGGATTTTTTTTCTTTTTCTTTCTTTCTCTCTCTTTTGGAGCCGAGAGAAGGTTACAAGTTGGGGTTGGGTCTAGGAGTTCTGGGAAGTAAGTGTGATTGGAATGCATTATGTGAATTTCTCAAATAATCAATGGAAATAATATGTTGGAAGAAAAAGAAAAAATGGAAGCTCTCTTAGTATCAAAATAAACTTTAAACCATAGGTACAATTCATGGAAAGTCTAGAAATCTCATTTTTACAAATCCTTTTATAGTGCACATTTATAAAACATTACACGTTTATATATGATTCAGTTATTCTAAGTAGATAAAGCTTAGCAATATTAACATAGACATAAGCAATTAGCCCTATATCTATAAATCAGATTTTGTTAACATGAATGGACCATTAAAATTTTAAGAATTTAAACATGACATGTTATAGCAATTTAAGATCACCTATATATTATCTTTCTTGTTGTAGGTTTTAAAAAAAACCAAAAAGTTATATATAATACTTATATAATTATATTTAGCAATTTTAACTACTCTCTTGACTTAGAAAATATAATACCATAAGAAATAACAGTAATAAATAAATGTATTATTTGTTGTAAGAAAATTTTCTAGGCAATATTTGGGGCCTTTGTTCCTATACCAACAATTTTTTATTGTTGTATAGGTGACCCTCCTTCCCATTTTAGTTTTAAGATTGTATTGCCATAAAACCTTAATGACTCGTATAATTAGGTCTCCCGGAAACCCTTGACATCTGATATAATTGGGCCCTAATCACATATCAGGAGGAACTGGATACTTAGGTAAAGGGTCAGTGACCTTGGCCATCCCCTTGCTTGAAGGACTATTAACACTTAGCAAGTTCACCTGTCATTGTTTTAAGTGGGCACCTGTGGAGCTTTGACATTGGCAGTTGTTTAGCTGAGAATGCAGTGTGCAACTTCACCTTAATAAAGGAGGACTGAATTCAAATCACACGTATGAAATGCTGCCGCAAAGTAGTAATGCCTATATACATACTGGATATACTATTGGGCCTTGCAAATTTCCAGGTAAACCTTATAGAGAACATAAGACCACCTTTATAACTTAGGTAGCATGGAGAGATTTTGTATCATAATCATTATTAAATTTATGTTCACATTGCCTAACAAAATTTAACTGAGGGGGCCCCACTAAAACTATGAAGTTGGAGTTCTCGTTGAGAGACTTTGGACAGACTTTTACCCTTTCCATGTATAAATATTCTGTTAACCGGTTTTATTATAGAAAACTATACACTATGACACAAACAATGGTAGACTATTGAAAATAGTTTACATTTCAGCTATTTTTAAGTACATAGAGTCTTTTACCTGGGAATTCTGGTCAAATTAAAACAGGCCATTATCAAATATTATCCATTCCAAAAAGTTATATGAATCTCTGTAAGACTGAAACCAGGGGTCTCTATGTCATTAGCCAGATTACGTGTATCTCAGATGGAGACAGACAGCCTGAAAATCCTAACAAGTGACTAAAAAGTCAAAATAAAAGCAAGAGCATCCAGGATTGATGAGGCAGAAACAAAGACAGACCAAAGGCATGAGGTTAAAAGGTCCCCAAATCAAAAAGAACTATCCTGTCTTATTTAGGAGAAGCAGGTGTAGAGGCCTAGCAGAAGCACAGGCATCAAACTTGAGGTGCCTAAGTAATGTCAAACAGTCCAGTGTAGCTAGTGCAGAGTGAACAGTAAGAAAGACAGATAAAGTCAGCATTTGAATGGACAGATCACAAAGAGTCAAAGAGCTCACTATACAGACACTGGCGTTTAGTCTGAATGAGCAACTGTTGCAGGACTTTGAGTTTGAGAGTGGCATACTCTCCCAAATGGTCACGCCGGTGCATGAAGTGGAGTTTAAGGTGAGAGGATAGAGGCAAGAGGAGTTCTCACAGTAACGGGAGCATAAAGTGATGGAGCCTTGGACCAGGATGTAGCAGGGAAGGTATCAAGAGGGTGGACCAGACTCAGACCTGGTCTGCCCATTTGCTGACTAGTTGCATGTGGTGTGTGAGAGAGAGACTGACAATGGTTTTAATAGTATCCTAAGGTTCAGGGAGAACAAATCACAGACAACCAAGGTGGAGAAGATTGGGAGCTTAGTGGGGTGGGCTGAGTTCCCCAAGTGAACCTATTGTACCAGTAGAAGTTCTGTATGAACCTACAGGCAGTTGGGAGAGTTGCATTGTCTCTGAACCCATGAAGGTAGGTGAGTTTGCTCATGAACTGAGACAGAGAAATGGGGGGGGGGGGGCACCAAGTGCTAAGCCCTATAGTCTTTCAACGTTCTCAAGCCTGGAGATGAGAAGAAAACAGCAAAGAGACAGAAGACAGAGAGTCAGATGACTTGGAGAAGAGCTAAACAAAGAAAAACAGATTCTAATTTCAGTAAGCGTGTAGTAAAAGACATTCCATTCTCTGATAATATTTGCCTTGCTTCCCCAAATCAATGCACACAGACTCAACAACCCTGAACATTTCTTTTTTTCTCTCTCTCTTTTAATCCCATGCCCAACCATCTCCACCCTGCCTCGAGGTCACTGAGGAACAGACGAAGCAGCAGCCTTCATATTGGGGAGACAGCTGAGATTAACAGAGTTGGTATAACCCATGTTCAAAGGGAAGCTATATATCAAAATATAAACCACAGATTGTACCCCCATGCAACTCTATCAGAACACAGAATGACAGAATGCTCCTGTGACAGAATATCAGGTTGTCACCAGTGTTTAGGAGCCCAGTCAAATGTCAAAGACGGGACTCTGAACTCAGTGGAAAAACCTTCAGATCACAGTCTAGAGTGTCCACCAATGTGAGATGAGAAATCCATTGTCCCTGTCCTATATCCTTACATGAGTTACTTTAAGGAAGTCATAATATATAGGAATCAGAAATACAGAAATAATTTTCAAAGTTTCAACACTACAATTGAACTTGTAACCTGGAAGTTTAACATTATCTATGTTTAATCTCCTAATTAAAAGTGGTTGGGATTTTGGTTGGTTGGTTGGTTGGTTGGTTGGTTGGTTGGTTGGTTGGTTAGTTGGTTGGTTGGTTTGGTTGTCCTGTTGCTTAGTTGGTTAGTTGGTTGGTTGGTTTGGTTTGGTTTTATTTTGGTTTGGTTTGGTTTGGTTTGGTTTGGTTTGGTTTGGTGTTTTGGTTTGGTTTTTTTAAATAGGGTTTCTCTATGTATGTAGCTCTAGCCATCCTGGAACTCCCTTTATAGAAAAAGGCTGACCTCTAACTCAGAAATTTGTGTGCATCTGCCTGAGTGCTAAGATTAAAGTCATACACCACTGCCGCCTGCCTCAAAAGTGTTTTCTGCATGTGCCTATAATCCTGGCTCTTTGGAGGCTAAAGCAAGAAACTATGTGAAGGCACATTGGGCTACACAGAGTGGTGCAAGTCAGTCTGGGTTACATAGTAAGGTCCTGGTATTTTGATTTTTAAGTTGGGGGTTCTTCTTTTTAAAATGTGTACGGCTGTTTTACCTGCATGTGTATCTGTGTACTACATACATTCCTGGTGCCTACAGAGGCCAGAAGAGAACATAAGATAATCTGGAACCAGAGTTATAAACAGCTGCAAGTCATCATGTGAGTGCTAGAGACTGAACTCAAGACCCTGGGAAGAGCAGCAAATACCTTTAAAGTCTCTCTCCAGTCTAGAGATCCTGTGTTTTTTAAATGTTTTGAATAAGGCCTGCTATCCTTCCATTTTAACTCCAAATGGAGCTTGCCGGAAAAGGGAAGAAGGGAAATGAAAGGGGATGATGAAGACAGAAAACCCACTTCCGCTATATCCCACTCACAGGAAGGAAAACGGTCCGGAATCAGAAGGCAGGCAACATTGACTCCACCCGGGGAGTTTCCTTACTGAGAGCTAGCAGTGGGAGCAAGGCATGAGGCTGAGTCAGAAAGCCTCCCTTTGAGGTTTTAAGGGTGCACATGCAAATTTTCTTAGAACTGACTACCAGAGTAAACAGTCTAAACCAAAGGCTTTGCTGATACACAGAAGCCAAAAGGAGAGGAACTGTGCCTATGTTAGGGAGCCGAGGACAGGTTTCTTGCTCAAAGCCTGAAGGTGCTTTAACTTCCCCTCCCACCTTTCCCTCCTCTGTGAACTTCTAACCTTTTGCTCCTACCCAAATGAAGGGACACTGGCCAGCTTAAGTGTGGTGGGCATGGCTCTGGCAGGCCTTGCTCTTGTCCCTTATTCTCCCTTATTCCCTCTGCTTTGCTTAAAAAAAAAAAAAAAAAAAAAAAAAAAAAAAAAAAAGCATTAGATTGCATTCTTAAAGCTAGTCAAAGCTAGTCACAAGGTCTAGTCCCGTATTTGCCCACTTCCTCCTCCAGAGGCTAACTACCAAGGTCCAGCTATCAAAATATTGAGGTCCAGCAATCAAAAGCCCCCTTTGGCTCACCTAATTAACATGCCCAATTAAAATTAAATATGTCATCCTAACATGGGGTTTTCTATTTTACCTCCATTTTTCTATGGATCACATCTATGGGCAAGGTCTATTTAAAGGCAGTCCTTTGTCCCACTCTGGAAAAAAATCCTACAATCTCTGCCTTGTTTCCTTCCCCTCTCCCTCTTCCCCTGTCCCCTGTATTTATCTCTTATTCCCTGCCTTCTGTTCCTCTCTGGCAAAGAAATCTCCTTTGTGCAGAGAACTTAGTCTTGGGGGTCCTGATCAATACCATTTCTTACTCTAAGTGTATGTCTCATCCAGAAACTTCTCCAGTACTGAGCAGTATTCAGAGCTCTATTCTTCTTCACACCTTATCATTTTTAAGACAGACAGACAGACAGACAGACAGACAGACACACACACACACACACACACACACACACACACACACACACACACATATATATATATATATATATATATATATATATATATATATATATATATATATATATATCTGTGTCGAGGGTAAAGGAGAATTGTGTATAGAAAACACTGTCCAGAAACCTCTTTGCGTCAGGTAAGAGCTGAGCAAGTTCAAAAGCAGCAAAAAAGCATGTGGAGCTGCGACAGACAGAGGAAGGGAGAGAGTGATTTTTGAGTGAAACTATATTACAAAATCCCTATTTAATTCTCAGCTCAGTTTAATGGTACCAGGAGTGTCAGGCACCAGAGCGCTGAGGTCCTATGGTATGCATGACTTTCAAAAATTACTCTGATTCGTACATGGAGTGTAGATGAAAGAGGGGAGAGTCACAAGTCCAACTGGGAGGATCTTCTTGCTTCAGGTGACAGATGAGAAAGAAGAAAACAATTATCAAGGGCAGATCAAAAGCCAGACATGCCAGGATTATCGACTCTAATGAGACCAAAGACTAGTTTGTATTGCTTATGTGACTTACAGATGAATCACAGTGGCTGGAGGTCCAGGATTAGGAAAGACACATTTTCTCGTGTGCAAAATTCACCCAGCAAGTGTTAAATAAGTATCTATCATATAGCAAGTGCTAGACTGCTCACCAAGGCTTCAGAAGGCTATGAAACAAAACCCTGGCTTTTTTGGGAGCTTGTATTCTAGAGGAGAAAGGAATACTAAATAAACGAACAAAGTAATAACATCCATAAGTGTTATTTTAAAAGAACAAGAAGAAATTGGCTTGACATGAGAAACCTCTGTTTCAGTTGTTGATTAGGGTTGTCCAAGTGACTCAAAAAAATAGATTATTGCTTTTACACTTGGTTGCCTCTCAGGGATTAAAGATAAACCCCTATTGTTGAAGACACAATGTACTTCAGAGCTAGGTCTCAGGAGACAAACACTAGATTGATCCCTAAAGCTTCCTTTCTGTGCTCTAGCTTTCATAGTACCAGAATGTATTGTGTCTGCTGCCATGAAAGGAAGGCAACAGGTATAACCAGCTATGAGTCACAACAGTTACCAGCACAGGAAGTAATCCCTAAGAGTGCAATTGTGGCACCCATAGATGGTGGTAACCAACAGCTTTCTAATTAGACTTAAGGCCCACTCATCAGTAGGAAATCCCCACCTGATATTAGAAACTTTGCCAGCTGCATGAGATTAGTGAAGTGATGAATCTTAAAAGGGAATCTACCACTACCAATTTAGTCAGCTAGAAAACCCCTAACTGCACTGTACATTCTAGCCTTACACCCACAAGTGTTAACTCATTCATCAAAGAAGTTTCTCATTATGGCAGACATCACCTTAGAAAACCACCACTAGTCAGAACACAAAAATCAATGGACTATATGGACATCCAAAACACAACTCCTGGAACTAAGGCTCAGAGAACATCACAGAAAATCTGCCATTTGATTTTGTCTGCTAGAAATGGCATGAAAGAGATAACTATGACACTTCAACAATACAACTGCTTAAATAAGACCTAAACAATGGAAGAGGAAAATCTTACAGGTTCTCACTCACAGACAAAGAACTACAGAACTTCAGTGATGGCTGACAAAGCAAGAGTTAGCCTCTCCCAGGGATAAGACCCCCTACTTGGTTAGCCAGTACAAGATGGCCAGCGCCAAAATTATAAAAACATTAGCAGCAAAGATGGAATCATCAGGTAGTATGCATTGACATATGTGTATGTACATCATATATATATATATATATATATATATATATATATATATATATATATGATCAAAATGAACATCAATTTGTAAAGGAGTAAGCAGGACATAGGAGAGATTGAAGGAGGAATGGGAAAGGAGGAAGTAATGTAATTCTATTTTAGTTTTTAAAAACAGCGGAACTGGCTAACAGGTTCGGGTTCCCTAGAAACCAAAGTATAAAAAGAAAACTTACGGCTAAGGCTTGAAAGAGAAGGCGCCATTTCAGGGAAGTAAAAGTGAAAGGAGTAGAAAGCAGAGTAGGGAAGAGAGGAAAGCAGATGCAAGGATGCTTCCAAGGAGTCCAGATTTGCATCAAGTAGCAACTGGTTCTTCATATCTGTCTCTTCTAAAAACATCACTTCTCGGAGCAGAACATTGCAGGAAGGTCAGCAGCTAAGCCTTTGTCTCCCCAACAGTTCATCTATTTAAGTGCTTCATAAAAGGCCTGTATTTCCAAGTTGGGTCACCTGGACCCATTGGGCGACTGGAGAAACTAGTTCCTTCTTCAGCCCAGTTACATCAAATCTGAAGCACACCACACCACAGAAAGAAAGGTAATAATGTAGAATGAAAAATCCAAACACTGAAGACCAAATATATGACGTTGATGACTTATAAGGCCAGTTTCCAGCATCAACAAGGTTAGATTACATCTCTGATTAATGTTATCAATTCTGCTCTGTCCCTTCAGTGGTCTAATTATGACCTTGATGGATGACCCGGTTCAACCTCTACTTGATAACATTTATGGGCATCTGGGGAGTGCTGTAAAAGGTAGGTATTTTTGAGGCAAAATATTGACTGAACCAGGATTTTGAACAGAACTTCTGGATTAAAACACTCATAGTTAACAAGCCTTTCCCTCCTGAACTGAATGACCCCAGTCTTCAGCTTTCTAGTCTTCCAGACTTCAATGGTATCTGGATGAGGTCGCCTCTATCACTGTTAGATTCCTGTGGCAGGGAAGTTCACCTTTCTGGGTACACTCTTTGGAATTCTACATTTTTGAACCTCTAAAATTAGAATGTTGAAAACTAGTCAACATTCCTTGTTGATGATATCATGGGCATAGAGGTAGAAAATTCTCTTGTGGTGTAGATTGTTCTATATAGTCAAGTACCCTCATGTTCCAACACAAACACACACATACGGGGGGGGGAAGCAGGAAGGTAAATGCTCCCTAATCAAGGACTTCTCTACCAAGATGAAAGCAAACACACTGGAATACTTTTCTGATACCTTTATAATCTGAAAGTAGCTATGCCAAATATCAGTAAATTGAAGTCCTTAATCATCTAATCATAGCATAAACAGAGAATGATCTAATTTCTGTTTCTTTAGAAAATGAGGATACTAATATCAACATCATGAATAAGTCTATCAGAAAGTATGGAAATAAGTTCCTTGACATAACTCTAACAATCTAAAACAGATCATTAACATTCTTTTTTTAAATTGAACAACTTGAAAAAACAGAGATAAATGTACAGATTTTAAAAGCATTTTTGCATAAAAGTATATGAATACATTTTTGTCAGTACTTGATTTTTTTTTAAAGGTTTGATAGTATGCATTAAAATCTTACTAGTTACAATGAGCATAAAGCTCATGTAAAACAAAATGTAACCTGGAAATAGTCAAAGTTTTCTTGGTGTGTAAGGATTAAGCATAATGATTTTTCTTTCTTTCTTTCTTTCTTTCTTTTTTTTTTTTTTTTTTGGCCATTGTTTTTCTTGAACTTCATATGGCTTGTGAGTTGTTTCTGGGGTGTTCAGAGCTTTCTGGGGTTAGTATCCAATTATCAGTGACTGCATATTATGTCTGTTCTTTTGTGACCAGGTTATCTCACTCAGGATGATATTCTCTAGATGCTTCCATTTTCTTAAGAATTTCATAAAGTCATTGTTTCTGATAGCTGAGAAGTATTCCATTGTGTAAATATACCACATTTTTTGTATCCATTCATCTACTGAAGGACATCTGGGTTCTTTCCAGCTTCTGGCTATTATAAATAGAGCTGCTATGAACATTGTGGTGCATGTGTCTTTGTTGTATGTTGGAGCATCTCTGGGGTATATGCCCAGAAGTGGAATAACTGGGTCTTCAGGTAGTACTATGTCCAATTTTCTGAGGAACCGCCAGACTGGTTTCAAGAGTGGTTGTACCAGTTTACAACCTCACCAACAGTAGAGAAGTGTTCCACTTTCTCTGCATCCTCACCAGCATATGCTATCACCTGAATTTTTGATCTTAGCCATTCTGACCAGTGAATGGGCAGAATCTCAGGGTTGTTTTTATTTGCATTTGCCTGATGACTAAAGATGTCGAGCACTTCCTTAGGTGCTTCTCAACCATTCAATATTCCTCAACTGAGAACTTTTTGTCTACACGCAAGGGTCTTCTGGGTGGAAACCGAGTCCCTACGGCAGAGTTCCTGCTTCCCTGAACCAATGGGGCAGGGCGCACTTTCTGCACGCCAGGCCTAGCCCTCTCTGCACCCCAGCTGCTTGCAGTACAGTCTCACAGGCCTGTGTCCCTGGGTCTCTGCTGTTCCCGGTGCCAAATTGATCATTGATCATTAACATTCTTAAAAGAGTTAGTTAAATATTTAACTACCTTTGGTTTATATAATTTGCCCCACTAAAAAAAAAAAGAGAGAGAAATAAAACCTGAAATCTTGGTGGTGAGTTTAAAACCAGTAGAAGATGAAATTATTCTACACTTCTCGTCTCCAGCAAGAACAGCTAGTTGGGGGATAGATGTGGAATTCATTTGAACGAGGAAATGGGCCCAAATGTTCCATCAGCCATCACAGGAACAGCAGTGGAATCGATGGCTGGGAGCCAGCGCCCCTCAGTCACATCTCTGATTGGTCCAGTAACATAATCCACTACATGTCAGTCAGTCTCATTTAGCCAAACCCACAACTATGAAATCCTATGCATGTCAAGGAACTTGTGTACCCGCAGTCTTAAGTGGGTGAGAGACAGAAACATTGCCTGGGATTGTTACAGGGGATGTTGTTTATATTTTATCAGTCTTAAATTTTACTTTTGTTACCGTCATAGTGTTTGTAATGTTGAGTTTGTTTGGGGCTGGGGGCCTTGCTTTAAGCTACTCTGCTTTCTCTCCTTGGCAAGTATGTGATCTTAATATCGATTCTCAAATAGTCTAAACTCTCCACTGGCAACTTGTATATCCTGGGAAGTTGGGCCGCGTTCCATGTGTTGCCTTTGAAATGTGAGCACAGTGCCGTGACTTCACATTGCGTGAGCGTGCCAGCTAAGCTGAGGCTGAGGGATCCAGCCATGACAGGCGGTCCTTTCATCCAGCATGCTTCAAAACTGTCATAAATTATTGCTGTTGGATGTATTGCCAGGATTCTGAAGCCAATTTTCCTGGGTAAGCGGATTTGAGGAATATCCACTACCACCCTACTACTCAATTAGCTAACCAATATCTCTCCTCTCTGTGACAGTGGCTTTATACCATAGCTTCTGCCTAATGCAGCAGAACCATCATTTTACTTTTTGAAGGCTGAAAAAAAAGATAAACCATGGTGCCAGAGCTGTAAAGCTAAAGACGAAAATAAGTCAAACCACTTCAAAACTACTTTTAGAGTTTCAGTCTATCTAGACAGTAGTTCCGAAATGGAAAGAAACCTCAATTTTCTTACCTTCATCTTTGAAACCTAAAGTAGGCAGGAAGCCTGACTATATAGAACACCCATGCCTTTGTGGATAGAAAATGCAAGTAGCATCTCACATTAGCTTGGCTTTAAGTTACTGAATAGATTCCGTTGATTCCCGTGATCTCCACACCTTCATTCCCCATGTTTAGATCTTCCAAAGAGACTCAGATGTTTTCTTCATCAGAGCAGGATAGAACCAATCCTCACATTACAGGGTGGAAGAATCGAAAGCCTTGTCAATAGCCCCTTTAAGTAAACAAATCTCCAGTTGGTTTGATGGGGCAAATGTTCAGCTTTTCACATGATTTTTGCTGGAGCACCATGACCAATGTGTTTCTTTGATACATGAAAGAAGCTTCACAAAACACACTGTTTAAGGAGCAGGAGCCCAGGCTGCAAACATGGTCTGCTTTGTTCTTCTGGCAACTGGTTCCTGTCTAAAACATTTCTCCATTGTAAGGGTCTGTCTTTTCTCCTCCAGCCACAGCCCTGGAGCTACAACAACAGGCTCATGATTTTTTTTTTTTTTTAGATACCAGAGTTATGAATACACTTTTATGAATATTTTCCTTTGAACTCACTTCTCTTGAAGCAGAAAAGTAGCCGTATGTATTGCAAGGTTAACACTCGTAGGCAAAACATACAAATTGTTCCGCTGGGGGCTTTAAAATGCTCCAGAAGGCACGGTGGAAAATCCCAGATGCAGGATAGTGTGCTTGAAGCACTGCCTCAACAGATGCAGGTCTCAAAAAGCAATGTTTCTGACAGGCGTGGACTGCGCGGAACGTATTTCAGAGAGATTGCTATCAAAACCCATGTCCCACATGTCTCTCTTTATGACATGATTGCTTCTCTTCGGTTCACACAGACTCTTGGTGAGATAGAAAGGAAGCAAGCCTTTGCAGCTTTAAACTGCTTACGGGCTTGCTCTCCCCGTATCCCATTTCAACACATCCTCCAGTCCCCTCTAAAAACAATTCTATGAATGACAACTCAACGGATTATAGTAGATCTCCTATTAATTTCACTCTGCCTCAAAAGGAGCTTAATCCTTTCGGCTTATAATTCTGCATGCAGCAATGTTGTTCAGATTCCTGACTAGACTTACTTCCCTGCTGCCTGTTATTGCTTAAACCATGAACCATTAATGTGACGATTTATTTTCTGACGTAGAAACTGTATCTTTCACAAACTCCTTTTAACTATTTTACTGTCATATTAAAAAATAATAATCTGGAAAACTCAGCTCCCTTTAATCCTGCTTTGTGGCTTAGATTTCTTACTCCTGGAGCTGCTCGAGTTTGGTATCAGTTTGTGCTCAGGCTGATGCAAAAATAGCCTTTAGTGTGGCGGGGAAATAAATCTGCACAGAAATGACATGCCTTTGATGGCTAACACTGTGAAGTGAATCTTAGCAACAAAGTGGCTGAGAAATGTGACCCGGGCTGAGGGAATGCCCTGTGAAATGTTCAGCATGCAGCTGTCACTTTATCTAACATGATATGGAAAGTTCTAGACCACAGAGTATGTGTGAGCTTTAAAGCCAAATTCTAAACGTCTGGGTTAAGATTCCACTGTGGCTGTATACTGGTTCTATGACTTTGAAGAATATACTTAGCTGTTCTATGCACCATAAAATAACAGTAGTGATGCCACCTACCTCTTGAGGTGATGTGAGAGTTGAATTGGTGAACATATGTGAAGTATTTCTAGCACTTTCTGTCACACAGAATCATTGCTCTTGATGGGGAGGTAGCTCAGTTGACAGAGGGCTTGCCTAACATACTCAAAGCCTTGATATTCCATCCCCTGCACCTCATAAACTACATGCAAGGAAGCATGTCTGTAACCCCTGCCTGTAATCTCAGGTGGAAATAGAATAGCCAGAAGCCCAAAGTCATCTCACCTACATAGTGAGTTCGAGGCCAAGGTCAGCCTCCCCTAAATGAAACCATGTCTCCAAAGGGAGGGGGAGGGCTAAGTGAGACTGGGTTTCTCAGTGGGTAGAAACACTTGTTCTTGCTGAGGAACCCAGGTTTGGTTTCCAGCACCAACATGGTAGCTCACACACATCTGTAACAGTTCCAGAGAATATGATGCCTTCTTCTGATCTCCCAGAGCATCAGGTACATGCATTGTGTACAAGCACACATAGCACGGCAAACAGTCGTACACATAAAATAAAATAAGTAAAGTTAAAAAAACAAATTTAAAGTAAGTTACAGAGGCACAATATCCCTTATAATCCTAAAAACAACACTGTAAAAGAAATTCTGAAAAATTTAATGGTGTAAAATATGAAATTATAATGTTTTATATATGATAGTGACTATATCATTATGCATAATTATGTAATCACATAACTAAAACTACGTACTTTCCTCGTCCTACCTGGAACTTACATTTTAGCAAGCAAATTACTTTCCATTACTTTTACTGTTATTCAACCTAAAATCAAAAATACTTCTGAACTCAGTCAATTCATGTCACTCTCTACCTACCCTTACTTAGAATAACTACTCCATTTCTGCCCTGAACATAGTGGCCCGCAACTAACTTCATTTATCTGAAATGATCAATTTTCCTAAGTGTTCATTTGATCGAGATAGTTATTTATAAGTAACTGCTTTCTATCTCCAAAGATAACCCATGATGCCTACATATCTCCAAGAAAAAAAATGCTACTATCTACCAAGCCCAAAGACCAGAAAAACTAATTGCAAAAAAAAAAAGTGTCATACTTTATGTGCTGTGGTTATAATTCCTTAATATTAACTCTTGAGGCTATAGTCCATGGTCTTTTTCTATTTTTATCTCAACCCAAGATGCAAACAGCAAATACATGTCTTATACTTACCTTAGTAGGAGGAACCCCTAAATTAGAGATAGAGTTTGATTCTACCTAAATAAGAAATATTAGCAATAAAACACAAGAGTAACCAAAGAGGCAATAGTTATTCTGCTGATGCAATAGGATTATACTTTTGTACCCTTTCCAACGGCTTCGTCATCAACTATATCATCTTTACAAAAGTAAATGAAATGTATAAAAGTCTATGACACTGGGCCATGCATTAAAATGTAAATTTTCTCATTTATTGATATGGAAAACAATTCATAATATACAATTTGGTTCAGACTTTAATTTCCAAGAGTTAAATTCCACAAAGTTTTTGTAAAGAAACTTAAGGACTGTCAAAGCACTCGGATATGTTGCATTACATGTAACACACTATATAATATCACATATATTATATATGTGCCATACAACATTGTATTTGTGTATTGTTTACAAGTCTATGATATTGGTAAGTGAATCTAACATCATCTTAAAAAATCTTCATCCAAAAGAGTTTCAAAATTATTTTTTTATTTCTTTACCTGTTTCTTTCTTGTCTCTAGAGGAAAATTAGTGAATTTTAATTCTACTAGAATTTCATTCATCATAGAATTCTACAATTTGCTGAGCATGTAGTCAAAGACAACTACAGAGTGATTCTATGGGACACACAACATCTGGAATCAGATTGTTTAAATGATATTTTGAGGTTGCTGTAGAAGCAATTACCAGAAACTAAGTCTAACTATTACAAGTGAAGATATTCCAACACAAAGACTTGGATGATTTTGTTGAGATTGTCAATGGTTGACGCATGCAGGTTTTCTTCATTGTCATCCATGCTGTGCCAGACTTCAGGGAAAGGAGAAGCTATCAGATGAAGAACTGGGACACCTGCAGGAGAGAAGCAACTTGTGAGTAAGAATTCCCAAGGGGGTGAGCTAGAAAGTGACAGGCAAAGAAAGACCTGTGTCTTTTACTCCACTTGATAAGTCACTGTTTCACAAACACGTCTTCATGGTTATGAGCACTTCAAGGCTTGGCAAACAAATGTCAATTGATCCAGAAAGAGATGATAAGGTACTCATTGCCAGCAAAGCTCTTGTTCCAGGAGTAGAAAGGCAAGACCTTGCCTATGTGGAGTTTATATTCTCATGGAGAAATAAAGGACACATACAAGACGTAATCATAGGCAATGCTAACGTTTTTCAAAACTAACAAAACTGGGTATGGGGTAAGGATGGAGGGCAGGCAAGGGAACCGAACAAATAAAAAGCTACTTAAAGCCAGGGAAGAGCCTCTCCAGAAGCTAACATTTAGATAAAGGCACAAGCCCAAAACAAATCAGGCCGGGCAAAGATCTAGGAATGAGCATCTTGGGTAGCAATATTTCGAAGTGTAAAGATCATGAGGCTTGAGCTAAATAGGGAACACAAAATGGCCAATGTGGTCAAATCACACCAAGAAGTCAGAAGCAAAGTAAGAGATGATCTTGAAACAGAATCAGAAAATGGAATTCTTTTAAGGCCATGGTAAAGACTTTCCATCTTACTCTACACAACAGCAAACCAGAAGATTTAAAACAGTAAGTATTAGCATAATTTGATTTACTATTTTAAAAGATAATTCTATTTTATGTGCAAAAAAAAAGAGAAGCAATAATAAAATTTAGGCTACCAAAAAGTCACTTAGTTAACTTAGACTTTCACATTATGACACAGGATAGCTTTCACTTTTTTAGTAATTTGTTTGTTTTTGTTTCCGGTACATTGGTGGTCTGCTTCCATGTGTGTCTGTGCAAGGTGTTAAATCTCCTGGAACCGGAAGTACAGACATTTGTGAGCTGTCACATGGGTGCTAGGAATTGAACCCAGGTCCTTTAGAAAAACAGCCATTGCCCTTAACCACTGAGCCATCTCTCCAGCCCCCAGAATATCTTTCTTACCAACCAGGATACATGAAAGTTGAATGGAGGGCAAGAATATAGCTTAACTTTATGCAAGGCAAGGCAGGATGTCAGAGGATTCTGGGATTTCCTAATTTTATAGAATGTATATGGAGAAACAAAGATGCTGTCAAGATTTCAGATTGTCTTTCATGAGAAAAGAGAAGACATGAATGAAGAAGATGTCATGAACAAATTAATTGGTTTATTATACTTAATTATTCCCGTCACTCCTAGATTGTTGCAGATTGGGAGAAATGGGAATTATTGTGTAAGTCCAGATTTGTATATAAGATTCAACTTAGATAGTTGTCTTTAAGACTTAAACACGAATGAGTGCACACTACAGAAAAGAAACTCAGAGAAACTCATTGGAACTTAAGAACTTAAGCATTGCTGACTTGAGCGGCTGGATAAATGTAGATCATTTATGAAAAGGGCAAGATGAGGAAAAGAACATTCCATGACGCACATTCTTCCATGTCGTTGAACAACAGTGGGCTCTATCATTCTATCGGATAACTCACAGAAAGGGCTGATAAAGGGACGGGCTTTTGTTTCATTTTATTCTGTTTGTATTTATTAGCTTTAATTTTTTATACAATATATTTTGGTCACTTTCTTTCCCCTTCCTCAGCATCTCCAAGATCGTTCCCCTACTTCCCTACACTCCCAATTTCATTTCTCTCTCTTTCTCTCTGTCCCTCCCTCCCCACTCCCTCCCTCTCACAAAATCAAAACAAAAGGGCAAAAAATACCGAAACAAAACAAATAGAAAGCAAGTGAGCATGCACGTGCAACGTGCACATGCGCGCACACACACACAATGGAGTCCATTTTGTATTGGCCAATGGAGCCTACCCTTGAGCCTTGAGGATGGTCAATATACACAGCATCTCTCCACTGGGGGAAATCCCCTCTCTCGGTGGGTATAAACTGCAAATAGCTTCTGGGTTAGGGATGGGACTTTTTAGTTAGGGGCATGTCCAAGTACCTGGTAATGTTAATGTATTACAAGCTGCATCTGAATTAATATAGACTAGATGAGGGTGTATATAGATGTTTTTCTTATTATTTAATTTGGTTTAATCATCAAACATTTATCTCATAGATATAAATCTATAAGACACATTTTGGCTAAAACTTATTTATAGCAAAATAAGTATGTTTCCTTTTAAAAAATAGGCTCTCATTCAAATTAATTTAGTGGCTATTTAGATCTTTTAAAATACTTTTATACGGGTCAAAGTATTAATGTTAATTAATATTAATTTAATTCATTCAACCTTGATGAAGCATGAGCTTAGGGATTGAAGGTATACCAACATTATTCATGCTTTATTTGTTTCTCAAACATATGCAGCAGTTGGAGACCTAGAAATTTTTACCATTAAGGAAAACGATCTAATGGCACCAGGTTGCTAAGTAAAATTTGGGGAATAGGAAGATTCTTTTTACATTAGCCAGTGGTGACTGCAGAGACTCATAACTGGCTAAAATGAGGAGAATAAATTGTGTTGAATGTTCAGCCATGATGTACATTAGACATTTATATCATCTAAGACTCAGTAAGCATCAAGGAAGAAGGGTGCTCAAGATGGAAGAAACGGGAAGGATGGGAGAATGGGACAAAATGCAAGTACAACGAGGCCACCACACTCTTGAACTCACAACAGCCGTGACGTTTACAAGATCTTTGCAAGACTGGGCCCACAACATGGTGTCATGGAGAGGAGAAGATCTCATGAGGCCTCACCCCTCTCTGAAAAGTTATATGTAGTTATGATGGTTGTTGTGGGAAGGAGAGACATATACTTCAGTGGTGAACCTACTAGAAAGGCGCCCATACTTGTGTAAATAAACTCTCATCCACTCTCCTGTAAGCAACCCTAGCAAAACCCACTGGGTCCTTTAAAAATGCATGAAAGGGGCAGGGAGATTGTTTGGGAAAGGGGAAGGAGGCAATAAGAGAGGAAGGAGACAAGAGAGGGCAAAGAGAAAGAAATATAATCAAACTACATCATATACATCTATAAAAACAAAACACTATATACAATTAACATATAATACTGTAAAAGAAAAAAAGAATGTGGAAATAATGGTTTAAATTTATTAAATGCACATAAAATATAATAAATACAGTAGACGCAGTAGAGAAAACACAGTACACACACACACACACACACACACACACACACACACACACAATTACCTTTTCTTAAAAATGGAATGTGGTCATCCTGGATAATATTTCCATAACCAAAATTCTGAAAATACTTCCTCTCCAAAGAATGATCCTTGAGCAAACCCAATTCATAGAGTTCCTGTTCTGCAGACAACAATCAGACAGTAGATGAGCATCTAATTTTCTCTGTTCAAGACTCAGGATACATCTTATTTAGGGAGCTTGAAATCTTATCACACATGAAATTTTTCTTTAGAGATGTATCAGCAAATATAGCCACATCTATGACAGTAAGAGTCTACACTGCACCTGTGTATGCTTTGGAGTAGAGATGACTAGAAACAAAGAGTCACACATGACAGTGGCGGTGCTGGTGAAAACCTTTTTAAGATGCTCAATAGAGCAATAGAGATTGAGGAAGACAAAGTAAGAGTCAAAGCTGTTGGGAGAACTCAGATGCAGATGTTCATAGATCCAGGTGGTGCATGGGGAATGCCTACGGAGGGTGTGGGGCTTAAAATGGAATATGCAAACAGAGCAGGATGAACTATAGCAACTGGCCACCCTGTGGGGAAAGCACTACTGTGACCTCTATCACTGATTCTCAAAGTGTGGCACCTGATCAGCAGCTTCAATGTCACCTGAGAACAAGGTAGAAATGCAAATTAGCTGGTACTACCACCTTTGACTTAATGAATCAGAAATTTAGGGTACAGCCCAGTAATCCATGCGTTAGCATGAACTTGGGGGATTCTGGTGTGTTCCGAGGTTTGAGAACCATTGACTTACCTACACTACCCATCACTCTTGTTATCTTATAGCACACAACTAATGTGCATAATCCATGTGCTGCTTGTTACAAAATGGTAAGATATCATGAGATGATAAAACAAGGAAATTATTCTCTGGATAGCTGTTTATTTTTGTGATAGTTAGATTTCAGGGGTAAAATTGACTCAAGTAGGAAGCAAGTGTAATGGGATTTTAAGAACACTGAGAAAGATCCAACTACCGCCAACTATAAGATTCCTATCTATCAATATTTGTATTTCCTTAACCATGGGTACATTTTTTATACAAGTAAAGAAATGGTTAAAAATGTAAATTCCACAAATGAGGACAGCACAATAGATTTTAATCTCAATAAGGTACAACTTATTGATGTGTGCATTTCAGAAAAGGAAATAAGGGAGGCACGTAGAGTCCTTGGTGGGGAAAGACAAAGGAAGAAAATAGAAGGAGACATTTAAGATGGAAAATTAAATTAATATCTTTTGGCAACATTCCTAAGAATCTATAAATGTAGTGTTTTGGCCTTTGCATTTCAAAATAGAATTCCACCTAAGAAACTAAACTTGGCCTGCTGAAGAATTAGAAATAATAAACTAATTGGTAGGGTAAGACAAATGCCAGCAAGGTATGTTAAATATTTAAATAGCACATTTAAACCATAAACTGTGAGTTTTAAGGTGTAGCGCTTGCCAGAAGGAAGAAACAGCTCTTTAGTACTGCAATGCTTACCAATTGCTTGAAGTCTAATAAACCATCTGGTAGTCTTGGGGAAAAAATTAGGAAATGTTGGATTTGCAGCTCCAATTAAATCTAGTAAGACCAACAGATCCTAAGAGAAAAAAAAATACTGCTTTGTCATAATCACCCAGGCATGTTTCAGACCCATCAACAGAGAAAAACAGTCAAAATTAAACACATTTTAATAATAAAAAATCACACCAAGAGCTTTTTAAATGAAAAGAGGTTTAGTAACATTTTAGAGAACATTGTAGATCTTGCTTATGCAACATGGATACATGGGGATGTGTTATGCATCAAAGTAGCATAATTAAGAACAAACTAAAAAGGGAGATTTGGGGATTGTTTTACGGTTTGAGAAAAGAATACATTTTTTGTATGTTCATGTGGGAGTTCAAACCTGTCTAGTATCTGCCATTGTAATTGAGAATTTTTAAGTTTAATCTGTAATGATAGGTGAGCATGACAGAAACTGTGACTCACACAGCATGTTAAAAAAAAATTCTTTTAAAGGAAAATATATACATCTCGCTACTTGATCGCTATCTCCTTGTATAGCAAACAAGGAATTCAATCCAGCTACTCTCTAAAGCCTCCTAGTTATACTATTCCAAGTTAAGCCAATTTCTCTTAGCTTATTTTAGCCATAAAACATCAGCAGGCTTAAGGACTCACTTCCTGAAGACCACCACCTAGACTAAGCCTCTTGACTTAGCAAAGTAAGCGAATACTGTATGGGTAAGTGCCTACTATGAAACCTGACTTATACTGGATAAAGATTCTCAGATTTCAAGATTCCAAAGATATGGTATACATGAATGATAAATACATACGCATATGTATAATTGATATACATATTTATTCATTTGAAAAAATGCTTGTTTGAACTAGGAATGTATTCATGACATTAGGTAAGTCTCTGAGAAATAGATTGGCCTTTCCATCACTGTGGATCATATATCTGGAATAATAAGTAACTACTAATTATCTGCATCTCCTCTCATTTGTCTGAACCCCTTTGAGGCACTGAGGCACAAATGAACGAATGAAATGATGACCACATGCCTTTGACTCACAGTGAGCTGTCTGATACCTAAGAAAGTCACGCTCACGTAAGGAGTGCTGGGGAATCTAGAGGACACTGGTTGCTTATCTGAGTCATAGGACAACAAGCAGGCATGCGTGAAGGCAGGGTTGGAGGTTTAGGAAGAGTGTCAGAGACAAATGGAGAACACTGGAAGGAATGATGTCCCAAAGGTAGCTTAAGCTGGGGGTGGTCTGGACTTGGGGAGAGAGTGAAGATCAAGTATGGGAATAGAGTCACAGGAGGGGATTGACTGGTAGGCCACAGGAGGAGGTTGGATGGAGGCTGGATGCTGAACCCACTATTTAGTAATAGCAGCAGAATTTTAAGGCATCCTCAAAATGTCTGTACCCTCACATCATAAATGCTACGTCAACCTTCCACATCAAATTAAACATCCACACTGCAGTCGCTATACTGCTTTATCCCTCTCTCTGTCCTCTGTCCTCCCTGCCCTGGAGTTCCCAGCCTTCTCTGCCTGATGAAGGCTTTTCTTTCTCCATCTACACACTGTTGTGTGGGGCTGGGATGGGAGTGTGCTCTCACCAAACAATACCAAATCTAATGGCTCCTTAATCTAATTTTACATCATTTTTAATTAAGCTCAGCCAAACACAGCTTCTAACACAGAATCGTTCTATTTAGGTCTGGGATTCCTCAAAAATACAGTGCTTGCCAAGGAATGCTCCAAAATAAACAGTGCTCCGAGGATTTCGTGGCACTTTTAGGTCTTTACTTGGTCTTAGCAGCCTTTTCTCTGGAGACAGGGACTGAGTTTCAGAGCCAAGGTAATTACTTAGACTAACCATGCCATCCAGTTGGTTGGTGCCTCTTGATCCAGGAGGGTGAGGGCTTGATGCCATCTTCTGAGCTAAGTGCCGAGACCCATACAGAGAATCTTGAGGAGACCAGTGAAGAAAAGCCTCTTCACCATCAAAGAAAATTAGCTGGAGTGAGAGATCTGGCCTGGAACCAGAGACATCCTGGTTTATAAAAAAAAGAAAAGAAAAAAAAAAAAAAAGAACAATTTGAAAAATAGGATAAAACCAATGGAAACTAACTTCAACGAATCACAGACACCCAGACAATATATTTTAAAAAGCACTTAGTGAGGACATGTTGACCTGGATTGTCTTCAGGGATCTCTATGAACAGTATATCTTCAAGATGGGTTCCTGACAATCATCCGTGGAAACAAAGAGCAAACAAAATGCGCCAGTGAATTAAAAATTCACATTCTTTCCTAGTAACCAGGCAGGAAGACAGATGTTCCACGAAGCGAAGAGGTCCAAGCAAATAAAGACCACTTCCAACCCAAAAATCATCATTCTCCTTCTAAAACAAAATGCCTTCCATGTGCCCTTACTCCTCAGTAAGCTGTAGGGCTGCTGTGATGGATGCTGTGACCAGCCTCTCCTGGGACGCACCTCCTCTGAGCACACCATATCCCCTGACTACCTATTCAGACACCTGAGCCTCTGTGTAGGCCACCACCTCCACAGCTCCCCAGAAGTTAGCCGAGGCTGCTGTAAAACCTGCACTGCGACTCCATTTCTTGCTCCTCCTAATCCCATCTCCTCCCTCTCCCTGCTGCCAGTGTTGATCCAAGGCCACTCCCTACTCACTGGCCTAAATGCTCCTCAGGTGATGTTCCACCTCAGAAGGTGCTTCCTGGGAACCCAACCTAAAACAACTGGGCACCTCTCACCTTACTGGAGTCTGAAATGTGTGATCAAATCAAAGTTCAAGAGTCTGCCCTAGGACCACTGCAGAGACATAAACAATAATTATTGCATTTCTTTAAGAAGCCTATACTTTTGGTGAGTTAGCAGAGAGAAAACAAATATATAAGGATGATATGTAATATGCCGGGGGCTCGAGTGGGAAACATGCATTCATGGAAGGAATGAGAAATGGAGCCTTTGGAACACCAAGCAAGGTTTTAAGAGAGACAGTATTGGAGAAAACTAAAAAGGTTTGCATTTTTTTAATCTGACTACAACTCTCCTGTACAGATCAGTCCCTTTGGTGTTCGAGCCTCCAAGCCCACTTAATCTCACCTCTTCACAGCTATGCTACTCAAATGACCCTATGCTCTCCATTTTTGGCCAGATTTCTGGCAGTCCTTCCCTTAAATACACCATCAGCTCCTTTGCCTCTCTCTTCATAGTCACACTTTCATGGAAGAGAAGAATAGCCTGGAGTACCGTTCTCTACCTGCTCTGTGACTATACTCAAGACACTGACGCTGAACCTGGCTAGGAAAAAGAGTGAACCGTCATGCCATTTCCCAGCTTAAAACCCACAAGCAGCACTAATTTTGATACGGCTGTTCTGTACTGTGCTGTATACACACAAACACAGTCGTGCTGTGTTTTCTGGGTTCACTCACTCACCCTGAGTATTTCACACTTTTCCTTTCTGTTACCTGCAGCTCCCCAGCTCAACCATGCTCACTCCCAAATCATGGCCTGGATTTCTTCTTGCCAGTCTCCTTAGACACCAGTCTTGCTACATATGCACTAAATTCCATTTCTTCTTGTCTGCTCAAGGGCATTGTTTTATCAAATGCCATTTCTCCTACATCAGGGATTCTGTCTCTTCTGGATAGTTCTATGGGTTTGCTATCTTTGTTAACTGTTGGCCTTTCTTTCCATTTGTAGGAAACTCACTGAAAAAGTTTTATATGTGCAGTGTTCTCAAATCACAAGAAAATTTGTGTGTCTACTGCCAAAGCCTGGGCAGGGAGACAGAGGTGGGACGTTGAGGTTCCCGTGCAAGGAACTGGAGGAAAGAGGAGAATCACCATTGCTGGGGAAGGAGAAGGTTCCAGTCTGAGAGTGTAGGACAGAGAGACAGAGACACTGCCAACATGCATGTGCACACTTCTCACTTCTGCCCTAATGCTGTGAACTTGCAAATGAAACACACACACACACACACACACACACACACATACAGAGACAGAGCCTTTTATTTTAATGTCTTAAACAGCTCAATGTCTGGGCAATTGCAAACGTCCCCAAGGCTAATACTCTCTCCCCTCCAATATTTCTGAATTATTACTTACTAAAACCTATATTTCATCGTGGCCTCCACAGACCCAGACCTGTAGCTCCCTGGGCATGATTTCTGACTCTTACATGTTGAGGTTACGGGAACCTCAAAGTCCCACCTGTGTCTCTCTACCCAGTCATTGGCTGTAGACATGCAAAGTTGCATGTAATTTGGAAACTCATAATGTAAGCATTAAATCAAATTTCAATATTTCTCCCTTTTGTACATTAAAAGGACCTTTTCTATTAGATATGCATTGACCATAGTTATAACAGTTATGAAAATTATAAGTATGATATACACGAATAGCACCTAGTCTATCAATTGGGTCAATTTAGGTACATTACTGTAACATCTATCCTAACTTCCCCCCAGCTTTCTGTGAGGCCTGTTCTTAAGTCTATCCCTTCAGGTTTCATCTGCTCCACCTACCAAAACATAGGTGTCAAGAACACCTATGACCTATACATTGCTAAATCCAAAGGTCAACTCTCAGTCTTCATCATCCCTGACTTACCGACAGCATCCAGCATAACTGATGCTCTATCCTGGCTAAAATCCCACCATTTGCCTCCCAGAACAACACATTCAGCCTCTTCATTCGGGAGATGAAATTTAGTGCATTTGTGGGGACCCTGGTATCTAATGAGACCAACAATTTGAAATCGAGCCTATTACTTGGGACTGTGGGCAAGGTAAGGAATTGAAGGTTAGGGAGGGAAAGAGTGTACATAGATGAAGAAAGTTTAGATCCATTCATGTCTCCTTCTTAATGTCAAAGAGCCTCAGGACTTACTCCCTAATTGTCTTTTCATCTCGGCCCAGTCATTGGGAACCCATAATGTAAGCATTGAATCAAATCGCAATATCTCTTTTCTCTTAGATATGCATCTTAGATAGCACTTTTAATTTTAAATTTCTAAGACCTCTTTGCAATGACGTGATTACTCTGTTATTGAAGGCTTTCATTTTAGGAATATAAGTTCTTTCATCTCTAGCGATTTTTAAATAACGCAGAGCTATCTTCTGCTGCCCCTTGTATTATCCTATCCCTCCAGCTTCATGTTTCAATTCGCATAACTAGTTTTTCTTGCTTTCTTCCACAGTGGAAACTGTTCTCCAATATCTGGCCATGCCTGGTGTTTGTTTGTACTGAAGAACAAGGTACTAAAATGTTCACTGGAGACACAAATTGGTTGGCTCTACTGCAGTCACTTTAGAGCAATCTGGTGTCTATTCAGTGTTCTCATTTAAGATTGCCAAATGTCTCCCAAATGGCATCCTTGTCTACAGCATCTGAATTCTCTGGAGACAGAATTCTCCAGTCCTAAGTCTGCTGCTGGCTTTCTGGTGCTAGGAAGAGAAAAAAGCCTGAAGACCTCACTGCTCAACATGATAGTTACATAATCTCCTTGATCTCCCTAGGGTTCCTCATCACAGCCTTCTTTAAAGCTTGTCCCCCCAAATCCAAAATACCCTTGGTTTAATTTCCTTAGACATTTCCTGAGAGCAAAGAGAATGCTCCACTCCCTACCTGGCATGAATTCCAGAATATATACATCCATATGTTTCTTACATACATACTCATACATACACACACACACAGAGAGAGGGGGGGAGAGGGAGGGAAACCATCTCACTTCTGCCTTCCTATGTATGCCAGACCTCTAACTACCTCCCCTTAGGACTTTGTCAGGAGACTATCTGGTACCTTTTGAAGCTTTCCCATGTAACCAAGGAATGAAGCATCTCTCCATTCTGCTGTGACATCCACTTGTCTCCATATTGTGTTTCCCACTAACACATGTTCCCTAGTTTATTCAAAGGCAGAGTTTCCCTGGTTGCTTTAGAGTGGTACCAGATAAAAAAGAAAATAAGGCTTTGAGCCGTTTGCTTCTTTGTGTATTGTTTTGTTTTGTGTCCCTGGCTGGCTTGGAACTCTGATCTAAACTAGGCTAGCCTTGAATGCCTCCAGAATAGATTAGGAAATCTGATGCTTTGGATTCCAAAATAGCTAAGCATTTATAATATTATTACCTGAAACCTTCAAAGCCATGTTGGTGGCACATTCTTATAATTTCAGCTACTCAGAATGCTAAAGGAAGATGGCCAATTTAAAGCTTTATTGGACTACCGAGAGAGCTAGGCCAGCCTGAGCAACCTATAGATAATGTCTTAAGATAAAAAAAGCAATATAGGACTGGGGTTATAGAACAGTGGTACAACATCTGCCTACATGCAGGAGGCCTTGGCTTCAACCCAATTACTGAAAAGAAAAATACTAAAATATCAGGCCACAAAGACCCTCCCCATGTCGAGGTATAAAGCTAAATTTAGTAGAATTTGCAGACCATGATTGTTTTCCTGCCGGTTGTAAAAAGAAACAGCTTGCCTCAGGGGACTTTGAATCGGTACTTACTAGCGTCTACTTGTGTCTAAGTAAACTAATGCTGAGAACAGAATGCATGAATGTAAGCCATCTCACTACTTTTAGGTGTCATCTGGCTGCTAACTTTCCAGTGAGATCCATGAGCCCTTATGCCTGAAGGAAATGAAAACTACCTCTTATTGTCTCTACCTTGGACGTGGACAGAAGGCCTCTGGCTGGGCTTGGCCAGAAAGACCTCTGCTTTGGGCAACCACAGAATACTTTGCTACCAAGCAGTCAGGTTCCACCCTCTTGTTCCATGGCTAAGCTGTTTTATTTGGAGCAGAAAATTTATTTGTGTCTTTAAGTCTCACCTCAATCATTCCATGTCTTTCTATTAGAGATGTAAGTATAAAAAAACCAAACTGGCATGCCTACTTATGAATTCCTTCAGGAACCAGTTCAAAGCAGGGCAGGGCCTGGGACAAAGGCATTACAAAAGGCTCAGAAAAACAAACCAGAGCTGTGGCAAGGATATTATGAGAGTATAAACAATCCTTTCTTTCTTCCAATTCAATGTATCCAGCAAAAACAGAACCAAATATCTCTATTACTTCCATTACAAGATAAACCCTTCATCTCTTTACCCTCATTGTATCAAAAGCTAAAGCCCAGGGTAGAGGGGAAGCATTTGTTGCCTGTGAACCAAGTTTTTGTATTCTCTTTGTCATGTTTACTTGGTTATGAGCAGTATCAGAATAAAATGTCCTCATCTAGGTTAGCATTTTCCCTCCAGTGCACCCTTAAGAACACAGAGACGGAAATCAAACCTGAGTGTCCCAAAAGCACTCTGAGCTGCAGGCATAACAAAAGCTCTGCTATGCTTCATAAAACTGAGCCCTGATTCACAGATACCACAATAACACACTTCTGCCATGTGTTTTTCATCTTGGGATGCCTGAAGTACCCACACACTGAAGATCTCTCATAATGCCCCCTAACACCAGAGCTCCCCCATCTCTCCAAGCAGGGGGTGATGATGTTTCTCGGCTGTGTAAACAAGAAGTAAGCATGACTCAATAGAAAACAACCCACATACTTAAGCCAGCACCATTTTCCTTCTTATTTCATTATTTGCAACAAAAAAGTAATGCTCGGTATAATATATATTCATACTTGATATATACATACATACATACATACAAACACACACACACACACACACACACACACACACACACACACACACACACACACACACACATATATATATATATATATATATATATATATATATATATATATATATATATCAGGTAATGAACCCATCATCTATCTGTGATAGACACTTCAAATAATGTGATCTTACAAATGATACTTCTTCCATTTCATATTTTTCACAAATTATTTTTAAATGTACCCCAAAGTTTCCAAATGGCCTTCCCACTCCAAGAATTCTAGAATTCATGGAGTTGATGCTGACTTTGTTGGTTGGTTTATCCTAGGAGTCAAAAAGAAGAAAGCGGATACCTTCAAGGAAAGGAGTCTCTTGTCTAAGGCTCGAGCAAGTTCCAACATCATTGCACACGGCACGGCTGAATCGGTGGCTCCCACAAACACTCTGCCGTCCCACTGAGGAAAATATTTGGAGTCATAGTGGCAGGCCAAGACCAGGTGTCGTTTTGCTTCCGGATTAAGAGTGCTGATTATATTTGAGAAGGACCGATATCCATAGGGTGTCCTACTCACGAAGGTGTCGACTTCCACAACCCACTCAGCCTGAAGTCTCTGAATCCTCTGCATGATGTGCTAAACAAAACAAATGGTTGTCATTGGTCGGCTGTGTCTCTACAATCGTATGTGGTGCCTTCTTTTGTTGCTGTTGGAACAACTGCCAGCCCAGGCTGGACTGGAACATGGGGAGACGGTCAGACCCTAGGCGAGCATTAAATTTGTGTTACCCATCCTTCGTCATCACTTCACACGCTAAGATTAATGGCGTACATGCCTTGCATGCTTGTGGATAGGAATGACATTACTACTGGTTTAGTTAATGGCAGTTTCTCATTGAAAGAAGAAGCTAGTCTCCCTCACTCCTGACCTTTGGCCTACTTATCCATCCCGTTCAGTTGTCAATATTTACCAACACTAGCAATCTGATGTGGATCTTTGTACATACTTCTCTCTGATTGCACAAACCGCACCAGCACACAAGCACATAGACTGGAAAGAACAAGTTCTTTTGTAGGAAAAGCCGCCTACTTTATATACTATGCTACCCTTGCTTTGTCCACCTCACCATCTGTCATGAGCACATCTGCAGCTCGGGGAGCAAACACAGATCAGTACTCCCAGAGACTACTTTTAACATTTATAAGATGCTGGGATGCTCTGTTTGAGAAATCAAGCATAACAGATCTACAAACCTCCACTCTAAGCTGTCAAAGAATTATACATGGCTGCTGTGGGTGTACGTGTGCACGTGCTGAATGCACACATTGTGCTCCAAGCCCTGAAATGCTTCGTGAGTAGTGAACACTGGCAGAACATACTAGCACCTTCCTGTTGAGAGCTGTAGAGAAAGTTGTCACATGGTCATGTGAGAACATATGATGGGCATATGGTCAGACCCCAGCTACAGTAAGAATCAATAAGCAACTCTAATAATAAACTCCAAGCTCTCTTTCTGTATCCAAGGAACATCCAGATTGGTAGTCCAGAGGAATCTCTCAGCACTGCCTCAAGGCCACGTCGGGCCTTCTAGGCAACAAGGTGAGACTGGGAGATGAAGGACCACACGCCAGAGACTGAAAGTGTCTTCCTTAAGGACGCACACTGTGAGGAAGTTAGGAATGTGCTCACGGCTGTCTCGTCCTGCTTTTTCCACGTCCTTATCTTCCCTAGGACTTGTTTAATCTCCCTCTGTTTCTTTCCCTCCAGTATTGTTTTCATCTTTGTAAGGTGCCTTAATAAAAAACATCCCTAAGCCTCAGACCACAAACGAGCCATTATAATCCTTGACCATTTGTCCCACAATTAACATCTAGACAGGAGGGACCTTGAGATAAATGAACAAATAACTCACAATAGCCTAGCCACTAACAAATGGGAGCTTATTTTTTTTTCCTCCCTATGATTTTCTATTTTGGCCAAGTCCTGTATGGCCTACAGCCTGCTGATGTAACATGACACACGGCATGAAGAGCTCTGCACAAACTCTAGCAGGAAGCTTCCAAGAAGATGGGAACTTAAGAAGAAGCCGTGGAGGTTCTCTGGCATACCATTGATCTTGAAAAAGCCAAATAGACAAATCTGTCTCCCTTTGTTATGTCCCCACAAGCCCTATACTATGTTTTGTTCACAGTAGTCGACCGTAGAAAATTGACCATAGCAGCGAGTGTGAGTTTATGTAATGAGGATATATAAAATCATGTGACATAGGAAAATTTGTTGTTTCACTAGAGAGATCACTATGCATCTAAGATGAGTTTTTTCTGAAAGAGATAAAAATGAGTTATCCTTAAACTCTGTCTAACTCCAGCACATCTGGTGTCCAGATGACAAACCACACCATAAAATGGCTTCTTAACATGATAGTAGCCTGAGAGATGAATTTGGGATTTCAAAGTATATGTTAAAAGTTACCTGTTAGCATTGTTCAGAAGCTTCACCCAGAACCTCATTTCTCAACTCAATTTCCCTGGGCTTGGCCACGACTCCTAACATCTATACGCATACTAACTTCCATCAGCAAGAGCCCCAAACTGCTGTCTCTGAAGTAACCTTTTTGTATGCAAAATAAATATTTTCATTTATCTTAGTAACTAGGATGAAATTAGGACACTAATACTCAGTGGTATTTTCAACTTTCAGCTTTATTTAGTCTCCAAGTCTCTACCAGAAGTCTCTGAAGGAGGTTCCCCAAACCACTGCTTTTACTACAGTATTCCTAAGTTCTAAACAACAGTTCACACTTGACTCTGAGGGATCAAAGGCTGGGCCCTCTGGGATGGTGAGGGGTGGGGGTGGAGAAAATCATTTGGCATTCTGATTCTGGGTGAAGCAATAGAGGAAGCTATCTTGGGGTAACATTGGTATATGGTTGGTCCTAGGTCTAATGGAATTAAACATAAAGTCTAATTTTGAGAATCTGAGGATTGTTATGAGGAAGTGGACTTTCCAGTACTTGCACTAAGTCTGCAAATACACTATTGTGAGAGTTCTGTGAACGTTCAGTTAACTGTTTTCTAGGCTATCTTCTGCACAAGGCTCTGGGGATCCAAGCTGACACTCCACAAAGGGTTCTCCAGTGATGACTGTGCACCAGCAGTAAACATACCGGCATACTTTCCGCTGAAATTCAGTTTTGACTTTCCACACTCTCTGTGCATCCCTGGTTTCTCTAGCTTGTCTCTTTTAGAAAAGGATCTTGATTGTCCCTCATGAAAACTGGCCACCCTTGTGACTCAATTTACTCTCTATGTCTACACTGGAAATCACTGAAATACCCACAATTTAATGCCTTCTACTTATTTTTTTATAAATAAGTTATATCTTGAGATTAAAATTTAAATTCCATAGGCAGTTTGGGCCTCATTGATCAAAGGCTATAAATGCAAGTTTTAAGATACAACTCTCCAAAAAAGCTGACAGAGATGAGCATCTACCCTGTGACTACAAGACTTAAGCCACAAACTGACTTTGTGTCACGTCCTCAGGATTCTGAAGCTGAGACTCTTAAATCATAACCGTGTCTCTGTGGACTACAGAGAACTGACCTAGTTCCCCAAAGGCCTAAGAGGAACAATTTTACTTATTGGGGCTACTTACATTTGGCTTTGAATAAAAGGCTGTGACCCTACTCAAAGATTCTTTGCAAGGTACCCTCATAATAATTGTCTCTTCCATTTTCAGATAAAGAAGCCTTTTCTCTTCCACAACTTAAGGGACATCGTTATAAATTACCGATAGCAGTTTTCTTATTGAAAACAGTAAGACTGGATCTCTTAGGTAAAACTTCTTCGGTAATATTTATGTTCTAATTGATTATTTGGAAATCTCACAGTATGTATCCAGATAACACTTCCAGTCTTCCCATGCCCAGCCCCCTCCCCAGCAGTCTCCCCATCATCTAGTACATATAACTGCAAATAAATTAATTCAGATAACTACGCCTCGGTTCTTTTTAAATAAGTATATTGGGATAGGAATATAGCATTATTGTGGAAACTAAATGAGCTCTTTGCAAGTTGGCCATCATACATCCAGGCATGGTAGTTTACAACTGCAACCCTACATCATAGGAGAATCAGACAGAAGGATTACCTCAAGTTTAAGGCCAGCCTGAGCTACATGCTAAGTTCTAGGCCAGCCTGGATTGTAGAGTGATACTGTGTGTGTGTGTGTGTGTGTGTGTGTGTGTGTGTGTGTGTGTATGTATAAAGAAAGAAGAGAGCTAGGAAAGGACGGAAGTTGGTTATCATAGTCTTCCTCCCCATTCTCTTCCTCCTCCATCATCATCACCATCATTATCATCATTATCACCATCACTATCATCATCACCAAAATCATCATCACTATTCCTCAATGTCTGAAAGCTAAAATAACCAACTCTATTAGGGCTTTGTTGGGAATTGGTTCTAATGCTTTAAATTAATTCAGTCCCTACCCCCCAAAATCAGGAATCTGCATGTACAAATGCTGAAGGTCCTTGTCTCCAATTGGTTTTTGAATGATCAATAAAGATCCAATAACCAATATCTGGGCAGGTAGACTGAGATTGGACCTTTAGATTTTCACAGGCTAGGGACTGGGAGAGAGAAAGGGGCAGAGATCTCCATGACGGAAAAGAAAAGAGACCAGACCTAAAGGCCTGCTGACTCATGAGAATCAGGGAAAGTGACCACACAAGCCACTTCCCCAATTGTGTTTGGAGTAGCAGAGATGAAATACAGATTTTTAAAGATGTTACCTCGGAACTACTGGAGCGGAGTATGTGCTAGCAGTGGGAAAGATTAGAAATGTCCCATTAGCTAGTCAAGGCATATTAAAATTACCTGGTGTGTGTGTGTGTGTGTGTGTGTGTGTGTTTCATTCATGAATCCAGATAGCTCTTGGCATGTGCAACCTGGGAGCACAGAGCAGTTAGCTAAACTCACCAAAACAGACCTTATCCTAGGAGCTATTCAAATGGGAAGAAGGAGCTAAAAAAGCCAACACACACATCTGTCAACGGTACACTTGCAGGGCAGAAGCTACACAGAAGAAAAAGAAGAGCCTGGAGCTGGGTAGATGAAGTGTGCAGGTCTCTCTAGACGCAGCAGTTGCTGCCCAGGTTTTTGACTAAGAAAAGTAGAATATTTAGTAAGAGGCACTGAGAGGTCAGTCCCATTCCTTCCCAAGCTGTCCCCTGAATGAGTTGAGTTTGAAAAAATTCAGACATTGAGAGGTGGAATTTTGTGTGGCTCAGGCAAATTGACAAAGATCAATTCAAGGTCTAGCCCAGCTTATAGTTTATTCTTTCCTTTACAGCACTGTCCTCCAAACAACAGTGGTAAAATCAATGAACCTAGAAATGCAATAGAATTTATAGTATCTATCTAAATTAGGGGTAGTAACAATGAGTACTTTTCCAAAAACTTTCCTTAGAGATAAATATATTGTTAAATGTCCTTGTCTGTAAAATACACCATTTTTTTTTTTTTTTTTTTTTACTGTGGGTTAAAGTAAATGTTCCAGGAGCTCAACTCTAGACAGAAGCTAATCATTGGCCTCAACCAAGAAAACAATTTCTCTCAAGAGGAAAAGGTTGGCAGCTCAGTGACTCACTCTTGCCCTAGAAAAGCTAAGCAAGCACTGTGAGGTTGGAGTTTAGATTCTAGGGGCCACAAAAATATGTCAGCAAGCTAGGAATGTGTCCTTGAAGTGACCAAGAGTGGGGGCCTTAGTGTTCTGAATTATAGCTGCTGTAGCCAAGACACTGATTTCACACAGACTGATTTTGAGTAAATGTGTATCCCTCAATTCAGAACAGACCGTTTCTCTCAGGTGTGTGCCTCTCTTGGTTACCTCTGACAGTGAGTGACGGGAAAATGTCATACATGACTCAGAACTTAAGCCGCCGCCATCTTATCCCTCATAGGAAAGCAAAGTATTTAAAACAGTCAGTGTGCACTGTGTTCTCACCTGACGAGCAGAGTAGCTTCCGGGCGATCCAGGATATCGTTCTATCAGCAATGGTCTCAAGTCATTTTGCCACATTTCAGAAATGCTGGTGCCTTCTACAACTTGGCGAAGAGATGAAGAATTCAAATGTGCCGGTTGGTGGTGGTTCTGTGATCAAATAAAAAGTACTTAGCTCCAATTACATGTGTTTAAGACTTAGCACGGCACATTTGTGATTAGCAGCTTTAAAAACATCAAAATAAAGGAGCAAGGTTGATGTCATATGAGATAAAGGACTCAATTGTAAAACTGTCACCTTGGAATGTCTAGATTTTTGGCAGCTTGTTTTAAAAACAAAATTGAAAGTCATGCTTTCATGGTAAGTCACCAACTGGTGTAACTTCCAATGACTTTTCTGAATAACTGTACTGTAAAACTGAGGTTTAAAAATAATAGCTATGGGCTGGTGAAATGGCTCAGGGACCATCCCTTGCCAACAAGATTAGAGAGCTGGGTTCTCTCTCTGGGACCCACATGGTGTAAGAAGAGAAGTGATTCCAGCAAGTTGTCCTCTGACCTTCATACATACACCGTGATGTAGATGTTCACACACACACACACACACACACACACACACCACATGCAACTTAAGAAAATTAATAACTATACAGAGTTGCAAACTTATGGCGGCAGGGTCATGAAGATTCCAAGGTCAGTGCCAGCCTGGACTACACAGAGGACCCCTATGTCAAAACATCAACATAACAACAACTACAAAAGGAACAATTTTCAGACTGTTATCTGAAGAAAATTTAATACTTAAAAAGCTGAAAACAGCAATGAAACGCCCTTTTGGCAGGGCCGTTTTATAACAGGCTGTGAAGCACTTCAGAACTACAAGGTGGGGAAGCCACCTACAGAATCCATGTTATCAGCCAATTCTCTTCATGTCTCACTCCCCAGGGAAAACCTAGTGAGTAGAGATGTTCTAGATCTGCACTGTCCAGTACAGGACATTCATGATTCCAATAGAATCATTCGTGACTATTAAGACTTGAAAGGTAGCTAGAACTGAGGTGTGCTTCAAGTGCAATATAGATTCCAGGCTTGGGGGTGGAATTTTTATTTTTTATTTTTGTTTTTGAGACAGTGTCTCACAGTGCATCCTTGGCTGATCTGGAGTGCATTTATGCAGACCAGGCTGGCCTCCAACTACCAGTCTCTGGGATTAAAAGCATGTACTACCACGCCTGGAAAACATATCACTTTTTAAGACATTTTTTATAAAAAGAAGAAATTGTGCCATTCATATTTCTCTGGATATGTGATAAAACAATTTTTACTATGCCGTAAGTGAAATATTTGTTAAAATTAATTTTACCTTTAACCTCTCATTGTAGTTACTAGAATATTTTAAATGACATTCCTTGGGGCTGAAGAGAAGAGCACTGGCTGCTCTTAAACAAGACACAATTTTAATTCCCAGCACCTATATGGTGACTTATAACCATCTAAACCTTCAGTCCTTGGGGAATCCAATGCCCTCTTCTGGTTTCTGTAGGCATCAGGCACACACAATGTACAGGCATACATGCAGACAGGACACACATGCACATTGATTGTACTGGCTAATTTTATGTCAACTTGACACAAGCTAGAGTCAGCTGAAAGGAGGGAGCCCCCGTAAGAGCAGACTGTAGGTAAGCGGTAGAGCATTTTTCAAATTAGAGACTGATGGGGGAGGGTTCAACCCATTGTGGGTGGTGCCACCCTTTTGTTGGTGGTTCTGAGTTCTATAAGAAAGCAGGTTGGGCAAGCCATGGAGTGAGTCAGTAAGCAGCACCCCTCCAAGGCCTCTGCATCAGCTCCTGCCATGAGTTACTGCCCTGACTTCCCTCACTGATGGACTGTTACCTGAAAGTGTCAGCTGCAATAAGCTCTTTTCTCCTTCCCCAAGCTGCTTTAGTCATAATGTTTCATCACAGCAGTAGTAACCTTAAGTTTTCAAAATAAAATGATATACATGCATTTATTTCACTTTAAATTTCAGAGTGTGTGTGTGTGCGTGTGTGTGTGTGTGTGTGTGTGTGTGTGTGTGTGTGTGTGTGTGTGTGTGTGTTGTGTTGTGTGTCATAGTGTATATACAGAGGTCAGAAGACAACTTCAGGTCTTGGTCCCCACCTTCCATCTTGTTTAGGATAAGGGTCTCTCTACATTTTTGCCCACTGTGTACACCAGGCTCGCTGCCTACAGGATTCGGGGGTTTTTCCATCTCAATCTCTCATCTCCTCACAGGCATTAAGATCACAGACCTCCAACACTGCTCACCTCGCTCTTGCATGGACTCTGAGGGTTCAAACACATGTTCTCATGTTGCAAGCATTTTTACACACTGAGCCTTCTTTCTAGCCCTCAGTTTCCATCAGTGTGGACTCAGGATGGATGACACTTCCTCATCCTGACATTTCAAAGCGTGACTTTGAAAACCGGAAAACTGGCTAAATAGGGACTCTTTTAGATTATCAATTTAATTATTTTATATTCTACTAAGGTTACAATATTCTTTAGTACGCTTATATATTAAAATAAAACTTTAAAATCTAAATAGACCTAATGTTCACATGTGTATCCTGAATATGACTTTACACGTGCTGAATTTTTGACACCCAAAATGACAAATCAGCTATTCATTACAAGTTTATCAGGCACTCCAAGGTGATGCAGCACTCCTCCTCAAAGGGAGATGAGATGCTGATCAAACAAGTTCTTCCTTAATGAGGATGAGTGACATAGGGACATTGAGTTCTTTGGAATGCAAAGCAGAAATTGAGAGAGCTCTGCCCATCCTACAGTTCCTTCCAGGATTAGTGTCAATTAGATACATTAAAACAATCAGACAGGTAATTCACTCCACATGAACCGCCCACACAGCCAATGAGTCACTGTAGAAATAGAGAGCAGTCCCGACTCATTTGCTTCTGTCCCTTTGCACTTTGGGATAGCCCAATGTGACTCTCCAGTGTTTATCATGCAAAGAGCACAAGCTGCTGGATAAGACTCATCTTTTCAGCATCTACCACGAGCTGTAACTCTGGCTGGGTTACTTAACCGCATGGGCTCCATTTCCTTGTCTGAAACATGGAGGTGATAATTCCCACACCCAGTGGTACTTAGAACTAAATGAGCCAATGCATACAGATAGCCTCATGTTTCCCAGGTGGAAGTTTTCTCCATCAGGTGGTAAAACAGTGTAGAATGTGAGACCTGGAAAAGTCACTTAGTCCAACCCCCTGACATCCACCAATGGAAACTGGGGTCTGTCAAAACCAACTGTAGACAGGTAAATCCATAAAAAAAAAAAAAAAAAAAAAAAACCCTGGTGGGAGGATTTTCATCCTAGCGTTCATTCTTCTGCCTCATCTCCACGCTTCCACTTTACTCTTGAATATTGATACTGTGCCTGATTATATTAACACTTTTTTTTCTTTTGGGGAATAATACATTTTAAAGCATATTTCTATGGGACAGGGTGATGACTCAATAGGTATAGGCACCTGCTTCCAAGTCTTAGGAACCTAAGTTCAATCCCCTGAATCCACATGGTGGAAGGAAAAAAACTGTCTTCTGCATGTTGTGCTCTAAGTTCCACGTAGGTGCAATGGTATACACACATGCACACACACACACACACACACACACACACACACACACACACACCTTAAGAAGTGTATTTCTTTCATATGTCATTCACTGGGGAAGAAAAATAAAATTATATAGATGTAAACTTTATAGACATAAACTCTATACAATGATATGAGAGTGGAAACCAAGCTGGAAGAGAAAGGGGGCTCTGAGTATGTCTGGAAGAGAAAGGGGCTCTGACTATGTCTGCAAGAGAAAGGGGTTCTGAGTGTGTCTGAGAGAGAAAGGGGGCTCTGAGTGTGTCTGGGAGAGAAAGGGACTCTGAGTGTGTCTGGGAGGACAAAGGGCACTGAGTATGTCTGGGAGAGAAAGGGGGCTCTGAGTGTGTCTGGGAGGACAAAGGGGGCTCTGAGTGTGTCTGGGAGAGAAAGGCGGCTCTGAGTGTGTCTGGGAGAGAAAGGGGTTCTGAGTGTGTCTGGGAGAGAAGGGGCTCTGAGTGTGTCTGGAAGGGAAAGGGTCTCTGAGTGTGTCTGGGAGAGAAAGGGGGCTCTGAGTGTGTCTGGGAGAGAAAGGGGGTTCTGAGTGTGTCTGGGAGAGAAGGGTCTCTAAGTATGTCTGGAAGAGAAAGGGTCTCTGAGTATGTCTGGGAGAGAAAGGGGGTGCTGAGTGTGTCTGGGAGAGAAAGAGGGTTCTGAGTGTGTCTGGGAGGGCAAAGGGGGCTCTGAGTGTGTCTGGGAGGGCAAAGGGGACTCTGAGTGTGTCTGGGAATAATGCTTGCAGAGCACAAGAAGTAGACTATGCTTAAAGTGCATTACACACTAGCATGAAATGGTCTTATGAAGCCCTGTATAACAGGTAAATATGTCTCCTGAAAGAACTTGTGGTTGAAGCCTTTAGCTCCCTAATACCTCCAGTGTCTTAGGTCCTCCTGTTAGATATTAAGCAGCATTTGAAGAAGAAAGCTGAATCTAAAGGACAAAACAAAATGTGAAGTGGAAGCCAAAGAAAATGGGGGCAGAAAGGAAGATCTCCATGGTTGCTTCTTCCTGACAAAAACCTGTGTGTCTCTCCCACTGCCTCAAAGCCCCACTGTGTGCGGCAGGCTCCATTCATCATTCCTTGGTCACCCTAGCATCCAGACTTTGAGTACTACTCCTTAAGGTCTTGGCATCTCAGCATGCAGTTTGCCCTTCAAACTGTTTCCCTTCCTCTTCACCTCGAAACTCCTGTATTCTTCATGCTTCAGCCTGAAGGCCATTCTCAGGTACCATGTTCAATAACTGAACACATAAGTCATGAGCTCCAGGAGAGCTAGAACTCTTACCCATTTACCTCTCCAGAGTCACACCAGTGTGGTTCACATTGAATACCTGGTAACTACTGGGTAATTTCAAGTAATAGACAAAGTAAGTATTATTCTAAAATGATCTTGGCTATAAACGTGCTTCTACAGTAAAGAAGGAAAAGTCACATCTCTGTCATCATAAATACTAAACTAGCTGAATGCACAGGCTGGTATAAAAGCCAGAAGAGACATGTGGATAAGGGGACAAGACATATTCTGGTTCTAGGTGGCTACCTGTTGAAAGAGGACAAGATGTCCTACTTCTGGGCTTGTAAACTTTGCTCCTTTAAAATTTCTGAACAATGCTTCTGACAATTCACAGCTCATTGTCCCGGGGCAGTAACGGTGACAAATACAAACTTTCATGTCAAAATCTGTTTCAGGGGCCAGCAATATGTCTCAGTGGTTAAAGGTATTTGCCATGAAGCTTGGTGACCTGAGTCCACTCCGCAGATTCCATACTGTAGGAGAGAACTGACTCCAGCAAGTCGCCCTTTGACATCCCTCCGGCCATCCACACCAGGTAAATAAGTGAATGAATATCCATATTTGCCCAAATATTTTATCAGTGGCTTCTTTTCTATTCCTTGCCCAGTGCTCCAACCCCAGAGCAAACCTAGTCACCACGGGCAGAGTTCTTCACTTCATTCTCACAGTGAAAGGAAATCAACATCATGTTTATACATGTTCTTTACCGAAGCTTGAAAAAAACCAAAGTCTCCAAAGACTTAAGAAAGGGGGGAATGAAATAAATGACCTCTATATTTATTTTCATAATGAAATTATGGTCTCTGTATTTGCCCCTTCCCACGTTGCTGTGGCACAGTGCCCTGAAATCACCGTTTAAGAAAGGACGAGTTCGGTTTGCTCAGTTTGAAGCAAATGTGTGCAGGCTCGTGGGGCTGCTGCTCACAGTACAGTGGGCAGCCGTTGGTTTGCAGAGAGAGATACATGTTGCTACTTTTTCTGTAGGGGATTCTAGCCTAGAAACCACGGCCACCCGCATGGACTATGTATCTTCCCACCTTTTTTTTAGCCCAGTCTAGACATTTTTTTCACAGGCATGCACAGAGCTTTGTCTCCTGGGTGATTCTACGGTCTTGTCAAACTGGTGAACAGTATTTACGGATCACAGCTGCCAACTGCAAAAGATACTGTGAATGAAAGCTGGGTGTCAGATGAGGTTTCTTTCTTAAATTCTTAGTAGCTGATAGCAAGTGCAATGGACAGACCCATGAATTCTCCCGAATAAACACTTTCAAGTACTCATCCGCTCTTCAACATCCTGAGCTAAACAACAACAAAATGGTTGATTTCATAAGTGCACTTCAATAAGGAGCTCCTTCCCCCTTCTTTCTGGACCAGATGAATCTGAAAAATCACAGAAAAAAAACAGACTTCCTAGTTGGTAAAGAACATTGAAAGCAAAGCAACTAGAGTCAGTTGTGCGAGCCACACCCCCTCCCATTCACAAAAAGCCCTTGCAGAAAAGCATACAGCTTGTACATGCTAAACAGCATACGGTCAACTAAAGCGGCATTTCAACCAGCCTTTTCACAGGGATCATCTAAGACCATCTGCAAATCGGGTATTTACATTACAATTCATAATAGTAGGAAATGTTCAGTTATGAAGTACCGATGAAAATAATTTTATGGTTGGGAGTCACCACAACACGAGGAACTGTTATCAAGGGGTCACAGTATTAAGAAGGCTGAGAACCACTGAACTTAAAGGACTCTTACACTCAGAACTTGCTACATACAGAAGCCTGTTTCAAAACAAGAGTAAGACAAAAGTAGAAAGGACAGGCTCAGAGAACAGGCACTGGACACAACATAGTGCTGAAGCTGGATGTGGGGTGCACACCTGTGGTTCCCATACAGCGGAGCCAGAGACAGGGAGTCACTCCAAGCCTGAAGTCAGCCTCATCTACACAGCAAGTTCCAGTCCTACAAAAGGACAGCACAGTGATACTCTGGCCCCAAACAAACAAAACAAAATGGCATGAAACCCAAGGGTAAGTGTAAATCCCAGTCTTACTCTGGGTCCATTTCAATTGAAAGGTACTTCAGCCATTTGCCAACATTCTCAGAGGAACGAGGCTCTGTTACACCCATGGCCTTGTCTTTTCATCCAGGCAGAAAGGACAATGAAGTCTGCTCTAGGTGACAAGAATCAGCTAAAACAAACCTGTGAACCAGATATCCCGAAGCATCTGTCTGATCACATGGGCCCAGGCATTTTGTTACATAATTTAGAGAAGGTCAAAACACTGTGTGTAAGGGAGACCATTGCAGAAATAGAGCCAATTCACCCTTCTTTTATGAACATTCCAGACAGTCCTCAGATTAAACTTTTGCGACCTGCAAGTTCCACTCAGCCAGCAGTTACTGAAATGTGTGTGTGAGCCATGGATGGCAGACAAAGCAGTGAAAGGAGCTGGAAACTGACCAAGATCCTGCCTTTTTGTCCAGCGCAAACAGGTTCGCTTCCTAAAATCAGAGCGGAGAGGGAAACACAATGGCAGGACCAACCCCAGATCCTCACTGAGTAGACATGTCTGAGAAACGTGTCCTAACCTGTAAAACGGGTGTTATGTTTCTAAACCACAAGATGGTAGAGACTCCAAGAGGAAGGTGGTTTTCTCCCTGCACTAGAGGTCTTCACAGACCTCTCTGTCCCTCCCTGCCTTGGAGTCTCTGGTTTCCACTCATAGGTGGAAGAGTAGCTGAGTAAAATTAGAGAGGGGGGGAAATCTTATGGGCGCTTAGAATAGCAAGCGGTTCCAAACCAGATAAGCGTGAGATGTTGCAGGTAACCATGTATAGCTTGTGAGAACCGCCTCTGGGTCCTTCAGAGTCTTCGCCTCTCCAACTCTAATATGATATGCATTTTCCTCCTTCGGCATTGTCACAATAAAGGAAAAACCTTTCCAGTCAAAATACATCATGTCTCGGCTTTATTGATAGGGATTTGCGAGCAACCTCAACGTTCAAGTCGAAGAAATAAATTATTAACTTAATGATGGTTTTGCAATCATCAAGTTATGCTTTCAGGGAATTTTATGCCTGCAGTAAGATACGTGACACGCTATTAATCATTTTAAACGGTATGTACAATACTGACTGCAAAAAATACTTATGTATCTTTATTTTTAAATAATTAACATGCGTTGAGCCTTTAATGTAAGTGAGTCACTGTGCTGTTTTAATGCTCATTTAGTCCCTAGAACAAGCTCAAATTTAATCATTGTCACTCATCTCTATAAATCTCTCCCCCCCCCCGCCTCTCTCTCTCTCTCTCTCTCTCTCTCTCTCTCTCTCTCTCTCTCTCTCTCTCTCTCTGTGTGTGTGTGTGTGTGTGTGTGTGTGTGTCTTATTGCAGGGGGCAATAAGAACACCCCAAAAAATTAGAAGGAATTATCTGAAGAATGAGATTGTGAGTCACGCTGGCTTTCCTTTTAGGATACTTTGTTACATTCACAACTAGACTATGTCAAGTGATGTTGAACCATTCAGCTCACTGGAGCTGACATTCCTCTTAAAATGCAGGGAGATTATCATTTTATAGCAGTTCTTCTATAAGGGAGAACTGATTTAATGTGATTTTAAAAACAAAACAAAACAAAACAAAAATACTAAACCAAAAAGAATGGGTCTGTAGCCAAAAGCCAGGATTGAGGATTCGGGAGAATGTGATTCGGGAAGTCATTTTAGATACAGATCCACCTTCAGCATAATGATAACTCAAAAACTAGGAGAGGTCAAGGAACACACACACACACACACACACACACACACCTGGGCTATCTAGACACTGTTCCTCACTTAGCCAATATTTATCCACCTTAAAAAGAGAGAGAGGAAGTAAAGCAGAACTGGGAAGAGTTCCTGATTTCCAGTCCATAAATGGAGACAAGCACCGTCTTCACTGTGAGCCTCCCATGAGGCGAGCTTATCTATCTGACAACTGGTCTCTTCATGTTAATACCCTTCCGTATACACATATGTGGGCCCAGTCAGGAGTGTAATCACCTATTTCTATGAACGGTTTCTAGGCTTCATAGCATGGTTCTAAAGACAGTCATAAACTAGGGTTAATGTGTTTTTGCTCATTTGGATGCTACTCCAAGAGACACACCTCTGCTCCTAAACAAAGGTTTCAAATCTGATGCTTTCCTTCTCCTTCTCTTGTTGGCAGACCAGTGCACCAAGAGCGTGTCTAGTCTGATAAAAACAGCCAAATGTCATAAAAGGCAGGAAGGCGTGCGTTGACGTGTAGGCTGATTCATATCCCAGGCTGTAAAGTGTATCTGGCTGCCCAGAAGACTTTTGTGGAGACCTTTAGAACTAGGAGAGCAGGAGGGGCTATTCACTGAGAAATGTCATGGCTGACTGTCATTAGCTCCTGCCAATTGAGGGCGCTTGTTCACTCAGTGAAACGGTTGTTAGAAGCTTCTTAAGATAAAGAACAGAAATTCACATCTCAAAAGACATTTCTGAAAAGTCAAATCTGAATTAGTGTAAAACATTTTAAGAACACAGCCCACGGAATCAACCGACCAGAACTCAAGTGGGCTCAGAGATCAGGAAGCCTATATGGGACTGCACATATGTTATGGTTTTGTGGCTTGGTGTGCTTGTGAGATTCCTATCAGTGGGAGCGGGAGCTGTCTCTGACTCTTTTGCCTGCCTTTGGGGCCCCTTTCCTTTTCCTGGGTTGCCTAATCCACCTTGATGTGAGACTACGTGGATGGTCCTACTGTAGGTTGTTCCGTCCCATTTGGATAATGTCCCCAGGAGGCCTGCTCTTTTCTGAAGAGAGGTAGAGGAGGAGCTGAATCCTGGAGCAAAGGCCAGTGCAGGGAGGGGAAATTGCAGTAGAGACTAATATATGAGAGAAGAATAAATAAAAGGGAACATATCTTTTTAAAAAAAAAAATCACAGAATGTTCTCCCACCTAGAAACACCCCAGCCTGCTACACGTGCCCACAGGCAGGCCCTGGGTGTAGCTCAACCCCAGACAGTGTATCTCACCTATTTAAATTCGTCTTAAAGACAAGTTTGGCCTGGTGCCACATTCTGGTTTTAAAGTCTTTTCCATGCTTGACCTCCCAGGTAACCCCAAAGAAGTACTTGAAAAGTACTTCCCAGCCTCTGTGGGAAGCTGTTTTACTCATCCTGGAAAGACTGAACCTGTGCGGCTGGCGTTGACTCCCCACACCCACTCCAGACTCCCTGTGTAAATGGGGATCTGTTGTGAGTTCTGAAGAGAAGCTGCCTAAGCCGGAGCTCACCTAAAGTGAGCCATTCATACTCAAGTGCACGAGACTAAGCGGGAATGAGCATTTTGGGTGTGCAGAAACGCTGAAAGCATTTAAAATACTCGTTTAGTAATGTTGACAGAAGTTTATATCCGGAAACCGATGTTTTTCTTAGTTTCTTTAAAGACGTGCCATTTTATTCCAAAACCATCAGCATTTGCCTAACTCGTAGCAATTTCACGATTTCAAAACTGTTGCACAGGAAAAGGAAGTAATTGTGAATCTATTTTCTTCACACAAAGCGACTTGGCTTTTCATTTTTATTCTGAATTCTTTAAATGAGATTTCCACAACTGAATTCATTTATCTGAAAACAGTGTGCATCTCTTTTAAATATTTAACAATACGCTGGCGCTGAGTCCACAAGGAAACTCAATCCCCATAGAGCATCCTTGAACGCAATAGTTGGGGATCCGCGGGGGAAACCCCTAGAAGCATAGTCTAGGCACCCAGGAGCGAGAGAGGGGAGCGCTGGCCTCCTGGGTTGCGATTGGGCAGTTGGCTCCCCATGTCCCCGTTCTTCCACAACCAGGGAGACATACTTCCTGTGCCTATCAGCACCCCCATCAGAGTGCAGCCAAAGGGAGGCCGGTGACATCACCCAGCCCCCAGGCGACTCCCTAGCAGCCCAGAGACCAGCCCTGGCGCTCAGACTTGTGAGAGAGAGTACTGGCTTCCTAGGAACTGCGTGAAGATTTAGTGCCTGGGCAGGGAGACAGCATCCCTGACCCGCCTCCTGCTAGTCCAGAATAAGGTGACCGAGTCCTAGGTCCTGGCACCCTTCAACAACCACTCAGGTACAGAACACAACAGCGACCGCTCACCTTCTCCTGCGTCCAGGCAGCGGTGACCCGACTCAGATTCCCGGCTGTCAGGGAGAGTACCGTCGTCAGCAGCAGCAGGTGGAGGGTGCCCATGACGCGCCGGTCTTCACCGCCTGCCATCTCTGCAAGAGTGTGTGGGCGCGGATTCCCGGGGCAGCCGGCGGTCACGAGCCCGGGAACGCGCGCTGGTCGCCCTGCCTTCCCCCTTCTCCACCCCTGGGTTGACTGTGTCTGCCTCCCAGTCGCCTCCTGTGGCCTCCCGCTGCACAACGCAAGCACAAACCAGCTGTTCTCCTCTCCCAGATGCCTGCAAGCCAGGGGACTGGGCTTCCCTGGGTGACAGGAGCTTTGGAATCCAAGGAACAAAGAAAACCACTTTCTTATCCTTGAAAGAATGGATGGAAGGAAGAAAGGAAGGAAGGAAGGAAGGAAGGAAGGAAGGAAGGAAGGAAGGAAGGAAGGAAGGAAGGAAGAAAAAAAGGAAGGACAGAAGGACTAGAAAAAGCCTTCCTGTAGTCCCCAAAGCCACAGATAAGAAACGGGTTTAACAGGCTTTGGGGGCTACCTATTTTAGTGGTTTCACCTATTCATGGATGATACTTGGACAGAATCAATATTTGTTCAATGCTCTGTACCAGGCACCATTCCAGATTCTAGGTGATCTAACTGAGACCTGGAGGGAGGGAGCCCGGGACTGGAAGACCCTGGGAAAAGTGTTTCTTCTAGAACAGTGGTTCTCAACTACCTCATTGCTTCCACCCTTTAATACAGCTCCTCATGTTGTGGTAACCCTCAACCATAAAATTATTTTTGTTGCTACTTTATAACTGTAATTTTGCTGCTGTTATGAATCATAAGGTGATATGTAGGATGTCTGTTATGTGACCCTTGTGAAAGGATTGAGAACCACTTCTCTAGAAGCTACCATTTTTATCTTGTATCTCTTTTCTCTAAAATAGTTACCTTTCCTTTAAGAGATAGACCACTGTATCCCCAAACTGACAAGTAAGATCTAAATAAGTACTGAAATATATGAAATTTGAAATATTACAGTGATCCCAAAGGTAATCATTTCTTAGGGCTGTCTCCAAAAGGAAAAGCCCAAGTCAAATTTTAGGGGGCCTTCTTCTTCCACCGACCTTTGCATTGGGCATTCAACTAACTATAAATCAAAACCAGCGAAGATCTGTATCAGTGCTCTATACAGACACCCCCACTATTCCTGAGAGCTTTGATGGTTACTGCATGTCATTCAACATTATAAGCAAACTGGGGATGATTTCAAGTCTATGGGAGGATGTTCATTTTATATGCAAATGCCATGCCATTTGCATGTAGGGATTGCATGTCTGTGGGTTGTGGTGTGGAGGAGGTAGTACTAGAAACAATCTCCTGCAGACAACTCAAATGGTTGGGGTTTCTGTTTTGCTTTGGTTTGGCTTGGGGTTTTTTGCATCATAAATCACTATTATCTAGACAATCCTTAAAAATAAAAACAACATATAAACTGGCAGGATATAGGTCTCAATGTAAAGCACATGTCCCAGTCCCCAGCACAGCAGGAGAAGGGGAAACAACCAGGTCTAGCAGGGTAGTTCAGTAGTAGGGTACTTTGAACCTTGGCCTCAGTTCTCAGCACTGAAGAAAAGAAAATGGGGGAGGAGGAGTATAGTTTGTTCATAGGCCTAAATTGTGAAGGTGGTTTCTTCTTCCACAGTCTTCCCAGAAGTCCTAGAAAAATCAGAAGAAAGATACATAGAACTGTTTCTTAAAAACCAAAGTTAAGGGTATTGAAATCTTTCAGAAACACACACACACACACACACACACACACACACACACACACTCCTAGGCCTGCTACTGGGTGTTTTTAAAGAGAGCTTAAAAACTGTCCTGCTCCCATCTGGCACTGCAGGAAAAAACAGGATAGAAGGGTCTCTTTGCTAGTCTAAGACATTGCTAAAACTCTCTTCAGGTTTGGGGTTTGAGTGGTAGTTTAATTATCTAGGCCTAACTAATGTTAGGTGGGTTGGGGGTGGATATCCAGGGACAGTTCTCACAATCAGACCACTTCAGGAGGTCTTTCTGTTGTTGTTCAGTATTCAGAACAAACACTGTCAACAGGTCCTGGTATACTTCCTCTCCTTAAGGAAACCAACCTTGAGACAGTGGGTTTCCTGAATGGTTAAAAAAATGAAGAAACTATCTTGTTTACCTTACTGCCTTTTTATGTTTTCACAATATGTCTCTGTTGAGAGACAGAGGAAGTTGAAGTGCCAAGCCTATACAAAAGAAAATGTTTACCACAACAGCTTGCTAAGTAGAAGCCATGCAGAAGAAAACTGGAATTACTTGAGCTATAATGTTTACACAACATTTGGCAATGGTTTCTTTCCCCGGAGTTCTCTAAACTGGCTTATATTTTTCAGTAAAGTGTTCTTGCAGTGTGGCATCCACAGGAAGCAGACTCTAAAGTTGTTTAGAAAGTAGGATGTGTTTAGGGAGTTATCTTGAGACAAACCCTTGTGGGAGGAACAGGAGAGGGCAGAGAGGGACCCTGGCACATGGAACGGAACTAGCAGTCATGGTTGTCCTGTGATGGGTCAAAGATCAGCCCATCTTGACAGAGGGAATTCTGCAACAGACTCTGCTGTTAAGAAAGCTGTAGCCAGCAGCACTTCAACAGCTAGAGCAGACCTTCCTTAAAGCAAGATCTAAGCAGCATGACTCTATACACCTTAAGGTATCTACGTGCATTTGAAGCATATATTGACATTGTAAGCAGTAACTATTTTGTGTAGTGACTCATTTTGATCAATTGAGTTTTTACTCAGGTAAAAACTTTTCTTACAATTTTCTATGACTCTACAAATCCCTACCTTCCACACTCACATCTCTTGAATTCCTTTAGAGATTGGGATGAAGTGAACTTTACAGATGGTATTCAAGACAATAAAGCTCCCTAGCTCCCTCCCCTACTTCCAGGGGTCTAGAACAGAAGCTATAAAGAGTGCTCAGCATGTTGGGAGCTGAGTTGTGATAGGAGTTCCTCAGCAATCGAGGGCTTCCCGCTTCTTCTCTTTCTTGCTGAGGTGGATGGTCCAGAACTTCTTATTCTTTGACCATGAGGCCCAACCTACAGCTGCTGTAGCTATATTTGTTGCCAAATCGGGAAATGAGCTTTACAACATTGTCATTAGAGCAATGGCAGCCCCAGAAAAAAGGTAGAATAGTAGGTGCCACTTGGTCCTCAGTGTAGCCCAGGATGCCCTTTAGTGGGCCCTCCAAAGCCTGTTTCATTCTTGACAGCTGTCACTACATGACATGTCATATCCATGATGGCTATGCTGAGGATAGAAACATAGAAGGCCATTCCAGTGAATTTCCTGTTCAGTTCTGGGATGATCTTGCCCATAAGTTGGCAGTGTCTGTGGATACAGGGATGACCTTCTGGGCAGCTCCAGAGCCATCATCCCACAGCTTCCCAGAGGGGTTATCCAAAATCTTCTGGGTGGCAGTGACTGTGGCGTGGACTGTGGTCATGAGTCCCTCCATGATATCAAAGTTGTAATGGATAACCATGGCGGGCAGGTAGGGGTGCTAGGCTGTTGGTGGGGTAGGAACAATGCTGATCATCTTGACTACATTGTCACACTTGTGGTTTCCACTTGTCACATAGGGGCATCAGCAAAAGGGGTGGAGATGAATATACTTTTGGCCCCACTCTTCAAGTGAGCCTTAGCCTTCTCCATAGTGGTTAAGACACCAGTAGACTCCACAACATGCATAGCGCCAGCAGCATCACACGTGTGGTTGGTAGGATCTCGCTTCTGGAAGGTGATAATGGCCTTGCAGTTAATGACAAGCTTCTTGTTCTTGGTCTTAACTGTGCCTTTGAACTTGCCATGGATAGAGTCATACTGGAACATGTAGAGCACACAGTTGAGGTCAATGAAAGGGTCTTTGATGACAATACATCCAGTTATCCAGAGGTGAAGGCAATCCTGGTGACCAGGCACCCAATACGGCCCAATCTGTTTACTCCAACCTTTTCCATTGTGTGTCAGGGATGAGTCTGATACAGTATAATAAAATGTGCTGTCTCTGGGACAGGGACGGGAGAAGTAGAGAGCCTTTCTTGGCTCTTACACACCAAATATTCTCCTTTCACCTTCCTTCACTCATTCTTCCATTCCTATTTAATTCTACAAGCTTCTGAAAACCCTTGATCTTTGCACTTTTTTTCTCTATTGCAATTTTCCCTATTTTCAAACTCTTCCTATGGACATTAACTAGTAAGCTTTACATTTTAAACATTGAAGATGCTCTACATAATGAGACCATTTCTCAAAAGCAGAAATAAAAATAATATAAGAAATACACAAATGTTTAAATATCTATCTATATATCTATATTTATCTATCTATCTATATAGATATATAAAGAGATGCTGTAGTCATATCTTTTAATGCAGTGGACAGAGTAAAAAAAAATAAGAAAAAAAGTGAAAATTAAAATAGCTGGCATTACTTAAGAATCCAGCAGTAAGGACTAAACAGACAGCTCAATGGTTAAGAGAGCTGTCTCTACAACCATGAGAACTGTAGATCAGATCCCAACAACCACATAATAAGCAGGACATTTCCTCAAATGTTTTAACCCTATTTCCAATGAAATGGAGTCAAGGGGGCTTTTAGGGCTTGGTCAAAGAAAAGAGCTTCCTCAAATGAATAGCAGAATCATAGAAAAAGCTTTCACATACTTACTTCAAGCTTCACATACAAACAAGTACACACACACTCATACACACATTGAAATAAATAAGTAAAACTAAATCTTTTAAAAACTTTTTATTGACGATACAATAGAAAGCACCATGTTTATTAAACATCAACCTCTAAGTATGTATATTTTAAACAACAGCTAACTTCAAAATACCTGCCTCCTTGGTAATCTATCCCTGCATTACCTGATCCCAGACAACTGCCTGTCGGCCACTTTGTCTTCCAGAGTCAATGCACAATGCAGATGCAATTTTGCTTTACTATCCCATGGACATGAGAATTTCAGCTTCTCCACATTGCCATCGATGCTCCACATGGCCAGTCTCTAACTGTAACCGTAAGGAGAGTTGAGTGATGTCATTGGATTTTCTCTGTTCTGCTTCTGCTTTATTTTCTATTCCATTCATTTCTGACCTTTATTACTTCCTGTATTTTTGTTTTGGTTTTACTTTGATATCCCTTGCTTTTTATTTATGTTATGGACAATGTGAGTTTGTCAGTAACTTAGAACATTCCAATTATTTTAACAACAGGCCTTTTTTTTTTAACTATAATTTACCCTTAAATGCTATTTTTCCCTTTTTTAAAAAATTGGATATATTTTATTTACATTTCAAATGTTATTCCCTTTCCCAGTTGCCCCTCCATAACTTCCCTATCCCTCCCTCCTCCCCCTGCTTCAATGAGGGTGCCCCCCACCCCCTCCTACCTCCCCGTGCTGACATCCCACTACACTGGGACATCAAGCCTTGGCAGGACCAAGGGTTTCTATTCCCACTGATGCTCAGCAAAACCATCCCCTACTACATATGCAGCTGGAGCCATGGGTCCATCCATGTGTCCTCTTTGGATGGTGGTTTAGTCACTGGGAGCTCTGGTTGGCTGGTACTGTTGTTCTTATGGGGTTGCAAACCCCTTCAGCTCCTTCAATCCTTTCTCCTCCATTGGGGACCCAAATCTCAGTTCAATGGTTGGCTGTGAGCACCGCCTCTGTATTTGTCCGAATCTGGCAGAGCCTCTCAGGAGACAGCTATATCAGGCTCTTGTCAGCATAAGCTTCTTGGTACCAGCAATATTGTCAGGATTTGGTGGCTGTATATTGGCTGGATCTCCAGGTAGATCCCACTGGATGGCCTTTGCTTCAGTCTCTGCTTCAAACTTTCTCTGAATGTTTCTTCCAGTTAATAGTTTTTGTTTCTACTTCTAAAAAGAACTGAAGCATCTGCACTTTGGTCTTCCTACTTCTTGAGCTTCATGTGAATTGTATCTTGGCTGTTCCAAGCTTTGGAGCTAATATTCATTTATCAGTGAGTGCATACCATGTGTGTCATTTTTGTGATTGGGTTACCCCACTCAGGATGATATTTTCTAGTTCCATCCATTTGCCTAAGAATTTCACAAAGTCATTGTTTTTAATAGCTGGGTAGTACTCTAGGAAGAATTAAGTTGGAATTTTGATGGAGATTGCATTGAATCTGTAGATTGCTTATGGCAAGATGGCAATTTTTACTATATTAATCCTGTCTATTCCTGAGCATGGAAGATCTTTCCATCTTCTGAGATCTTATAAAATTTCTTTCTTCAGAAACTTGAAGTTCTTGTCATACACATCTTTCACTTGCTTGGTTAGAGTCAACCAAGGTATTTTATATTATTTATGACTATTGTGAAGGGTGTTGTGTCTACTTGACACAAGCTGGAGTTATCACAGAGAAAGGAGTGTCAGTTGAGGAAATGCCTCTATGAGATCCAGCTGTAAGGCATTTTCTCAACTAGTGATCAAGAAGGAAGGGCCCAGCCCATTGGTAGACCTGGGTTCTATAAGAAAGCAAGCTGAGCAAGCCAAGGAAAGCAAGCCAGTTAGTAACATCCCTCCATGGCCTCTGCATCAGCTCCTGCTTCCTGACCTGCTTGAGTTCCAGTCCTGACTTCCTTTGATGATGAACAGCAATGTGGAAGTATAAGCTGAATAAACCCTTTCCTCCCTAACTTATTTCTTGGTCATGATGTTTTGTGCAGGAATAGAAACCCTAGACATGTGTCATTTCCCTAATTTCTCTCTCAGCCTGTTTATCCTTTGGATAGAGGAAGGCTACTGATTTGAGTTAATTTTATATCCAGACACTTTGCTGAGGTTCTTTATCAGCTCTAGGAGTTAGTTCTCTGTTGGAAATTTTGGGGTACTTAAGTATACTAATATATCACCTGCAAATAGTGATATTTTGACTTCTTCCTTCCCAATTTGTATCCCTTTGACCTCTTTTTGTTGTCTCATTGCTCTGGCTAGAACTTCAATTACTATATTGAATAGGTAGGGAGAGAGTGGGCAGCCTTGTCTAGTCCCTGATTTTAGTGGGATTGCTTCAAGTTTCTCACTATTTATTTTGATATTGGCTACTGGTATGCTGTATATTGCTTTTCCTATGTTTAGGTATGGGCCTTGAATTCCTGATATTTCCAAGACTTTTAGCATGAAGGGGTATTGAATTTTGTCAAATTTTCTCAGCATATAGTGAAATGATCATGTGTGTTTTTTTTCCTTTGAGTGTGCTTACATAGAGTATTATGTTGATGAATTTCTGTGTATTTAACCATCCCTGAATCCCTGGGATGAAGCCTACTTGATCATGATGGATGATCATTTTGATGTGTTCTTGGATCCGGTTTGCAAGAATTTTATTGAGTATTTTTGCATCTATATTCATAAGGGAAATTGGTCTGCAGTCCTTTTTCTTTGTTGGGTCTTTATGTGGTTTAGGTATAAGCATAACTGTGGTTTCATTGAAGAAATTGGGTAGTGTTCCTTCTGTTTCTATTTTGTGGAATAGTTTGGAGAGTATTGGTATTAGGTCTTCTATGAAAGTCTGACAGAATTCTGCACTAAACCCATCTGGTCCTGGGCTTTTATTGGTTGGGAGACTTTTGATGACTGCTTCTATTTCTTTAGGGGTTATGGGGCTGTTTAGATGGTTTACAATCCTGATTTAAATTTGGTACTTGGTATCCGTCTAGAAAATTGTCCATTTCATCCAGATCTTCCAATTTTGTTGAGTATGGGCTTTTGTAGTAGAATCTGATGATTTTTTAAAATTTCTTCAGTTTCTGTTGGTATGTGTCCCTTTTTATTTCTGATTTTGTTAATTTGAATGCTGTCTCTGTGCCCTCTGGTTAGTCTGGTTAATGGTTTATCTATCTTGTTGATTTTCTCAAAGAACCAGCTCCTTGTTTTGTTGATTCTTTGTATAGTTCTTTTTGTTTCTACTTGGTTATTTCAACCCAGAATTTGATTATTTCCTGCTGTCTACTCCTCTTGGGTGCATTTGTTTCTTTTTGTTCTAAAGCCTTGAGGTGTGCTATCAAGCTACTAGTGTATGCTCTCTCCGGATTCCTTTTGGAGGCACTCAGAGCTAAGAGTTTTCCTCTTCACACTGCTTCCATTATGTGCCATAAGTTTGAGTATGTTGTGCCTTCATTTTAATTAAATTCTAAAAAGTCTTTAATTTCTTTCCTATTTCTTCCTTGACCAAGTTCTCACTGAGTAGAGCATCGTTCACCCCCCATGTGTATGTGAGCTTACTGTTGTTTTTGTTGTTATTGAAGACCAGCCTTAGTTCATGGTGATCTGATAGGATGCATGGGATTATTTCAATCTTCTTGTAACTGTTGAGGCCTGTTTTGTGACCGATTATATGGTCAGTTTTGGAGACGGTACCATGAGGTACTGAGAACAAGATATATTATTTTGTTTTAGGATAAAATGTTCTATAGATATATTAAATCTATTTGGTTTATAACTTCTGTTAGTTTCACTGTGTCTCTCTTTAGTTCTGTTTCCATGATCTGTTCATTGATGAGAGTACGGTGTTGAAGTCTCCAACTATTATTGTGTGATATACAATGTGTGCTTTGGAACTTTAGTAAGGTTTCTTTTATGAATGTAGGTGTCCTTATATTTGGAACATAAATATTTAGTATTGAGATTTCATCTTGGTGGATTTTTCCTTTGACAAGTATGAAGTGTCCTTCCTTATTTTTTTGATAACTTTTGGTTGAAAGTCAATTTTATTTGATATTAGAATGGCTACTCAAGCTTTTTTCTGAAGACAATTTGCTTTGAAATTTTTTTTCCAGCCTTTTATTCTGAGGTAGTGGCTGTCTTTGTCACTGAGGTGTGTTTCCTGTATGCAGTAAAATATTGGGTCCTCCTTACATATCCAATCTTTTAGTATATCTATATATTGGAGAGTTGAGTTCATTGATGTTGAGAGATATTAGGGACCAGTGATTATTGTTTCCTGGTATTTTTGTGGTTAGAGGTGGAATTATGTTTGTGTAGCTGTCTTCTTTTGGGTTAGTTGAAAGAAGATTATTTTCTTGCTTTTTCTACAGTGTACTTTCCCTCCTTGTTTCCATCTATTATCCTTTGTAGGGATGGATTTGGAGAAAAATATTGTGTAATTTCGGTTTTGTCATGGAATATCTTGGTTTCTATGTTAATTGAGAGTTTTGCCAGATACAGTAACCTGTGCTGGTATTTGTGTTCTTTTAGGATCTGTATGACATTTGTCCAGGATCTTCTAGCTTTCATAGTCTATTGAGAAGTCTGGTGTGATTCTGATAGGTCTTCCCTTATAGGTTACTTGACCTTTCTCCCTTACTGCTTTCAATATTCTTTCTTTGTTTTGTGCAGTTGGTGTTTTGACTATTATATGACAAGAGAAATTTCTTTTCTGGTCCAATCTATTCAGAGTTCTGCAGGCTTCTTGTATGTTTATGGGTTTCTCTCTTGTTAAGTTAGGAAAGTTTTCTTCTATAATTTTGTTAATGATATGTACTGGCCGTTTAGGTGGAAATCTTCACTCTCTTATATGCCTCTTTTCCTCAGGTATGATCTTCTCCTTGTATCCTAGATTTTCTGGATGTTTTGGGTTAGGAGTTTTTTGCATTTTGCATTTTCTTTGATTGTTTTGTCAATGTTTTCTGTGGTATCTTCTGCCCCTGAGATTCTCTCTTCCATGTCTTGTATTCTGTTGGTGATACTTGTGTCTATATCTCCTGATCTCTTTCCTTGGTTTTATATCTCCAGGGTTGTCTCCATTTGTGATTTTTTTATTGTTTCTATTTCCATTTTTAGATTCTGGTTTTGTTCAATTTCTTCATGTGTTTGGTTAATTTTTGTGTTTCCTCTTTAAGTGCTTCTACCTGTTTACCTGTGCTGTCCTGTATTTCTTTAAGGAAGTTACTTATGACCTTCTTAAAAGTCCTCTAAAATCATCATGGGTTGTGATTTTAAATCAGAATCTTGTTTCTCTAGTGTGTTGAGGTATCCAGGACTTGGGTTTTGATGATGCCAAGTGGCCTTGGTTTCTGTTCCTTAGGTTCTTGGACTTGTCTCTGACCATCTGGTTATCTCTGGTGTTACCTGGTCTTGGTGATTCTGACTGTGGCTTGAGCCTCCTATAAGCCTGCGTGTCAACATTACTGGAAGACTAGCTCTCTCCCTGAAGTAGAGAAAGCTGTGGTACAGGGTCAGTACAAGGCCCATACAGAAACTGGAAGGACCTCTCTTAACCTGCTTCTCAATTCCTATGTCCTAAAGGCTCCTGGCCCGTCCCTTGGAGTAGCAGTGCTGCTCTTACCCATGCTCTCATGTGTGTCAGCACTTCTGGGGGCCCAGCTCTCTCCCAGTAGGATCTGGGTACAGAGTGCTCTGGCAGGCAGAAACTGAAAGTATCCTGTCCCTGCTAAATGCTACTTAATTATGTCCCACGTGTGTCACTATGGTGACTTTTCTTTTCATTCAATTACTTCATGATTTTCCTTGATGTATTCCTTTACACAATGCATGTCTGTGTATTTGCCTCATGTGTGCAGATGCCCATGAATGTCAGAAAAATATGTCAGATCTCCTGAAGCTAGAATGGTGGTGAGTTGCCTTATATTGGTGCTGGCAACCAAACTCTGGTCCTCTGGCAAAGCAGCAAGTCATCTCAAACCACTAAACTACCTCTTTGACCTCCTACCCATGCATTATTTAAATAGTATTATTTAAATTTCAAACAGTTAAAAATTTTCTTTACTGATTTCACATTTAATTCCATCATATTCAGAGAATATATAAATTAGGGTCTGTTTGTTTGTTTGCTTGTTTGTTTTTAAGTTTTGAGGACTGTTTTATAACAATTAAAGCTGTCTTTGTCAATGTTCCTTGTGTGGGTAAAAAGAATTGTGTTTTCTATTGTTATAAGGAAACGTGATCTATTAGTGCAATTTAGGTCAAGGTGGCTGATGTGTTGCCAAAATCTACACAATAACTGGCCCCTTGCCTACTTGTTCTACCAATTACTCAAAAAACTGGCATTGGAAGTCTAATTATGGTTGGAATTTGTCTTTTTCCCCTGATACTCTATAAATTGTTGTATTATTCATTTCTAAGCTTTTCTAGTGAGCATATAATATTCTTATACAAGTATAATGTTCTCTTAAAAATTATCCCTTACCATTGCTAAGTGACTGTAATTGGTAATTTTTTTTTGCTCTAGAACCTATTTTCTTCAAATAGTAATATAATTCTTTAAGTTTCCTTTGATGAATATTAATATGGTGTATTTTCTCATCTTCATAGTTCCTTTTAAAAACAAAATTTTTTAGAAGCACAAATTCTTTTTAAAATTTTTTATTATATGGGCTGAAGAAATGGTTTGGCAATTAAGAGCACTGGATACTCTTCTAGGGGACACAGCTTTGATTCCCAGAACCCACATAGCACCTCACAACTATCTTTGATGCCAGTCCTAGGGGATCTCATTCCTTCCCCTGGCCTCTGTGAGCACCCACCATGAGCGTAGTGCATAGACATACATGCGGGCAAAAATATACCTACACAATGAATAAAATACAATGCTATTAAATTCATTTTATTGGGAGGCATATCATGCTGCTTTTGTGGAGGTTGAAAAATAACCTGCTGGAGTCAGTTCTCTCCATCCACCATGTGGAATTTGGATATTAAACTGAAGTCATCAGACTTGGCAACAAGCACCCCCAGCCACTGAGCCATCTTATCCAACCCCTTTCCCCATTAAATATTGACTTACTAGAGATACCTTTTTTTATATAATTGAACTATAGATGGCTTTTAAAAGAAGTGCTTATAACCAACATGGTTATAGATGTAATCAGACCTATGTGTATTACTCGAGTACGTATATTTTATGTATTCTATCTGACTTTTGTTCATTTTTACCACCTTTTATAATTACTGCAATTAACTGACTTTTTAAAGACTAATTTGTCTTATCTCTTTTGTTGATTTACTGGCTACAACTTGAGAGTCTTTGTTTTTGTTTGGGGAGGGTTGGGTTTCATTTTTGTTTCTTGGGGGGTGTTGTCTGTTTGTTTGGGAGGTAGGAGTTTGTATATATGTGTTTGGATTTATAACAAATCTTTGAATTTGTTGTGTACATTTTTAGTGTGTTACAATCTTAAAGAATCACTGATGTGGTCATATGTGAACCACAACAGACTTTTATAGTTCTGATTTTGGAATTCAGTCTTTGTATTATTTTAGTTATATGGTAGGTAACCTACAATAGATTGTCTTTGTCTTTTCACCAAGCAGACTCTTAAAGAGAGTGTTAAAAGGGAGTGTGTCAGTCCCTTATAAACCTATTAAAAATTTTGGTTACCGTTCTTTCTTTGTATAGATGTATATAGTCATCTGGTACAGTTTTCTTTGTGCCTGAAATATATCTTTAATATTTCTTGTGTTTTAGGTATAATAACAACTGTTTTTTTCTCCAGATGCTGAAAAAACCATCTTTTTGTCATCATTAAATTTTAGTATTTTCCCTGAGCATAGGATCTATGTTGGCAGATTTTTTCCAGTGCCTTAAACATGATTCTTCAGCACTGCCGTCTTGATTTGTTTTGTGTTGGAGGAGAACTTTGCTATCATCCTTATCTTTTCCCACTGTATATAATGTCTACTTTTTAACCTGCTTTTATTTTTCTTTTCATTTTTTTATCTGTTGCTGCTGCTGTTAATTTTTTATATTATTGTTGTGACAGAGTCTCTCTATGTAGCCCTGGCTGCTCTGGAGCCCGGGAATTTTCTATGTAGAGCAAGACAGTCTTGAACTCCTAAACACTCCTCTAGCTGCCACCTGCATTCTGGAGTTTAAAGGACAGATGTACAACACAATGCCCAACTTGTAACACCCTCTTTTTTTAAAGGTATTTTTAAATCTCATGTATGTATGTATTTATCGGTGCGTTTGCTCGTGAGCATGTGCACAGAAGCACACAGGTGACTAAAAAAGTCAGAAGAGCGAGTTAGATCTCCTTGGAGCTGGAGTTATGGATGGCAGCCTGTGTAGGTGCTGGGAATCGAACTCCAGTCCCCTGGAGGAACAGTAAGTTCTCTCACGAGTTTTATGTTTAATTGTGAATTCCTTAGCAGAATTTTCTTTGTGTTCTTGTGCTTCAGATATACTGAGTTCCTTTGGTCAAGGGGTTTTGAGTTTTTATAAAATTTGGAAAATTATCAGCTATAACCTCTTTAAATGTGTCTATTCTCTCCCTGTTCCTGTACATATTACACACCCCTTCGGGATCTCCAGCTACACGTGTAGTAACAAGTTTAAGGCTTTCCAGTAGGTTCTTGGGTGCTATGTGTTGTTCTGTTCTTTCTTTCTTGTCTCCCTCTTATTTTATCTCTCTTCAAGTTTACCACTCTTTCTTTTTTTTGCACTATTTAATCTGCTCTTTGTTGTTTTTCATCTCAGATATTCCTTTATATGATGGATATATATTCCTTCATATGATTATACATCCTGCTTTAATGTTGTTTCTCATCTCAGACATTCCTTTATACGATGGCTTTAGATCCTATTTATACCGTCCTGTCTTCCCTTGTATGTCCATACATTTTCTTCTGCCTTCTGTGATGCATCGAATATAGTTTGAAGAAGTGTTTTTCCTCATCTGCTACCTTATCTATCACCTGCATCATCTTCATTGGTCGTATCTTTTCTCCTTACTATGGACTGAATACGCCTATTCCTTTGCTTACCTGGTAATTTTTAATAGATAATAGGCATAGTAAATTTGATTTTTTTTTTAATGATGGAAACTTGTTTTGTACTTCTTTGAATAGTTTTCACCTCTGTCCTAGAATACGGTAGATTAAGTTGAAAACTTTTGACCTTTGTTTTTAACCTTTGCTAGTCAATAGGAGAGCGGCGAGCAATCCGGGGCTCATATCAACCACCACTGATATAGCATGTTCTCTTTAGCATTCTAAGTCGTTATTTGGATATGACGTTTTTTCCAGTGAATGGCAGAAACATGAAATATTCCTGACTCTTTCAGCGCCCAGGACATGTTGTTCCTGCTCCATGTTCACAGTTCTTTCTCCTGCTTTGAGCAGCATCTTTGTGTGTGTTATTGGTCAGTACATAGCTGGACCCCTGTAGAATTAAAAAAAAAAAAAATCATTGCTGATTTTCACAAAGCTCCTTTCTTCTCCTCAACTTCTTTTGCAAACCTAACCACCTTGACTTCCCAGGCACTCCGCTCTGTTTTTCCATTCTTTAGACTATTTGTCTCTGTTTTGGATCCCCAACTGCACTGCACTGGAAAGTCTCAATCTGGTCAGCTAGGGGAGCATCAGGCTTATTTCTCTCCATTCCTTCTCCATCACTTCCCCATGGCGCCTGTCTTCTGGTATGAAAGCATCATTTCTGGACAGGTTTTTTTTTTTTAAGATGAGACGATAAATCCAGGCACATCCTGACTGGCAGCATTGGTGTGCTCCTTTTTTATGTGCTGCATGGCAAACAGGAAGTGGAAATAAAGCATTTCTGTCACACACTGAAAGGCCATTCTTATCTCAGCTATGCCATTGTTTGAGATGCATTGGGAACCATTTGCTTTTTATTTTTTTTAAGAAATATCACTTTCTAATTGAAAGAACAATGGCTGATAAATTATGAGTATTCATAATTTGGTATTTGGCGGACATCTGTTTGAAAATGAATAAATGGTGCCTATGCCCTTAGGACAATAACTGACAGTTTTTGTTGCCAATGATAACATTGGATCTTTCAAGCAAAAATAGATTTGGAGAAATTTTTGTTGTTTCCGTTACCATAAGCTCAATTGTTTCCTTTTGCATAGCATTTTTTACTGGTGAAATTGGTGGGTTTTAAAAGCATAGTTATAATGTATAATGAGATGCTCAACATTTTAAAAATCAGAGAATTAATATTTATCAGATTCTCAATCGTCTTGTGTTCTAAAATCACACATACACAAAAGATCCATTCAAAATAAATGAGGCCAGGAGCTTTTACCTCTACCAGAGTAAAAAAAAGTTTACCCATTTGGCTTAAGATTCTACAAGGCAACTGACTTTTAGGCTGTATTTGTCATATTTCAATTAAATAGTGAAGATTTTCAGTAGTTATCTGAACATTCTGTTAAAACACTTTTCCTTCTTCTTGCTACACATGTGTGTGGGGCCAATTATAGTATATGCATTTATTACCGTCACTATGTAATAGCAATTGGTACTTTGCCATCTTGTTGATCCCCCAAGATGCTCGCTACTTCCCTACCTCTCTGTATTTCTCATATTCATATATATATATATATATATATATATATATAGAGAGAGAGAGAGAGAGAGAGAGAGAGAGAGATAGATATATATAGATATATAGATATAGATAGATACAGATAGATATAAATATATCTATGTATAGATAGATATCTATGTGTATATGTATATATAAATATATACATAGATGTATATGTGCATATGTACTTCAGGAAATAAGAGATTGAATATATCAGTAGATATCAGAATCTAGCTGTCTTCTAAAAGTTAGGGACTAAAGACTTTTTAAAATGTATTCAACAATGCCAGTGCTCTTACAAAACCCTTTTTGTTTTGGAAAAATCTAGCTGTTGTTTTCTTTTTCATAAAAATGTGCTATGTAACATGTAATGCTTTTATTATTTTTAATAAATCCATATTTGAATATTAAAAACCTATTCACTTTTCAACACAACAACTATTGACAGACATAATCCACAAAAATAAAACCTTGTGGTTCTTCATGTTGTTATTAAGTCAGGGTTCTTAAGACCAAAGCATTTAAGAACCACTGTTCTCAAAGATATATTTCCTTGGGAGAGAGTATACATTAAGCCAATCGTTCTAACTGTGGATACACATTAGAGTTATTTGTAGTGTGTGGTCTTGGCATGAGCTAGTCTAAAAGCCCCCCAGGTGATCCTAATGCTCAGCTAAGACTGAGGAGCACTACATTGAACCTTGTGCTTTGAGAGACACATTAGCAAAAGTTCCATCATCAGATTAATTATATTAGAAAGCGGTAGTTATTTAGTATGGCCCTGAGGGTAAAAGTAAAAAGATTGGACACAGGCCATTCATGAACGAATTGTGAAATAAGCAACTTAGATTCTAAAGTCCCCACTCAGTGGCTCTGTCTGTCCCTCACCATTTGTGCCCCTGTTCCAACCCCAGATGAAGCATGCCTTCCTTTGTTCCCTTAATAGTCATGAGGAATTAGAGAAGCCCATATCATATCTCTGCTCAAATCTGTCCACTGTGGCCTTCAATAGTGAAAGGGAAATTAAACTATTTCCTCCTGCAGTGTGGTGAGGTGTTTTGCTTTGTTTTGTTCTGTTTTGTCGCAGTTCTTCGGAAATCTAAGGAATCCAAGTTTCATCTGAATCTTCCCAACACCTTTCATAAGACCAGAGATAAGGTCAAGATAGAAACTGAAGTCAGGACAAGAGGGCCGTTGTCTTTGGTTTTCCTGTGTTCTCTCTCCTCAGTCTGTTAGAACATTCACTCTTCTCTCAAAAAGGGGAGAGTCAGACTCCAGTCTCCTCTATTCCTTCTGTTTCTGTTTTGAGACAAGGTCTCACCATAGAGTTCTGGGCTAGCCTCAAACTCAGATATCCACCAGCCTCTGCTTCCTGAGTGCTGAGATTAAAGAAATGTGCCACCATGCCTGACTTTACATGCACAGATTTTGAGTTTTCAACAAAATTTCTTGCATTTTTTATAACTGTTGCTTCTTTTAATTAAATTTTCTCTGAGGGCTCTGAAAACTAAAAATATTCATGATTAAAAGAAACTAACCCATAATGAGGAATTTTTATGCACTCAAAGAAATGAGCATAGACAGAATCAAAGATGAAGAACTAAAGGAAAAGTCTATTTCTCACAGAACAGACAGCTCTGAGATGCACAGCATCAAGATTATCAAGTGAAGTTACAATCAAGTGCTTGTCATGGGAAGAACCCATCATATAGTATTTATATATCTGGTGCAAGTATGTATGTTTACAAATAAACATATATTAACTGTTTTCAATTATACTATATATATTTAATATCTTAAATATGTAGTAGAAATTGGTGCTTTGCCATCCTGTTGATTCCACAAGATGCTTGCTCCCTCCCTCCCTTTCTATCGCTCCTTCCCTCCCTCCCTCTCTCTTATGTATGTGTATGTGTGCATGTGCACTATATATGTATTATAATATCTAAGTATATATTTAATATATTATTTTATATATGCTATATATATGAATATATGAATATATATTGCACTTTGTATGATCAATGAGATCACAAAACACCAATTTCTACTACATTGAAGATAATACATGAAAGATATGGAAGTTCTATTTTAAGAACTTACCTCCAGCCAGGCATACTGGTACATAACTGTAATTCCATAGATGGGAAGATTCTGCAAGTTCAAGTCCAATTTACGCTACATAAAAAGTTCCAACCCAGCCAGATCTGCAAAAATTAATTTACTAAAATTCAGTTTTATGATATAATTGAAAATATGGCCATGGCTGTTAGGTGTATCAAAAACAATATACATTTAAAGACCTTCTAACTCTGAAAACCAGTATACTGGTGTCATCATCATTTTCATGTGAATCAAAAATTATTAAAGCACAAAACAGTTATGTGTCAAAAGCCAAACAGAACTAATTAATCTACTTTAGTCTATTCTTCTCTTAGACTATTTTCCGTTGTATCAAAATCCTCAAGGCTGAGTAATTCCAAAGGAAAAAGAGCTTAAGGTTCAGAAGACCTCTTGATCACATCATAAATGGCATTATGACATTCTCCTACCTGAGGGAGAAATCACACATCAAGACAGAAACCCGGTGCATGACAAGGGCTCAGTTACCAGGTCCCATAAGAATGATAGTGAAGGGCTGGGAGTGTAGATCATGGAACAGCACACGTTCAACAGGTGCATGGTCTTGGGTTTGATCTCTAGCTTTACACACAGTAACAACAAAGCAAAAAAAAAAAAAAAAAAAAAAAGGTATTGAAGACTATAGCAATTCCTTCCTAGACTACTACCCTCACCTGAGCTTAATCACCTCAGACTTTCCCGTTTCTTAAAGGTCCACAACCTCTCATGTTGTAACACTGGTAGCAAAATGAGTCCTTGTGGAACAAATTACATCCCAAACAAAGCAACTCTTCAAATGAGAAAACTTGAGAAATCATTAAAACGCACTTTTCATATGCTAAATTATGCTTTGACTTGGAGACATCTTTGAAGTGATTTTGTTTCCAGGTTTTAAGCAGAGTGTTTATTTTTTTGTTTCCACTCTTTTTGATTAAGTAGTTATTATATACATTTAAAGAGGGACAAAAAGAATATATTTATTTAATTCATACCAAAATATAACAATCTAAAGTCAAGCCTGACATACTTGGTTTCCTTCTGCTTTGGAACTGTTTGAGAATTTTCTAAGGAATTACATTCTATTTGTCTGTATTGTAACACTACGACATTGTGAAGTTTTTCTATGGATCATGCTACAAACAATATAATCAGTCTTTGTTGAAAAAAATGTTCCCTCTATCTTATATTGTTGGAATAATGTTAACTGTGATTATCAATTATCCGCTTCTAACTTTTCAAAAAAAAAAAAAAACAGCCTTTCCATGAGTAATTTTCAAGGTATATGTATGAAAGCAAAAAAAAAAAAAAAATTATTCAATATGGCCACATCAGGAAGAGAGCTAGTGATTACCCCAACCCTATTCCCTATCACACACAGTTCTTTCAAGGGTCCTCAAGTAAGTCTGACTAAAAATCTGTATCTCTAAGCAGACCTGGTCAATATGTGTTCTTATTCACCATTGACTTATCCTTGGTCCAGCCCTGTAACATGGATACAGTGACTGACAAGTCATTAGAGTGTGAAATGTCCTTCCAGGAGACAAGCTCCCCCTCTGGCCAGAGCTTTCTCCTCTCCCCAGAATGAGATCTCCTAGGGAAACTTCCATATCTTTGCAAACCATTGTTTCCGTTATCTGGTACTTTGAGAGACTTGAGTGTCTCTTTAGACTATCTTTATTTCTACCAGGCTGTTATAATTCCCCACTTTCTGTTTTAGCACCTTAATCTTGATGTGGAAGATATCTACATCAGAAACAAATAGAATGCAAGGAGGGATCAATGTGAACTCATTTCTTTAGTGGCAGGCAGCTGTGCATAAGAACTGTTTTTTATAAGGGTTCCTGGTTTTTGGAAGAGCTGACATACGAAACTCTGTCTTGTTGGATCAATACAGTATTTCATTATGAAACCTAGACTGGTTCCAAATTTGATATCCTCCTGTTTCAGTTTCCCAAGTGTGTGGTTTTCAGGTAACCACTTCCATGTCCAGTATGACTTTTAGTTCTGACAACTTCTCCATGTCTCTGAACAACATTCTCTGGAGGCATTGCAGATTAACCATCAGCTGGTTTGTTCTCCATTGTCCCATAATCCTGGAAAAAATATTTGTCCTTGTTTGAGCTCACATTGTGGAGTGGTGGTGGGGGAGTGAGTGAAAGATGTCCTCATTTAGTCCCAATTTTAAGCAGCGGCTCTTAGGTCAAACGAACTTGAAGTACCTTCTACTTGTCTTTAAGGTAATGTCCTAGTATCTCAAAATTCTCAAAAATCATGGACAAAAAAGTTCAGGTTCCTTTCTCAGAAGATGTTTTTCAAGAGTTAGGCTTTCTTGAGAATCCAAAAACAAAGTCCAACGTATTTCTCTGTTTGCCAAGTAGAGATAAAGCAGCTGGCTAGAGAGGAAAGGCAGGAAAATGTCTCTGGGATGAAATGACTGCAGCAGCTGATGAGAACTCCCATCTTTCCTCTCCACCCTTGGTACGCACACAGTGAATGGCGCCCCCTCCAAAATGTGTCATTACACCATCACAGACATTATTTTGTTCTTGTGTTGACTAGTTTTGTGTCAACTTGACAGAAACTGAAGTCATCTGAGAGGAGGAACCACAACTGAGAAATTGTCTCCATAAGTCAGGTTGTAGGCAAATCTGTAAGGCATTTTCTTTTACTCAGTGATTAATGTGGTAGGACTGAGCCTATTGTGAGTTAGGGTTAGGGGTGATGGTCCTGGGTTTCACAGGAAAGCAGGCTGAGCAAACCAAGCAAGCGTCTACATCAGTTCCTGTCTCCAGCTTCCTGCTCTTTTTGAGCTTCTGCCTAACTGGACAGAGGTGTGAGTGAAATAAGTCCTTTCTTCCTCAATTTTGTCACAACAATAATAATCTTAACTAAATAAGAATGGGGTATTGCAGTGAAGAATTGAATATGTTGTTTGGGAGAGGACCGTGGAAAGAAGAAAGTCTGAATTTTGGGCTGGAAAATACATTAAGAGAGTTCAGTGAGCTTTTCTATAGGAGCTTGGGAAACAAGAATGTTGAGAGCAATGTGGACAATGAAGGACTCGCTTGTGAAGTTTGAGAGGGAAGTATTAAAGATCATTTAACTAGAGACATGTCTGCCCCTGACAGTACCCCTTCAAAGTTCAAAGAAGAAATTGAGCATCAAAACCTCCATAGGAAGTTGTTCTAGTTATGGCAAGGTAGCCACTAAACAAAACTTGCTTTAATTCATCTACAGACAAAAAAAAATATTTTTCAGAAAAGGACATAGAATGTGGGATAGTCAACAGCTTAACTCTGCCAAGACAGAGTAAACAAGTTATTTATAGTTCCTGCTTCATACAAGGTCTGTCAGATGGTTCTGGTCCAGAAGGCTGAAGGCAGATGCTCTGACATTTTGAGGAACAGTTGACTGTCCAGGAAGTCAACTGTCTCTACAATTTGTTTAAGTTTTAGAGGCTATGTTTTTGTACTTCCTAAATAGTCAGGTAATATTTTATTCATTCTCGAATTTCTGACAGGGTTGAAGACTAGTTATGATCTCATAATCAAACTTAAGTTGTTTAGCATGGAGAAAGATGATATAGATTTGAAAGGATAGTTTTCAGATGGTAATGCAAGTTAAAATCAAAGCATAATTCAAATATCTTTAAGTTAGAAGAGATGGTAGAGTAATTTATCTAGTTGGCAAATATGATGGACTGGATGTTAACTATATATCATGCTTTGTGATTTACATAATTGTTACAGATATGTTCAATTGATGTCTGAGAGAATAGCCTTTTTTATTTGACAGATAGGGTGAGATGTTGGGGATTGGTTGTAATGCTCTGTCTTAACCTGGTTCCCAAAAATCACACGAGAATCTGCATGTCCAGATGCTGAGGATTCCTGTCCCCAGTTGGTTTATGATTAAGCAATAAAGAGCCAACAGCCAATGGCTGGGCAGAGTGAAAGAGGAGGGACTTTTATGATTCTCAGGCAGGAAATGCAGAGAAAAGAAGAATCAGAATTGTCATGACTTAAGAGCTGCAGGGGAGAAATCATGCAGCAATGTACGTACAAAGGGAAAGCAGCTCCATGGGAAGGCTGCCCAGAAGGAAACAGGGAAGCACAGATAACATGTATATTTACAAAACATTAACTCAGAAATACCAGAGGATGTTTGGAAGTGCTCAGCCATTGAGCTAGTTAAAGCATATCAAAATATAAAAGTCATGTGTATGTGTGTGCATGCATGCGAATGTGTGTGTGTGTGTGTGTGTGTGTGTGTGTGTGTGTGTTTCATTCATAACTCCAGAACTCTTGGGCAGATGCAGAGACATGCTTCCACCCACCAGGAGCTCAGATCAGATTAAAGATTCACTGCTAGAGGGAAGTTTGAGAGTGTGTTAGAGACCCTGTCAGGGCCTTTGCTATTTTAAATTAAGAATCTGGTTCTAGTCAGCTTAACTGGCCATGCTTGACAAGAAGAGATCAAGATCACTAAAGTGAAATCTTTGCTTTACTAGAACAATTGATGTTGGTTAGCTAGGGTTGGGAAGTTACTGTGATTGGGAAGTTACTGTGATTAAGAAGAGACCGAGACCACTGAGGGGAAATCTGGAAAGTGTTTCTTCAGGGGCAGCACATAGAAACTGTCCCAGAGGTGAACACTATGGGAATACACATTCTGGCAGCCAAATGTGATCTTGTGTTAAGTGTCTACCAGGTGGTACTAGTTTTGAAGTATGAAGAGGCCATGGAGATCAGAGAGATCAGGAGCAGCCACTGGTGAAGATTCACATAGCGGTTGAAGCTTTATGATTGATGGGGGTCCCAGAGAAAAGATGAGGAATAGCACAATGAAGAGAACCCAGGAGAAGCAAGTAGCAAAAGTGCAGCCCAGTTGCTGCAGGAAAGCTCAGGATTTTGGAGAGAGGCGTCCCCCAGGACTATGGCTGCAGACAGCAGAACCATTGAGTGGAACTAGCCTGAGGTATGCTGTGGGAAGTCCTTTGGAGGACTCCAGAAGATTGTGAGTAAGCTCCAGACACTGGACGCTGAATTATTTATACTGTTGGAGCTGGTTTTGCTCTGTTCAAGCTGTAATTGTAACCTGGTTATTCCCGATTGAAATAAGACAGTGCTTTTGTTTATTCTACAGTAGGCCACAGTTGAGACACTTGAAACTTTTAAAGGGATTTTGAAGTTTTAAAGAAACTTTGGATTTTAAAGGAGACCTTGGATTTTTAAAAGACTAAACTCTTAAAGTGTTGGGGTTTTTAATACTTTTATATTGTGATATTAATTAATATGAAATGTTGGAGATGAACAAAAGGAGAAAGTTTATTGTTAAATAGTGCTGTGTGTTGGTATTTTGTGTTGAAAGGGGACAATTGTTGAATGTGGGGGTCATATCCTGTGCCATTTGAAGTCTAGCCACTCATCCTCAATAAACTATTAAAAGAGCTGAAAATGGACAGAAGAAGGTTTACTCAAGGTAGACACAGTGGGAAAAGAGATAAGGAGACCCAAGGACACACACTTTCCCACTGCCACCCCTCACTCCCAAGTCCTTCTTCAAGGAATATACATATTTTTTAAAGCTTGTATTTGAAATTCAGGTTAACCTTAGAAATCTCCAGTGAAGCAGGAAAAATATTCTAAAATTGCATTCCAGATGGCCCAGAAATAGAATGCTAAGAAAGTAAACAGATACCAGGAGTGTAGCTAGTGGTGTAACACATGCTTAGTATGGTACCGTGGGTTCCGTCCCAAAACAAAGCAAACAAATAAAAATAACACATTCACAGAAATAGCAACAGTCTCTAAAAATAGTGTCTGTTCTACCCCATATAACTATTACTATCAATGCTAAAAGAAAGTAGCAACATAAGACCATAACTCAAAATCTACCTCCAAGTCTTATATATATACGTGTGTGTGTGTGTGTGTGTGTGTGTGTGTGTGTGTGTGTGTGTGTGTATACTATATATTAAATTGTTGTCTAGACTTGGGTTTAAGTGTAGACTAACTGCATACTAGTTTGTTTTCTTTATATATTTATAAATGTTAGTGAAGTATTCTCAGTGTTTCTATAATCCTAAAACAGCATATGTTGTGGTCATAACATTCTTTAAAGACTATAGTTATTTATAGTACATGGTTCATTTCATAAATTAGACGAACTAATCCATTTTCAGTTTTAATGTTTGAAAAAGCATTTCAACAGAGCTGATCATCGTCAACCAGAGTATACCTAAATTTCTACCCCCTACAAAAGAAGCTTAAATTTGAGGACACAATTATAGTAAGAGTAATCCCCTTCTGTCGCTGACGAAGCTTGGTCTTTTAGGTTATCTGTTGGTAACTCAGATACATATCACACAGAACATGTCCGTTTCAACCCAGAAATTTGGACAAAGCAAAACAATTTGACTATCCAGCACTCTGAAGTAGAGCCAAGGAGATCTCTGTAGGTTCCAGGCCAGCCGGTTACACAGTGAATTTCAGGACAGCCAGAGCTACATAGTGAGACTCTTGTCTTGAAAAAAAAAATTTAATAATTATTTTTCACAATATATGTTTATTTTGTCATAAAAACTTGTATTACAAATTAGAAGGAAAGAAAGTAGTAATTTTAAAAAACTGGAAAGAAATTTCATAAGCAAAAAGGAGTGACCACCCCAGAACTAGACATTTTCATCCTATGTCTCTTTTCAATATTGCTTTCAGAATAGAGAAAAATAATAGCAATCAGATAATAAGTCTACAGGGATGTGGAGATGACTTATAAGGTAAGTGGTCTTGCTTCACATGAATGAGGACCTATTTTCAGCCCTCCAGTACCCACATAGAAAGCTAGGCACGGCTTGGATAATCCCAGTGCTATGGAGAGTAGAGAAAGAAGAACCTGGCCACCAGTGTAGCTCCAGATATAGTGAGAGAGTCTGTGTCAATGTAATAAAACAGAAAATGATGTAAAAAGACACCTGGCATCTTCCTCTGGCCTTTACATGCAGGCACATACATACAACACACACACACACACACACACACACACACACACGAATAAATACTGTGATTTTTAAGAAAAGAAAATAAGGCAATGTCTCAGACATAAAATAGATACCATTATATATATATAGGATGCAGTAAAAGTTATTTTTCAAGGTTTTTACAAGCTGAAAATATGAAGGAAATATGAAGTAATAGACAAGCTACATGGTTCCTCACATATCTGTAGGATTATATTAGTTTATCAAATCATTCAGTTACTATACAGTATTATTATCATGTATGCATACTTTTGCAATATAAATCTAGTTATGTGGCCCTTCAAGACAAGAGAACATTCTAAACGTATAGTGTTATGTGACCTCATCATGCTACAAACATCAAACTTCACAATGTAGTTGGTGCTACAAATACACTTGTAAGTTTGTTTATTTGTTTATGTTTTTAATGATAGACTCATATGCATTGGTATTTTGCCTGTATGTTTCCGTGAAACTGGAGTTATAGATAATTTGAGCTGTCATTTGGGTGTTGGGAATTGGACCCTACTCCTTTCAAAGAGCAGCCAGTACTCTGAATTGCTGCGCCATCCCTCCAGTTCCCCACATAAGTTTATATGTATGGTGTGCTTGATATGGCATATTTCTCCTAGGGCCATGATAAACAAAACAAACAGGACATTCAGGCAAGCACAAGAGAGATCAAGAGGCACTGTAACTATAAGACATATAAGGTTGCCATTAGCAAAACAAAAGGCAACGCTTTATATTGAGCTTTTTAAAATACAATTATTGCACTCTAAAAGAATATCAGTGGTTTGTACTTAGCATTTATGAGTCCTTTAGGAAATCAATGGATTACTAAACAAGGAACACACAAGGATGGTAAGTACACCAGCAGTGGCACAGAGCTTATTGTTATTATTTAGTTGTTCCTAAGTTTCATACACTGTACATGATCGCATAGGTTTCACTTGTATACGGCCGACAGCCTGTTTATCTCATTGTGGTCACAAACCCAGGAGCTGAGCTTCTCTCTGTCTACCTCCGTCTCTTCCCTTCTGCTTATAGCTTTTTATACTTCTCTATATTATAGGTCTGTTCACATCTCAGTGAATTCATTTCAACAGGAGCTATTTCCCCTTCAGATCAAATGCCTTGCACAAATGTTTGCGACACACAAGTGATTCTCAAATGTTCAGTGAATCCATAAATCAAAGGCTGTAAAGTCTCAAGGGGAACCAAACCAAACAGGCTAAATGAAAACCAACCAGTCTTCAGCTAAGTCTTCCATCGTCATTAGAGGAACTGGGACGGTTTAACATCAAGTTAAATAATCAGAAATCTGTCTGTAGATAGTTTTAAAATTTGAGGTATAATCAGGGCACACGTTAAAAGAAAACATTCAAGTCTCTACAGCCTGAGTATAGGAAAAATAAAACCCAATGGATTTATTTATTTATCTACTTAGAGATTTTATAGTCCACCAAAACAGTCGCATAGAAAGAGACAGTTCTGGTCTTCCTTTGATGAAATAGAAAGGAAGTCCTTCTACATCCAGGTTCCTGTGCCTCTTTAGCTTTTTGTTGTCTTTTTACATTGACACCTACAGAATTAAGTTCAGCAACTTGTTTCTCTGAAGAGATTTTTAAAGAGAAAGAGAGAAAAAAAACCTCCTTAATATGGCTTATATTGGTACCATAAGTAGTGCCTGTTGTGCATTTTCTGTGAGCTGGCCATTAAAAATGCTTTCTGTGCATTAGCCCACTTAATTCTTGTGACAACTTATAGGGTAGAGCCAATATTCACTCCTGTTAAGTGTCACTTCATTGTGTGACACATACCAAGGCAGATTAATCACACAAGTACGGCTTTCTTCAGTCACTTCTCATGAGAACCCTGTATGTATAAAACTATTTCCCCCTCATTTTGAGAAAAATTAATTTTGAATTAGATTAAGATAAATGGTAGAGCTTAGCCTGGTCTGCCTTCAAAGTCTCACCCCAACTCCTTCTATTTAGGACATTCTGAATTGTTTCCACATGATAAGATAGCCTGGGCTTCTCTGTTTTGGTCAGTTCAGATGTGATGAGTCTGTAATGCCTTTGTTCTTTTCAGCTTGGCTCCTGGGGGTGTAACTCGTTGACTGTTTCACAACAGAGCTTTAAATTAAAACTCAATACTCTATTATCTAAGGGAACTTGATGTTAATTCACTTTTAAGAAATTCATAAGCATTTACACATCACCTTCTTTTTCTTTGGGAAAGCCACAAAGACAAACAGAAATCACTGTGCAAGACAAGATGATTGTGTTCTTTCTCCCATTACCTAAATTTTGACTTAAAAGAAAAAGATAGAAAACCTAGGTGAGATATATAATTATCTCTGCCTTTAGTTATTAGTTTTTCTAGTCTTCCTCTTTGTCAAATGATCATCTTTTTTTTACTATATTCTTGTAAATACATACACTGTTATCAATGTTATTGTATATAAAAGTAAATGAAAAACATAAAGCTGATAAAAGTATAATTAATGAAAAAAAAGAGGTAATGTGGGATAAACAGAGAAATCTATATAAAAAAGAATGAATATATCTGACTCAGGGCTGGTATGCAATTAACAGTGGTATTAATACCAGCCTTTGAATTCTATCAATTTAGATCTTGTTAGAAGGTGGTAGGAAACCATTGCAGGGCTTAGCATTTGATATCTTAGGACTATAATCATGAAAAATAAAGAAAAAATTTGCCAATTCAATTAAAAATTTACTAATCCCTTGGAACTGATACATGTCTTTAATCCCAACAGACGCAGGTACATCTCTGAGTTTGGAGCCAGCCTGGTCTACATAGTGAGTTCCAGGACAGCCAAGGATATGTAGCAATATCCTGTCTCAAAAACAAACAAACAACAAACAAACATCTACTAAGCCCTGTGATGAGTGATGAATGAATAAACATGAAAAGTGTTTCTCCACAAGTTCAGGAGAGGCCAGGGCAGATCCATAGTAAAGACGCAAAGAAATGTGGTAAGTGACCTGAGAGTTGTGTACAGGGCAATCGAGACACAGAGCAATTACAGCTTGCAACATCAGAAATGACCATGGACACATCTATCATGAATGTGTGGCCAAGAATGTAACAGTTCAAGCTAGTCTAGGACAGACTCACCAAAATTCTATTGGAGTAACCTACACTTAGATTGTTCTAGAATAGTGTAATAGAATAAGGTGGGGTGTTATAAGTCTGTAACTAGTGTGTCTACAAATAAAGAACCTATAGCACCCCCTCCAAATGATCATTTTATTAACTCTGTGTTGACACTTGAATGCTGTATAAATTTTCAGCTGTGTTCCAAGGTCATGGAAAAAAAAGACACAAACACAAAATGAGTTTCCAGTAGCCATGTACCATAAATTAAACCCAGCTGAAGTTTTAAAATAATGGCTACTTCCTCTAGCGAGTCCTCGGCAAATTGTGGTTTTCTGCATTTAAGATTCTAAATCAGGAAGCTCTGCCCTCTCAAGTCATAACCACGTAGACTCTCTTCGCTTATATTAGGTAACATGTGTAAATGATTATGTCATTAAAGACAAGAGGGGACATTAAATGGGGAAACAGGAAGATTTACAACAAAAGCAAGTGCAGGGGGATAATACAGACTCCTGTTTTCATAAAAAAAGAAGAAAAAACCCTGAGAAGTCTGAACTTTCATGAACATTCAGATTATAGTTCTCTTATGGATAATGACCATTCCTTTAAAAAAAAAAAAAAAAACCAATGTTCCTCCCTTAGGACAGAAGAGAACATGTGGAAAAAATGTGGTTTATGTTCACAAAAGACAAGTTTTCAGGTGCAAAGACAGTCTTTGCCTCAAACAACCTGTTGAAAGATTTAACCAGAGAATGCAATTAAAAGGCAAACCAGTGAGAATGCAGTTTAATGGACTATTTGTGTGTAAAGTATATATTTCACATAAACACTTAAATCTCCATAGAGCGGTGGTGTTTAATTCTTTGAGAAAGTTGCTCCTATGAAAAGTAAGTATTTCTTAAAGTTACTTAAAGACAACAGAAAATGGAAGTCTAGAGTGGGGTGAAACTGGATGCAGACTGCTCTGATGAGATTCTGGGAGTTTTGTGAGAGAAGATATTCCTGGCTGGACCAAAACATCTGTAGGGAAGTTGAAAGAAGAGAGAGAGGGAGAGGGGGAGGGGGAGGGGGAGGGAAGGAGGGAGGGAGGGAGGGAGAGAAAGAGAGAGAGAGAGAGAGAGAGAGAGAGAGAGAGAGAGAGAGAGAGAGAGAGAGGAGAGAGAGGAGAGAGAGAAAGGAGGGGGAGGAGGGAAGGGGAGGGACAGAGAAAACAAAAGAAAGAGAGAGAGGAAGGAAGAGAGAGAGAAAGAAAGGAAAGAAAAAAAAGAAAGAGAAAGAGAAAGAAGGAAGGAAGGAAGGAAGGAAGGAAGGAAAGAAGGAAAGAAAGAAAGAAGGAAAGTTAGGCAAGGAAACGCTTACGCAGAAGGTACACTGGAATGGATCTGCTTTTTTATAAAGAGAATAGCAAAATATCTTTAGAGTCTCTCTCTGTCTCTCTGTCCCTCTCCCTCCCTCTCCCCCTTCTCTCTCACACATACCATTTTGATATATTCACAACCTATCGCCTACTTAACTGAGAGCCCCTTCTGAACTGGGCCCTTTCCTTTGAAGCCTTTTTTGTTTAATTAGTTTTGCCTGTATTCGTATGAGTGATGAGTGTGTACCACTAAGTACAAAGATGTAATCAGACGAACTTAGATGTTAGTGGATCTTGGCAGCTTCCAATTCCAGAGAAATGTCTGAAATGTCCTCCTACCCCTTGACCCTCCCCAGGTGAAAAGAACTGTACAGTTTTATTTTTAAAGTCTCACTACCTAGGAGATGGGGCTGTAGTTAGTAGCATGGTCAATGCGTTAGCTCATCAGTGACCTCGTAAGTCTTAACAAGTGGGTTTGGTCTCCATTTCTATCCCTGGGGGAAGCGGGAAGTCTAACTTTTCCAAATCCGGGACTTTCCATTAGTATTATAGATTCTGTAACAAAATTTAGGTTTATTCTCCCGGTGTTCTCAAATGCTGCCCCCATCCACACTGCTTTCTGCATCCAGACGTGTGACCTTTACCCCCTCTATGACTATATATTTTACTTTGAAGATATAAGACGTCGACGTGGGAGAACTATCTAGTTTTTGTGTCAATGACTGTACTGTGAAGACGTTTCTCTCGCATCAAATACTTAAAATTTAACTCACAGGGTCTTCTTCCCTCTTAGGTTCCATGACTGTCAACTCCCCTTTTGGTAGTGCGGACAACGCACCGATGTAAAGATGCACATAGGCACGTGCAAGCAGGGTCTCCAAGTTTTACTGTGTTGCAGGTGAAGGGCTGTGGCTGTATTGCTCAGGGTGCGGGGTGACGGAGGTCACCGGGAACGCCGAAGGGACAACTTTGTAAAGGAGAGTCCTCCACTCTGGACGCCGCGTTCACCCGCCCGCCATCGCCCGCCTAGCGGACAGCAAAGTGGGGTTCGAGTACAGAGTGTCCCTCGAGTCGCGCGCAACTCCGGCGCTCGGCACCCGGCGAGGACTTCACCGGGACCCAGAGCCTCCGCGCGCCCCCTCGGAGCCAGACCCACCACAGCGCGCGGCGGGGAACTACAGCTCCCGGCAGGCCCCGCGCGGGCCGCGCGCCCCCGCCCGCGCGCCCCGGCCCCCCGCCCTCCGGCCTCGAGACGGGACGGGAGGGAGGGCAGGAGGAAGGGGCGCGGGCGGCGGGCGGGTTCTTGCGAGGCGCGTGAAGCCTCGCTGGCTCCTGCTCCGGGACGGGGGACGCTGGCGCGCGCCGACTTTCTCCAGAGCAGCCGAGCCCGCCTCTGTAAGTAGTCGCTCGAGGGAGCGCGGAGCAGACGCCGAAAAAAGTTCGCGCCGCCGCCGCTTTGTTCTCCCGACCCGTCGGGCTGAGGTGGCGCGGCCCCTCCCCCACCGCACGCGGCGGCGGGACTCGGACCCGCGCCGGGCTGGGCGGCGGCCGCGGCTGGGCGGGAAGTCGGGGCGGTGCTCGGCGGGCGGCCGGGGGCGCCGGCGCGGCCAAGTTCCGCGGTCCGCGCCGAGGCCAAGTTAGAGTCGCGCGGCTGCGGGTGACCCACCGCGCCCTGGCCCTCGGGGGACCGGCTCTTCCCGAGCCCCGCAAACTAATCCCGCCGCCCGCGGCGCCGTGCAACGAACCTTCCCGGCTCTTTGCTGCACTTTTCTTGGTCCTGGGGCTGGAAGGGGCGAGTATCCGGGGTTTGGAGGATGGTGACCCCAGTTTCCTGACTGCCTTTAGGCTTACCAGTTGCAACCTCGCTCCAAGTCGTTCTACCGGGAGCTTTGCCCTGAGGTGAAACACCCGCTAGTGTGGAGCAATAAAATAATAATAATAATAATAATAATAATAATAATAATAATAAGCATACACGACAGTACGTGATTGCGTGTCCGGTATTTTATTTCACATCGTCGAAATCAGAAGTATAGGCCGTGCTGTCAGCAAGCTCCAATATAAATCAGGCTCCAGGCGACCTGCAGACTTTTCCGTACACAGATCGATGGCACGGACATAACTGTCCCTTCAGCCACGCCCGTCCCCACAGGAAATAAGACTATCGGTGTTATCTTTGATTAAAGAGGATAAGTTACAACTCGAAGTACTACTTTGTAGGACAGGGCCTTTAAAAACCTGTAGGCACACATGAAACAAGTTTGAAATGCGTTCATCTGTATCCTAGAAAAAATGTTGTTACGCTAGAAAATAACTTTTACTCTATACCTGATGTTGCAGTCTTAGCAGTTTTGATTTTGTTCAGCTCCTATCTAAACTTTTAATGCCAGGAGAGTAGATAAACCTTCGGATTTGCTTCAAGAAGTCTGCCATGAAGTCCTCAGACTCAGTTCTAAATAAGATTTGTTCTATAGGAACACTTTTCCTTCCCAGTAATAATCTGGAGTGGGATAAAACAACAGTTTAGAAAGAAACTTGTTTCAAGTTTGTGTAAATGTATTGTTTTTAAAATGTCTCACAGGAACCTTCACAATAGGTTTTGCTTCACAGGATAGTTTTTTAAATGTCATGGGCCCGAGAATATGAGTTTGGAGGCCTCTGATCAACCAGGGCAGTTTACATTTCAGGAGTATTAAAGCTAAAAGAATTTTCCTTAAATGTGTTTGGATCCGTTTCATTCTGATCCCCCTTCCCCTCACTCTCTTCCAGTACCTCCCACCCCCTCACCAGCCCCTTAAAGAGGTTTTATAACCATGAGCCTTTAGTCTTGCACATTTTATAAGCTATTTTATCAGATGACCACTTTAAAATAGACATTTCTTTCTGTTTGCGTGTTGTTTGTCATCTACACACTGCTATAAATACCAAAACCCACGGTAAGTTAAACTTTAACAGTTAGGTGAGTTGGCCACACCTCATACACATAAATAGAGGGGGTTATTAAAGTGCGATTTTCACAGAAGGGACAGACAGTTTTCAACAGAATTCTAACGAGGGCAAAAAAATATTAACCATAGTGGAGCTCATTGCTTGATTTTAAAGAAACTCATTCAGGATCGGATGTATAATTACTTATAATTTGATTAGGTACATAATTGGATTTAATAATCACATCTCCTCTTTGAGTCTCTTGGGTTATGTAATTCAAACGGAACTTGCCTCTTTGGAGCAGTCATTTAAAAGGGAAAATTGGTATATGGCACTTAAGAGATGTTTTGCTTTTTCTCCACTTGTGTGGTTATCTTATAGTGGCTGCACGTGAAAAGTGCTCTTTGGCAATTAGCCAATCAGATTTCTTAAAAACTGCTGATGCAGATTGAAGATATATTAAGCTTATCTATAGCTTCATATTGCTTTGCCAGACTGATGTTCCAATATCTGGATACACTTCTATGTGCCTGCTTCTCTCTACCTGTGCATAAAACCTGCCTGGTGTAACCTCTCTGCGTTCTCCAGGACTGTGGAAGGTCTGGGATTGAATGCTGCTACCGGGATCTGTAAACTTGTAGAGGGAACAATTCAGTGGCGTGCTAAGCTTTTAGAAAGACAGTTTTATATTAATCTGAGGGAATGTTTCTGAAATATGCAATAGATGTAGAGACTGCCACGGATTTTTTTTTTTTTATCTACAAAAATACCTGAGTTTTTGTACAGTATACAAGCATTAAGCAAATCAGACCTTTTTGAGGTAAAACCTAGACATTGACTTCAGTGTATTGGTCAGCTGTGTCACTGAAAGAGCTCACATGCTTTTTTACATGCTGAAACAATACATAGCAGACACGTGTGCCTATCTTCATGAGGGTTGGGATAGTGCCTTGCACTTTATTAACATCCCTTGAACAAAGTGAAATTAAATCTGGACAACCCTGGGAGTCAGGTAAACATGGTATTAAAAGTAAAAAGCTTCTTTTCCTCTTCATGTTAACATTTGCTGAATACAAATAGAGGGCTGGCTACCCTGAATAATGAGAGCTCTCTTTGTAGTCTTTAATGTGTCTTGTTCTCTGGAATCCTCTTGTTTTCTTGTTTCTTTAAAGAGACCGTCCCTGAAACCTAGCTGAAATTGAGCCTTCCTGACATATGCTCTGTTGTATCTTATAGTTTGTAATTACCTAGCTACTTAATGCAAATGCTTGTTTAGTGTCCGTGAGTTCCAGAGAGAGCAGTAGCTATGTCTCTCTTAGTCATCTGGTGAATACTAAGTGTTTTGTAAGTTTGTGTTGAATGAAACTACTGCTAGTAGAGCTTCTGACTAGAGACTTGGTTGAGATTGGAACATAATGTATGGCAATGAAGTGACCAGGGGAGGGGTGTGTACGTCGTAGATCAGCTTGTGACATTATGATGAAGTATAACTCAGTCCAGTCACTTAGCCTCCAAGGTCTTTGGTTATTGTTTTATTTTGTCTGTGACAATTGGGCACACTGAGCTAAAAATACCTTTTGATTCCATTCAGTGGTGACAGAATTTGTAAGTCCATTTGAATGAGATATGTGATAGCTATCTAAGAGAATTGTTTAAAAAATGCCAACTAAACATAAATTCTTGACAAACTAGACAATACTGTTCTGGTTTAGAGATTCATAGCTATTAGAAACAATATATCTAATACACAGTTTATAAATCAACAAGATATACTATTTGTTAACTATAAACTCTATTTTCTATTTGAAGTACGAATACAAAGAAATTAAACAGCATACCAAAGTTTGTATAAATTAAAATTGTTAGATTTCTTACAGATCAAGTCAAGATTCCAAAAACAAAAGCAGGAGAAACTTCTTTCTTTCAGATGGGATGAGTGGGCGGGAGCTGCTAAGACAGGTTCTTATATTTGTATTCATGCTGAGACTTCTAAAAAATCACCTTTATTCAAAATTACATATAGTTTATGAGGAATTCGTGTCTCTAGTAAATTAATCAGGTGTGTTATTAGATTGTTCAGTTTTGTTCAACCTGAAGATTCCATAAGCAGATTGTCTTTACCATTTCACATTTCATGAAAATACAGAGCTGAGAGTGGTTTGGGAACATTTCCCCAAGGACTCCACATGTCAGCTGACATACAACAATTTCTTTACTACACTGATATCTAGGTCAGACTCGGACAATGTGTTTAATATTGTTTTCATGAGATTCTAGTAGTCTTGAGTGAGTAACTTCTGAACTTTCTCTTTCTCAACTCTCAAGTGGCTGGTTGTGCAGATTAATGAGGTGCTACTACATGGTGTTTAGACTTGCGTGTGTTAGACATCAGATAGTGAGAGTTCAGTGAAGGTTGGTACTTCCTCCACTTGAGAAGGCTAGTCTTTATGAAGTTATAAGTACGATGGACTTCATTTCTTGTTCTGTTTGAAATTAGGCTGATGTGAACATTCTATACCTTCTAGTTAATCACAAATCATTTGAATAACAATCTCTTCCTGGATCTGGCTAAGGATCTTCTTTACTTTTTTTAAAACTATTTTTATTTCATTTACATTGGTTTTTGACTGCATGTATGTCTGTGTGAGAGTCAGATCTCCTGAAACTGGAGTTACAGATACCTGTGAGCTATCATGTGGGTGCTGGGAACTGAACCTGGATCCTTTAGAAGAACAGCTGGTGCTCTTAATAGCTCAGAGCCATCTCTTTAACCCCTGACAAAGAATATTTAAGTTTCTTTGGTAGTTCCTGAATTGTGCTTACCTGCTTTTCAGTACTCAGCACTTGAAGCAGCCCTCTTCATCCAAGGCCATGGGCACATCTCTCACCCTGAAATCTTTCTGCAGGGTTATTTTATAATAGCCATGGTTAAACTTGCTCACTACTGTATGGAATGAGCTGCATCTCTGCTCAGAGACTTGCACTCACAAAAACTTTTAGAATCTCGGCATTCAAGAGGTGGAGATAGAAAAATTGTAAATTTGAGACCATCTAGGGCTACATGAGTTTGAGGCTGGCCTGGGCTACATGGTGAGATTCAAAAGAAGAGACATTAAAAAATAGTCATTTAATTCTCTCATATTCACAAAATTCAAGTTTCAGTTCTCTGTGTAAGCTTGAAAACTGTTAGAAGGTCAGTGAGATACAAGTTGAGCAATTCTTTCTGTGTAATCTCTCACCCTCCCCTGAACAGTGATTCTCAGATCCCTGTCTTTAAGAAGCAGTAATTACTATAAAAACAGTACTGGTAAGAAAGCTTGGGTTCTAATCTCACTCTTTTCATAGCCATGTGATACTAGACACATTGCTTTAGCACTTTGTGCTTTGGTTTTCTCACCTGCAAGAATATTTCCCTGTTAGTCGCAAAGAGCATCATGAGGCACATTAGTGACATATTACCATCAAATGCTATAAAATAGGAGGTTGAATTCTAGCCATTTGCCCAAATGTTACTATCAGTGCTGTATCTTTAAAAGTTATTTTAGACGCATTTTATTCTGAATTTTCTTATTTGTATTCCTATTTCTGTATGACTTTGTTCATTTCATACTTCTCATTCATTTTAACTTCATTTTAGCTCCATTTCTACTGAACTGTGTTTTCCTAAAAATTGCAATCATAGTTTACTGGTATACTTTCCCCAGTGTTAGAAATCCCTTAATGATGAGTTCACTTTCTCCTGTGTTTCATAGTTTATCAGCAGTCACAGTCACAGTTCCTCGCTGACTCAAGTACATCTCTATTTGTTTCTTTAGGCTTCTGGAAGGCATTTGTGAACAAAGCAGTCCAGGACTTGTATTTTGGCAGAAATAAACTCTTTTGGAGAGATGGGAGTACTGGGGAAAACCTAGTGCTTTATACTTGCTATTGAGATGTATTCTCACTAGACTCTTAATATATAAAAACATAAAAGACTACATGAGTTTCCTATAGTGGGACATTATTCTGTATTTTTTTAATATCGCTTGGGTTGTATTTTATGTCTGTGATGTTTGTTTTGCCTTTCCTGTTTTTGTCCCTTCTGTCTTTCTTAGTTTCTTACCATAATTGAATTGTGTAGTTGTGAAATAACAGTGTTTGAACTTCATAAACTTAAAATACAATCACGTGCAGCTAGGTGTGATGGTATATGTCTAGGTGCAACAGTATATGTCTAGGTGCAATGGTATATGTCTGGGTGCGATGGTATATGTCTAGGTGCAATGGTATATGTCTGGGTGCGATGGTATATGTCTGGGTGCGATGGTATATGTCTGGGTGTGATGGTATATGTCTGGGTGTGATGGTATATGTCTGGGTGTGATGGTATATTTCTAGGTGCGATGGTATATGTCTAGGTGCAATGGTATATGTCTGGGTGCAATGGTATATATGTCTAGGTGCAATGGTATATGTCTGGGTCCGATGGTATATGTCTGGGTGTGATGGTATATGTCTGGGTGCAATGGTATATGTCTGGGTGTGATGGTATATGTCTGGGTGCAATGGTATATGTCTAGGTGCGATGGTATATGTCTAGGTGCAATGGTATATGTCTGGGTGCGATGGTATATGTTTGGGTGCGATGGTATATGTTTGGGTGCAGTGGTATATGTCTGGGTGCGGTGGTATATGTCTGGGTGCAGTGGTATATGTCTGGGTGTGGTGGTAGATGCCTGGGTGTGATGGTATATGTCTGGGTGCAATGGTGTATGTCTTAGTTCTCAACTACTTGGGAGGCTGAGACAGAAGGATCTGGAGGACCAGGAGTTCTAACTAGTCTAGACAACATAGTCTAATCCTATCTCCAAAAAAGAAGAATATGCTTTTTAACCTGCCCCTCCTCCCCAGCCAGGGTTCAGGAGTTAGTGATGAGGGACAGGGGTAATTAAGTGGGAATCTCTCTGAAATTATAACTGTAATAAAAATGATTGTGAAAACTAAAGTTAAAATGACTACCCACTGCCTTGTATTCATGAATTGTAAAAATATCATTCATCACTAAAAATTATAGGGATTCTTACATTTTAAACTGATATCAAATGAATATAAAACATTTTAAAAAAACCCTTTTAACTTTTTCTTCTAGGTTGACAGCATTTCAGGAGGCACCAGCTTTTCTTTCTGGATCCATTCATCCAAAGAAAAATATGTTTGTACTATTGTTACAAGCTTTTTATTTTTGCTTGATCACAAGGAAGTTCAATCCCAAGATGGCTATGAGTACATATGAGAGGGTGAATTAAGGCGTGGCCATTTGTGGTATCCTGTCAATCCCTGAAGGAACACATTAACTCAAACAACTTAATCAGGAAGATTTCATATCTCGACACACACAGATCGACTATTCAATGTGTATTTTCGGAAATGAAAAGCAAAAGACAAGAACAGATTTAAAAGAAATGAAAATGCCAAACAAATAATCAGTATCAAGTCCGTTCCTTCTGTGATAATGGTGATGTGAAGTGGGTCACAGATCCGGGTGTGGTCCTAAAGACAAGATTCTTGATGGGACTGACATTGACAGCAATAGGACCTTTTGTGCATTCAACTCAGAGCAACAGAATTTTTCATCAATGGCATGAGTGGCTCAGCTGAGGAAATAAAGCAGCTTGTATCTAAATCCAAAACTGTAGCCATTTTTTATTGCTATTATTTTGAAAACTTCAGAACCATTTAAAAGGCATTGACAGCTATTTTTATAGATTAAAGAAAGGCAGATGTCTGCAAATAATTCTCCTCCATCAGCCCAGAAATCTGTGTTCCCTGCATCTGTTTCTGCTGTGCTTCCAGCTCCTTCTCCGTGTTCAAGTCCCAAGACAGGACTCTCAGCTCGGCTCTCTAATGGCAGCTTCAGTGCCCCATCACTCACAAACTCTAGAGGCTCGGTGCACACCGTTTCATTTCTACTTCAGATTGGCCTCACACGAGAGAGTGTTACCATCGAAGCCCAGGAACTGTCTCTCTCCGCTGTTAAAGACCTCGTGTGCTCCATTGTTTATCAGAAGGTACTGTGCAAGCTGTTTATCTCAGTAATGTTTTCCTAATTAATATTGTTTCTCACACATCTCCATAATTTATGTATGAAACAATGAGAGAACACATTTGGACTCCTCAGTACATTATGTCCTAATTATGACCATTTTGGGCAGTATTCTAATAGACTGTGAGCCAAAAAGCCTGGAATTTCAGTATCTAAAGGGAACCTATATCCCAACTTAAAAATATCACTAACCCAAGAATAGTGTCATTTTTTTAGTCCGGGAGTTATCTGACATTTCACTTGACTTCAGAGGAAAGGGTCGGGAGGTAATAGGTATAAGACGTTGAGGTAAATTACTAGAAAGGTGGCCACCATAGCTCCTGAATCCAGTGTCCACCTGAAGCTTGGGCTTTTCAATTGTCCATTATTTGCCCTCAGATACACACTTGCCTTCACTTTGGATGCTGATAATTCCTCACAAAAAAAGTTCAGAATCTACCTAAACTACCATTTATTATAGAAGCACACTCTCTTATAACAGGTTGTTCAAGGTGGTTGTTTACTGTATAAGCACCTCTTGTCCTATACTGTGCCATCTTTCCATTTATTTATTCATTCATTCATCCATTCATTCATTTTGCATCCCAATCACAGCTCCCCCTCACACAGCCCCTCTTTCCATCCCACCTTCCCTTTCTCCTCTGATACTAATTTATGAGGCCTTCCTGGGTACCCACCCATCCTGACCTGTGCCATTTTTTAATGAATCTTGGCTCAGTGGATAAGCTAGTATGATTTCTACTTATGAATTATTTATATAGGTTATATTAATTGGTTCTATTTTATTCTTAATGGACAACCACTTGCTTCAAACAAACTTGTACACTGATTGCAAAAATTTTCTCTCAGGGACATTTTATAAAGTGGCACAATTTATAAAATGCTTGATTCACAAGCGTGAGGCCCTAAGTTCAAATCCCTGTAACACCCAATTAAAAAGCTAGACTCAGCAGTATTGTACCTTAGTCCCAGCACTAGGGAGGTGAAGGGAGACAGGCAAACCATAATAGTGAAATCAGTGAGTTCCATTTTAAATGAGAGACCCCCATCTCAAACAATAAGGTGAGGAATGAATGAGGAAGAGACATGAAGCCAACCGATGACCTGAGTAAACACACAGGCACAAATGTGTACTCACAGAGACATACACAGTCTCTCAACGAGAATGGTAACTTTAAATTTTAGCTCTTCATCTTTGATTTCCAATGTTTTATATGGTTTGTCATTAGCTTCTAAATTAAAAGTAGTGAGTAATCTAAAAACATTATAGTTTGTGATAATGGCCTATGGACCTATGTTTTAACAGTGACTTGCTGGTGTAAATATTACCTAAAGTAAGAGTGACTTTAGATCTGCAGCATTGTTGACTTGTTTTTGAGTGTCTTTACTTACTATAACATACTTAATTTTGAGAGGGGGTCTTACTTCGTTGCCCTGGCTGGTTTTTGGACTCTGGAGTTCTCCTGCCTCAGTTCTCTTTATCTGGTACTACAGACACCAATCACCTTCCCCAAAACTACCTTTCACTGTCTTCAGTTTTATTTCCCTTTCATTACAAATACTTTTGTAGCTATTTTATAACCTTTTAAATTTAAAGGTGATGTTTAAACTTAAGGGTAACTTCTTTTGAGAGCATAAGCATTTATAACCTATGTCCAGTGAAACTTATTCATTTTTTAACATTTAGAATTTTCAACTTTCGTTTTTAATTGATAAAATATGTGTACATATAGTTATCATGTATAGCATACTAAAATATGGATACATTGTATAATGGCTATGTGAGCTAGTTAACTTGATTTACTTCTGATTATTTATTTACTTGAATGAATTCATTTACTTCACCCATTTATACAGAAACATACTGATTCTTTATAGGATTGTTACAGAATCAGATCTATTATTTACAGGATGACATTAGCCAAGAGATTTTACGTATTTGAATAAGTTTCCAGATCTGTCAAACCACTGAATTGTGTGGTTTCCAGTCTCTTAAGTAAAGCTGTGCAGTTTGGGTCTTCTCTGTAGGAGACAGATACATGAGAGAGGAGTCTTGAGTGGTTGATGAGAAATCTTAAAAAACCAGCTTAGATTTGAGGTTTTATAGATATGTTCAGGGATCCCTAACTCATTTGAAACTTGAAAAGCTGTCAATATTTCTTACCTTTTCTCTTGTCTTAGAGATCATGCTTTCTGGCCATTCATCTTGTCTGCCATTCATTATGTAGGTACAGTTTCAAGTTCTAAAATAATTAGTTGAATGGTTCTTGAGTGATTATTTTGAACCTCCAAAGAAAGATGTTATTTAATACTTATAATTTATGTACTAGATTATCTTTCAAGTTAGTAGTGAGGATAATTCCTCTGTAAATAAATGCTTTAGATTTTTAAAATAATAAGATTGACTAAATTAATAATAATTATAACTCCAGTTTGTTGATTTGTCAGTTTCTATTCAAGCCTCTTTATATAACTTTTCACAGCTTCACTATATCAGTGGTCACTGTTATCAAAAAGGAAATGGAAGCACAGAAAATATAAGTTACTTTCTAAAGCCTGTGATAATAAGAATTCAGAGATTATATTTCTAGCTCTTGTGCTCTAGACAACTGCTTTGATTTTCCATTATCAATCATTTGTGAAATGCCTTCCAGTGAAGAGACAGTACAGTCAGTAATGGTAGAATCCAGTTCCCTTGAAGCTAACTGCCATTGTGTGTGCTGAAGCCTTTATAACAAACTGAAGCAAATGATTTCATAATAGCTGACATTTAAAATTCTAGAAAAGTGACTGGGTGCTTGATGGTTTCATTTATAATTATTTAGGTGGTTTGATCTAATGGACATATTTGTTCTTTTAGTTTCTATTCTTGATAAACTCTCTTATGTAGAGCCTTCTAAATATAGGCCAGTAGTTATATTTTAGGTATTAGATGGACCAGACATTGTCCCTGCCCTTAAAAGCTTATATTCTACTGAAGGAACCACGTTCACTGGTATCAGATATGAGAAGTAGTATGAGATATTGAAGTAAAAAATGTACTTTATAGGCTGATGAAGAATGTAGAAGGCTGAGCTATACAGAAAATAATATTAAACCTGGAAATCCAACAGCAAAAAATGAGGAGGTGAGGACAAAAGGATTGGGATAAGCAAAGGCAGGGAGAGGAACATGGTAAGTGTTGGGGCTAGAGAGATGACTCAACAGTTACAGCAGTAAACTGTTATTCCAAAGGACCTACGTTTGAATCCCAGCATCCATATCAGGTGGATCACAACCACCTGTAACTCCAGCTATGGGGAATCTGATGTTTTTGGCACCACTACACATGTGGCATACACCACACAGACAGGCACATGATTAAAAATAAAATAAATCTCAATAAAAGAAAAATAAGTGCTAACATTTAATAAGTGCCTACTTGGTGTCAGGAGCTTTAGATGCATTTAATCCACATATCTGAAACTTTAATGTGCATGAGCTTCATTTGGGAATTCTAAGGAGTATTATTTTGATTCAGTAGGTTTGTGTGAGTATACATTTCTATTATGGTAATGTTTGTAGTCCTTTGTTATAGATCTTATTTTAATTACTTTTCTCTTGCTTTGCTCTAGTTGTGCATAACCAAAACAACTAATAAAATAAAGCATTTAGTTTGTGGCTCATGATTCCAGACGCTTAGATCCTATGACCATTGTGGGAGGGACATGGCACCAGGCAGACAGGCACATGACACTGGGGCATCAACTGAGATCTCACATCAGGATCCCCAACCATGAGGCAGAGAGGGATAACTGGGAATGGCATGGTTTTTGAAACCTCAGAATTTACCCCCAGTGGCACACCTCTTTCAACAAGGCTGCACCTCCTAATTCTTCCCAGACAGTTCCACCAACTTGGGACCAAGTGTTCAAACATGAGCCTATTGGAAGCCATTCTCATTCAAATCACCACAGACTCATACTGAGTTACAAGGGTGTAAGTGATCTTTATTTAATAAAACAGGAAAGTGAAATTTTATCAAAATCAGAGATCAAACTTAGGTCTATCTTAACTCAAAGCCTTCTATATTACTCTCTGTACCCTGCTGCCTTTCCTTGGCAACAAAAGTATTCACACTGGATCCTTCCAAGAGTAGAGATTTAACTAAGGTGTTTGTGTAGTGAAGTGAGTTGATCACTTCTGCCTTGAGGAGCTTACAGGGAACTGATAAAGTGGCTTAGTAGGTAAAGGTCTTTGCTGTCAACCTCAGTGACCTGTGTTTGTTTCCTTGAATCCATATGGTAGAGTCAAAATTGACTCCCAGAAGTTATCTTCCAACTTGCAAACATACACGTGCACAAATCAAATAATTATTAAAAATCTTAAAGATATTTTTAAGATGAGTTAGAGATGAAGTTGTGGATTACAGAAAAATTACATTGAGTGACTTGAGATCCTGTTATCCTAAAACTCAAAACATATATCGCACCACACACAGTAATAGTGGGAGCCCTTAACACCCTACTCTCATCAATGGACAGATCATAGAAGCAGAAACTGAACAGAGACCCAGTGAAACTAACAGAAGTTATGAACCAAATGGGTTTAACAGACATCTATAGAATATTTTATCCTAAAACAAAAGTATACCTTGTACTCAGCACCTCACATCACCTTCTCCAAACTTGACCATATAATCGGTCACAAAACAGGCCTCAACAGGTACAAGAACATTGAAATAATCCCATACATCCTACCAGATCACCATGGACTAAGGCTGGTCTTCAATAACAACAAAAACAACAAAAAGACCACATACACATGGAAGCTAAACAATGCTCTATTAAACTTAGCTTGGTCAAGGAAGAAATAGAGAAAGAAATCAAAGACTTTAGAATTTAATGAAAATGAAGGCACAAGATACCCAAACCTATGGGACACAATGAAAGCAGTGCGAAGAGGAAAACTAATAGCTCTGAGCGCCTCCAAAAAGAAACTGGAGAGAACATACACTAACAGCTTGACAGCACACCTGAAAGCTCTAGAACAACGTAAGCAGATGCACCCAAGAGAAGTAGATGGCAGGAAATAATCAAACTCAGAGCTGAAATTAACCAAATAGACACAAAAAGAACTATACAAACAATCAACAAAACCAGGAGCTGGTTCTTTGAGAAAATCAACAACATTGATAAACCCTTAGCCAGACTAACTAGAGGGTGCAAATTAACAAAATCAGAAATGAAAGGGGAGACAACAGAAACTGAAGAAATTCAAGAAGTCATTAGATCCTACTACAAAAGTCTATACTCAACAAAACTTGAAAATGTAGAAGAAATGGACAATTTCCTTGACAGATACCAGGTACCAAAGTTAAATCACGATCAGATAAACCATCTAAACAGCCTTATAGCTCCTAAAGAAATAGAAGCAGTCATCAAAAGCCTCGCAACCAACAAAAGCCCAGTACCACTTGGGTTTAGTGCAGAATTCTATCAGACTGTCATAGAAGACCTAATGCCAATATTCTCCAAAGTATTCCACAAAATAGAAACAGAGGGAACACCACCCAACTAAGTCTTCAAAGCCACAAGTATGCTCATTCCTAAACCATTCCTAAACAAAGACCCTACAAAGAGAACTTTAGACCAGTTTTCCTCATGAGCATTGATACAAAAATACTCAATATTCTTGGAGACTGAATTCAAGAACACATCAAAACAATCATTCACCATGATCAAGTAGGCTTCATTCCAGGGATGCAGGGATGGTTCAATATCCGGAAATCCATCACTGTCATTCACTATATAAACAAACTCGAGAAAAAGCACATGATTATCTCTTTAGATGATGAGAAAACATTTGACAAAATTTAACACTCCTTCGTGTTAAAAGTCTTGGAAAGGTCAGGTATTCAAGGCACATACCTAAACATAGTAAAAGCAATATACAGCAAATCAGTAGTCAACATCAAACTAAATGGTTAGAAGCTTGTAGCAATTCCACTAAAATCAGGGACTAGACAAGGCTGCCCAATAGTACTGGAAGTCCTGGCCAGAGAAATTATACAGCAGAAGGAAGCCAAAGGGATATAAGTCAGAAAGGAAGAAGTCAAAATATCACTATTTTCAGATGATATGTTAATATACTTAAGTGACCCCAAAAATTCCACCAGAGAACTACTAGAGCTGATAAACAACTTCAGCAAAGTGTCTGGATATAAAATTAACTCAAATCAGTAACCACCTTCTACCCAAAGGATAAACAGGCTGAGAAAGAAATTAGAGAATTGACACCATTCACAATAGTCATAAAGAATATAAAATACCTTGGTGTGACCCTAACCAAGCAAGTGAAGAATCTGTATGAGAAGAACTAAAAGTTTCTGAGGAAAGAAATTGAAGATTTCCCATGCTGATGGATTGAAAGGATCAACATTGTTTGTCTAAAGCAATCTACAGATTCAATGCAACCCCCATCAAAATTCCAACTCAATTCTTTATAGAGTTAGAGCAATTTGCAAATTCATTTGGAATAATAAATACCCGGGATATAGAAAACTGTTCTCAACAATAAAAGAACTAATGGGGGAATCATCATTCCTGACCTCAAGCTATATTATAGATAAATTCAGATTTAAAACAAACAAACAAACAAAAAACGCATGTTATTGGTACAAAGACAGGTAGATAGATCAATGGAATAGAATTGAAGACCCAGAAATGAACCCACACACCTATGGTCACTTGATCTTTGACAAAGGAGCTAAAAACATTCAAGGGAAAAAGGACAACCTCTTCAACAAATGGTGTTGGTTCATTGGCAGTCAGCATGCAGAAAAATGCAAATTGATCATTTCTTATCTCCTTATACAAAGCTCAAGTCCAAGTGGATCAAAGCCTTCCACATAAAACCAGGTACGCTGAAACTAATAGAAAAGAAAATGGGAAAGAACTGAGAACACAAAGACACAGGGGAAATTTTCCTGAATAGAAAACCAATGGCGTATCCTATAAGAACAAAAATCGACAAATGGGACCTCATGAAATTGCAAAGCTTCTGTAAGGCAAAGGACACTGTCAAAGGACAAGATGGCAACCAACAGATTGGGAAAAGATCTTTACGAATCCTACATCTGATTGAGGGCTAGTTTCCAATATATACAAAGAACTCAAGAAGTTAGATTCCAGAAAATCAAATAATGCTATTTAAAAATGGGCTACAAAGCTAAACAAAAAATTTTCAACTGAGGAATATTGAATGGCTGAGAAACACCTAAAGAAATGCTCAACATCCCTAGTCATCAGGGAAATGCAAATCAAAACAACCCTAATATTCCACTTCACACCAGTCAGAATGGCTAAGATCAAAAACTCAGATGACAGCAGATGATGGCAAGGATGTGGAGAAAGAGGATCACTCCTCCACTGTTGGTGGAGTTGTAAGCTGTTACAACCACTCTGGAAGTTAGTCTGGTAGTTCCTTAGAAAATTGGACATAGTACTACCTGAGGACCCATCTATACCACTCCTGGTCATATACCCAAAAGAAGCTTCAACATCTTACAAGGACACATGCTCCACCGTGTTTATAGCAGCATTATTTATAATAGCCAGAAGCTGGAAAGAACCCAGATGTTCTTAAACAGAGGAATGGATACAGAAATTGTGGTACATTTACTCGGCTATTAAAAACAATGAGTTCATGAAATTAGGCAAATGCATGGAACTTGAAACTATCATCCTGAGTGAGGTAACTCAGTCTAAAAAGAATACTCATGGTATATATTCACTGATAAGCAGATACTAGCCCAAAAAGCTCAGAATACCCAAGAAACAATTCATAGAACTTATGAAGCTCAAAGAGAATGAAGGCCAGCAGGTGAATGCCTCAGTCCTTCTTAGAAGGGAGAACAAAACACTCATGGGAGGAAATAAAGAGACAAATAGAGGAGCAGGGATTGGATTATAGATCATCCAGAGACTGCCTCACCTGGGGATCCATCCCATTTGGAGCCACTAAACCCATGACTTATTGCTGATGCCAAGTAGTGCTTACTGGCAGGAGCCTGATATGGATGCCTCCTCAGAGGCTCTGCCAGAGCCATACTGATACAGAGCTTGCAGCTAACCATCAGACTGAACACAGGGACCCCAATGAAGGAGCTAGAGAAAAGACTGAAGGCGCTGAAAGGGTCTGCAACCCTAGGGAGGAACAAAATTATCCACTACCCAAACCCATCACAGCTCCCAGAAACTAAAAGACTAACCAGTGAGTTCGCATGGAGAGACCCATGGCTCCAGGTGCACATGCAGCAGAGGATGGCATTGTCTGGCATCAATGGGAGGAGAGGCCTTTGATCCAGGAAAGACTAGTTTTCCCAGTGTAAGGAAATGCCAAGGTGTTGCAGTGGGAGAGGGTGGTTGGGAGAGGGAGCATCTTCATGGAGGCAGTGGGAAGGGGAGGGGAGATGGGATTGGGGGAAAGGGAATGTAAATACAGAGAATATCCAATTAAAAAAAAACAATTGTGTATTTTTGAACCAGTGATTTTTTTTATCCCCTTATTTTCTAGCATTTTTAGTCTCAGAAATGTGGGATACACATATACTTGGGCCATGTATATTATTATATTTTCTCTTTTAAGCTATCTTACAAGATACTATTTCTAAAGATTTGTTAGTTTATTCTATGTGTGTATATGTGTGTCTGGGTGTATGTGTACCATATGCATGCAGTGTGCTTGGAAGCCAAAAGAGGCCATAGATCGCCCAGAACTGTGATTAGCTGTATATTTGAGCTGCCCAATGAGGGTGCTAGAAACTGAACGTGAGTTCTCTTGGAGAGAATAACAAGTGCTTCTGACCATAGAGCCCTAAAAGATGTCTGTAATAAACTCTATCACTTTTAAGTTCATGAGATTGATCATTCTCAACAGTTACAAACAGCTATATATATAATCTAATTCAAGATATAAATAATCTGTCACCCTAGACAATCTTGTACATCTGCAGCCTCTTTCCCTGACTTCAGCCCCAAACAACAATTACTCTGCATCCTTTCACTAACTCGAACCTTTCTGGGTGTTCTTACAGATAAACGAGATCATCTTCTATGTAGTGTTTTGGGACTTAATATTATTGTATTGTATCACATAAAAATGTTTTGGAAACTAATACTAATTACTATATTGCTATAGTTTTTTACATTGCTGGATTTGTCTCTTATAATAGCTATGCCTTAATTTCTTTGTTCATTGATATACAGTGGAATTATTTGCAGTTTTGGTAGTTATGAGTCAAGTTGTTGTCAGCCTTCTCATACAATCTCAATTATAAGCTGTAAATATAAGTTGGCTTTTGTCTTCTTAGAAGTGTAATGGCCAGGTGTGTGTTTCAAAGGTAGTTGTACACTTTCGCCATCGACAGGCTTCATATCCTTGCTCACACTTGCTATCGCAGCCTTTTTAATTTACCCATTCTGTTTGCTGTATAGCAATGCCTCCTCCTGCTTTTAATTTGTATATCCTTGTGGATATATTGGAAATCAGTGTTTCCTATATGAAATACTAGATTTTTTTTTCTTTTTTATCAGCTCACCCAAACTATAGTTTGGTGAGAGGGAACCTGGGAAGAGGGAACCTCAGTTGAGGAATTGTCTTCTTCACATTGGCCCACAGGTACATCTTTGAGGCATTGATTTTGGACAGGTTATCCTGGGTTGTATAAGAAGCTAAGCAAGCGGTGGGGAAGCAATAGCAGCTTACCTGCATGGTTCCACCCTGACTTCTCTCAATAGTACCCGATGATTGTCATCTGTGAGCCAACCAATAACTTTCTTCCCCAAATTTTTTTCAGCATTTTGTCACAGCAATACAAAGCACACTAGAGTATATTGTTCATCTTATTACTGAATATAAAAGTTCTTCATACATCCCTGGTACAAAGTGATTTGATTTTTAAACAGCAGATAATTAAAACAAACATATCTTTTGCCTTAACATTTTCTTGTGCTACGAACACTTGAAATTTGCTCAGCAGTTTTGAAATACAAAGTACTGTGTCAAATATGTTCACACACACTCAGCCCATTGTTCAGTAGATCTCAGAAGCAAAAGAACTTAAACTTATTCCTCCTGTCTAACTGAGGCTTTGTGCTTGTTGCCTGTCATCTTTCTCATATCCTCCCCTAGCTCTGGAAGTCTGTTCTCTGCCTCTTGAGTTCTAATATTTGAGATTCTATATATAAGCAAGAAGACTGTTAGTACTCACCTCTGCACTTGCCTTATTTTACTTCCTGTAAAATGTTCTCTAGTTTCGACAGTGTTGGAGGGGCACAGTCATTCTACCTCAGAGTTCACACTGATAACCTCATCCTAATATAGTCATTTGCAAAGATCTTGTCTGTGGCTATTAGGGTGAGAATGCTAACACTGGGAGTGTGACTTTCAAGTTAACTCTGTATATAGTGTATTGGTGTGGCATTAGGGTCAGAGTACATCTGTTTGTGTGTTACATGCCTGAAGCTCTATTCTCTCTACAATGAATTGCTCAATGCCCTTTGTTGTAAAACAGTTGACTATACAGATTTTGGGCATTCCTAAACATTGAGTACTTTATTTGTCTCTATACCAATTTCATATTGTTTTGAATTCTTTAGTTTACAAACAAAAGAAAAACCCTATGAAGTCAAATGCTAAAGTCCTCAACTTAGTCCCCCTTTTCAAGAATCTTTTGCCCATCTGATCCTTTGCATTTCCAGATAAACTTTAAAACCAGATTTCCTAGTTTCTATACTTTGGAAAGGGCTTTTTGAAACTTCATAGATATTATTTTCAGTAAGAGTTTCATGTTTTCTTGTTAGTATAACTTTTTCTTTATTTATAATTTTTCATGTGTTACATAGAAATACAAGCTTTTATGATATGTCCTTAACGTTCCTAAACACATCTAACTTTATTTTGAAGATTCTTTAGGGTTTTCTGTATAGATTATTTTTTCTTCAGGGGATCTTGCTTTTTTCCAAGTAGTATTTAATTCTTTTCTGGCTTTTGCCTTTATATTTCTTTGCTTTGGCAGTGAGAATTTCCAGCATAATTTTGAATAGAAATACACATGCATCCTGTTCCATTTGTAAATGGAAAATCTTTCAGTCTGACCAATCAGGGTGGTGTGTATTTTTGAAGGTGTCCTTCATCAGGTAAAGGAGTCTCTGCCTCTTCAAGGTGGTAAAGACTTTTTCTAGGGAGTGTCTTTAGTACTTCCCGCTTCCTAACAGCTATCTTTTTTTTTCTCTTGGTCTCTTAACATGGCACATTTTCTTAGCTGAATCTTTGAATGTTAAATAGCCTTGTATTCCTGGATCAAACCACATACTATATTTCTCACAGTTTTTCTAGTTTGATTTATTAATATTTTCTTAACTTTTTCTGTCTTTATTCATGAGGGATACTAGCCTATAGCTTTAATTTTTTTCCTTATCTTTGGTTTGGGTATCAGCAGAATGTGGCTTTAAGAAAGGTGCTAGGATCTTGGGATACTGATATGTGTGTACTTTACCATTAAGATGCTGTCCCTTCCTTGGGCTAATGCTGGCTTAGAATGTTCCTCTTCTTCTTCTGCTTGCTAAATAGATTTAAATAAAAGTTTTAAATAAAATTAATATTGCCAGGGTTAATGGACTTGACCAGAGAAACCATTCTAGACCATGTCTATTATACCTAACAGACACGAACTATTCAGATTAATATTTCTTTGGTGAAGTTTGGTGTCCTGGTTAATTTTTTGTGAACTTGTCACATGCTACACTTACACGTAAAGAGGAACCTCAGTTGAAAAAATTGGCCTCCATCAGATTGCCTATAGGTAAGTCTGTGGGACATTTTCTTGATTAATGATTGTGGGAGGGTCTGGTCCACTGAGGACAGTGCTGCCCCTGGGGGAATTTCTGGGTTGTATAAGAAAGCAAACTGACCTGGCTATGAGGAGCAAGCTAGTAAGCAGTGTTCCTCCATGGTCTCCACTTCATCTCCTGCCACCGTCCTGCTTGACCTCCCTCCATGATGTCAGCGTTACAGTGAAGTAAACCCTTTCTTCTCTAACTTGCTTTTTGTCATGGTGCACATTACATTCATTTAGTGCCTCCAGTGGAAAAAGAAATTATTTAGTTTTTAAAGTCATTAGTACAAGTTACACACAGTATTTTGTTAATGTCCCAGTAAGTCTGTAGTATCTCCGGTGAACCACTCACTCGTGGTACTGGTCAGGGCTGGTTATTAATTTTTTACTTTTCCTTGATTTATTTGATTCATAGTTTACCAATTTTGCTTTCAGGGAACTAGCCTTTGTTTAATTGATTTTTCTGTATTATGACCTGTAGTGCCAGTGCAGGATGGGTGCAGACTGGTCCCAGGGACTCACTGGCCAGTTAGCCAGCTAAAATGGCATGCTCCATGTTCATATAGCCTCTCTGTCTCAAAAAACAAGGTGGAGAAGTGATTGAGGAAGAAGCCTTGATGTCAACCTTTGGTCTCCAAGTGTGCACGAGTGTGTGTGTGTGTGTGTGTGTGTGTGTGTGTGTACGCATTCGTGCACACAAAGAGCATGAGTAATTTTAATTTGTATAACTCACTGATGTTTACTTTATAATATATAATTCTGCATATACTACTTTGTAAATTATACATATTGTCTTAGTTCTTATTGAAATATCACAATCAAGGCAGCCTACAGGAGAAGGGGTGTATTAGGGTCTTGCAGATCCAGAGGGATGGGAGTGTGTCACCTCTGTAACAGGAGCATGGCCACTGGCCCTGGAGCAGCAGCTGAGAGCTCATATCCAGATTCACAAACAGGAAAGAATAGGGAGTACATCGGGGATGACAGGAAGACTTTAAAGCATCAAAACCCACCCTGTGATAATAACCACCTTCTCTAATAAGACCATACTTCCAAATCCTTCCCTTCAGTTCCCAACAAGTATGTAAGCAGGTGAGCCTCTGGTTGGGTAGGGAGATGGGGAGGATGTGGAAGGGGAAAAACATGATCAAACTGCATTGTATGAGAGAAATGTAATAAAATTACTTTTGTACATGCATCTCTGTTGTTTATTTATTTGTTGACTTATCTTTATTTATGTGTATATGTCTGTATGAGTGTATGCCACAGTGTGTATATAGGTACACACTGTGTGATTTGCTGGAGCTGGAATAGTTGAGAGGTACCTGACATAGGTTCTGACAACCAAATTCAGGTCCTCCGAAAGAGTTGCAAGTATTCATTACTGCTGAACCATAAATCTGACTTACATTTTAGGTTTTTTAACTTTTTGTATATTTGCCCAATTTTCAATATATTTTTAAAATTTGTGGTAATTGTATCTTGTTCTGAAGTTTGGGTATTAAAATAACTTTTTATTAGTGTTTATATAGTGATATCTTTTCACATGATATATGTGTACATATATATGTTTGTACATACATTCTACACCTCTATACTTTCTTCATTTGTAATTTTATGTAGGTTTCATAGTTGATTGTATGTTTCAGGTTTATTCATTCAACTACTTAAGTGTTAAGATAACTAATGTTTAATACAGTTTTCAATATAGATCCATTAAATATATAAATTTCACCTACTTACAAAGATTTTATGTAGGACTTCTCCACTTCATGATAAAGCAAAAGCAGTATATAAGTTTGCTGGGCTAGGTGAATTAAATGCATGCTCAATTTAATATTTGCAGCCTATTAGAAGTATATACGGAAGTGCCTTATCAGTCAAGAATCATCTCTGTGACAGAATGTGCTCTATTTTTATATGCATTTCTTCTGTTTTTGGGACCCTTTCTGCCTTCTTTTAACTATTTCCTCTCTCCTCCCCTGTTTTGGTGGTGGTTGTTTTATTTACTTTGGTTTGGTTTGGTTTGGTATTCTCTAAAAGTTCCTTTTAGCATTTTCCCTAGTGTAAGGGTCAGCATCTATATCACTTGACCAAATCTGGCTACCTTTGTTTCATTTCCTGTTGTTCTGATAAAACATCTTGTCTTATGGAGGAAGGATTTATTGCCTCACAATCCAGGTGACAGTCCATCATTGCAGGAAAGTCAAGGCAGCAGGAACTTGTAGTATCTGCTCACATTGTATCCACAGTCAAGAGCAGAAAACAGTGGATTAAATGCTGCACGAAATGCCCACCTCATTTTCTCCACTCTTACACAATCCAGGATGCCCTTCCCAGGGAATAGTTTGACACTCTGTGCTCTGGGCTTCTCATGTCACTTTAATCAAGATAACCCCCCCTCCTCACAGCTAGCTAATCTAGACAGTCCCTTATTGAGACTCCTTTCCCAGATGAATCTAGATTTTTTTTATCTAGTTGACAATTAAATTTAACCATCATACTGGCCCGCCATCTACACAGCACAGCATTACATTCATTTACATAAGGTCTGTAGCAGAGGTTAGTATAACAGATACCATATGACCCTCTAAGCCTAAAATATTATCTGGCATTTTACAGACATCTGAATTTTTAAAATTTTAGTTGATATGCTATAAACATGTTTAAGTTAGGCTAGAATGTCTTGGTGTATAATGCATTGTAAACCTCAGAACTCCAACCCTGTGTTTCTGTTCTTTTTATCTGTGCTATTATTGTCATATGTTTTGTTTCTACTTTCACTTCTCATTGTTCACTGTAGTCAGACTGCACAGTTACTACAAACACCGAAGTAGCAGATGCAGACTTGCTGTGCCTAGTAGTAGTTTTCTATAAGCTTGTTTTCACAATACTTGTCAACCAAGAAATAACATTATTTTATGTATGTTTCTGCCTAAGGTTGCATTACTTAATTTGCACTGTAAATTATTAATTCACCAACATTCTTCACAAAGCCAGTGGCACTAGAATGCCTGCCTGAATAAGACAGATTTAACTCAGCCAGTCTTCAGAACCTATAGCCCAATGCAAATCAGTACAGTTAAACAGGCAAATGATAATATGAAGATGCTTTGAAATATTTAAATTATGTGTTTTTACATGAGATTACCAGAAAAGGAATGCTTTTTATACTCTTGTAATTCAAAACTTTAACAACATTTTTTCCAGGTTAATAAGATAGTTGAATCTAGATAGAAAATGCAAGCTAGTGGCTGCTTTCTTCTTGGTAGTCTGTAAAGAGCTAGATAGAATGATACTGTTGTCAGTTCCCTAGATTTCCTTGTCTACTACTTACTGCTTCAGTTGGATGAATATTTGTGGTGCTCTAACTTTGTTCAGTCAGAGTGCTAGGCCCTGTGGAAGTTCCCAAAATGGAAGGCTTTTCCCTCCCCGAGTCACATTACATAAAAGGTGGGCAAATATCAGGTTAGGGATCACTGCTCTCTTGTTGGAGAATGATGAGAGCCCATTTTAAACTTGGTTTTTTGTGCTTGTACCGCCATCCACTGTAGTACTTTACCTGGAGAAACAGACCTCAGAGAAGGGCAGTGCCCAGCTGTTCTTTTCTGGTAGCTTGTGGGGATAAAACGAGATGCTCTTAACATCTTTGGCAGTCAGCAAGTCAGCAGAAACAAGTCATTGAAACATACACAAACTCCTTTTTCTTTCTTTTGTGGTCAAATAAATAAATTTTTGTGACTGTGATTCCTAGTAGTGATATTAATTTTATGTAAGCTAGTCCAAGTTACTCAAGAAGTTCATGGTGACCTCTTCTCCCCCTTACTCCCAACAGTTAGCTAGACAAACATCTGTGATTACTAGCAAGGAGCAGGTGACAGAAATATGTGATTGCTTCTGTAAGCCATTATTACTTACAAAATACAGTGATGCCTCCCAAGGCATATGTGTGGTCAGCATTCCTAAGCTTCAGACACATACAGGCTCGTTAATTAAGACTGCTCATTGCTCCACTGCTTGGATCATCCTTCCTGCTTCTTAAGTGCTGGCATCCTAGATAACCTGCATTTTAATGTTCACTGCTGATCACAGTTGCCCTTAAGCTTGGATGTACCTGTCATACATCTTTAAGCTCTATGAAGTCAGATGTCATATCCACAATAAACAACATGCAAAGATTTCTTAGTTGAATAAAGGAAGAAACTCCTGAAAAATATCATGGTGTCCTGCTTCAAAGCATAGGTTTCTGGTCAAATTGAGGTTCATCCAATCACTTAACGGTAATCCCTAAAGCAAGACAGGAAACCAGCTGGGCAAACCCCAAACTCTGCATCTCTATGTATGATGTCAGTGCAGTCTTCAGATCTCCAACTCCTTTTTCATCTTTATTGACTGCAACAAACTTCTTATCCTGGGCTGGTTCCACTCCCTGTTAGCAGTATTCCTCGGGAGGTATCTTATGGCTGTGGTATTTTGAAAATCTTGGGGTCTCCAAGGCAGCTTCAGTGTTAAAGCTCCTTGTTCCAGTGTCTAGGATCCACACACAATCTTCTGGGCTCCTCCAAAGGGCTGGCTTCACTTCTCCAGCTCTGCCCTCTGTAGCTCAGGCTGATCCACTTCACTGCTGTTGCTATTCTTGGTGATCATCCCATAGTAATCATGTCTCCAATACACTGGGGTCTTCCAATGCAACCAGGCTTCACCAACAGCCTCTAGTAGGTTCTCTTCATAGTGCCAAGCCTCAAATCCTGTGCATGACCCTCTCAGTCCTGGGCCATCAACTGCAGCTGAGGCTGTATCTTCACCAATAGCCATCTATGGATTCTCACAGTGTGTCAGCTCCTCTTCATGACCCCTTCATGCCTTCAAAACCAGTGCCACCTTGGTGACTCTTACCCATTAACTAGTATAGCTGCAGCACAAGGTACAGCCTTGGCTATCTCTGGAACACAGCCTCTTTGTGCTCTCAGAAAACACTTCCCAGAGATTTCATCTCAGTGATGCTGGTCTCTTAATCACCACTGATTTCTTTGTTCCAGCTAACCAGCATCAATTGTCCCAGTATTCTCTTTCTCCTCTTAAATATAAAGCCAGAGCCACAGCTGAAGCAACCAAGCTTTGCTGCTTGCAGGAGCTATAACATTGCCTCTCCCTCCCCCTTGTTCTATTATATTATCACCAGCTTCCTCTTTTCCAACTCTTTCACTACCTAAGCTTGGCTGTCCTGGATCTTGTCCTGTAGACTGACTTTGGACTTGAGAGATCTGCATGCCTGTCTCCTAAACACTGGGATTAAAGGTGTGGTTCACCTAGCCTGGATTTAAGTTTTTCTTCACCTAGAATTTGCTCTGTTCAAGGCTGGCCTTGAACTCAGAGATCTGCTTGTCTTTGCCTCCTGGATTAAAGACTTGTACTACCTTACCTGGACCTAAACTTACCTGGGTGGGATCTTGCCCCAAGGTCACTGCTCCCTTAATTTAGTTTAATATCCTTGAACACAGGAGTCAGTTCCATTTCACTCCTTGGTGTTCCTTTAATACTCAAACTATATATTTAATTTTTTCTTTTCTCAGCTTGCTATACTTGTTTAAAATGCTCTTTATGAGACTTAGAAAACAAAGTCTCTGTTGGGCTTTTTTGAGACTTCCTTTGTCAATGCAATTAATATAAACCTCTTTACCTTAGCCTTAGGCAGTCTCTTCAGACAATGGCAAGAAGCATCCATGTTCTCTGAAGAAACAGTTTCTTGACTACATATTAAAGTTCTTCTCCACTGAACCCTCTTGGGCCAGCAGCCTACACAGTTCAAATGACCCTCAGCACCACTGTCTTCCATATTCCTACTAGGTTGGCCCTTTAAGCCCCACTTAAAGCATTCCATGGTTTTCAAAATCCAAAGTCCCAAAAATCCATATTCTTCCAAACAAAAGCATGGTCAGGCCTATCACAGCAATACCCCAGTCCCTGGTACCAACTTCTGTCTTAGTTAGGGTTTTACTGCCGTGAACAGACACCAAGACCAAGGCAAGTCTTATAAATGACAACATTTGATTGGGACTAGCTTACAGGTTCAGAGCTTCTATCCATTATCATCAAGTTGGGAGCATGATAACATCTAGGCAGGCATGGTGGTGCAGGAGGAGCTATAGTTCTACACTTTTATCCGAAGGAATCCAGGAACAGACTGAGCATCCTCAGGGGGCTAGAAGGAGAGATTTGGTTATTTTAGATTAATGGTGACAATATGTGACTTCAGAATCTCATAATTTTGTGTTCAAACTGAGTTAACTAATCAGTTGCTGTGTAAATGCTTTTTTTCAAATTTCTGTATACTTAAGACTATTAGATGCAATGAAATCAAGATATTCTAGTGTTGAATTTATATTAAATTATAGTAACAATTAAATGGCATTATAGAAGACCATGTGATAGCAGAAAAGGGACAGGAAACTAACCCAAAGTACATAAATAAAATAATTCCATTAAGGAAAAAGGAGTCAGATGGGGCTGGAAAGGTGGCTTAGCTATTAAGAGTACTGGCTGCTCTTCCAGAGGACCAGTTCAGTTCTCACACTCACATGCATGGTTGGCAGCTCACATTGTATTAGGAGATCCAATATTCTATTCTGATCTCCAAGTATACCAAGCACATATTTGGTACGTATACATGCAGGTAAAACATCCATGCACGTAAGATAAAATAATAATAGAGGAAAAGGGGATAGAGATGGCATGTCAGTTAAGAGTATTTGCTGTTCTCCTGGAGAACTAGAGATTATTTCCCAGTATTTCCAGCTTTGGGAAATTTGACATGGTCTCCTGGCCTCTTCACAGACCAGCATACAGACCAGCACACTCGTGTGCGCACACACACACACACACAAACGGCATACACACACATGCACACATTTAACACTATACACACATTCATAGACACACATACGACACATAAAATAATAATGAATCTAAAAACCTTTTCAGAAAAGAATTGAACTTAGTGATAATTATCTCAAGTATAATAAAATTTTGTACTTTAAAAGTATTTTTAGGGCTGCAGAGATGGCACAGTGGTTAAGAACATTGGGTGTTTTTTCAGAGGACCCAGTTCAATTCCCAGAACCCACATGGAAGCTCAAAACTGTAACTCCAATTCCGAGGGATCTGACACTCATGCAGAGATACATGCAAGCAAAACACCAATCAATGAAATAAAAAAAATTGTTAAAAAAATATTTTAAAGTGTCTTTTATAAGGTAACATGAGTGCTTTGTCTTTAAAAAGGACAAATAACTTTTTTTTAAGTTAAAGATCTTATTAGGTGTCTGTCTGTCTGTCTGTCTCTCTCTCTCTCTCTCTCTCTCTCTCTCTCTCTCTCTCTCTGTGTGTGTGTGTGTGTGTATGTGTGTGTGTGTGTGTGTTTTATTTTGTTGTTTTGTATGCTGTGACAGTGTTGGTCAGAATTCTATGTTGTTCTAAAGTTATCAGTAGCATTAATTTCAAAAATCTGAAAAACAGAAAGGGAGCTTTAGTAATTGGAGTTTAATACTACTTAAGTGGGAATTAGAAAAGCCTGTGACACATTTATTTTAGGTATATGCTAAAAGAGTCGTGGGAAAAAAAATTACTTTTTAAAGGGGGTCATTTTCCCATAAGTTGACTTTTGAGAACCAGTTTTAAGTGTGAAAGGAACTTAATGCTGACCTCCACCCAGTAAGTTCCAGAGGGTGTAAGTTAAATGTGCAAACTGGAGTCAGGGAAATGAACATAAAGTACAGCTGGCTGTTCTGTACCAGGACGACTCACTTTTAGGTCAACAAACCATAATGTCAGCTATAAAAATAATAAGACAAAAATCAGTGTGGGAAACACAGCGAGTGTGATAAGATCAGCACCCTCCCCCTATAAAGTGCTCACATGTTGGAAAAACACACCAACAACGCTAAACACTGGGGCAGATGACACAAAGTGCATTTCACAGATGATTCAATAGACTCGTAAACTAGCACAGCTGAGCATGGTTAAAGTAGTTTTTAAACAAATACAGACCAGGTACTGTGTGTGCAACTGGATAAAGACAGAGTTAGTGTCTGGTGTACTGAAGAGTGTGGTCAGATCTCATCAAAACACCAGTGATTCATGGATTATGCTAAGCATAAACCTGCTTAAACACTGACAAAGACTATCAGCATAAACAGCAAGATTTTTTTTTTCTCCCAAAAAATATCTCTTTAGCTAGTGGATCATTTTTAGTTGAGTTTTGTTTAAAACTTAGATGTGACCAAAAGTGGTCACTTTTTGAATTTCATCCAATCTCATGACACATCCTGAGGGTGGAGTGAGGTAGAGTTTCTTTTGTTGTTGTTGTTAGCATAAGCCAAAACTTAGCTTCCTTTTTTTTTTTTTTAAAGCTTTGAAAGTCTTCCAACATATTACATTGAGGTCAATGCTAGTTTCTACATGACTTTCCTCAGAAATGCCTTACTCTCAGTAAACATTTAGTAAAGGACGCATTTTATTTGCCTTTATACTAAAAACAAGGTCATACAAATAACGGACATTTTCCTTATTCTGGGTAAGGGCTTATATGGGGTACTGGCAATTGAACCCAGGGCCTTGTGCATGCTAAGCATGTGCTCTACCACTGAGCTACCCTCGTACTCCTAGATTCCTATTTATTCAGAGTTTACAAAGCAGAATGAACAGGAGTGCAGTTTCCACCTTCTAGAGTTGTATAAACTAAAGAGAGGGTATGTTTGCCAGGAAGCCACAGGAGGTGTGGAAATGGCCATCAAACCTTAGAATGCCATCTAGCTGCAATAGAGCTGGGGCTGAGCCAGGTGAAGTGTGCCAGTCAGATCAGTTGAGTGTCAGATTACAAGAAAATCAGTACTGAAGGAACTGGCAGTAACAGCTGAGGCTCCTGAATGGATTCCAGGCATTGACTTTGTGTTGTCAGTGTTATTAATACAAGGTTGTTTTCTTCTTAAGGTAGGGAAGTGTATTACCTCAGAACTTAATCAAATGAGACAAACTGGGAATGTAGCTTTTAACACTTAGCACTTGACTTATGATCCTCTTTTCCCTTCTGAGAGCCTATGATTAATATCCACCTTTATAAAGAGTTGTGGTGATTAAATAAAAAGTTCTTGGTTCAGTCCTGGGACATAATGCTCGGAAAATACACCTGTGGCTTCAAAAACTCGAAAAAAGATCCTTGGTTCTATAGATGTCTTCATACTTTAGTGAACATCAAAGTATTTAGTTGCAGCAAGGCAACAAAACCTTATTTTTTTTTTTTTTAATTTTAGTTCTGATTTGTTTACTTAAAATAGGAGATTCCATTCACAATGTCTGGTCTGAGGTGACTACTCAGTGGATGTTAGCTCCCCTGTTTACTTGCTTTCATATTGGTAAGAGGCTTAAAAGATACCCTCTAAAGCTACTGCTGCTGTTAGTTTGTTGAGTGAGAAAACTAATTGGAATGAGAAAGGAAGTTGGTAGAGAGCAATTCATTTGAGTTATGATGGCGTTTAGTAAAATTGAAATTCTGACTAAAGCTGTCTGCTTTTAGGTGATTTAAAATACTTGGCTTTGGTTTTGATCATATGAATACTAGATCTGAAGACTGAATATTCAGTGTACTTGAGGGGTGATTTGGTCTGTCTGAATGAATGAATCCATTGCCTCTGTAGACATGAATCCAGTGTAATTTTCAGTTCTGCCATAGTGGATGAAAACCCCAGCTGTGTCTTTTGTTTTGTAGAAATGATTTGTCATTCTGTATTTTCTTTCCCCATTCTCTCTATTGGAGCTATGTTGCAGTCACTTGGTGACATTCTAATCTTTCTAATGGGGTGTGTGTGTATGTGTACACATATATGTTTATATATGGATATATATATATATATATACATACATATATACACACACACAAATACATATTATAACACTTAAATTAATTTGCTGCACATTCAGGTTACAATCATAGCTAAAAGAGGGACAGTCCAAACGTTAAAGAAAGTTCAAAACAATTTACAAAACAAGGGGAGAAAGTGTATTTTAAAAGGGAAAAAGATTTGTGGTTTTTTTCAGAAGTGCAGGTGTTACATTGAGCAACTCTGCTGGCACATGATCTCCAGAGGACTGAACTGGAGAACAGTGGTGAAAGGGAAGAATCAGTTCACGTTCCTGTTGAGTCAGTTTTCTCACTGACTCCTTTAAATTAGTGATTTTGGCTTCAAATGAAAATTATCATCGGAATTCTTCCCTATGGTTAAGCACTTTCCAGAATTGGTGCTAAATTAATATTAGCCTTGTTTCTGCAGAATAGTTAGAATTTTTACTAAGTGTCAGTTAAATGACTGAAGTTGTGGGTTCTTGGGGAGACTGAGGAAACCTGGAAGGAGAACACCATTAGTGTGTGTTTACTGTTACTTAGTATAGGTTTTAAAGATTTGCTGTAAAGAGATACTTGACCTCAACTTTAAAACCAATTTAGTATTCAGTGTATATATATGTGTGTGTCAACCTCTCACTAAAATTGGAGTACTTCAGTCACCTATAATGAAAATAAAAATATACATGTGTTAAAACTCCAAGGGTTTCTTTTCTCATTTTTGTACTACCTTTTAACAACTGCCTGATGATAGGTAAATAATTCACTCAGATAATATTGAATTCTGAAGTTGTTTGTTAACATGCACATTGTTATTTTGCCAAGTAAAATAAAAGTTTTGCAAGCTTCCTACCTTATCTGACATTTTACTGACAGAAGTTAGTGGCATGAGATTTTTATGAGACAAGGCTTCAGTGTTTAGCCACAGTTGGTTTAGAACTGGAAAAAGCCTTCATCTTGCACAAGGCAGGGAGCTACTACTGACAAAAAAAAAATTGAGAAGTTACTGAGAGTGCTATTAGGAACAGGCCAAATTAAAGGCTTTTGTTTTTAAACCCTTAGTTCCTTAGCTGTCCTTCATTTCTTCCTCTAATCAGGGCTGAGGTAGGGTAGGGAAGGAGACATGGGCTTTGTGTTTTCAGGTTACTAACTCCCATCCACATTCCTCAGGCTCTAGAATTTTAACTCCTCCTCATCCTAGAGTAGCAGGGCTCTTCAACCTTAATCAGCAACTGACCCAGCCAGGTGGTCCCATGATGGAGCTGACCTGTGTATTCTGCAAGACCTTACCTACTAAATTTCCACAAACCCAACTTCTGGAAACTAGAAATGTACAAAGACAGTGCCATGTACCTTCTGGGGCAAAATTGTCTCAGCTGAGAGCGCTGCAGGAACAAACTAGTGACCTGGCCTTGTTGCTGAGAGCTACTAAACATGTTCCCGGTGCTGCCCTGCTAGTCCTGTTCCCTGTCCCCATGAGAATGGAGTGTCTAGACGATGCAGAAACCATTTCTTGGGGGTGTCTTCTGTTTTAAGGGTAAATAGAAAAGGCAGTGGGGAGGCACTTCTCCTTCCGCTGCCCCATGAGTGAGAACAGCAGATTCACAGATTGAATCAGGAGTTTGTTTGCATTATTTTGCCAGAATATTTTTTTCCTTTTAAAATTCTACAACTGAGTGGAAGTGTCCTTTTTCTTTCTTCCTTATTCTGTTGAAGTATAGCTTAGGAAAACGAGTCATTATCTTTGAAAAGCTTCCACTTTCTGTGTATTTCGCTGGCAGGTTATTTTTGATAGATTTTGAAATATAAAGTGCTTTTGTTTGTGGCTTTTAATGTTTTGTTCTTGCCCTTTTTTTCTCCCTCATGTGGTCCAGGCCAGCCTCCAAATCCCTGTTTGTGCAAGGGTGACCTTGAGTTTTGGATCCTCTGCCTCCAGCTCTAGAAGCTGGGATTACATGTGTGCTTGGCTTGTCCATGACTTTGACATAGCCTCTATTGTACTGAGAATCATTCTGGAAGAGGAAAAAATAATTCTGAGGAATAGTTAAACTTGGGGTTTTGAGGATCAGTGAACTATTAAAATAGGCAAAAAATGTAAATAATGTATTCTCATAACATATCTTAAGCATATGAAAAATGGTCAGCCTTGTATAGTAGATATATATACAAGTCAGGGCAAGGGAAATGGCTCTCTCCCTGTAAATATGTGGACCAGAGTCGAGATTCCCAAAATTACACTAAAGCAGGACATGGTAGCTGCCTGGGGACACAGAGTCAGGGACAAGCTGGCTGCCTCATTAAGTAATACACATACCCACAGAACATGAATGCAGAGGGGGTAGGGTACAAGTTGAAGCTACACAGAAGTACCACTTTTCGTACAAGAGCAACAAATTTGATAATGCACTTTTAAAGTAGCATGTGACAAAAAAATCTTTTATGTCTATTGTGTTGTATGACTTTTGCATGGGAAAACTGGGTGAATGGGAACACTGTGTAATGTCTGAATTTTTCTGTATCTAAAACTTTTTAAAAATAAAGACTAATAAACATAGTAAATAACGGTTTTGTTTTGTTTTTTTTTTAATTTAATGAGTGCTCTGCTGCTAATACATCCACAGACCAGAAGAGGGCATCAGATCCCCCTTATAGATGGTTGCAAGCCACCATGTAGTTGCTGGGAATTGAACTCAGGACCTGTGGAAGAGCAGTCAGTGCTTTTAACCAGTGGCCCATCTCACCAACCCATGAATAACATTTCAAAGCAATTTTAAAGCTCGGGCATCGTTTGAGAAGAAAGCCTAAACATCATTTGTTTGTAATGTTTTTAATGTTGATTTATCACACTGAGCTCCATTCCTCCTCCTAACTCCTTTCAAGTCCATCCCCACCTCCCTGCACTCCCAACATTGGGGCCACTTTTTCTTGTAGTTACTTGAGTCCATTTGTGCTACTTGTCTCTCCTGGATGTGGAGCGTTGAGGCGGTGAGCATGGGCAACCCTACTAGAGCCATACCCTTACACACTAGCTATCATCTGTTCATAGCTTCTTGGTTAGGGATGCAGATCCCACCTCTGCTGCTCTTGCTGGAATGTTGCAGGCTTGATCTTTTGTAGGTCCTGTCAGATCCAGAAGATTGTTTTATTCCAGGCTACCTCAGCCCGTGCTCTTGCAGTCTGTATAAGCTCTTTTTGTGATGTTCTCTGAGCCTTGAGGGTATTGAGAGAAAGTGAGTTTCTTTAAAATTTTAATATGCCTGTCACGGGTGAGCAGAGTTGAGTCACATCCTTACTTGTAAAGACCTGACATCTGAATTTTGCAACGTCATGAGTAGCAAATATGTGTGTATTTGTTTCCTAAGCAGGCTGTTTCTGTTTATTTTGTGTGTTGTTTAGATGTTTTATAACTACATACTTGTTTATTTCCTGTTTCTTTGTCAATGTTTATCTTTAATATAATCATGCCTCTAAACCTTGGTGCTTTTAAATATTGACCACAGCGATTCCCTCAACTTCAGTGACAATATTTAATCTTTTCTTATTTTCTAGTCTGTTTTCTGTTATTTTGGTTCTGACATTTGCTTTTAGATAATTTGTAACACATATTTTTTCAGATTTGTAATCTTAACTAACACGCATATACGATATTTTAATACATAACAGGATTTTTTTTCACAGTCATTACACCTTTTTCTCTAGTCCAGTGGTTCTCAACCTTCTGATGCTGTGACTCTTTAATACAGCTCCTTGTGTTGTGGTGACCTCAACCATAAAATTGTTTTTGTTGCTACTTCATAACTGTAGTTTTGCTACTGTTATGAATCATAATGTAAATATCTATGTTATTGATTGTAATGTAAATATCTGTTTTCTGATGGTCTTAGATCCATGGATTGGAAACCACTAAACTAGTCATTCAGTGATTTGTCAGATTTATAGGTATTTTGTGAAGATATTTACTTTTGAAATGATTTTTGACTCTCATCACCAACCTCTTTTATCCTCTTGACATACAAGTGTTTACTTTAAATAATTATTTGTAATATTTTCTGTACTCTTTCTTTTACCAGTGCTAGGGTATTTGTGTATTCATTTATCTGTGTGGTGCTGAGGCTTGGTCTGGGCAGTGAACAAGTTAGAAAAACATTGGACCACACCCTATCCCAGTTCCCTGCTCCTGTTATCCATTAGGTAGCATGTCTACTGCACTGTTGTTTATATCTTCTCTTGGCTATAAAATTATTTAAATGTTGCTTTCCTTCTTTGACTGGTGTTTTTAGTTAATTTTTTCAGTTACTACAAGTAGAGACTTGACTGATTATGTCAGGGTTAGTGACCACATGACTATTCTTTCTGGAGAGAAACAGTGCCTCTTTTCTTACTATGTAATTCAGATAATAGTGATGCTATCCTGACCAAAGAAGGCTTCAATCTTTCTTCAGGGATTTGCTCAGCTCTTTTCCTACCCCAGTTCTCTGAGTTCTGGTTCTAGACAACAGCTTGGATCTTTACCATCTTGCCTTTGGCTGTTATCTCTTCCCTCTTAGAATATAAAATATTTTGAACTGTTGGCATTCACTAATTAGACTGCTAAGAATTGGACACAGTCATCAGCAAATTCAGTTTTGATACCTTTACTGTAAAGCCAGCAGGACTATTGTTCCATTTATAACCAGGACTGATAAAGTTTCTCGGTTATTGTTTGCCCTTATTCTAGAATCTGTTTGTATTTCATTTGCCATTTACTGTCCTGTTGTTTAGTATCTGTGCTTATTTCCATTTTTTCCAGTTACATTATAAGCTTGTGGAAGATACAGATTGTTTTCTCATTACAACTTCTATCATTACCTTGTATTTAGCAAGTATGCCAGGAATGCTATTTTTAAATCAGTTTTATTCTTTCAAATATTAGTTAGAGATTTTATTTTCTTATGAGGATGAAATAATTTTTTAACATTCAGGGATGGTACAACTATGTTCTAAAGCTGCTTTGATCTCCTATTTAATTATTTAGCTTAGTAAATTTTTAATTAGATTTAAACAAAACAATTTTTATTTCTGTCGTTTTAACTAAAAATAATTACCATGTTAGATATACATTAAAACATAGTTTAAACTATAATAAATACTATTGATAACTCAGATAATTGAAGGTAGAGTTAGTATTATAAAAATTCTAAGCATTTCTCTATTGCCATTATTTGTCAGTTTTTTTTTTTTTTAAGATTTATTTATTTTAGGTATATGAGTACACTGTTGTTGTCTTCAGACACACCAGAAGAAGGCATCAGATCCCATTACAGATGGTTGTGAGCCACCATGTGGTTGCTGGGAATTGAACTCAGGACCTCTGTAAGAGCAGTCAGTGCTCTAACCACTGAGCCATCTCTCCAGCCCTGTCATGTTTTAAAAATACAAATAAACCCTTAACTTTCTAAAAAGCTTCTGTTTTCAACTTAGCAAAAATAATTTTGAGGAAAGATTTGAAAATTTTTTGAGTGGTATGTAAGGTTTTTCTGGTAGGAAAAAATATACAATAATAAGATAATAAATAGGAAAATCAGGATGATTACTGTATCTAAAACATCTGCCATAAGATCTGAGACTGCCAAAAGTGGGCTATAAATTTGTCATGCTTTTGTCCCCAGTGGGCTGAGTAAATAAGAAAACATGTTTAATTACATGATCAGGTTGCAACATTATGAAACCAGAGAAATGTCCTTTGTGATTTCTCACCAAGTAGTATCATCATATGAAGTACGTGTTTTCTACAACATCCCTGCAATAGCACATTTACAGTTTGGTGTGACTGATTCATGTCAGATCATTGAGCACAAGCCAGTGACATCCTATACTGTTTATTAAAGGACAACTGTGGTGTTACCTTCTGAGGATCAAGGTATTTTCTACAACAGCATGTTCCAAGGCACTAGGAAAGTCAATCACATCTTTTGTAATTTTAATTGATTAAAAATGGAATTATTTCGTAAGGCAAATATTTAAAATTCCTAATATTTCATCAGATATGATGGTACATGCCTTTAATCCCAGACATGGAGTGGGTGCCTGGCCTCAGTAGCAAGTCCTAAGCCATCCAGGACTGCATACTGGGACCCTTTCTTAAGCAAACAATAACGCTTAACTCTAAGCTCCTTCCTTCACATTACTAGACACACATCTTTATATTTGGTTCCACTCATGAGTGTCCTAAGTATTGTAAAGGTGGACTCCTTAGACTAGTGCGTTTAGGGCATATGTGGGAAAGCACTGATGAGCCCGTGTTTGTGAGCAGAATGAACTATGAGGCGTTCTTGAATTGAAGGTAGTACCCTTTGGCTGCTGTTAGAGAGTTATTTGGTCTTCAGCTAGTCCTGAGGTGATGTAGGTGTCTATTCCTGTGCTCTTCAGTATGGTAGCTGCAGCTACGGTAGCAGGCAGGCACTTGCAATGTGGTTAGTGTGACTATGGAGATAATTTTTTTATTTTATTTAATTTTAATTGTTTCAGATTCGAATGACTATGGCAAACAGCTATGCTGTAGCAAATATTTCAGATAATCGGTTTTATGGAGAAAAATAATATGTTCAGTGTTATAGGCTCAGCCCACAATTAGTTGACTACTTTGCATTGGACAGTATAGCAGGAGCAAAACTGTCCATCCTTGGTCAGAGAGCAGGAAAGAATCCAGAACACACGAGCGGTATATAGTCCCCTTTAAGACTTTCCCTGTCCCCGGGACCCACATCCTCATGGCACATAAGGGCTCCAGAACCTCCTAGGAGTACACTATGAAGAACAAGCCTTTAAGGCATGGACATTTTACACATCACATCCGAAGAATAACAGTATCTGAGCACGCATTGAACAGTATAGCTCTAATGAATGGGACAGCTACTTGCTCTCGGGATAAAATTGAGCAAGTGGAAAATTGCCGTTGTCTTACAGCAATTTGGAATCTGAAATCTGTAAGACACATGTGTTTTAAGGTAATGATTATTTACTTGCAAATTTACTTTTCTGTTTTTGAGCTTTAAAATTAACCAGGATGTTTGAGTACAAGGTTCGCCTTTTAAATATTAAAAGAGTTGTTAGCACTATACTAGGACACTTTAAGATTTTTTTATGGAATATTTTAACAGCAGAAAGCTATGGAATATTGATGCAGGGCTGTTTTTCTTCAGTTTCCAGAGTGTGGATTCTTTGGCATGTATGATAAAATTCTTCTCTTTCGCCACGACATGAACTCAGAAAACATTTTGCAGCTGATTACCTCAGCAGATGAGATACATGAAGGGGATCTTGTAGAAGTTGTCCTGTCAGGTAAGCAAACAGCTCCTTCCTCCTTTCTCTTTTTCTCCCACATAGTGTTTTTTACACTGGTTCTGTGTTCTGTTGCACTTGGCTTTGGCACTGTGTGATTGCTTGCCTCTATAACATGTCATGGTTTCTGCATGCCTTTCACTTTCAGGAAGATTATAGCACTATGAGAAAGTAGGAAAACAAACTGATTATTTAAGTGTTTTGAAGCTAAGGGATTGCCAGTTAAACTGGAAAGCAGTTCTTTTTCTATGGGTCAAAAACATAAAAGAAGATTATTACATTTGTTTCTTTCCCCATTTCTGTTAAAAGCATGGAAAAGAGAACTGAGGTTCCAAAAAGAGAATCTGGATAAAGAGAAGAATATTAAAGACTTGGAAGAGAAAGTAGCAGTGCTGGTTACTTGTGTGATTAAAAAAAAATCTCTTCCCTTCTGTTCCCAATGAATAATTCCCATTTTCATTCCCACCTTGCCCCTTCTTGCCATTCCTGTTCCCTAAATCCCACCATTTCCACTTACCCAACACCAAGTAGGTAGGACAGTCAGTGAGCAGTGTGAGGGGTAGAGGAATGCCACGCAGAAGGCATCATTTGATTGGCAAGATAAGACAGTTGATAAGAGAAAGGAAGCAAGTGGTCAGCCAGACCCGAGCCTGGTCACTTTACCCTCCCACAGTCATCTTTTAGCCTGTTCTTGAGATCCTCTCTGTCTTTATTCTGGTCCTAACAAGTCTCATCTGTGTTCCTGATTCTTCCGTCTGCCTGACCCCCTGCATTGATCATTCTACACCACAGCCCACCTGTCTTCCCTTCACTCACAGATGTATGTGCTCCTCTAATATCATGATCACATTCATTTATTCTTGGCTGTGGACCTTTCATCAAACCACATGCACCTCACTAGTGACGTTCAGGTGAAGTGAGAGGACGGTGTTTGATCTACTGCTCCATTGCTCATAGAGAAGAACGAAGTCCTGGACATCTGTGAACTCAGTGTCTTTTTACAGAAGCACTGTGACAATGAGGTTAAGTGCCATAGCACTTTTATTTTTACCTTTTACTTCAGTGTTTCCTTTCTCAGTGTACCTTAAGCTAAGCGGTTTTTAATGCGCTAAAGAAGATGTAATAGCTGTTTACCATCTTGTTATGAGACAATGCTTTTGGAATACCTAGTCTACAAATTTCCTACTAGGCTTATTTGGAACTTAACTCATTTAAAACTACTGGACTTTTAAAAGAACAGTTTTTAAAAATCATACTATTGGACCAGAAGGATGGCTCAGCAGATAAAGGCCTCTGATCTTGATCCCTGGGATATACATGGTAGGAGGAAAGAACTCATTTCTCCAGGTTGTCCTCTGACCTCCATGTATGCCACAGCACTTGCTTCTTCTCTAACATGTGACACACACAATAAATAAATGTTTTGTTTATTAAACATTTTAAACCAGTTTTAAATACTAACAATAATTTATTTTGTGGTCAGGTGAAACTTTCAGAGAAGTTACCTTGTGTTTTCATATACATGGATATGGTGACCATTCCTAACTAATCTGCAATTATAGAATATAGTTTAATACTTTCTGTTTTGTTCTTTTGTTTGTTTGTTTGTTTTTGGAAAGCTTTGGCCACAGTAGAAGACTTCCAGATCCGCCCTCATGCTCTCTATGTGCATTCTTACAAAGCTCCTACTTTTTGTGATTACTGTGGTGAAATGCTCTGGGGATTGGTACGTCAAGGATTAAAATGTGAAGGTAAGTGCTTTCAAATTTGTGTATTAATTTGAAAGAGGATTTTACATTTGCACATTTGAGTCAGTGTCTAGGTAGTAAGGATTTAGAACTGCAGAGATGAGGACTCTGGTCTTTCCTTGCCTCCACCTACTGCTTCTTTTGCATAGGCAGCTTGGTCAGCCTCTCTGGAGACTGCTTTCTCTGTGAAAGGTACTCTACCAGTTTCATAGATGGTAAAATAAGGTAATATGAGTAAGATATTTGACACAAAACAATGGACTAATAAGTATTAGCCACTTACAGAGTTTTATTATATTTTTAGGGTTTTTTTGTACAGTGGTAAATTTGGCAAGTTGTTTTAAGTTAGAATTGCTAGAGCATAGCAATTCATCAGACATAAGTCTGATTAAGATGCAGTGACAGGTCAGTTAAGTTTTTTGTAAAGCACCCAGCAGGGAGATACTTTAAGACTTTTCAAGCTGTGCGGTTTCTATTGTGTCTAACTCTGCTGTTGTAGTATAGAACTAAACCATAGGAACCAGAGAGGTAGCTCATCAGCTGAGGACACTGGCTGCTCTTTCAGAGGACCTGGGTTCAATACCCAGCACCCACATGGTGCCTCACAACCATCTGTAACTCTAATTCCTGAGGATCTCATGCCCAAGAGCACCAGGCGTGTATGTGCCAGATACATACATACATACATACATACATACATACATACATACATACATACAAAACATTCATACACAGAAAATTTTTAAACATGTTAAAAACCTCAACAGTGAACTGTAGAAAATATGTAAATAAACAGAAGATAACAGATATGTGTTGCAATAAAACATCTTTATAAAGTAAGGGAGATATCTTAGTAAAGTGCTTGCCACACAACATGTTCAGTCCCCAGGACCCTTTTAAAAGCTAGGTGTGGTGACATGTATTTGGGAAGTTAGGAGACAAGGGAATCCGTGGGGTTTTACAGTTCCAGGCCCCAGTGAGAGATCCTGCCCCAAAACAAGGTGGATAATGTAATGAGAGCTAAGGCTCACCTCTAGACTCCGTACTCTTACACAAATGCCTGAACACACGATACAATACAACTTTTATGTTATATAATTATGTGTATTATAATTACTCAATACTAGCACTCTGTATTAGTATTTGTTATTATTTTATATTCATAAACATTGAGATTTGAGTTTCATATAATTTTATGATCATTATTGGTCTGTTGTACACAGGACAGTTTGCCACTGGCTAGTGCTTAAAGCCAGTAGTGGCTCTTAAACTTTTGCCAAGTATCATAAAACAGGCTCCACCTCCATCCACATTTTCTGACTTTGTAGATGTAGGGATAAGTCTAGTAATTTGTGTTTCTAATATATTTCCAGGTAGTTACATTAGGTATCATAAGTCAAGATTCACTACGCTAGTTAATAAAACTTTTTTATATTTCCTATTCTTGAATTTGTTATGTTCCACATCTGTTATCTTAGTTCTTAATTAAGGTTGGAATTGTTGCTGACAAAAATAAAGAAGTACTTGTTCCTATGTGTCACATCTCAAATAGTTACATTTAAATTTTTTTGTATTTTACTCTTAAAATATATTTAGGCTGTGGATTAAATTATCATAAACGATGTGCCTTCAAGATTCCAAATAACTGCAGTGGAGTAAGAAAGAGACGTCTGTCAAATGTATCTCTGCCAGGACCTGGCCTCTCAGTTCCAAGACCCTTGCAACCTGAATGTGTGCCCCTTCTTAGTGAAGAGGTATGTATTCTCAAATCATAGATGGCATTTTACTAATTATTCCTAGTGATTTTACAAGGTTTATGACATCCTAGAGCAGGTGATACCAGGATACAGTAATATTCCTGCATGTAATAATAAAGACGAAGCTTACCAATAGCAGTAGATTGTATTGTGTGCCCCTTGGGATTACATTATTATATAAATCACTGTGTGAGCCTCCTTTCGTTATACTGGCACCCAGCATCCACAAGACACTTAATCTTACATGGAATCTTAAGGCCAGTTTTCTTTTCTTTTTTTTTTTTAACTTTATTTTAAAAAAAACAAAGATAAATGTACAGATTTTTAAGCATTTTTGCATAAAAGTATACAAATACATTTTATAAGGTTGTAATTAAGTATTTGTGGGTACATATACATACACATATGTATATATGTAACAATAATATAGGAAAAGAGGTTATTAATTTGAGGAGATAGGAGAGAAACTGGGAGGGGCTGTAGGAAGGAAAGGGGGATGTGATACAGTTCTATTTTAATTAAAATATATTCTTTCTTTTTTTCTTGATCTTCACACAGTCTGTGGGTTGTTTCTGGGGTGTTCAGAGCTTTCTGGGGTTAGTATCCAATTATCAGTGACTGCATGTTATGTCTGTTCTTTTGTGACCGGGTTATTTCACTCAGGATGATATTCTCTAGATGCATCCATTTTCTTAAGAATTTTATAAAGTCATTGTTTCTGATAGCTGAGTAGTACTCCATTGTGTAAATGTACCACAATTTTTGTATCCATTCATCTACTGAAGGACATCTGGGTTCTTTCCAGCTTCTGGCTATTATAAATAGAACTGCAATGAACATTGTGGTGCATGTGGCTTTGTTGTATGTTGGAGCATCTCTGGGGTATATGCCCAGAAGTGGAATAACTGGGTCTTCAGGTAGTACTATGTCAAATTTTCTGAGGAACTGCCAGACTGATTTCCAGAGTGGTTGTACCAGTTTGCAACCCCACCAGCAGTGGAGAAGTGTTCCTCTTTCTCCACATCCTCAAGGCCAATTTTCTAATACACAACTCCAATTATGTTTTTCTCCACTAGGTAACTATATTAGGGATCTCCAGAGGAGCAAACCCTATGCATGTGTGTGTGTGTGTGTGTGTGTGTGTGTGTGTGTGTGTGTGTGTGTGTGTGTATTTAAATGGCAGGAATTATTACATTGGCTTATATGATCAGATTCTCAGTAGTCCCACCACGATCATTTATAGACTGGAAAGCAGGAACAACTAGGCTACTTAGAAACTAGAAGCCTCAGAATATGAGGGACTGCTGACTAGAAGTGCACTGGAGAGTTGCTAGTACCAGTCCATCGTTGAAGGCTGGTGCATGTGGAGTCTCACATGTACAGTGATGGCGGGAAAAAACATCGCTCCACTGAACATTAGCATAGTATGCAAAACGTGCACCCTCCGTTCTTCATTGCGTCATCGGCACCCACGTTCACAGCATGTCTTTCCCTCTCAGGTTTCTCATCATTGAAGATCTGTTGCACACAGGACAGTTTGCCACTGGAAAGTGCTTGAAGCCAGTAGTGGCTCTTAAACTTTTGCCAAGTTTATAAAATATGCTTTGCTGGGCTCCCCCTCCAGAGTTCTGAGCTGAGGTGGCACTTACCAGGACCTACAGTGTAGCCTTTTTTTTTTTTTTTTAATGCCATCACACTTTAGAAACCTTGTTTGTGAGTCTAACATTCTGCCAAGTGTTTATGAACTAGATCATAGATAAATGAAAGCCAAGATACAAAGCTTAGTGAGTACGGAATTAAGCTTGAGAACAGGCACAGTGGGAGCAATCTCTTAAATGTAACTCTGCGATTGCCTTTGTCTGCGTGTACAAGGCTATTTCTATCATGGTCAGAACAGACAGTAGAAAGAGGTTTATGAACATGGAGAAATTCTCTCCGTAAAGGTCAGTATGTGACTCACTTGGATTAGCACAGTACTTGGTACTCAGTTGATATAAATGAGCATGCTGGTTCTCAAAATGTGAGGTAGATCGCTACTTCTGTTATCTGCATGCCTCTAGAGACATCGAGTGATTAAATGACTTTCCAGAGTCATAGGGCAGATTAATAAGAAACACCCAAATTAAGTTCAGATCTTATTATTTTTAAGTTAGTTATTTTTCCCTAGTGTATTGTTCTCTCCAAGGATAAATACAGTACTTTATTGAGGATCTGTGCTTAGCAGTACTTGAAATTTACAGGCTTACATCTATAAAATGCTATCTTGCCATCAGTTGGTTTGAAAACCTCTGTCTTTTATATATTGCTGCTATCATGATTTCCATATACTAGTACAATATCAGGCTTTGGGCTTTCGTCTAAAAAAATCTTTACAAATTGAGCTAGCCAAGTAAAAATTTATGTAATCCTCTTCTAAAAATTCTTCTGTTTGTATACCACTTAGCCACTGAAAGATTTTTGAAATAGAAAAAGAAAGGCAGTCTCAATACTCAAGCAGGGATCATGAGTTCTAGGCCAATGATAACCTGCTTAATAACCGCAAACACCCAAGGGAGAGAGCAGGAAAGGAATGTGTGTGTAGACTGAGAAGGAGAAGCTATGGATAGACATGGGGAAGGCCTTGGGAGACGACTGGAAGTAGAACATTGGTGGGTCTCACACACTGAACCTCTGAGAGAACTATCAGGGAATAATAAGAATATTGCCTTAAGAGCCCCACGAATGATACCCCAGTGACAGCTACCCAGAGTTGATTGTTAGGCCTAGAGAAAGACAGAGGAAAAATGAAAGTACTACTGTCCTGTAGTATTCACGGGGTATTGATTCTAGGACCTTCAGCAGATAGTGAAATCTATTACTGTTCAGCTGCTTTATAGAAATTGGCAGGATATTTACATGTAACCTACATACATCTCTTGAACACTGAATCACTAGATTATTTAGGATACTCAGTATACTGAAAAATAGAATTATTGTTCTGAGTTTGAGGGTGGTCTGGCTATAACACCCTGCAGATCACCAGTGTTGATCAAGCTGATCTGGCTCATGAGCAGGTGTGTATTTCTTCTTCCTTCTCCACATACGCATCCTGTCAGTAGTTTTTCCAGTACAGCAACCTCTGTTGGTGGAGAATAGGAGAGAGAAGTTAGAAGGTAAAAGCAACCCTGAAGCTGAACCAAAGATAGTGAAGAGCTCTTCACCCTCCTTGTGTCTACCTTGTTACGCAAAGGCCTACATTACAGTCTTCAGAGGCACGCTATCATCCAGTTTTCTTAAGGGAAATAAAGAATACATTTTTAAAGATGGGTGGGTGGGTGGGTGGAGGGATGGAGGAAAGATAAAAAGCCTCACTGAATAAGGAAATGAGCTTAGAAATAGGTACGATTGGAATACGACATATTAACATAACTCTGAGTTTGCCTGTGTATACAAAACTATTTCTATCATGATCATAAAAAACAGTGTAAAGAGGTAAAAGAAAAGAATTTTTATTGAATTTGGTTAGAATGAAAGCAATAAGATTTAAGGATCCACAACTGAGTACTGACTATTTGAAGGTAAAATGGTTGAGTATTCCTCTCAGTATATTTCCAAGGGACCATAACAGGACCGAATGACACTAGAAAGAAAGCATCGGGTCTAAGCCAGTGCACAGAAGTGGAGGGACTTCTCTCACAGATTCACCAATCCTGATTAAACGCGCAGAGTTGATGATTTTTTAAATGCTTTTATATCCTTGAGAGAGAGTATTTATCTGATAATCGGCAATTGAAAAGTTTTGTGAGGAATTAATTAGCTTACAACTAAGCTAATTGGAATTAAACTACTTTTAGAAAATTTCTGGCTACACATTACTATGGAAAAACAATTAAGCTAATGCTGATTTGCAAAAAGAAGACTTTAAAACAGGGCCAGGATTTTCACTCAGTTCTTGCTGTGTTGATGTCAGTGGTACCATTTTAACCAAATTCTCTCGCTAAATCCACTGACATCCTCCTCCTTCAGTTGCTCATTCAGTGTGCCGTACCTCTGCTGCCAGCATCACTGATGCGGTCACTGGCTGAGGGGTCATACTGATTGATGTGGGTCAGGGCACACTGAGGTAGGGATTCAGTGCAGAAAACCTAACCACTCATTTTAATCTGAGTCCACCTTTAAATTTAGATGAGGATAGAATTTAAATAACCCTGTGACTGCTACCACCACAGACCAACAATTGTACCTGGCACACATGCTCTGTACCCTGTCCCTAATGCCCTGATACAGGCAGAACATGAATAAAGGTCCTAACTGGCCACTGGCAAATAAAAATCTTCCTTACAGGGGTGTCCTCTATATTGAATGACTGATAGTTAAATCAGTTTTACTGTGCCTTCTATAATTTGGACTCGAGACAGAACAAGAATAGTAGATGCAGGAGCAGGAAATGCAGAGTAGAGTGACACATTGAGAAGCCCAGAGTACCACCTCCTCTGACAGTGAAGACGGGGCTGGAGTGTATGCCTTCAGTCATCTGGGGAGGTGTGCAACCTTTGTACCTCAGCACGTGATTGTGTTTAGATCGTCTTCCAGATATATGACATAGCATTTAGCATATATTAATTACTGGATGTGTATTCAATAAATGGAATAAGCTGCACTGAACTGGCCTATAATTTAGTGTATTATTCCCTTTGTTTAGAGAGAGCTGTAGTTTAAAAAATCTACTTATCTCTTAAGCTCACAAACATTTTAAATTATTCTTTATTTAATGTTTTAGCTTCCTTTCGAGGAAAAAAATTCCTCCAAAAACAATTTACTATGGTACGAGACACATCCTCTCCCATTGAGGCCAGACAAGGCTGTCCATTTAGGGGTATGGGATCCACAGGCAGCAGGCTCAGGGACAACCCCTGCTCTAGTTGTTGGGGATTCTGCTGTTCATCTGCTACATGTGCGCAGGGGTCCTAGGTCCAGCCTGTGCTCACTCTTTGGTGGTTCAGACTCTGGAGGCCCCCAAGGTTTCAGATTTGTTGGCTCTGTTGATCTAACTGTGGAGTCCCTGTCCTCTTCTGGTCCCTCAATCTTTATCCCAACACTTCCATAAGACTCCCCAAGTTTCATGAAATGTTGGGTTTGAGTCTCTGCATCTCTTTCTCAGAGGACAGTTATGCTAGGTTTCAGTCTGCAAACGTAATAGAGTATCATTAATAGGGTCATCAGGGATTGTTTCTTGCCCATGGGATGGGTCTCAATTTGGGGCAGTAATGGTTGGCCATCCCATCAGTCTCTGCTCTGTCTTTCTCCCTGAACATCTTGTAGGCAGGGCACATTTTGGGATGAAGACTTTGTGGTGGGTGGGTTTCTGTCCTTACCCTTCCATTGGGAGTCCTGCCTGACTACAGGATGTGGCCATTTCAGGATCCATACCCCCCACTGCTAGGAATATCAGCTAGAGTCACCCCCATAGACCCTCTGAACCGCTTCCCATCTCGGGTTTCTGGCACATCCTAGAGATTGCCCCCCACTCCCCACCCAGCTGATTTCCCTTCTCTATGGCCTGCTCCTCCTACATATGATCTTCACCCCTGCCCTGTTCCCTTCCCCAATACCCCAGTTCCCCTCTTTCATCAACCACTGATACGTGTTTTATTTCTCCTTCTGAGAAAGATTTAGCCATCCTTCCTTGGGCCCTCCTTGTCATTTGGCTTCTTTTGGTCTGCTGACTATAGCTGATTATCCTGTACTTTATGGCTAATACCCACTTATCAGTGAGTAGATACCATGTGTGGCCTTTTGGATCTGGGTTATCTCACTCGTGATGATATTTCCTAGTTCCACCATTTGCCTGGGAAATTCATGATGTCCTTGTTTTTGATAGCTGAGTGGTATTCTATTGTGTACTCTCTCAACTCTGTGCTTCTTTTTGGTGCTAAAAATTGAAATCTGCTGTAGGTTTCTCCATTCTCTGAAATGATTCTTTCTTCATACTTGTGTGAGGAATTACTCTAGTTCTTCAGAAGTCTGTACTTCCATCTCACAAATGTTGGTAAATTAAGTCCAAAGGAATCTGCTGAGGTCCCCAGTTTAAATGTTGACTTTAGCATTCCAGATAAATAACTTGTGCTTACGTTGTTTCCAGTACTTTGTTTTTAAGATTAACCTATACTGATAGAAATTACTTGTTCTAGTCACATACTCACCAAGAGCCCAGTAAGAGAATCCCGTCCTGGAGTGGTCGTCCGATCTGGATGGAAAAAATGGTAATGTGCAGGGTCAAAGTTCCACACACATTTGCTGTCCACTCTTATGGCCGACCAACAATATGTCAGTACTGCAAGCGGCTGCTGAAAGGTCTCTTTCGCCAAGGAATGCAGTGTAAAGGTAGGATTGCTTACATTCCTGGTACAATTAATGTGTATTTCTTATAGTAAATACAAGTTTAAAATATCTAAGTTTCAGTAACATTTACTTAAAAAAAAGTTCTTGTAGCTAGGTTAAAAAAGAAAGGGGGAAGTGTGTGTGTGTGTGTGTGTGTGTGTGTGTGTGAGAGAGAGAGAGAGAGAAAGAGAGAGAGAGAGAGAGAGAGAGAGAGAGAGAGAGAGAGAATAACTATATGATAAAATCATGTTACTATTTCTCAATTAAATTAAGTATAAGATCACATGTTGATAAGTAAAAAAAAAAAAAAAAAATGTATGTATGCCATAGATTAGGCATGAAGTCAGAGGAGACGAGCTACCAGAGTCTTTGTTTCATACAAATGGCATTAGCATCATTACACAGAGGAAGAAGCTTATCCCTGGTTAAGTGACTAAAAGGTTGGAAAACTATTCAGTGCCATTAGAAGTTGAAACTAGACTGTTGCCTAAGACTTGAGTTCTTAGAGCAAGACACTGTTTGTGAGTGATTTTAAGGAACTGTGATCATATCTAATTTTACCTGTTTAAATAATTTATATTTTAGATTGCAAATTCAACTGCCATAAACGCTGTGCATCCAAAGTACCGAGAGACTGTCTTGGAGAGGTTACTTTCAATGGAGGTAAGATTATTTATATTTTTTTAGCTTTTATAAAAGAAAAGATCATGACTGTACTTTCTGGGTAAGGTTGTTTACATATTTTATTTCACTGACTTTGTATAAGATTGTCTTCTGCCTTAATAACTAAGCAGAATACAGGGGCCAGTGACACAGCACATGAGTGTTAATGCCTCCATCTTTCCTTTAGCCATCTTGCTACTCTGGCCTCCAGGATCCAGGGATGCATATTGACTTCCAACTCACTTCTAAAATCCGGCTGCCATCTTTATTCCTTATTCATTGACTTTTAAATGTAAGAGCAACCTTCTGCGGTGATTGTGATACATGTCTAATACACAAATACATTAAGTAATTGACCTGAGAATTAGGTCCAAGAAGTGACAGAGCTAGAATGTGAACCCATGTCTGGCTCGTTAGTCTGTCTTTCTCTCAAACAATCTCTCACTCTCTTCCTAAAGATAATAATGCTAGTGAAGTTATTATTTATTTCTGGTAGGAAAGAATAAAAGCATGTACTGTAGGCTTCCAACATAATCTCCCTTAATAGTTTATATGATATAAGTTATGTTTTAGCAATAGGATGATTGAAAATTTAACTCCTTGAATTTAATTAACATTTTCTGTATATTTCTTTCATGGTTGTCAGTTGTCTTGGGTCTGTTTAGACTGATATTAAGGACCATAGGTGAAGTAGTTTATAAGCAACAGAAATTTATTTCCTATGGTTCTAAAGTCTGAGAAGTCCAGGATGCCAGCAGATTCTGAGTTTAGTGAGACTCTTACCTCCTAGTTCATGGAAGACACAATTTAGGTACATGAAAACATGCTAAAATGTGTGAATAAGCTCTTTGGGGTAACTAATGCAAATCAATTCTAAACACCATTACCTTAAAAGGTAGATTTAATAGACAGGTTTTGGGTGAAAGATAGTTAACATTATTGTTATAGTATTAGTTTTTCCATATGCCTAAAGTCTTCTCTAGCTTTATAGTTTACACGTTTGTATTTTTGTGCTTTTCTACCTTTTAATAAATGGATGTAAAATACTATGTATTCTTTTTAATGTGCAATTTTTTGGTTACTTGTGAGTTTGAATACTTTTCAAGTGTTTGCTAGTTATATGTGCCAACTTCACCCCCACCACATTGTCTCTTTAGATGCTTTATTTTTGTGATAATTTGACATACTAATCCTTTTTTCATTTATAGAGGTCATAAAAACTTGATAGTATATTTTTAGCAGCTTTGCTGAGATACAGGTTGCTTGTTTTATAATTTACATACTTATATTCACAAAGTTATGTGTCCCTTACTTTATCTAGGAATTTTCATTCTCACCCAAATTATATACTTCATATTCCTGTTCTCTTCTCACTTTAATTGCCTCTGGCAACCAGTAGACAACTTTCTACCTTTATGTCTGTCAGTTTTAGACATTGAACATAAATACAGTCATACAATCTCTATGGCGGCTTGTGGATGTTTTCTTTTAATTAGCATAGTATTTTCAAGAGCCCATACACATTGTAGCCTTTGCCAGCATTTAGTTTTTCTTATGGACAAATAATATGGCGCTCAGAGAAATAAGTGCATTTTATTACATTTTATTGCAGTTACCACCAGTTAGTAGATGCTTGTGCTGCACCTGCCTTTGGGGTTGTTAGAATGATGTACACTTTAGTATTACTTCTCTGTGGACATATGTTTTCATTTCACTCGGGTAGATACCTCGTATAGAACAAGGTTGACCAACTTGGTACTTACCATTTTGAAGACCTGCCAGACTTCCAAAGCCACTGCACAGGTTTACTGCCCATCAGTATTTAAGTAAATGCTTTGTCTTTTATTATTGAATTGTAGAATTTCTTTAAATTTTCTGAATACAATTCCCTTATCTAATGTTTTTTACATATACTTTCTCAGTGGTAGAGCACTTGCCTAGAATTTGCAAGGCCCTGGATTTGATCCCCAGCACATACAAAACAGTAAGAAACAAATAGACTCCCTTACCTTGAATCTCAAGGATATTTTTGTCAAGTTTTGAAACTTTTTTTCTAGTTAACTTTAAGACTGATCTGCTTAGATGTATTAATATTCTATTACTATTAAGCTGTAAGTCTTTTAAACCTTTCTTAGAGCCTTCCAGTCTGGGGACAGATACAGACATGCCGATGGATATTGACAGCAATGATGTGAACAGTGATGGCGGCAGGGGCCTGGATGACTCAGAGGAGCCGTCCCCTCCCGAAGACAAAATGTTCTTCCTCGACCCAACCGATCTCGATGTGGAGCGAGATGAGGAGACTGTTAAGACAATCAGGTAATGGACCATAACCTGCTGCCAAAGGCCAGGGCAGGTTAGAATCTTCTTTTAGGGAAGGTGGCCTGTCTTTAAATGGAATTTTAAATGTGATTTAAAATTTAATTAAATCATGGCTAATTATTGCATGAACCACAGTATTTCTGAAATAAATTCTATTACCTTTGCTATCAACTCAAGAAAGCAAGGGAATCTTTACTTTCTTAAAAAGAAAAGGGCTTTGTTTAAATAGAGTCTGTATAAATTATCTCACTGTGGAGCAGCTACCTCAAGGTGTCCATTTTAAACCATTAATTGAAGCAGTCTGTTTCTTCACACACACAGGTTGCCAGGTGGTAATCCAGCAGTGAAGAATATATTCCTGGGATGCCTGCATACACATATATCTGCATGTTTTCTTCAGCTGTTTATAACCTGATTTTATTTATTACACTGCTTAACCTTTTTAATACCTATAAGTGATTTCTCTTAACAGTACTTTTCTCTAATATGATTGACTGATTTTGAAATTTGAGCCATGTGAAGTTGAGTAAACCTGTTTTGCCTTATGAATTTATTTTTCTGCCTAGGGCAAGAAAATTCCTCAACAGCAAACTCAAATGATCTCATAGGCTCCAAATCATCTGACTGGAAGATTCCTTCTGCTCCATCCATCATCTCCCCATCCCCTCCCCATCCTCTCATGTGTGGCCATGTCCTTCCAGAAAGATCGTGACAAACACGATTAGTCACAGTATTACAGTAGTTTGATAAGTTCACCATAAATTAGTATAACAGAGATAATTTATTTTCTTTTTAAGTCATTGTCTTCCCACAGTACCTTGAAAAACATTAGCTCAGCTATGTTTCAGAAACTTGTTGAGGTATGATTTTTAAGTAGATACTGAAAGTATTGATCATAAATTTTAAATATTTTCTAGTCCGTCCACAAGCAATAATATTCCCCTGATGAGGGTGGTGCAGTCCGTCAAGCACACAAAGAGGAAGAGCAGCACAGTGGTGAAGGAAGGGTGGATGGTCCATTACACCAGCAGGGACAACCTGGTCAGTACCACGTGGGTGTCAATGTGCCAGGAAGCTGGGAGAGGGCTCCTACTGTCTGCGCTTTTAAAGTTAAGAATGAAATATATACTGACATTAAATACACTACAGCAGTGTGCAAAAGCTATGCTAGAACGATAGTCCAGATTCAAAAGGAGCATCAACGTAATGACTCAAAATATGATTATGCTGAAGATGGCATGAATTAAAATAGCATGCGAATAGTCATACTTGGTAAGGTAGGAAACAGTTACTTTAATGTGTCTAAACAGTGGAAATGTACCTATTCTCATGGGTCGGTGTAGCAAAGAAAAAGAACTGTAAAGTTTCAGGAGGACAGAGCAGAGGAAGGCTCAGCAGAGTGGAGTAGCTGAGAACATTGGCTTCAGAGCTAGCCTGTCGTAAGTCTGTTGGTAAAACTGTAAACATGCTACAGACACTAACTTGTCTTCATGCCTCAGTTTCTCTGTCTGTGAAGTCTTCATTATAGTAGTAATAACTTACTCATACATCCAAATAAGCTAATATATATGAGAAGAGCTTAAGGCAATATTTGGAATGTAGTAGCAGTCAGTAAATCAGTAGCCATTAAAATTTGCAGAATATTTTCTAGTAATCCTTTCTAGAATAATGAGTTAGATTGCTGCAGTACTTAAATCTCTTTGGAAAAGTTCCTTTGTGCAGAGGTTGGCAGTTGACAAAGAAACTCACACCTAATAGAGCACAGAGACTGCCACTATACCATACCTCCTCTCCCACAAGGCTCAGGGGCCATTGCAGAGATGGGCAGAGAGACTGAGAACCAGAGTCAGGAGGACCACAGGGAAACTGTCTTCTGAACATGATAAGGCTGCTGTGCTCACGAACTCAGCAGCTATGGCTATCTGCACAAGATGAAGCCAGTCACCATTACAGTTGGGAAGAGGCTCAGAAGCGTCTGTTCCTACCTGAGGGCTTCTGGAGGAGGGAAAGTTGATCTTCTTTGAGGATAAGGTTCCTAGTAGGTCAGGCATGCATAGATGGCTTCATACCCAGGAATTTGTAGATGGCAACAGTTAGAACCTGAGTTATTTTTTAAAGGGACATAAAATTTGGGTGTTAATATAAGATCTGGGCAAAGTTAGGGGGAGAAATGGGGATAAAAATTATCAAAATACATTGTATGCATCTATAAAATACTCAAAGAATAAAAACATTTTAAAGCATATGAAGTGTTTAATATATTTAGCGGGTTTCAGTAAAGTTTTATATGATGACAGCAGTACAGATTACAGCTGTATATTTTTTTCATTTGTTTATAACCCATGTCCTTTCAACACGAACATAAATATACACATATCTGAGGGTTTAGTAGTATGTCTCATGATGGATAATGCAATACTATTAGGGTAACAAATAGACATTTTGGAGGGGGAAATAACCATAACATAAATACACTTCACATGTAACAAAACTAAATGGTTTCAAGTTAAACCAATGGAAGAAACATTTGAACAGTTGTTTTATAAAGACTTTGTGTTGGAGAGCGGAGAACCATGTACTAATGTCATGAGAGAAATTCTGTGTCTGGCAAATCCAAAAACAAGCAAATGACAAACTGGAAAAGTATTTTAACTTATACTTTCAATACAAACTAATCAAGAGTATGTGAAAAAGCCAACAAATTGATAATAAAAAAGATCATAGCACAATTTTAAAAAGCAAATTAATATGAAAAGAGATCACAGAAAAGGGAAATAAAATTACTCTTCTACCTAAAGTGTGGTTTTGTTTATAATAACAAATATCAACTTCAACTTAGACTGATATAACAAGTTGGTTGGTTAGTTGATTTTTGCTACATCAGAGATCAAAAAGTTTAGACAGGGTCTCAGTCAGTGGTTCTCAGCCTGTGGGTCACATCCCCTTTGGAGGTCAAATGACCCTTTCAAAGAGGTCACCTAAGAACGTCAGAAAACAGATATTTACATTATAATTTATAGTGGTACTTATGAAGAAACAACTAAATTATCTTATAATTATGGGTCACTACAACATGAGGAATTATAGTAAAGGGTCACAGTGTAGGAAAGTTGAGAACTACTTGTTTAAGTAGTTAACCCTGTGATTGTATCCACCCCAGTGGATAAAGCTATAAATTAGGACAAGTCTTATTTAACACTACCAAAACAGTCTTTTTTATATTTTTTTCCTATATTTCTGAGAATTTTATATATGTATACAGTGAAATACCATATCTACTCCATTTCTCTCCATGTCCCCCTAGCACATTACCATTTGAATTTCATGTCTTCTATGACTGTATGTGATAACCACTAAGTTAGTGAGTACTACAGATGAATGCCTGGGTATATGGCCACCCAGTGGAGGATGAAAACCTACCAGTGGCCTCATCTTAAAAAATAGAAAAAATGATTCTCCCTCCCCCAGCAACTGTCCACTCCTCATTAAGGGGTGAAGCCTAAAGATCATGCACTCCACCCATGTCAGGATTTTGTCTGACTTGATTTTGTATAGGTCTTATGCAGGTAACCACAGCTACTTATGAGTATATGAGTTCATTCCCTGAATATGGCATCTCACCGCTCCCTCCTCATCTGGCTTTCTGCCTCCTGTGTGATGTTGCCTGAGCCCTGATGATGATGGGATAAATATCAGTGTCCCATTTAGGACTGAGCACTGAGTCTTTTATTCTCAACACACTGAACAATTATGTGGCTGTCCATGACAAAAAAAAAAAAAAAAAAAAAAAAAGAACAAAACCCTCTGATTTAGTTAGAGTGCAGTGCAGGCCTGTCAGCTCCTGGAGCTGGGGAATTGCAGGAGTGTGGCTCTGGAGGCCTGCATCCAGAAAGCTGCCTGTATGTACCAGGAAATGGGTGAACAGGAAAGGCTGAGGCCTGAGAACCCTTTACCTGTTCACGCTTGGGGAACAGCTCTGTGTTTATTTTTTGACAACATCTAGAAATTTAGCATAGAAGTAAAGTATGTAAATCTATGCATGTGAATAATGTATAGATATTTCTGTGTATATACATAAATTTGTAGAAAAGGACCCCTTAAAACCTAACAACATACTTCACTTGGATAAGTATAAGAAATGGGATATAAGTCACTGTGGGAGTGATATGTTTCAATAGATTTCCTTTTTATATTTTGATATGTTTAAACCTTGTTATTCAAATCTACTCAAAATAGAGAAATGGTTAGTAAAGGAAAAGTGTAAGTATGTTCGAAGAAAACATTTTTGAACCACATTTTCTGACTTCTGTTTTTAATAGAGAAAGAGACATTATTGGAGACTTGACAGCAAATGTCTAACATTGTTTCAAAATGAGTCTGGATCAAAATATTATAAGGTAAGGATTTTGCATTTTATTAAATGTTAAAGTAATGTGATACTGTATTTTCTGGCTTCAGTAAAGTTTGATATGGTTAACTTCATTTTTATGTGAATGTACTTATTATGACTGCCTAATAAAGTGTATAGAGGTCATCATTAATCGTTAGGTCCTTGTTGGAACATCTGCTGTCCACTTCCATTACACACACACCATACACACCAAAAAAAATCCTATTACTTGGACTAAGCATTAAATAATAGTTTAGGCCAGTATATAGACTAGAAGGAATGCTTAAGCAACCTAATTTATCTTTATTTTACACACATTGCTGTCCATTTATGTCTGTGTGAGGGTATCAGATCCCCTGGAACTGGAATTATAGACAGTTGTGAGCTGCCATGTGGGTGCTAGGGATTGGGCCCAGGTCCTTTGGAAGAACAGCAGGTGCTCTTAACTGCTGAGTCATCTCTCCAACCCCAAGCCATCATCTGTGCTTGCTCAGCATAAGGTTATCACTTCCAGAAGAGCGGTCACTGGAATTACAGCTGTTGAGTGGGACTGACAGTGAGTAGACAGGTGTTGGATGTAGAGGCAAACTACTCTCCTGAATGTTTTTCTCATTGTGTGGGAATGTATGAATGTTTGTGTGTGTGAACATGCACTTGAATCTGTGCACACACAATATATATGTGGAACCAGAGACAGATGTCAGATATCTTTCTCTGTTATTGTCCACCTTTTAAAATTTTTTTTCGAAGTATAAGATTCTTTTTTATGCCTGAATGTGTTTGCATGTCTGGTGCCCATAGGGACAAGGAGAGGATATTGGGTCCCCTGGAATTAGAATTACAGGTAGTTGTGAGCTGCCACGTGGATGCTGGGAACTGGACCCAAGTCCTCTGCGAAAGTAAAGTGCTCTTAATCACCGAGCTTCTCTCCAGCCCCTCCACCTTGGTTTTTAGGGTAAGCCTGGAGCTTACTGTTTTGGATAGAGTAGCTGGCCGGTGAGCCTACTGAGACCCATCTGTCCCTGCCTGCCACTCCAGCTCTCAGGATCTGACAGGTCCACATATTTGCAAGCACTTTACACATGCCCTGAGTCCCTAATACTCCGTGGTCTGGCTACCTAATCCATATGCTATGTACTGTGTTGGTCTTAGTGGCGGTCATAAAAATGCTTATCTTTACTTCTAGTTTATTTAAAAAATAAATATGTATTTATAGTTTTTCAACATTCAACTCTTTTACTACAGGAAATTCCACTTTCAGAAATTCTCCGTGTATCTTCGCCACAAGATTTCGCCAGCGTTTCACAAGGCAGTAACCCACACTGTTTTGAAATCATCACTGATACTGTGGTGTACTTTGTTGGTGAGAACAATGGGAGCAGCACTCATAACCCTGTTCTCGCTGCCACTGGAGTGGGACTTGATGTAGCACAGAGCTGGGAAAAGGCAATTCGCCAGGCCCTCATGCCTGTCACTCCTCAAGCAAGTGTTTGCACTTCCCCAGGTCAAGGAAAAGACCACAGTAAGTGGGAACACCTTGGTGGCTTTGCTTTATTTTAAGCATTTGTAGATAGACCTGTGTGACTGTGCTTTTTCATTCTTTGCATTTTGTATTTTTAATGCTTAAGTTTTGTCTTTAATGGCCAGTACCATTAGTTAATACCTTTGTGAAGTTATGCTGATATTATTTACACACACACACATATAATATAAAATGGCTCCAGTATATATTCACGGCTAGCTACCGTCATCTCCTTACATTTAAACGCTGCATCTGCCAGCCTGCTGTCAGATCTGAGACAGTATTTTTTTGCTGCTCTACAGTAGTAGCTACTGTGGGATTGTTAGTGTTGAGTGGAGCCAGCCTGTAAGACAGAGAACAGTGTTACAATGATTAGCAGCTTAGAGTCTAGGAAATCTCATGAGATTCAGAATTAGTATTCAGGGCTTTTTTTTTTTCCATGCTGACATATTACTGTGCTTACATTATAATCATAAAACCTGTGGTCAAATGATGTTACTTTTAAATGACTCAAGACAGGAATTTAAAAAATACTGAAATGGCCGTGCTGGTACATGCCTCTAATCTCAGCACAGAAGAGATAGAAATGGTCAGATCTGAATTAGAAGCCAGCCTGGTCTGTCTGGTGAGTATCAGCCAGGGCCAAAGTGACATCCTGTCTCAGGAAAAAAGGGTTGGGTGGAGTGTGTATTATTATACCAACAAAACTTTAAACCTAAATTGAATGAACATTTAATAGTGAAAAATTAGAGTATAGCATCTTATTGGAATTATGTTTATAGAGAATTATAGAGAAACATCATCATTATAATAAATTATAAATATATTTATAAAGAGAGATAAGTATTAGCCACTTTCCAAATACAGTTTTTCTCGGTTTACCTATGTTATTTTATGCAATTGTTTCATGCATTATATTAGGCCTAAAACTAAAATCCAAATCAGAAATAATAAAAGCTATTTAGGGGGAGATGAATATTTGAATGTTCGGCAGTAGCAAAATGCAGTACATAGATACTAAGGAACGCTTTACTGGGGAAACTGAGATATGGATAGGAAAAGCAGAGGCTTCATAATAGAAAGCTTGATTTGGAATTTGGACTGCAGTCAAGGGTAGGATAGGCAGAGGTAAAGAAAAAGGTAGAGGAGGTAGTGCTGCTTTCATTGGGAAGAAAGGTATATTCAAGGTGTGAAGGATGTAATCATCGCATTCTTTTCTACATGCTGGGGAAGGATGGATAGATGAATGGTTAACAGTATTTAAGCTCGGGGCAGTTTAGACAGAACTAACATTTAATCAAAACTAAGAACCCTTTCCCCAGAAATATTAGAGACATATGTGCACACATTTTATTCTTAACTTCCAAAGGCTTAGTTTAAAAGTCTCTAAGGCAGAATGGTAGAGTAAGAGGGAGATGTGGGAGTTCTACACACAGTTCCGTGGCTCACTTTGCTGCATGATCTTGGACTCGTAACTCGCATCTAAAGTGTGGGGAATACTAAATACACATAGTGACTTGGCAGAGTGCCCAAGACTTAAGTGCTGTTCCTATTTTGTCTAAAACTGAGAGAAAGTAAAACTGGATGGATCCAGATAGAAAAGGCAATTGAGAGAAAAGAAAATAACAAAACTAGAAAAAAACCACTATACTGTACAGGCTTTGGCAAGCACAGTAATTTTGCTGGTATGCCTTTTCTTGATCCGTCTTAAATTTTTAAATTACTTACAGGGTGTACTGATATGCTCCTTTAATTGCAGCACTCCAGGAGGTAGAGGGAGGTGATGTCTTTGAGTTTGAGGCCAACATGACCTTCATAGGGAGTTCCAGGCCAGCTGGATTACCTAGTAAGACTTTGTGTCCCCAAAAATTAGAAGATTTGGATGACTTAAAATAGTTTTGAATTGACTTAATATTTTAAAATAGAGTTTCTCGTGTGTGTGGGGGGGGGGTTGTGTATGTGTTGTATGTACCTGAGTATACCTATGAACCAGAGGAGAGTATCAAGTCCTTTTCTACTATTCTCTGCTCATTACCATGAGAGCACTGAAACGGGATAGCCTTGGCTAGACTGACTAGCCAGCAAGCTCTCAATCCTTCTCTCTCTGAACCGTACAAAGCTGCATAAGGCCATACTAGGCCTTTTAAAATAGATGCTGGGGATTAAACTTAGATCCAAATGCATTTGCACACTGAGCCATTCCCCAAACTGTGTTACTTATTTATGATGAAGAATTTGCTTATATTAGTTCTGTCTTGTGTTTGAATATGTGCAGTTGTGAAGGAAATGTCGTATTTGTTTCTCTGAGTTGTCTTAAATGTGTTTGGTCTTTAATAGCTGTTTTTTTGTTTGTCTCCATGTTTCCCCTTTTCTTGTTACTTTCTTTGTTTACCACAGTATCTCATCAAAACTTTGTAGGAATATGTCGTCTGACTTTAGGCAGTCCTCAGGATACATAAAGGGTCCATCCTATCTCAATCCTGGCTTTGCCCTCAAGAAACCGTTGTCAGCAGTTTACAATCAGTGTCTTAACTGGGGAAGGATTTGGGAGGGTGGGAGTCCATACTAACTTCTACATTGTTTTGTTTTTTTTTCTTTTACAAAATATAAAGTCATATACTCTGGGATCTTTGTCATAATTTCTTTTACCTACTCTAATACATAAAAGGCATATTTCAGTACCACTACGTAAATTTATCTAATTTAAACTTTTTAATGAAAGTAATGAATTTTTTTTAATGTGCATGGGTGTTTTGCCTGCATATATGTCTGTGTACCACAGATGTGAATGGTGCCGCCAGAGGCCAGAAAAGGACATCGGTTCCCTTGAGACTAGAGTTACACGTGGTTGTGAGCCACCCAATGGATGCTAGAACTCGAACCAGGGCCTCTGAAAGAATGGCCAGTGTTCCTAACCACTGAACCATCTTTCCTGACACATGTTTTTCTAAGTTTTGAAACAATATGAGCAGTATAGAGATATAAATATAGTGGTCCTCACACCCCAGCCTGTATCACGCACCAGGTGTAGTGTTTTTTAGTTTTCAGTCAATCACTGGTACACTACAACTTGGTTGTTCCTCTTTTGCTCCTGGCAGTGCTGGTATTGAATCTAAGGCCTCACACTTCACACATAATAGGCAAGTCTCTAACCCTGAGCCCTGCCAACAGCTGCCCTAAATAGCACGTCATGTCACAGATATACTTATTACTTACGTCGATGTGTCATATTCTATTTAGTCAGTTTCTTGCTGATAGGTTAATATTGTATATAACATTTTAATGCATATATTACCTATATTGATGTATTTTTAAGTTTGATAAGCTATAGATTTTCAGTAAATAATATTAAGTTGTATGCTAACCATTTTGTGTTTTTTCCATATTTTATTCTTAAATTTTACAGAAGATCTGGCTACCAGTATCTCCGTATCTAACTGTCAGATTCAGGAGAATGTAGTAAGTAATACTTTTATCCCATATGTGCAGAGTGGATAATTAAAATAAGAGAATTAATGTGAAGATCTTGTCAGGATTAAGTCTATGTCCCCAAGTGTGGGAACTGGACCCAGGATAGGTGAGAGGTGATGGAGTCACATGACAAATTCTGAATCTCCGCAGGAATCCGACCCTGGAGAGCAGCATCAGGGTGTAGATATGAATTTATTTTGCAGTGCATATAAGCTTATATTCAGTGTTCAAGCTGAATCCCAAGTCTCTAAATCCTTGGCTATCATATCTAGCCACACTGTCACCATGTCCGAATGAAAAGCCTGCTTCATGAGGTAACTCAGGTTTGGGAGCAGTTCCATGAAGACAGGAAAGTAACCACCACCCTGACCTGTTCCTTTTGGCTATCTTACTAGTGTTCTGGGAGCCATCTTAGATCTAATGCAATGTACTTCAGATCCAGACTCTCTGAGGAGTTGCAGGAGCCTGTGGTACCTTACTTTCCATCCCAATTTTTTCTTCACAAGATTGACCTCCACATTCCCCACACCAAATACTGACCAGCTGCTTAGCTCAGACACTAAGCTGAACTTTGTAGTGATGATGTCCCTAAGTGATTCTACTTCAGGGGAGAAGCTAGGGTAGGGTTTTTATCATTATTTTATTTTATCACAAAAACTGGAATTTCTCCACTTAAAAGAGCAACAGCAGAGTATTACAGTGATGGTCTAACCTCTGGCATTTAGTGAGGCTATTCCATCCTGACCCACAGAGAGAGCTTCCTAAAAAGAGGTCCTCCCAAGTTACACTCAGAGGATGAAGGGGGTTTGACACAGCCTTGAGGGAGTAAGCTGGGAGACGGGTTATGGAGGTACAGGAGCAGAATGAGTACATGGAAGGATGCAGGAAACGGGGTGAGTAGATTCGGTTTGATGACTGTGTCTCAACACATTACTTTTATAGTAGTGGAGTAAACCTTTGCTGTAAAAAGCCAAATATTAAACAATTACATGGTAGAGTCTGCCCAGCTTTGCCATTGTAGCAGGAATGAGTGTGACTGTTGTAATATTTGTGGCCACTGAAATTTGAATTTTATAGTATACTCAAATACCACAAATATACAGTAATTTTAAAAATGTAACCAGAGAAAGAGCCAGGGCCATACTTTGCCACCTTTTGAATCAGACTGAAAGAACAAATATGCTAAAAAAAAATTTTAATGTTCTCTGGTTTAAAAAAAAAAATCTCTTTGACTTGGTTTGAAGCTATTATAGTTTTCTAACATAAGATTGAAGTAGAGAGTGAATTTCTAGTCCATTAGAAAGAGATATGACCTCTATGTCTTGTGTCCTGGTGATAACTAGAATTAATTCCATATTAAGGAACATAAAGAGAATTCCAAGAACATGAGAGAAAATATCTGAATGGTCCCACATGATCCTAAAGATATATGGCTAAGAAGAAAAAAGGTGTAGCTTTGGCTTCATTTATCTTGAAAGGCCCATGTCTAATTTGATTAAAACCAAAATTTGTCACTTAAAATTTGATTGAGTTTGATAAGCATATGCAAATGGTTCTAGCAGCCTTTAAAGTCTTCCTTACAACATAACAATACACACACGCAAACACTGGTCTTTGTTTCAAGGCTGAAGCTTTGGATCTATTAAATGAGCTTCTCTTTCACCAGTCACACACATAATGCAATTCTGGTACTACACGCTCCAAGTTAGTGCTTGAATGTTCTTCAAGCAGCGACTAGTAACCCAAAGGGGGTTGGGGGAATACACAGACATTGAGTGACTTGTATTGGAATTCCCAGTGTGAATCCAGGTCTTTATTTTGGATGTGGGTCTAAGTGCACATGTATTTGGAGAGTCCAGGGAAACCTCAGACATCGTTCCTGTTGAGCACCTTCCACCCTGTGTGGAGTGAGTGTGTGCGCATTGTCTCTCACTAGTTTTGTACTCACTGACTAGGCAGGCTGGTTGACCAGTAACCTTCAAGGATCTGCGTATCTCACCTCCCTACAGTGGAATTAGAAACATGAAGCACCATGCACATCTTTTTAGAACTAGGTTCTGGAGTCAAACTAAGGCCCTTGCACAGCAAGCACTTCACCAGCTGAGCTATCACTCTAGCCTGAGTATTTTATTGTTGTTTTGTTTTTATTTTTTAAATCAAAGATAATAGTCTCCTTTTTGGTAAAACTTTGTTCTTGATTTTTTTTTATACATCAATACTAAATATGAGATTTGTTTTCAGCTCAAAACATCTTTTTCCCCGAAAGTTGGTTGGTTTGGTTTTATTTTGAGATAGGTTTTACTGTGTAGACCAGGCTGGCCTTGAACTCACAGATATGCCTGTCTATGCCTGGGAGAAATGCTAGGATTAATGGCATGTGACACCACACCCAGCTTCTAAGGGTCTTCTTAAAAAATAAGTTATATTTGCATATTTAATCATAGTGTAAGACCAGGCTAACATTCTTTAAATTCCAGAAAGCCTATGCTTTATAAAATATTTTGTGCTTCATAAATGTTTTTGCCTCCAACGTGAAACTGAAACTGTTTGAGTCGGAAACATTGGTGTGCTCAGAGGAGAACACTGTGCTTGCTTGCCTTCTCTAGGACATCAGCAGTGTTTACCAGATCTTTGCAGATGAAGTGCTTGGCTCTGGCCAGTTTGGCATTGTTTATGGAGGTAAGCAGTTTCAGCTTTTGTTACACAGACTTTCTAACTTGGGAACTTTGAAGATGGCTGCCACTCTTGGCTCACAGTTCTGTTAAGTGCCCTTTTCCTCAACAGCTGGTTTGCATCCTCTCAGCCATGTCCTTTTCTCTAAAACCATTTAGCTTCTGAGTCTCAGAATCTTGGCATCTGCTCAATTAAGGTAGAACTCTGAATTCCACTGTTCGTAGGCTTATTGGAATTAAATAAAACTAAGGTGTCCATGAAAGAACTCCATAAGCTGTGACGTCCCTTGCTTCCTCCTTCAGTCACTCTTGGAGTGAAGCTTTCAGAAAGTCGGCATAGGGTGTTAGCATTAGTACATTCAGAAGCCTGCTGTCTGTGGTCCGTGTCCGTTGCTCTTAGAGTGTGCAGGCTGTTACAGTCTCTGCTTGTGTGACCTCCATTCTAATGACAGTTCGATTTTATTTCTTCCAGTCATGCTTGCATGCCTCCATATTTGCCTCTGCACCTTTCCCCACACTTTGTTCCTTTCGTTAACGGGTTTGTTTCCAGCCTCATCTGAAGGACTTCTTCTACTGCAGGGGTTTCCAGTCTCCCTCATGCCGTGACCCCCTCAATACAGTTCCTCGTGCTACATAGACCCCCAGCTGTAAAATTAGTTTTGTTGCTTTTTTATAACCAATTTTGCTATTATGAATCATAATGTAAGAATCTGATATACAAATGATCTTAGGTGACCCCTATGAAGGGGTCATTCGACACCCCCCAAAAGTGTAGTGCCTACGAGTTGAGAACCACCCCTCTAATGTGTCTTCTTGCCATCCTACTGCTCAACTGAATAACTGCATTGTGCCTCCTCCATGTCCCTGCCATATGGTGGGCATCCTCCTGCCTCTAACACTGGGATTCTCTCATCTTCCTACTGAACTTTGAGGGTAGCCTTAAGGATGTCTGCTTGGAATTATGCCTCTCCCAGAAAACGTGTAGATTTTACACATGCACAAATCTCTGGTTTGCAACTTCGGGTTTGTTGGTTTTAGACTAGTGAGATCTCTGGAAGACCTACCTCACTGAGGGAAGAGTAATTGGTTTGAAGTACTGACTTACCAAACACGCTCTGTTTGTCTAGTTTTCTAAAGTAGTCAGAATTTTAGGGCTGTGTCCTTGAAACAGTTGTAATTTTCAAGTTGATAAACAGTAGAGAGTAAGTCACAAGCATGTTAATGGAGCTAAGAGATGTACCTGCTGTTTTCATCTCTTGAACAGTGACCCCTCTTAATAAATACAAAGTAACTAATTTGTTTTAATTAATGAATGAGATACTGTTATATACTTACTTTTTACATTGAATATAAAGGTCAGGTGATTGAGATTTTGCTGTAATCACTCTGCTGACATAGTGAACCTAGAATAAAATTCATTAGTACATTTTTTATATCCTGACAGTCTCCACAGACTTGGTCGGGGCAGCAGTTAAAAACTGTCACTTACTTACCGTGGTCTGTTACTTTTCAGCACGTAGGCACATGAAGGTGCTACGACATTTTAGGTCATGACATTGCCTTTATAACAGGCAGTACTATAGAGGAAAGCATCACATTTCTTAAGAGTGGGAAAGAACACGAGCAAAAGAAAAATGCAAGAGGAAATACATAAGAATTTTGTCTATGGACAGCTTCCTAATGCAGCTTTTCTGTCATATGTAAGCTGCCAGTTAATTCTCTTCTATTCTTTAACAGGAAAACACAGAAAGACTGGAAGGGATGTGGCTATTAAAGTAATTGATAAGATGCGATTCCCCACAAAGCAAGAAAGTCAGCTCCGGAATGAAGTGGCTATTTTACAGGTAAAACTTGGCTCATACAGCCTTGAATTTTGATTTGTGAGACTTTGAATGAATATTTAGATGATGCAGACAATGATAGGTGTGGGGGGTTGTTTGTATCTTTTGAATACTAAATATTCTTTTATACTAAGATTATAATATATAAAGTCGAGGGGCTGCTATGCTTTTATTTTGTGATGCTAGTTGGATTGGAGTCTTTTGTTTCTGAGTGAAATCTCTAAAAATAATAAAGGGAAATTCAGTTTTAAATCCTTGAAGGATACTGATACTTCTGTATTTTTTGTCATGTCATTTTATTCATCAGATTCTCAGATATGATATAAATATGCTAGTTACCCTAAAAATAAACACAGATTAAAACAAATGTGCCTTTTAGCAGTAATATGTTGTTCTGTTAATTCAAGGTTCTCTGTACTGCATTACTTCATTAAAAGTTTGGTGGTGTTTAGTTTTGTTTGATTGGGATTTTTGTGGTTTTGGTTTTGCTGAAGCCCGGGGTTGCTCTGTAGCCCAAGATAAATCTCATGCTCATGGTGGTCCACTGGCTTTAAATCTCCTGCGTGCTTGATTTCAGACACATACCACCATTCTCAACTTACCAAAGCATATCTTAAATATACCATAGTAAGATGGAAATCACATAAAATCAAGCACTTATGTTTTTCGTTTGACCTACTGTTTTTATCTCCTTTGGGAATTGTCTAGAAGGTAAAACTTAGCTTGACTGTTTTATCTTTTGGATGTTGTAAGTAATAATAAGATTGCAAATACCCATCAGTTTCATTGTAAAATGTTGTTTATTCTCCTGTATGCAGTTGTCATTTTGGAGGCCTATTGCCTCTGTCTTCTAAGACCTAGTCTTAGAAGCTTCTAGTCTCTAGTCAGTCTATCTAGGTCTAGAATGTTTTCAGCCTCTGAGACTTGCTGTTGAGTCAGCTCACCCCTTCTAGTTCTTTCTGAATTTTGTCTGATTCAACTCAGTTGTTCTGGCTCAGACTCCTCTCCAAGATGACTGATTCAATCTGACTTCCCTCTCTTGCCCTCTCCTGAATAAATTGCTGTTTGGCCTCAAACTAACTCTAGCAATCTGTTCTAATCTTCTGACTCCTTCTCATTCTCTGGCTCATTCTGTCTTTACTTGTGTCTAGCTTGTTCTCTCTTCAGTCTGTTTCTGTAAAACTTTCATAGCAAAACTGCCTCTTTCTCCCTTTTTTCTCTGCACTGCACTCTCTGAAGTACCCTCTCATTTCTCTGTTCTCATAAGAGTTTGGCATAAGCTATTCTGTCAAATCTTTCTCTGATTTGCCACTTTATCTGCCACTCAATTAGACATCATTTTTGTGCATGGATGCTTCCTTCTACAAACTAACTTTACCTTCATTGTTTGGGATGAAAGATGTGTACTTAAGGGCTGAGCCCCACTACAACTAGAAAATGGGGTTTCCAGTAAATAACGAAATCTCAGTGTGATCAAATATCCTGCAGCAGTTTATTGTGTGGCTTTTGCATGCTATTTAAAAAATATCCATGTAATAGTTAATGCTCTCAGACCTTCTCCTGCTTGTGCATGAGAGTAATATAACCTATTGCATCTACAAATGTCAGTGGTAATGTTTCTTACATTATTGTTGCTAGTAACAATTACTTTATGTTTCCAGAGGAATGATAATCTAAATTCCTGACCAGTCCATCCCTAGGCTCATATCAAACTTGCTTCCAACAAAGTTAACTTTAGGTAGAATATTAACATAGACTCTGTATAAGAGTGTTTTGTTGATGTTTTTCATATTTAATTTTGAGATCTTGCTGTCCAACTAACATATAAAACAATAAACATAAATATCTTCATGTAAGTATTGATTTCTTCTTGGTTTTGATCACAAACAGACCTAGTGTGAATGTTTAACTTAGGAATTTTCAGTTAATGCACACAGTGAATTCTGCTTGTTTGTTCCAGTGTACAATAGGTGTCTTTGGGTGTCTCTTGACACACTGCTTTCATAAAAACTTATGTATTTGGGGGACAGAGTTTGTGTTTGTGTGTTTGTGTATGTACAAAATTGTGCCTTTGGTTATCCCTTGACAGTGTATCTCAACAAAATCTATATGTGTACATATTTAACGATGAACTTTAACATGCTTTGAATGTGAGATAAAGTATAGTGTGAACTTGTATCACAAGTGCTATATTAAAATTTACTGAAATTGGTTCCATAGGATTTAGTCAGTGAACATTCCAGATAGACTTTTCACATGGATTGAGGGTCACCTCACTATCGTTTACATTCCTGCTGCCATTCTACACACACACACACACACACACACACACACAATCCAGGGGTTAGTTCTGTGTTTTAAGAGGGAGGTATGTAAAAGTAACATAGCTAACCTAAGCTAAAGTACAAAAAACATCTTGCAAAGAATACATAACAGAAGATATGAGAGACAGTCTCTCCCTCTAGTACTTTCAGTATGTAATTGGGAAAATTACCCATGATTCTTGTTGTAGTTTTTTTTTTATATGCTTTTAGTTTACTTTCTAAACTTTATTAGTTATTGTTACTGCATATATACATGCAAATTTATGAATACAGTCTGCTGACTTCATCTCATGTTGCTCACGTGTGTTTAGGGCTCTCTGATTGGGATTGCAGCTGTGAGGGGCTCATCCCTGGAGCAGACTGACTCCCTCTTAGCAGTCATTGCCAGTAGCTCTTCATTTAGGGGTAGGCCTTCTGAGATTTCCCCCATCCATATTGGCATGTTAACCTGGTGATGTCATTTTACAGCTTAGGCAATTGTACTATTGAATTCCATGGGTTCAGCTTACCTGTCACATGTAGACACTGTTGAAACAGGCTTCCTGGACTTTTGGCTCTTTCACAATGTTCTGACCCTTCAGTATAGGGTTGTGTTGTAGGCGTGTCTATTAGTGTTGAGTACCATGGTTAGTAGGTCTTTGCATTTGGACCCATTGGGCCTTTCTGTTACTAGTTTTCGTCTAATGCAAAAGGAAGCTTTGAAGAGGGGTGAGAGTCAACTGTTTTCTTTTCATTCTGTATCTTCATAGAATCATTGGAGCTTTTTAGGTGGTTTCATGGTAAGATTAGTTTTCTACTGAAGTTGATCATCCAAATATCCTTCCACTCCTCTTCAGAATCTGCACCATCCTGGGATTGTAAATCTGGAATGTATGTTTGAAACCCCAGAACGAGTTTTTGTAGTGATGGAAAAGCTTCATGGAGATATGTTGGAAATGATTCTGTCCAGTGAAAAAAGTCGACTTCCAGAACGGATTACTAAATTCATGGTCACACAGGTATTTTAATTCTACCTTTAAACCAGTAAACCTAAGAGAAGTAAACGGTCCCATTTTTTATATATTGGGAAACTAAGGATCGGTAGCCTTAATGAAAGCGAAACAATAATACTTTTAGCTATATCTCGATTAAATATAGTAGAGTTTGAAATTAGTATACACTTCAAGAAGTCACACTGGAGTTTAGGTGATTTTCTAGGCATTAGAAAAACAAAAAACAAAAGAAAGCCCTTTGCAGGAATAGGATCACTTTTAAATCCTGTTTTTATTTTATGTGAATGAGTGTTTGGCCTGCATGTATGCATGAGTGCGTGGTGCCTGTGGAGGTCAGGAGAGGTCAGACAGCTGTCTTGCGGGTATTGGGGACTGAAGTTGGTCCTCTGCAAGGACAACTGATACCCCCACCCTCTGTGCGATGTGTCTTCTCTCCAGGTCGTAGGTTAGCATGTAGAGTCAGGGGTTTCAGGGTGTCGTTCATACTTGTTTGTCTGTTTGCTTTGCTCTAAGTTGCTCCTCAAAACCTTTTTCCTAACAGATACTTGTTGCCTTGAGGAATCTACATTTTAAGAATATTGTGCACTGTGATTTAAAGCCCGAAAATGTGCTGCTTGCGTCTGCAGAGCCATTTCCTCAGGTGAGACGTTCTCAGAACCTGATTAAGAAGTATGTTTGAATTTAAAACTTTCCCAAAAGTTCCTCCTGATACGAAACAGAGCTCTGCATATATACCATTGTAGTCTCTGACTGCCAGTTTGAGTCAACAGCTGAATCATTTAAATTCAGACTTTATTATTATATTGCTGGTATTTATTTAACACATTTTCAGACTTAAATAGGTCTCAAGAAACAAACTTTGGGATTCCTTTGGGGGGGGATGAATGGAGGAGTCACCAAATCCAGTTATGTCACAGTACATTTTATTCAAAGGATGTGTATCATGTGACATATGCTAGAAACAACAAGCAGCATTTGAATGTGCCGCCAACTCTGTTCTCCAGCATTGCCTGCACTATGGCTGTGCACACACCAAGTCCCTGTCCCATGTACAGTTCCTAAATCACTTTGTGGATAAGAGCATAGCCTCTGGGAAGTACTTAGCATTTGCCTGTTGGGCATAGCTGCAACCATCAATAACCAAAACAAAGTGTCCTGAGCTTTGGTAAGCCCATACTTCCAGAGAACATAGTAGTAGTTGTGGTGATGTTCACGTGTGACCTTATTCAACTCTAAGCCAACTGGAATAGTGGTCTGTCACATTGACGGCTCAGAGGCTCTCTACTGTTCGCTGTCATCTAGAAATCTTGTTTACTTACCTGCTGATAGTAACATCCTTGTCAACAGATACTCTTAAGATTAAGCAAAATGAAGGATGCTTCAAAATACTGTAGCTTATTCTTCTTGTAGCAAAACATTTAAAGACTTTTATGTCTAGACACTGAGGATTCAACACTGAAACACAATATTTCAGAAAATAGAAAAGTCACAGTTCTATAGAGTCACGGAGCTTATGAGATGTCTCTATTTTAAGGGAATTTATTGTAATGACTCTGAGTCTAACTAACCCAAAAATGGGCAGCTGTGAATGAGAAGTCCAAGAATATAGTAGTTTCTCAGTGCCACGAGGCTAGTTGTTTCAGCTGGTCTTCTGTATAAGCTGGAATCCAGAAGTAGGTTCCTGCAGATGTGCTGGGAAGTAAGGTATGACCCAGATTAAAGGTGTGTCCCACCATTACTGGATTTGGAATTTGGCTTTGTTCTAGGCTGACCTTGAACTCAGATCTGCTTGCCTCAGTCTCCTAGGATTAAAGGCATGGGCCTAACACTATGCCTCAAGATATTCAGGTCAGAAGCCTGTGTCTTCTAGCCTCAAGATCTAGATCACAGGTGTGCCCTCCATTTCTGAATTGTAGCTTATTCATTGTTTTTATCAGCACTGAACTCACTCCTCACGCTACTGTAAAATCACAGAGCTACAGATGTCTGCCTGTGGGGAAAAGGCATGTCAGTGTGCCTATCTACAGCTGTTTATGTATAGTCAGCACCTTTGGTAAAGTGCACTGAGCACATCTACGGACAGGTATTGATACAGTAATTGATAAGCTTTTACATATTCAATTTCCAGGTGAAGCTTTGTGACTTTGGATTTGCCCGCATTATTGGTGAGAAGTCGTTCCGGAGGTCAGTGGTGGGAACTCCAGCCTATTTAGCGCCCGAGGTTCTCAGGAGCAAAGGCTACAACCGTTCTCTAGATATGTGGTCAGTGGGAGTCATCGTCTATGTGAGCCTCAGTGGCACCTTCCCATTCAATGAAGATGAAGATATAAATGACCAAATTCAAAATGCTGCGTTTATGTACCCACCAAATCCATGGCGGGAAATCTCCAGTGAAGGTAAAAGAGAATTAAATTTCGGGTTCTCACCATTAGTCTGAAATCTTTGTGATCAAAATCATCCTGAGTCAGTACCAGTCTTTGGGCACTCTATTGTATTTAGTGTATTATTATTCATTTTCATTTTTGAGACGGGGTCTCACTTTGTATCCCTGGCTGACCTAGAACTCACCATAAAGACCAGAATGGTCTTGAACTCACAGAGATCGGTCTGCCACTGCCTCTCAAATACTGGGATTAAATGTGTGCCCCACTGTGCAAGGCCAAGTACTCTACTTTTAAATTGTTTTGTATCTATTTTTCTCAAAATTTTTAGGCATGGCAGTAACCCAAGCCCTAACAGCCTCATCCAGAAACTACTGAAGTGCCTTCTTACCTGTGCTACCCACTAGTCTCTCTGATCTGATGACTCAGTCACTGCTGCTGGATCCAGCTACAGGAAAGAGTCATTTCATCTATTTGGAAACAGCCACTGTTTCTGATGTGGCCCTTGTTAAACACCTTTTTGGCCTCACCTACTTCTCACACAAACCTAGCTGTGTACTCCTAAACTCTTTTCTGTGTCTTGCATGTCTTTCCTCCCACCAGCAGCCCCTCCTGCAACCCCCTTGGCTTGCAAGCTATTAAAATCTTATGCTCATACTTGGGCATTTTGTCTTAAGAATATGTTTTGGTAACTAATTATTCCAGTCTTCAGAACAACGTTGTAAACTCTTTGAATAGACAATGTTAAGTTTCTGTACTTTGTACCCAGGAATGAGCTTTTGTATCTGCAGTTCATTTTTTCAGTCCTTCTGATCTCTTACCAGAAAGCTTCATGCTATAGTCTTCATGACTAGTGAAGGCTCTTCGGTTTGTAATACCTTCTTCTGTACATGTCAAGAAAGAGCCAGGGCTGTCCGCATATACTTTCAAACCTTTCTACAGGACCTTTTCTCAGTGAAGCGCTGGAGAGAAGACAGGAAAAGGAATGAAGTTGGTCCTCTTTCATTACTGATGGAGCATGCCATCCTTAGTAAACAACTCTCCCACGTGGTAAATGTAGTGCTGATGAATATCTCCGCTGGGTTTAGTGGCCTTTGGAATAAATAGGTCTTTCTTATCTTTCCATATATACTGGACCAAATGGCAGTTGGATAAATCACTAAACTGGAAGGAGTGTCAGGGACAACAGAAAAGCCAGCAGCCTGCCAGGTTCACTTTATAACAAAAAGGCTGGAGTGCACTAGGAAGTTTCGATGTTTGCAGCTCTCTCCAAGCTCTAAAGGCAGTGTGGTCCATACACCGCTCCTGTCACTCACTTGCCATGTCCTAGATTCTGATTCAGCAAGTAGGATGGATGCAACAGTTCTGAAGTGGGTCCGAGACTGAACACTGGTGACAGAATAGATAAGGGTTTGAAGAATCTAAAACACAGAAGTTAGTCATTTACAGGAAGTCTTTGCATATTGGGACAAGGCTCTCATTCCGGTCTGTGATCGCTATATAGTTTTTGTGGTTGCCTTGCTTTGGCAGTGCTTCAGTTTCTCCAAACAGAATGTGCTAAGAATCAGTGTAAATACCAAATCACCTCTCACCTGTTTGCTAAAACCAACAGTGTAACCTTCTGCTGTTGTCTCCATCATTCTGAGGATATCTGTAGAAGGGTGACATCTGCTGCTTCTTCACACCACGAAGGGGGAGAGCACTGAGATATCACTGTGAGAGGAAAACCTATCTGGAACCAGTCTCTCTTGTTCATCCCCAAGTGACAGTAATGAATATTTAGCACCTGTGTGCTAAATACATTCTAAGCTTTTATATTAAGCTGATCCCATCTTCCCAACAGCTTCATTGTGTAGATGAGGAAATCAAGATAGAGCAATTTAGCAACAAACCACGTCACACTGTGGTATAGCACACATCAGCCTGGCAATCTGGCTTCAGTGTGTGCGTGTAACCACACTGAACCTTAGTAACCTAAAAAGTTGGCATTTGTACTTCTCACAGGAAGCATTTATGGGGTCACTTCTGTGTGCTCAGTTTTTTATATTCAAGAAGCAACCTTTCTCCACGCCATCTTTACATGAGTCGGTCTGCTCTCACAGGCACAATCACAGGTTTGGGTTCAGTGCCCCAAAACTCATATATATAATTTTGCTTTTCATCTAGCAATTGATTTGATTAACAACTTGCTTCAAGTGAAGATGAGAAAACGTTACAGTGTTGACAAATCTCTTAGTCATCCTTGGCTACAGGTAAGAAAGTATTCTACATCTTACTCTCCTGTGAGTTTGTCTTCCCTGATGAAACCACCCTAGGAGCAACAGCACATTTCTTGGGATGGTAATCTAGGCCCTCCACAGTCATTGTTGTGCTATGGCTTGGGCCTCTGGACATTGTGCTGCCTGTCACTCAAGTCAGTGTTGATAGGCAGCTAAACATCCAGTAATTAATTAGCCTTTCATAAGTACTTAGCTGTTTGTGTATTTTTTAAAGTTCACATGGTATACTGTTCAGTATATTTTACTTTAAATGTCCACTAAAAGTGTTCTTTGTGTTTGGCCTCATTCCTCCCTGAGTTATTACAGACATTTGTTCCAAGGCCAACAGTTCACACTTCAGAGTGAACAGAGAGGTTGTACGACTGTTTTTAGGATGTGAGGGTAGAGTTAATATTAAATCATGTCTGGGCTGTTCAGTAAGTTAGTCTGATAATAGACTTCAGATTTTAAGATTTAACTTTGCCAATTTCAAATACTACAGTTAGAACTTAGGAATAAAAGTTGTCAGTTGTGTAACTAAGGTTATAAGCAAGAGGGGTTGTTGGCCTATTGTCTATTTTCTGCTTATAATCATTTTCTATTCCTAGGACTATCAGACTTGGCTTGACCTCAGAGAATTCGAAACTCGAATTGGAGAACGTTACATCACCCACGAAAGCGATGATGCTCGGTGGGAAATACACGCATACACGCACAATCTCCAATACCCAAAGCATTTCATCATGGCCCCCAACCCAGATGACATGGAGGAAGATCCTTAGTTATCAGTGAGCTAACCTCAATAAAGAAGGATTGCATTTCAAGAACGGATACTTTGCTGTGTAACTGCTGCCCTCTGCAGGCCGTCAGTGAAAGTGGCAGCGTCATAAGGAAATGGAAGGACTTGATGGCATCTATTCTGTAGCTCATAACGAGTAGGTACATGAAGGGAAACTGAGTAATAAAATCAAAATGGAACTTGTTATAAATGTTTGTAGCATAAGCAATAACTGGCTCTGCAACTTTTCCTAATCCTTCACATTAGCACAATGTGAATTAGCACTTAATTTATCTCGCCTTCATCTCTCCTTTGCTGTTACTACATCATTTGTTTTAAAAGCCTATGACTGTCTAGTTATTGCTTATAAGGTTGGTTACTCAACAGGTCTGCAGTTAAGTAGTAACCATAAGGCTAACAACATATGATTTGCTAGAAGGACTTTTAGTATTTGTCCACTGTTGGAGGCATTTATTTTTCCTGGACCCCTATAAACACAACACTGTACTTTTCACCTTCTGGTGGATGTATCTTCAAATATGGTCAGTATGACATAAAAGTTGTCACCTTTCCCATGTTGTAGTAGTCACTAGGATCATTGAACAATTGTTACAAATGAATAGAAGTAGCTGGTTATCACTCAGCTCTCCCGCTGAACACATATGTTCTCAATTGACACTATCATGATACACAGTATGCCAACAGTCAGTGGGCACAGCTCTGCATAAAACTAATTTATCCTCACCTTCCCTTAGCCTTCGGGTCCGATTTGCAAATATCTAGTGTTTTTAAATTAGCATTTTGTTTTGAGCAGTTTGGAGTGGTTGAAGTCAGACATGGAAGTTCAGCTTATCGAGGCAGGGCTGTATTACCAGTACAACAGATAAAGGAAGAGTAAGAACTTTTTACACTTCTGCTCCAGCAGCCAGATGTTTCATAGTAGTAACTAATATAGGCTCAATAACTCTATCTGAGGTATTCTGCACCAGGAGGGTTTCAGTTTTTCAGATACTGAAATGTTTGCAGAGTCTACTGTTTGAGCATCCCTGACTTAGAAATGTGAAATTTTCTAGATTCAAAAGACTTAGGAATCCAGTGCCCTTCAGATTTCCATATTAGTGACATCCCCAGTGTCATCAGTGACATCTGTGCTTTATCCAAAGAAAAGGATCCAGAGCCATCCTCTTAAGAAATATAGGAAAGAAAGAAAAAGGAAGGAAGGAAGACATAGTAGCTGTTTGTTCCTCCATTCCTCACTAGTCACCAAGAACAGGTCTTTCTTGTTTTTCCTTTTCTGTGCTATGAGCAAAACTTTGGAATCAGAAAGCCTTGGTGTCTTTATTCTCTAGATCTGTTGGGCTGAGGAGGTGACAGTTTGTCTGAGCACTTAGTTTCTCAGTCTGTAGAGTGGACACTATAAATTCCTCCTTCTGCCTTCCTCCATGTGGCTGTGAAGATTGGGCTGTGTGGCCACCTGGAAGGCCAGGGTTGTCGCTAACCTGGTTGATGGACCAAAAGTAAGTGTCATCCCAGATGAGAAAGCAGCTGCAGGGATCCATCTTAGTTAAAAACGTCCTTGAAGAATCACAAACACTTGGGGTGCCTCTGTTGTACATGGTTATGCTTTGAACTGTCCTCACAATAGCCACATGGCTAAGCACACTTAAAAGTTGAGGCACAAATTTAGCTGTTAAAGTGCATTGAGTTTAAATACAGATTCAAACCCAGGCCTATATCCCAAGTCCCTTTAACAGTCCCAGCCATTGACAGTGTACTGCACGTCTGTAAGTATTTGCAGAAGACTTTCCAAACTGCCTCTGTGGTTGTCTTCATACAGGAGTTATGAAGAATAAATTTTGAAAACTTCTCAGAATGGATTTTTCCATTTCTGCAAAGTCTGGTTGACCATATGTACAAGTTGGAGCTATTGTGTGTCACTAGGCAGCCCACTGTCGCTGTGCTGTGTGAGGTGAGAACTGGAGTGACTGCTGGTGTGCTGTACTTCTATTATCAGATCTTACAGGCCATGACATTAATTGCACTGTTTGTGTTGAAGCCCTATGCTGTTTGAAGAGAGACTGCAAAGGCACTGCCATAGTCCGGAGTTGAGTAACTACTCCACTGTTTAACCTGCATAGCTTTTTGTCCTTGTCTTAAAGCCAAGCTGTGTTTGCATAAAAAGTAATTGTTTCTTAGAAACATGTGACAATTTTTATAGTAGTGTATAATGACACTGTTTAGTACATTTTATATTTTTTTGTTACATCCCACTTTTTGTAAATATTCCTAAAACTTGATAATAAAAAGTATTTCTCTATCACTATACATTCCTATATGAAAATCTTAGGCCATCTCTAATATAAGGATCTCGCGGGTTTTACTTGGTTATAATATTTTCTCTGGGCCTGAGTAATAGGACGTCAGTGCTACATGAGCACATGTCCCCTGTGAAAAGTCACCTCAGTTTACACCGCATCTGACATCATCATCTAGAGGGTTCATTTATTGGAATACAAGTTCAAAGAATAATGATGATTAAATATTTGAGCGACTAGCCCAGATATTCAGCTATTGCAACTACTAAAAGACTTAGAAAGTTCAAATGTCTCATATGAAAAAGTAAATTTCTACAATTTGAGATAGAAGGCAAGAAGGCACTACCTCATAATTATGAAAACTAAAACCAATTATGTATGGGGGGTGGGCAACTGTCGGTATTTACTTCTTTCAAATGCTCTAGTCTAGTCCTTGAAAACAAAAGAGGAGCGATGAGGAATGGTCTAAGGCTGGGAGGCGTGGGCTCAGAAGACAAAGTACCTGCTGCACAAACAGAAGGGCTTCACATTGGATCCCCAGCACCCTGGGGTTACATGCCTGTAAGGAAATAAGTCCACAATAAACTACTTCACTGGGTTAAAAATAATTATACCAAAATTTAGTTATAACCTTTTTAACATTCTACCATTCTCGATTCTATTTATATAAAACAGGCTATTTTTATTGACTGAAAAGAGATTATTAGTTTGAATACTTATGTTACCTTCGATATACAATGTGAATTTCTTTTACTTTGATTTTCCAAGGCAGCTGAAATGTCACTGCCAAACAAGTTCATCAAACCCAGCCACAGAGGATGAGGGGGTTTTTGACTGGCAGGCATTCCTTTCTTGACTTCCCCCATGAAGTCTCTGATGAGGCAGCAAGGCGAAAAAGTTAAATCTTTCTCCCATCTTCTGAGGATTCATTAACATATCATAGCCCCGAAGTAGCTGCTGCTTCATGGATGGCTCACCTGCTTTATCCAGAAGAACCTGAAAGGGGGAAAGGCCTTTAAAGAGCATCACCAGAAGAAAGAAGTCCCCAGTGCAGCACTGATGGTGTAAATGATCCAGTACAGCAATTCCCCAGATGTGATCTTATAACTGTGGAATGCTGTCATCCAAATTATACATCTGCATCTTTAGCAGATAACCCGGGTGATCAGCTCTGTAATAACAGCCACGTGTCCTTGGAAGAGATGGTATAAATTCAGACCTGTGAACATGGTTTTCTTGGGAGTCTCAGCCTCACATAGAAACTTGGCGGGGTCTCACTTGTGCAGAAACTACACCAGGGGTCGGCTCACTACAACAGCATTAAAGCCAATGGAGCTCAGTTTAAATAATTTCAGAAACTAAGATATTCAGTGTTAGTGGGGTAAATCATTACCTTCAGCCGGACATCAATGCCCATGTTTTTTAAAAATGTTCGCTGTTCCACTGGACCCAGAGAGGCTACTTTTCCTTGTGCCATTCTGCGTAGGTAACTGAAGTCCACATCAGCTGTCAGGTCTGCTGTTCCAGGAGCAATCAAGACATCATGAAGCTGGTGTCCACAAAACCCCTTGAGGATAAAGAATAGTTTTTACTCTGTTTTAGTTAACATTAGGATGTCCTACTAATCCATTTTTTACATTGTCAATGTTAAGAAAAGTATGTCCTAAGTCTGTGGTTTAAACACTATGCAATAACATCCTTTCTGCAAACAAAGTAACACATGGAAAACCCAGTGGAACACATGAAGTTGGAGTGCCTAACGGTGTTACCTTTAACATAAAACGATTTAGCATTCCCATTACTGTTCTGGCGATCAGAACCTAGGTAGCTCAGTTTACAAAGCCTGAGAATACGGTGTGTGCTGCATTCGAGTTGTTCTACTGTAATCCCAGAGGGAAGGCTAGAGAACAGTCTCCAAGGTAACAATTCCTGTTTCATTGATTGGTTTTAATTTTTCAAGACAGTTTCTCTGTATAGCCCTGCTGTCCCAGAACTCACTCTGTAGACCAGGATGACCTTGAACTCAGAGATCCACCTGCCCTTGCTTCCCAAGTGCTAGAATTGAAGGCACCGCCCAGTAAGAATGCCTAACAGTAATGAAATTAGAAAGAACCAATGATTTAGAAAATGGGTAATAGCCTCTGGCTAAATATATTTCAGTTAAAGACTATTCAGCATGGCTAGTCATATTTAAAGAACATTTCAAATGAATGTTTAGAAAGGGTAAAAGAAAATATCTGGAAAGAAAAATATGTTAAAAACAGTTCGCAGTTGCTGGGTTAATCATGCAAAGTAGCTCTTTTTTTTTTTCTTTTTTTAATGAAGGCAGGGTTGAAATATTATGTGAGAGGATCCTGCCCAAAATCTTTATTATTCCAATGCTTTCTAGGCTCAATGCATATCCAGGCTCTGTGCTAAGAACAACTGTAAGAGCCAAAATTATGGGTAATTATAACAACATAATTAACATTAATTTAAAAAATTATGAATGCAACAGAGTTAGACACCATAAAAGCTAAGCTAGGACAACTATTCTGTGAACTTCAGATCTAACAAGGAGATGCTGATAAAGCATGCCCCGTGTGACACATACTCTGAAGGTGTCTGTCTTCGTTCCATCGTGACCGTAATCTGCAATCAGGGCAGCACCTCCGGTTGATGCAATGCGCTGGGACAGTTCCTGGATGATAACCCCAGCATCAGGGCATACTTCCACATGCTCCCTTCTTTCATCGCGCTGGTGAGGGAAGAATTAGACTCACTTGGAGGGCTTCACAGTTCTACAGTGAACGTTTCTTAGTTATAATGAATTCAGCTTGAATATGGTCTGGCCAGTGTTTCACGTGGCATCCGTCTCAGGGTACAGAACTAATGGTGGACATTAGGTTTGAAGGCACTTCAATACACTGGACCCACCATGTGGTCAAGTGCAGTGCCGTCGTACCAGCACTTTTCCGTATTAATAATGAAAGCATAGTTCATTGGGCTGACTGCATGAGGAACAATACCTGACATTAACAGGTATCAAAAGTACCACTTATTTGGATCTGATGAAATCAGATCCTGTTAGGTTAACTGTGCTGCCTTCTAGAAAGGCAGAAAGCCCTCCCATGGTGTCTGGTATTTCCAAGCAGCAGCTAATGAACTAGCGACAATCTTGTAAAACTTGCTGTCTTCATGTTCATTATTAAAACCCACTGTCATACTGCCTCCTGACCCCTTGACAGCAGAGTAATGACCTACAGTGTAGCTATAAAAACCAGAGCCAGCCATCTGCCAACATGCCTCAGGTTGCCCTGCCGATACAACCTCAGACTAAGCCTCACAAGGACAGGTGGTACCCAGGGCCCCATTCAAATGACAGGAAATTCTTAAGTGAATACTAGTTAGGTTAAGAACTGAAAGAGACTACTTCTAGGAAGGGTGGTTTCAGGAAGGAGGCAGCTCTTTGGTAGCCTTACAAAATATGTTTGTCATTTAGGCAGAATTACATAGAATAAGGGGAAAAAAAAACACTGTTCACAAGTCTGAGATATTAACTTACACTTTATAAAGAAAACAGGTTTGTGGGTATGTTTTCAACAACCTGTTTTTAAAACTGAAAACTTTCAGAAATTCTTAAGATCTAGAAAGTAAATGTTTCTCTGGGGTGGAGAAGAGGAAATAAATGGGAAGCCCAGATATTTCTGAGAAGCAAGTGCTATGTGGGGACCTTTACACACATCCCTGGAGCTAAAGAGATGGCTCAGCAGTTCAGAGAACTGGACTCTTCAGAGAATTTCAGTTCCATTCCCAGCACCCATGTGGCAGTTTACAACCATCTACAATTCCAGTGCCAGGGATACCATCACCCTCGTACAAACATGTAGGTGAGACACCAATGTATGAAATAAAATAAGTTTTTTTTTTTCAAGTTCAGTCCCAAGGAAGCTCAAGGGACCATTCCTTAACAGCAAGAGAAAGCAGCAGTTAACCTGTTCACAGTGTAGGAGCAAAGGTGTGTCTGGGTTCTAGTATAACCCAGCGGCTGTCAGTGACGGAAGTAGTGAGAACAGCACATTGCTGCTCAGTATCTCATCAGTTAGCACAGCGCACTGCCTTCACCCAGGGAACATTCCCTTACGTAGATTATATGGCGTCATTTATCATCAGGGAACAGAGGCGCACTTGGCTGATTAAATGCTTATAAGCTCTGTCTTCCTACACAGCAGTAAGATGACACATGAGACAGGTAGTCTATAGGGCTTCTGGACTGCCACTGTGACTGCCAACCACAAAGCAACTCTAGTGCTGGGCTCCGGGTTCCCACTGGAAGAAGCTAAACTGGCAACTAGGAGAACAGACTGGACTATTCTGCAGCAACATAAGCTTAGAAGAAAAACTCAAATTCATACTTGTATGAAGGCTTCGGCAGGGGTTGCACAAGGTGCCAAGACGAACCTCAGTTTATCAGAAGCTTGTGGGTCGATATCAACAAACACTTCTCTCCATCCATGTGGTGTTTTCTAAACAAAATACGTCAAAATAAGTATTTTCAGGCACTAACAACATGATGCTCTAATGAAGAAATAACACATTGAGCTGTAGCAGCAAGCAGCTCAGGACTGGAAGATGGGAGCATGAGCAAGCAGGTGTTTCTGTGACAAATGACATTACATGAGACTCTTAGTCTCAGAGGTCGCCATGGCTGCAGCCAATCACTAAACCCAAACTCTCACAAAATGGATATAGGAGAATTCTAGTCTTGTAATTGAAGCACCTGTCAGTCCTTACGACAGTCATTCCCATCATAGTTCTCTCATGGTCTCACCCAAAACTAAGAATCCACAGCAACGTTCCCGGGAGAATCACGATTCTGGGTAATATTTCACTTGTGCTTCTCAATCATAGTCATGAGAATCGCACATAATCCTAACTTGGGCAGGCAGCAGATAAGTACCGTGTTCACTAGCACAGCTTTAAGGCCCTTGGTTAATCATAAACATAACTTTCCAATCAATACCTGAAATTTATGCACAGGAAGAACATCAAAAAACTCATGTGCGAGATAAAAGCTGTGTCCTGTTTAAAAATATAAGGAAAAAAATGGTGATTTGGCATTTCAAAACAATTAACTCTATTGAACATTAACCATAAAAAAAAAAGTGCCTGATTCTTCAGCACTGAAACCTGGAATGGCTTCTCTACCACCAGTGGTCTCAACCGTCCTAAATCTGCAGTTCCTCGTGTTGTGGTGACCACAATCATAACGTTATTCCATTGCTACTTTATAACATTAATTTTGCTACTATTATGAACTGTAAATATCAGATGTGCAGAATATCAGATATGCAACCCCTACAAAAGGGTTGTTAAACCCCCAAGGAGGTCTTGACACACAGGTCAAGAGCCGCTGCTCTATGGGAAGCTCACTGTAAGCAGCATACAGAGAAACAGTTCCTCCTCATTTTGCACATAATGACTGAGAACTGAAATACTTCCATAATCAGCTAAGTCTGCTCATCACTAAGCCCAAAACAATGAGAATCAAATTTGTCATCTGAAAAGAAATGTAAACTTCAGGCCAGAAACGGCTCTTGGTGTCTTGCTGAGGATCTTGTCTCCACACTATCAAAGACTCCTAGACTGGTAAACCACCACACTTTGCTTGCCTTTGGACAAGTAAAGATTTTTCAAGAGATTAGTGTCTAAGCATCTATGATCACTTCCTGTAGCTGCTTCAGGCCATTTCATCAGTACTGTCCTAACAAAGTATAGGGGAGATTTACATTGTGGATTTCTATAGAAAGTCAAATGCACCACTCCTTAAAGTTAAGCCATCTTCTATGATCATGTTCTTTGCTAGACAAAGAAGTGTTGGCTGTCCTCTGTAGGTAAGGGACTTGGAAGTGGGAACTGAAACTAGTAAAAAGGTGGTCAGCTGCCACAGCTGTCGATAGTTCTGACCAACGTTCTTCCTTTAGTCAGTGTGAAGTTATACCTTTAGGAACATCCTTCAGGTCTCGGTACCAGGAAATGGGAACCCCAGACTTTGTGACACCTTTCATGTACACCAAGGATTCAGCATCTCTCTCCAAAGGGACCTGCTCCTCAGTTAGCGTCAGTGCTTGGATCTCACTTAATTTTTGGCTCACCTCTACAAGGTGAATTGAAATGTCACAGGTTTTTAGCACAGACCCAAGCTGACTGAACACCTAAAACAAAAAAGAGAAGAAGACTGTCTTAGTTACTGTTCTGTTGCTGTACAGAGACACAGTGGCCAAGACAACATAGAAAAGAAAGCATTTAACTGGAGCTTCATTAGTTTTAGAAGGTGAGTCCACGGCCATTACAGAGGGGAGTATGGCAGTGGGCAGACGTGACGCTGGCGCAGTAGCTGAGAGCTTACATCTTATCCACAAGCTGCTTTGGAAACTGTTAAGCCCATCCCCAGTGATACAGCTCTTCTAACAAGGCTACTTCCTAATCTTTTCCAAAATAATTCTACCAATGAGGGACCAAGCATTTCAATGTATTAGCCTATGGGGAGCCAAATCACCACATATTGACAAACACAATGTGTCAAGGGGTTTCTGACTGCTCACCACAACCATTTAGTTGAATCACAACAAAGACTTGCCCCTGATCCAGGTCATTCTCCAGTAACATGTAAGAACCACGCCTATTAGAGTTAATAAGTAACATCTATCTGAGAAATAAACTACAATGTGGCTTCTGAGTAACACTTTACTAATAAAAATAAAAAGATGTACCATCCACACAATGTTTCAGATCAAGAACTCTAAAAAAGTCCAAAAAAAAAAAAAAAAAAAATACAGGATTGATTTAATAAAGCCTGGGTGTCTTACTAAAGACATGGGGACATGATGTCCTCTCTGGGGACATGATGAAACTGTATCCTCTGAAGCATATTAAATGGCACTGGTGACCTGACTGACCCTGGGATTAAAACAAATTTTCAATTTTCCCTTCACTATACAAAAGTTTTTACTGTAGGGAAAAATACAGGGAAAAGGAAATACACACCTTACCAACCTTTAACACTCAGTGGCTCATTTGCCACCTGCTGCTTCCTTTACTTTTGGGAGCATGCAGATACAGACTAATCATCTGACACAGATGGCTTCTTTCTTTACTTTTTTCTTTCTTTCTTTCTTTCTTTTTTTTTTTTTTTTTTTTTTTTTTTGGTTTAAAATCAAACTATACATTTAAAAAAAAAACAACTTTGCAACAACAACTCCTTTTAAAAGGTCAAATTTATTAGACGGGATTAAAGAGATGGCTCAGAGGTTAAGAGCACTGACTGATCTACCTGAGGTCCCGAGTTCAAGTCCCAGCAATCACATGGTGGCTCACAACCATCTGTAATGGGATCTGATGCCCTCTTCTGGTATGTCTGAAGACAGCTAACAGTGTACTCACATGCATAAAATAAATTAATTTTTTAAAGTAAAAATAAAATAACTATTTTATTTGGCAGGATGTTTGCTTTATAGCCCTCTGTGGAGTGGATTAAAGGAATTTTCTAGCTAAGAAAATACTATTTTAAAACCTCATTAAAATGTTTTATATTCAAATGGCTGTCAATTTAAAAAATATATAAAATAGAGCCTTGGAAAATTCATGAGTGCAATTTTTTCTTTTTAAAATATAATCAGGATTCTTATTTGTCATTTTAAAAACTCTTTGGTTTCTAATTTCAAGTGAAAAATTATTTATCAAAAAATTAAATCTATAATGAATCTTTTTTACATTAAATTACCAAAAGTATGCAAGTTACCTTCAAAAATATTGATGAATTTCAAAACAGCAAAAACTTAAAGTTTCATAAATATTACTACATATCCCCTTAAAATATTTTCATAAAGTTCTAGGCAAAATGACAGGAAAGAACAATAAAAGAACACCTGACACTAGGGCTCAGAGATGCTTGGTTGGTAAAGAACCCGCTGTGCAAACATGAGGACCTGAGCTATCCCCAGCACCATGTCAAAAGCAGACAGTCCCAGCGGCATGCACCGTTAACCCAGTCCTGGAACAGCAGAGGGAGGAGAATGGCTGGAGCTGTCTATCAAGTCAGCAAACTTCTAAGTCAGTGAGAGATTCTGTCTCAAAGAGTAAGGTAAAAATCAACGGCGGAAGTCACCCAGGGTCAACATGTGGCCACATTACTCTGACATTGGATTTTAGTTGACAAATACAGGAATTAGAAAGTAGAACTGAAAACCCAGATTGGTAAGGTTTGCAAACTCATCCAAAAACAGAAAGGTTAATCTATGTGACTTAAGAGACGTTCTGTTATTACTTACCCTCAAAATATCTGCTGTGAGGGTTCCACGACCTGGACCAAGCTCCACCAGCTGGAATGCTGTACTCTTTCCAGAGGCCATCCACTCACTAACGAACCACACCCCTAGTAGCTATGACAAGCAAAAACATTAAGTGTTCTTCCATAAAACTCTACATACATACATACTTTATACCAAAAAGCAAAAACATTTACAATAATCCAATAGAGAATACTGGATGTGCATAGATATATACAGATACACATACACAGGCAGACACACATGCACACACACACACACCCCGAATGCACTGGAAGGTCACTGGAATTGTCAGGACATACACTGCATAGGAAGCTTACTATCAGGACGAAGGGTCTTCAACCTCATGGTGCAAATAAGAAATCACTTATAGAAAAGTACTAGAGTTCGGCAACAAAAGACACAGGACAATTATGCCATTTCTTCTCACTCTTCTTACTTGTGATTTCCACTATTACACAACCCTTAAATATAATTTATTTTCTCAAGCCTAGATTCCACTTCCGTTTATGTATTATTTCCTATTTTCAAGTCATCAAAGGAACTTTTAGGGAAGTAATTGAACCAGAGCTCTGTTTCTTACAGGGAAACCCCACTAAAACCTGTCTAAGTCATAGCTAACATCTCTCTCTCTCTCCCTTCCTCCCTCTCTTCCTTCCTCTCCCCCTCTCTCTTTTCAATCACATTGTTCATGGTTTTCTTCTTCTCAAACCTGTTCTATCTTCCCTTGTCCTTCACATGTCTCCACTTCTTTTTCTATAGTGAAATCTGAGTATTTTGAATGTTTGCTCCACCATTCACTCTAAAGTTTTAAATATTTGATAAACCACCCACCCACACCCACACACACAAAACACTGTTACAGATGAGCATAGTTTATCTGCTCTTAAATGTGTATAACATTCATTATGGCCTACACATTGAATATTACCTCCCCGAAGATTTGACTTATTTCAGGTGATGTAATAAAGTCTCCTTTTTCTCCTAGCATATCATGATGCACATAATATCCCTGAGTAAAAGAGAGGAAATGAGAAAGATTAATTTACAAATAAGGCTTTCAAAAGAGCTCCTCTAAAATGTTATGTAATACGTACAATGAAGTAACTATCAAGAAAGTTCTCTCCTCTAACATAACCAAGATAAAGACAGAGTCTTTGCCTACATTTTACGTGGTAGCAGTCATTTTTCGAAACTCACAGAAGAGCAATCACTCAGGTAGCAGGGCTGGAGACATGCAATGTTGACCTCTCTACTCCTCGGTCTCTCCCACTCCTAGTCAACACAGTAAGATTCTCCCCATCCTTACAGCCTCTGCTCCCCAGTTAGCCCAGCCTATTGCCGATGCTCTTCCGCAATTTCTCTTGACCATTGTGCCACTTAAATAAATGTGATTTGTGTGAAAATCTGTGGGGGGAGATAGGGAGGGAAGGAGACAGACAGACAGCCGGAGAGACACAGAGAGAGAAGGCATCCAACTATATACAAGTGACTTACACAATGTTCATATGATTAACGTTCAATAAAAACGTAGGTTTAAAACAATAGCCCCATTTGTCTACACTCCCATGCCAATACAAAGTCTCAGTTCGTTCTTCCCATTTTAGTTCTCTCTGGAATCCTGTTCAGGTTATTTAAACAGCATCTTCACTAACTTCTCTCTCCAAACACTTCCAACCCAAAACTAAGTCCAGTACTTTTTTTACATGACAATGATTATGTTTCTTACAAGGTTTAATTATCTGGGGAGAAGACTTTGTCTTATCTTCATATCCCAAGTTTTACCATAATGTTTAACCTTCAAGAAAAACTCAAAGCTAGGCAGGTGGAGATCACCTAGAATCCCAACACTCAGGAGGGTAAAAAGTTCAAGGTCACCTCATACATATAGCGTTTCTCTAATGGCAGGGAAATGCAGGACCCATTCCTTTAACTCAGGAACTCAAACTACATTCTGTCACCTAAACACCGCAGAAACTTGTCGAGACCTTTTTTTTTTTTTTTTTTTTTTTTTTTTTTTTTTTTTTTTTGGCACTGCCCATTAACACAACCTGATCAAATGACAGATTAGACTACATTCCAAGGACTTCGAAGGTGGCTCATCCCCTGATGACTCTGGAGACCTTCGTGTTCCTCTGTGTACACACACTTCGCGGTTCATGTTCCCCTATGTTTACCTTGGCTGGGTTTGTCAAAACCTCCTTCATGTACTCGGCCACAGTGATGGGACCTGTAGACTTTATTTTATACATAAGATGCCGCAGCATCGGTGTCACCCGGTTGCTTTCTGCTGGCTCATTCCCGGAGCTGAAGCATTTCCCTCTCCAAATACAGGGGATGCCTGAAAAACACGATTAAGCCCCCGCATTAGAAATATCCATTTCATTTACGGGGTCAGCAAGCGCTGCCTAGTTCACCACTAACTTTGCATGCACTGAACCCAGGACAAAAAGCGCCCCCACCCAGCCAAGCCTCTCGGCAGACCGGCTTCCAGCTCCAGCCCTAGGAAGCAACCGAGGAACCAAGGAGCCGCGCCATGCGGTTTCCATAGAAACAGGATTCTGCAGGACTCTTACCCGCGCGGGCCACGCAGCGTCTCACTACAGCATTCATGCCTACCACCTCCGGGCCAAGCTCCACCCCAGAGGCGGAGTTAAAGGGTATTTCCTGACTTGCCCCCTCAATGGGAAGTACGTCACCGGAAAGCGGAAGTGAGTTACAGGCTGCGCTCGCGTGTCCAGCCTGCAATGTCGGCGGACCAGGAACCTTTAGAGTTCTTTGCCAAGCAGCCCTGGCGTCCCAAAGAGGTGACAGAAGATCCAGACGAGGAAAATGAGGAAGATAGCGACGAGGCCAAGAATGGCTTCTCTCTGGAGGAGGTGTTACGCCTCGGAGGCACCAAGGTAATGGCCGCGGGCTCCAGGGAAGGGGATGCGCACGACTGCGGGGAGTGTGGGACCATCAGCCCAGCCTCCGACTTGTTCTGAGAGCTTTCCACACTTTTACCGCACATCAGTGGACGAAACAATTCTGATTGCATATTTTCTCCTGTGTTTATGCTCCGTTAAAGTGTAGGCGATCTAATTCTAACCACGAGGACCAATGTTTTGAACGCTACTGTATGTGTTATCTAAATGTGCTAGGTTAAAAGGTAAATAAATGCCTTATAGGTTGGATTGAAGTCGCTAAAACAACCTGCCAGTTTACATTAGATTTTTATAAAAGTGCTTTTTTCTCCCTACACTACATCAAAGTGTTTATTATTATTGGAAGGAGTACTGTATGTTTGTTGGTACACTTGTGTGGAAGTCAGGACAACTTTGGAATCCATTCTCTCCTTTATGTGAGTTCCAAGAATGGAACCTAAGTCACCAGGCTTGCTTAGCATGGACTTGACCCATTGAGCCATCCCCCTGGCCACTCATAAAAACCTTCAACCTTGCTCACCTGACGAATTACAATTGCACATAGCATTGGGATTTTCACTGTATTTTGTGACTGTCACCTTGAGCATCTTTTTATATCTTAAAGAATGTTTTTCAAAACTCTTTTCCCAATGATGTACATATCTTTTGCACATTTTCCTGTTGGATATCTGTGATTTTGCCAGGTAATCGTGTAATAATTCAGATATGATGGGTTTTTGAGAGGTGAAGTTGTGGGTTTGTAATGTGGCTTATTTTATGTGTTTCTACAGCAAGATTACCTTATGCTGGCTACTTTGGACGAAAATGAAGAAGTGGTGGATGGAGGCAAAAAGGGGACCATTGACGATCTTCAGCAGGGTGAACTGGAGGCATTTATTCAGAATCTGAATTTAGCCAAATACTCGAAGTCCTTGATTGAAGAAGATGAACCAGATAAAAAAGAAAGTGCCAGCAAAAAAGAAACAAAACTACTGAAGGTGGAAACTAAGAAACAAAAGGCATCAGAAAAGAAGGTGAAAAATAAGACTGTACCAGAGCAGCTTCCTGAGAGCAGTACCTTCCCCAAAGCAAAGAAAGAGAAACAACCCGACGTGTTTGAATTTCAGGAGAGACAAACACTGTTGCTCAAGCCTGGAGGCAAATGGTATGACATGGAATACAGCAGCGAGTTTTCCTTGAAACCGCAATCTCCGGATGTAGTGGCCAAGTACAGAGCCCTGGCCCAGAAGCTGTATGAGCATGAAGTCAGCTTATTCAAGAATAAGACAAATAGTCAGAAGGGAGGCTCTTCCACCTGGATGAAGGCAATCGTGTCATCGGGGACACTAGCCGACAGGATGGCGGCCATGATCCTTCTGATCCAGGATGATGCTGTTCACACACTCCAGTTTGTAGAAACCCTCATGAGCCTTGTTAAAAAGAAGGGCAGCAAGCAGCAGTGCCTCATGGCTTTGGACACATTCAAGGAGCTGCTCATTACGGACCTTTTGCCAGACAGTCGGAAGCTCCGGGTTTTCAGCCAGCATCCTTTTCACAAACTGGAAGAGTTGTCCAGTGGCAACAAGGACTCGAGGGACAGAAGACTGATCCTGTGGTATTATGAACACCAACTGAAGCATTTGGTCGCAGAGTTCGTTCAGGTCCTAGAGACTTTAAGTCATGATTCCTTGCTAACCACTAAAACACGAGCCCTGGTAGCTGCTCATGAGCTTCTCTGTGACAAACCTGAGGAGGAAAAGGCTCTTCTTGTGCAAGTGGTAAATAAGCTGGGAGATCCTCAGAACAGGATCGCTACAAAGGCTTCCCATCTGTTAGAAGTGTTGCTTCGGAAGCATCCCAATATGAAAGGAGTTGTGTGCGGGGAAATAGAAAGGCTCCTCTTCCGCTCAAATATCAGCCGCAAAGCACAGTATTATGCAATTTGCTTTTTAAACCAAATGGTTCTCTCCCATGAAGAAAGTGAGTTGGCTAACAAATTAATAATTCTTTATTTTTGTTTCTTTCGGACTTGTATCAAGAAAAAAGACATTGAATCAAAAATGCTCAGTGCCATTCTAACAGGCGTGAACAGAGCGTACCCTTATTCCCAGATAGGTGACAACAAAGTGAGGGAGCAGTTGGACACTTTATTCAAAGTGTTGCATGTTGTAAATTTTAATACTAGTGTGCAGGCCTTAATGCTACTTTTCCAAGTAATGAATTCTCAACAGACGATATCTGACCGATACTACACAGCTCTATATAGGTAAGCACATGGTTGAAACTTGGCTGTAGTGTAGCATATGTAGTATAAGGTAAAAGGTGTGTGTGTGTTTTTATAGGTACACATATACGCATCTATATATGTACACATACACACTCATATATTTCACACAGGCACTCTCCACAACTGAGTATTCAGCAACTTTGAGCACACTCTGACTCTGGTTTCAAAAGTTAGCATTTTGCTACATTTGTTTTGAGTCTTAAGGGATAGTTAGGAGCTAGAACCAGAGGTGTAATTGAAATACCCTTTCCCCAAAATTCTCATTCTAAATCTCCCTCCAGTTCTTCATTCAGCTGTTCAGTAATTTGTTCTTTTTTGAGTGCTTACCTCTGCTGCCCATGTTCTGGCACCTTCAACAAACATCCCTCTCCTGCAGACCCTTACTACAAGTATGCTAAAGAATGTGTGTTAGGAGTTTCAGATTTCAGGGTGTAGTTTGGTTTGGTTGTGTTGTGCTTTTTCAGCCTTTAAGATTGTTGTATCATACAGCCATCCTGTATGTCACCAATGCAGGTTTTGCCTACAGTGTAAGTGCTTTGGATCTGCCTCAAGCTGTACCTCGAGAACTTATCCTTTTTTTTTTTTTTTTTTTTTCCTCTTTTTATTTTTGAGACAGGTTCTCACCATTGAGCATTGGTTGCTCTGCTGAGACCCATAGAGACCTGCCTGACTCTGGCCCTGAGTGCCAGGGTTAAAGGCGTGTTCTGTCACACCTGGCCTCTAATTCATCTTTTTTTGTTTTGTTGTACAGTTGCACATCGGTATCTAACTTATGAAGGAAGATGTAATGATTAATAGTTTTGACTTAAAATTATATGAATCCCGAGTAGTAGTTTGCCATGTTAAAATTGCGTAAACTATTTAATTCTCAGTAAAACCCTATTGGTAACTTGATTAACCTCATTTTTCTTACAATATTTTATTAGTAAAATACAGGGATGTCCGTCTATCTCATGGCCTGATACTCACATTAAGAATCATTTTCCAAAGTTCGAGCTAGTGAATGGTACAATTGGAACCTCACAGAGCAAAGCTTTAGGGCTAGTGAGCTGGCCCAGGGGATAAAGGTCCATTCTGACATGGCTGCCAACCTGTGTTCAGTCCCCACGCCCACATGGTGAAGGGAGAGAACAACTCTCAGTTGTCTTCTGATTATGTGCGCATGTGCGAGAGCACACACACAAGAACTATAATTTCTAAGAAAACTGTATGAGGGAAAAGCTTCATTTGGAATAATTAATGAAGGCTTTAGTCAGCGCCTGATTGGTCCCCTCACTTAGGAAACTGTGTACATGGAGGAAGCTTGTAATAGAACAATCGGATTCCTTTGACCCTTGGGGAGGGGAAAGGCAGAACTGAGGGCTCAGGGCTTAGAAAACTGCAGAGCATAGCAAGACTGAGAGGACATTAGAAGAAGCGAACTGGTTTTAGGGACTGTGGACATTCAGAGGACATTCTGAACTGGGACGGTATGTGTGAAGGAATGCTTGCTTAGTTTATTGGGTCACACATTAAGGACTTGGAATTTCCTTTTCACACTCATCTGTAGTCTTTGCTCGAGCCTTTTGAGGGAGGCTGGGCTGCCCTGCTCACTTCGAGAGTAAACACAGACACTCAGGCATCACATCTACTGCTTTCTAGGTGTTAGTTTTATTGTTGTGTTAGCTCACTGTAGCCCTGGCTGCCCGTGAATTTGCTGTGGAAATCAGGCTGGCCGAACTTGAGCGCTGCCTGCCTCTGCCTTCTAAGGACTGACTAAAAGTAGATTGAGTGGGTGTCTGTTTTCATTGACTTGTGTGTAACTTTTCAGGTGGGGTCTGTATCTGTATGAAAAACAGAGCAGAAAAAGTCACAAAAACGTGGCTCTTATCTGATGATTTCTTTTCTTTGTACCACTGTGTACAATCTTGGGGTCATTGATTCTCACTTTATCGGACAAGACACAAATAGTTTCTTAGTCTAACATATGCAGGAAATGTGTCCTTAAAATGAGGGGTTTTTTTTTAATTGGTTGTGTGTCTCTAAACTGTGATGACTATTGGGTGTGAAGATGACTTTATGAATGAACATTTGACCTTGATTTCATTTTACAGAAAGATGTTGGATCCAGGCTTGATGACATGTTCCAAGCAAGCAATGTTCCTTAACCTGATCTACAAATCCTTGAAAGCTGATGTCATGTTGCGACGTGTGAAGGCTTTTGTGAAGAGGTTACTTCAGGTTACCTGCACACAGATGCCACCATTCATTTGTGGAGCCTTGTATCTTGTGTCTGAGATCTTTAAAGCAAAACCAGAATTAAGAAGCCAACTAGATGATCATCCGGTATGTTCCTGACTGCTACTTGACCTACTGGGTGCTGGTGTGTTGGGCTGGGGCTTGTGTGTGTATGTTTTTCTTTGCTTTACTGGAGGTAACTTAGTTTCTCTGGAGTGTGTTCTAGTGTAAGTTCAGGAGCTAGACTTCACTGTCAGGTGTACAGCTAAATAGATGGGTAGGTTGCTTGACTCTGTTTATTAAATAAGAAACTGCACTACAATAGAAATTGTAGTCACATGAGGTAGTTATAGACTGAGTAGACTCTTTCCGTCTGTTCCCTCAGTTTTAAAAGGAAATAAATAGTAATAGCACCTGTCTTTGTTGTTTATAACAGGGCAACTGTGTGAGGATTCGTTTCTAAAATCTCTTGGCTCAGAACTTGGCTCTCTTATTTTTGGGGAAAAAGTACAATCTTCTGTTTCACCTGAGTGGCAGTCAGGAATAGTTTTACTTGATCTGTGTTTCTTCACCTTTTACCAAAATTGCAGTGAGTCTTTGCAACTCTACATTACATAAATGAATACAGATTTCACTGCAGTTCCCATTAACGGTCATTGATCTATTTCCTTAGGAATCTGATGAAGAAAACTTTGTTGACATGGGAGATGACAGTGACGATGAAAAGTTTACGGATGCAGACAAAGACACAGCCATAGATGCAGCGAAGGAAGAGGAGGCGAAGGAGCCAGAGAGCAGCACAGAGACCACGAAGCCAAAGGCTGCTTCCTGGGTGCACTTTGACAATTTGAAAGGTGAAGTCCTCTGGCTTATTTCCTTGAACTTTTAAAGGAAGGAATTAGTTTCCTCTGTTTATCTTCAGAGTTCTGAGTATGCATGTGCACGAGCAAGTACATGCCTGAGTTCAGTCTGTGCCAGAGACCTGCCTCTGAAATACTGCTTTCTTACCTTCACATGCAGCCTTGTGGCACTTGCAGACACACACACATTTAATAAGAAAAAGTAGAAAGGAAAAGTGAGTCTCTTTTATGTTGGGGTTTCTGCAAACATACAAACCTGTTCCAAGAAAGAAAAAAAACCTTCCTGAATGTAGCTTAATAGTAGGGATTTGGAAGACCGCAGCTCTTATTCCGTTAGGTTATTTCCATCTAACCTATTGAACACCTGTTTTCTTAGCACTTTCTCTGGCTGCTTGAAAAATACCAAAGAGATTGCTCATTTGGAAGGTGGGCCAGTGTGTACAAAGTATTTTCAGGAAAAAAAATGTTTGAGTAGACAGACATCAAGATAAATCATTGAAGGGACTTGGCATTTTTAGTCTAGTATTAGATTGTAATTTTGAAGATTAGGTCTTTCTGTGACAACATTAGTTGTGATCGTTTTTAAGTGTCTTCCTGAACTAGGAATAAAGCATTTCAAAAATACTGTGTTCTTAGGTGGCAAGCAGTTAAAGACATATGACCCATTCAGTAGAAATCCTTTATTCTGCGGAGCTGAAAATACAAATCTTTGGGAGCTCAGAAAGGTAAAATGATTTCGACTGTCTTAATTCATTTGTGACACATATTTTTGCTTTCGTGGATTTTAACACTTGATTTAACGTATTGAATTTAAATCAGTTTAATTAATATAATTCAATTTAACATATTGAAACTTGACTTGCAACTGATGAAGAAACTAATATGAAAGCACACACTGGCAAAAACATAGTGTGCTGTGCTCATTTTACAGAGACTTAACTGTTGTGCATGTAAATAAAATACCATACTTAGCTTACAAATAAGAACAAGGATTGTTGCACGAGGCTGTCTAATGTGTTCTGCCATTGTGTGAGGATAGAAATCTTTTCCTGTTTTATTTTGTAAATAAAGAAGAGGAATTGGGTTTCTAATAGCCTCCTGTGATCAAAAGACAGTTTCTCCCTGGGAGTTATTCTTGAAATGTGAGTGCAGATGCTCACAGCGCTCCATGGAGTCTGCAAGATCACAGCTACTGTCCTGGTGACACCAGTGTGTCCTTTGTCACTGCTATAGCTCTGAAGAGTCAGAAAACAAGTGAACTGTGGATGCCCTGACAGGAGTACACTCTTCTCTGCATGTTCCTGTCCTAAATAAGGGAAGGGAAGCCAGGGTCATGGAGAATGATAAAGCTATTCACCAACCTTAAGTATATGCCAGTGTTTCCTGCGTGAGGGAAACGTACACATTCCCACTCCTGCTGTGCACCTAAGTGTGGAGGTTGTGCTATGTCTCAAGGTAGAACTTAATCAGCTGTTCCTGATCCATGGAGCTGAATCCTGATAGACTGAGTGGCATGCAGTGGTTGGTTTGCCTCAGGAAGAACCACGAATAGTACCTGTAGTCAGTGACAGTTCATTCTCAAGCAATGCCTCGGGATCAATCGCCTCTCTACAAAGTTGGCCGATAAAATTGTTCACACTAACGGTGCAATTCTGTGCCATGTGGAGAATTGCCCTACTCACCATGTTTTTCACATGCCCAGTGTACAGTGTTCCTAATTCACACGTGGGTAAGGTCCACACACTCACAGTAGACCAGTTAACTTAAGGAGCAAATGCCTAAGGCCATTTGGTGCAGGTGACTCTACCTGGCAGTTAACTTTTCCTTTTGGTATAGCATCAAAGAAAATCCACACTTTGGTGAAAGACTTTTAACTCCTTTTTTAATCACAGATCTGTTTGAGGCTAGGTTCTCTTCATATGTGCTCAAATAGGATAGAACACTGGGAAAAATTCAAAATGCATTGCATTTTATTCACCTTAACACAAAGGAGATTTTGAAAATATTGGTTAACTAATACTTTCAGAATTGTTAATGCTTGTTAATTTTATAATTTTTGTTCTGAAATGCACTTATTTTTCATGAACATGTTGTTTACATTAATAGGTGGTGGGTATATTATTATTTATTATTTTATGTGTAAATTTTGCTTGCATGTATATAAGTATACCCACTTGCATGCCTGGTTCCCAAGAAGGCCAGAAGAAGCTGTCAGAACCCTGGAATTGGAGTTACATGCAAGTAAGAGCCACTGTGTGGGTGCTGGGACCTGAACTCAGAACCTCTGCAGGTATATCAAGTGCTCGGGACCACCGAGCTGTCTCTCCAGCCCCTGGATGTATTAATTTAAATGAACTACATGCATTTAAATTTTTCCTGTTGTAATTTCTAATAAAGTAAATATAAAAATAACCTTCTTAGACTGCTCTTCCAGAGGTCCTGAGTTCAATTCCCAGCAACCACATAGTGACTCACAACCATCTGTAATGGGATCCGATATCCTTTTCTGGTGTGTCTGAAGAGAGTGACAGTGTACTCATACAAATAAAATAAATCTTTTTTTAAAAAAATAACCTTCTTAACTGGAAATTCTTAAATTTTCAGATTTTTAAGTGCGCATGTGGTTTGGAAACCAAATGTTTAAGAATCATTCTCTCTGTATTAGCTTAAGTTTCAGTTCTCTAGATTTTTCTCAAATAACTTGTAATTTTGCTAAAAATCTGACTTTAAAAATAAGGATGTTTACATTTTTCTTATATAGCTATCTGAACATTTCCACCCTTCTGTGGCCCTTTTTGCAAAGACTATCCTTGAGGTAAGAATAAAATACTTTTTAAAATATATAAATATTATAGGGTTTGGGGGAGGCAGGGGTTAATTTTTTTTTGGTTTTGGTTTTCTTTTTTCCTGAGACCTAGAAGTCCTAGAACTCAGTCTGTCTAAGTTAGTCTTGAACTCACAGAGAACCGCCTGCTTCTGAGTACAGGGTACCTTCATACCTGGCTAAGTATTGTAGATTTTGGTCATTAGTAATTGGTGGTATAAATTTCCCTGCCATGCAGAATCTGGTGTTTTTCTCTGTTGTTGAGGACCAATGTCTGATGTGGAGAACGGAGTCCCTGCTGTGACTGTGGAAATGCAGCGCATCAGTAAACAGCAGCTGCTTGTTCATGCTAGTTCTTACGGGAACTCGCTGTGGCCTCTGCTTCCTGGGTGGGCTTTGTCAGCATTTGGTTCTTATAATGGTTACATAGTCTCCACTATATTACCTATAAAATCACCAGTGTATCTTAAAATATGTGTTCATATGTATAGTTTTAGTGTGGTATACAGACAAATACTGTTCATGTGTGCCTCAGATGGGACATAGCAGCTTATGTTTTTCCTGTATTTCATATTTGGATGGATGGGTTATTTTATTAAATCCTTAAATCCTCTACCATTTTTCCACCTTTCAGGGAAATTATATTCAGTATTCAGGGGACCCACTGCAGGATTTCACACTCATGAGATTCTTGGATCGATTTGTATACCGAAATCCAAAGCTACATAAAGGCAAAGGTTTGCATCCATTATTTAGTGACTATTTGGTTTTCTTGCTGGGATTTAGTAAGTGAATGCACGTTTAACTGCATCAGACCATCATGGTTTGCATTTCAGAAAACACGGACAGTGTTGTGATGCAGCCCAAAAGGAAGCACTTTATGAAGAATGTCCGGGATCTCGCTGGTAAGCACAGAGCCTGACACCAACAGCATCAGACAGTGCAGCACAGACTCCATTTTATCATGATGCACAAACGGTAGGCTGCCATGCTCACAGCACGCAGCTCCTCTAGAACCCCACATGTACAATTCATGTCTTGTACAGCACAGACCACCTTAAACTCTTCTAACACAGACTGGCGGTGCAGTTGATGTCCCCTGTGGACATGGACATTCTAGATCTGGTTCTGCTTCTCTATTCAGAAAAGACATTTCTTCACACACCATGTCTCATCTTCATCTTGCTTAAAAATTGAACTTAGAAGTTTTAGTTATTTCTAGCTAACCTCCCAGACATTCAGAAATGTCAACAGAATTACTCAGAGATAATTAAGACTATAAGGCAAACCAAATCTTTAAATCAAAATCAGAAAATTTACTTTTTAGAAGAAAAGCCAATATCCTTGAATTCTTTATTTTTGAATTTTGTCAGTATTAAGTAAAATTATTAAAAGTTCTGTTAATGGTTTCTTCCTGATTTTAAAATTACAAGCATCATTGTACTTCTGAGACAACTAGAGTATGCTCTAGGCATGTGGGTGGTAGAAGCAGAACCCTTTGAGGGGCTTCAAATAAATCCATTCTCTTGAAACTTGTATCTTGAGTGCAGTTGGGGAACAGTAAAAACCTGTTGCTCCACTGGCTGTGCTCTACCTGTTCTCCACAGGACAGCCAAGAGTTTAGTGTGCTGAGACTTGTCCACACACTTGAGGGGTGTGCTTAGTATGGTGGGCCTCTTACCCAACACTGTCTTCATTTCAAGATTTCAGAATCATTCAGCAGTGGTGACTCACACCATAGCCAGGGCTTCACAGGAAAACACTTTCCAAAAAAAAAAAAAGAAACAATAACTGCCAGTATGTTAGATACAGTGTGAGCACTTGAGTGACGGGGATGCGCATAATTAAATGCTTTGTTCTGCAGTGAATAGTAAAGAATTCCTTGCAAAAGAAGAAAGCCAGATCCCAGTGGATGAAGTGTTTTTCTACAGGTAAGATACCTAGTAATGTTTATATTTGTGATACTGCTTTTTTATTTTGTTTTATATATATATATATATATATATATATTCATTTCAAATGTCCCCCTTCCCAGTCTCTCCTCTACAAACCTCCCATCCCATCTCTCTTCCCCTTTGTCTCTAAGAGGGTGCTCCTCCACCCCCCTGCTCTGGGGCATCAAGCTAATTCTAACCCTAACTCCTAATCCTCCTGTATATTGCCTAAGATAACTCCAGCTGTGATCCTCCTGCCTCTACCTCCCAAACAGTAACTCGTCATTAGTCCTATCTAACTATCTGTTAGTTTAATACAGTAGTAACTCAGGAGTAATTTGTCCAGACCATGATCCTTCAAGCAGAAAGATCCTTTGGTGAAGCTGGACTGACTGATCTTTAAAGTCACTACTGATACTTCCTTCCAGTGCTTCAATATGGTGTCACTTTATCTGATTAGTTAACTAAGTTTAATTTAAATTGCTTTTAAAAAAAAACAAAACTTTTACTATGAATAATTTTATGAGTGGGATGCCAATAGGAAAGTCTTAAGTTTTGCTGTGACTTTGGGTAGGTTGGTAAGTTGTTAACAATTTTAGGTCATTTAAAACCACCATATTCTAATACTTAGATATGTAGTAATGAGGTTGAACTAACTAACCTTCTACTATGCAATTATTTTACTGTTGTGTGGGATTAAACTCAGTTCCTTATCGGTGCTAGACAACACTCTACACAGACCGTGAGGCCTTTATGATGCCATGTAAAGATGTTTGAGGAGATGGCTTATAAGACACTATAAAGTCTTGAAAGCTTCTTCTACCTCACTTAGAAATGTTTGGTGGCTCATACCTGTAACCCAGAACTCAGGAGGAAAAGCAGGGCCAGCCAAGGCTGCATGGAAGATCCTCTAGAGTAAAGAACATTATTATGCTTCTCATTTCAAGTTTCTCGATATTTTGTTTAACTTTTATATTGAGTACAAATTGTACTCATTTGTGTCTGTTTGAGTATCTATAACACACTATGAGTTGTAATTAGTCTTTAGTCATAAATTATATAATCATAATACACATTTTATTTTAGGTATTACAAAAAAGTTGCTGTTGTTAAAGACAAACAGAAACGGAATGCAGATGAAGAAAGTATAGAAGATGTTGATGATGAAGAATTTGAAAATATGATTGGTAATTTGGTTTTGTTGACTCAATCTGTAAATTTATCTTTGTTAATAGACTATAAGTGGACTTTGTACTTACAAATCATGGGTCTGCAGATTATGGTGGATGGTTAAGAAATAGCCTATGCTAAAACTTACTCATATCTGTTCTAAAAAATACATTATTTGAGCTTTCTATAATACGTAAGACAATTCTGTTTGCAAGAAGAGTGTTTTCATTTCTAACACCAAGTCTCTGATGATACAGAACTGTTTATTTTTTCATAATCTCCAAATTCTGAGTAGCAATGTCTGCTGTTTTATCTTTTTTTTTTTTTCTTTATACTCCTTAGAGCTTGGGGATTTTTAATTAACTGTAAATGAATGAAACTACATGAAAATGGAAAGGCTTACTTGGTGTTACTGTTATATCCTACATTTGGTCAAAAATAAATACTGTGGTTCTTTTTCAACAAAAGAACTATAGACAGAAATTAAAGTTAACAGACCCCGTTTTACAGATTTCATTGAGCTCATAAACAAACCAGCTGCGGTCCTATTAACAATGTGTTGTGAAATCCTGGTTCTGCATCATGGCTGACAGGAGTGTAATGTGTATCACTCTTGTCCTTTGCTATCTCTTACATCTTTTGTATTGTTCTTGGGCAGACACATTTGAAGATGACAACTGTTTCACACCTGGAAAGGATGATATTGATTTTGCCAGGTAAAACTCAACTTTCTCTTTACTGTTTCCCAATATTCACAAACTATTGTTCATCAGAAGAGGAGGCCTGGAAATTATGAGATCCATAAGAGAAACATTCACTGGGCTTGTTCCTTTAGAATGCTTCCAGCTTAGTCTCCTGAGCACTTTAGAAAACATGGTCCCCTTTACAAGTGTTTTCACCCTACCCAGCAATATGAAAAAAACAAAAGATTCTAAGGATGATTTGGAAGACTCAGAGAGTAGTGACAATGAGCTTGGTGACCTGGATGACGACGAAGTTTCTCTGGGAAGTATGAATGATGAAGACTTTGAAATTGATGAAGATGGAGGAACATTCATGGATCTGTCAGATGATGAAAGTGAAGATGCTCCAGGTACACATTGAACAAAATTAGTCACAAATTACATAGCTTTCTTGTTCATTCTTAGGCTAGGTTTCTATATCTGAAAATACATGTATCAGTATTGAACTATTTTTAGTCAACAACTTTTCTGTCCAATTGCAGTTTAGCTGTCATGTTGCCTCTTATTATCATTAGTATAATGATAATATACTGACTGACATAATGACTGGTAGCTCAGTACTATAGTACTTCCTAGAGTATGTGAGGTTCTGGGTTAGAGCCTCTGCTACTAAAGAACAAGAACAATAATGGTGAGCAGTTTATCCACGCGAAAGCAATATTCATACAGTCACACAGTGCCAGTGAGGAAAGTGACTGGTGTAAATTATAAATGAGCAGGGCACCTGCAGCTGAGTATTTGTATTCTTGTCCTTCCGCTTACCTTGTGTACACCTACTTTACACTGTGCTTCTAGACCTCAGATGGTTCTTCCTTATGCAAGTGTTGAAGTATTTGGTCTCATTAATGATCACTGAGTAAACTATGTTCTTGGGAACTACAGCAGGGACGCTAAGACTAGTGTTGTGTATCCTCCAGGCCCATTCTGTTGGGATTGGAGTGAACACACATGGAGCAGGCGTGCCAGGCCTTGATGTTGCACTGCTACTGTAGCATACACTGAGTCAGTATCTTCCAGATGTGTAGTTTTAAAATGGTTTAAACTTTCTTGGGTAACAGAATTTGCTGAAGCCAGTACCAATTCCAGTACTAAGAAAAGCAAGAGAAAGAGTGAAGATGATTTTGACTTTGCTGGGTCGTTTCAAGGTAAGAAAGAAAATGCATGTAATCTCTTCAAACCATAGCAGCTGCCATATAAAGAGCATTGTCAATTACTATTTTGGGAAATCTGTTTTTAAAACTTGGTTTGATACCTCTTAGAAAATTTTTCAGTTCTCAGGCACCTTCTACCATTTGTCTGAGACAAGGGTCTGTCTTAGAACTTCAGCACTGAGGCCAGGCTCACAAGGCTCGGTTCCTGCCTCTGCCTCCTGTTTACTCACAGACATGACAGTGCCATACCCAGGTTTTTACATGGCTGCTGCAGATCTAACGCTGCTTGTCACACCAGTGTACCAATTAAACCATCTCCCAGCCAAGAAAGGTGCATTCAGAATTATAACGGCAGAGTTCTTATATGTGGGGAGATAGTTCTCACAAACAACCTCAGTTTTCTTTGTTCCCAAACCCCACCCTCTCACATTTAAGTATCTCTAGATACTTAATCTTTTCAGTCATGTTTCAAGACTCCAATTACACGTGAGCCCTAACTATCTTACCACTTAAACTTTCTTGAAATGTCTACAGATTCAAAACTATAGGTCAGTTTTTAATAGACATTTTCAGTAGCATAAATAAAAGTTTACTGATAATATAATAAACATTATTCAGTCAGCTTTAAGTCCAAATAATAAGACCTGAATTACAATTTATATTTTGTTTCCCATATTACAAACTTCATCCATGTCAGCTGTGAAATTTTAATCCTGGTGATACTGTTGGTTTCTTGAAAAGATAAACATTGATTGGGAACCAAACCTGAAAAATAAGTACATGTGTTGAGTTACCTACACATTTTTTTTTAAGGACAAAAGAAAAAGAAGAAAAGTTTCAACGACTCCAGCCTATTTGTCTCTGCTGAGGAGGTGAGGCTGCTGCACTAACATAAGAAAGTCACTATATACATTCTTTTCAAGTTTCCTAATAACCTTCCTCCTTCCTTTCTTTGTGTTTTTAAGTTTGGCCATCTGCTGGATGAAAATATGGGCTCCAAGTTTGATACTATTGGCATGAATGCTATGGCCAACAAAGATAATGCAAGTGAGTAAACTGATGTTGTTTGTTCTGTTTTTCCAGCAGGGTCTTGTAGGTAGCCCAGGCTGACCTTGGGTTCTTGATCCTCCTTCCCTAAAGCAGTAGGACGACAAGTGTGCAATCTGTTTTATTAGACTTGGCTAAAGGTTTATTCTTACATACTTGAAGACTTTGTAAATTATTCCTGATGTTAAAATCACTAGTTTCTATTCTTTCATAAAATGGAAAAGGAAAAGAAACCTTTCCAGTGTAAATCCTTCTGTATTTTCATTTGTAAAATCCTCATCTAGGTAGTAGAGGAGAGCAACAAACAGTAGGTATGCAGAGGGTAGGAAATCACAGGCCTTGTGGCCCAAATGCAGTTACAGTTAGAGCTTCTGTGGGGGTCACAGGGTCACAGACTCATCTGTCTTCTCCCCTCAAAGGTTTCAAACAGCTCAAGTGGGAAGCTGACCGTGATGACTGGCTGCACAACCGAGATGTGAAAAGTATCATCAAGAAAAAGAAAACTTTCAGGAAGAAGATGAAAGCCCCTCAGAAACCCAAAAGACAAAGGAAGTAACAGCTTCAGAGTGAATAATAAATTAAAAGTATACTCACCCTTAATTTTTGCTATCCAACCATTTTTCCTTATCTTTCTCTCTAACGCCATATATTCCAGACTGTTCAATGGATTTGTAATAAACTGTGGAAACAAGGTGCTGTCATTTATAAAATTATGCAAAAGTTGAACTTACATTGAAGAAATTTTCCCATATTGCTGCATAACAAGAAAAGGGACAGTAGGGCTGCATGTCCATGTGCAAGCTATAACTACTCCCGACCACTGTGATGAGCTGCTTGTTGGGGCACTAGGTGCCATGCTTAGGTTAACTACATGATGTCATTGTGGTCAGCTCTGAACTGTCGAGGTAGGCACTGGCTCTTCCTGAGAACACAGTACCCCTGAGGAAAACAGTCTTTTGCAGCAGTAAATATGGTTTGGACCAGCCCACCTTAGGTCTCACTCTGGAATCTATGTTCTTAACCACCGAAAGAATTAGAACTCCAGCTTGTAGGATGGGGTATACAACTCAATGATTGAACTTTTGCCCAGTGTTTGTGAAGCTTGAAGGTTGATCAATAAAAGATGTAATAAGGATTAAAGCAAGAGCTAAGTGTTCTCATCTAAGTAATTAGGTGTGAGTCCTTACTATATGCTCCCAGAAGGCAACTAGTGTTGGAAAGCAATAACAAAATAATGTCACTTGCTCCAAAGTTATAAAGTACCACAGAATTCATAGGTTATTTTGCACTTGAATTTTTACTTGAAAAACATACCTTCCAAAATGAAGGGAAATGTCTTGCTCATTGTTTGCCTGAAATCTGATAAGTTTTTAAAAATCGGTTATTAAAATATTAAACCACAATTTAGTACATTCATCTTAAAATATAGCCTTTATAGTTTTTGTTTTGCTGTGTTTTTCAAGGCAGGGTTTCTCAGTAGCCCTAGCTGTCCTGGAACTCACAGCTCTCCCTGTCTCTGCCTCCCGAGTACTGGGAAAGGTGTGCATCATCACTGCCCGGCAGCCTTTATGCTCTTAGATTTACCTTAAAGGTTGTGAACATCTAGTAGCACCCTGGTATAATGCCCCAAAGAAGTGCTTAGAGGAAGACAAGTGACAATCCCCGCTTTAGTTGGAGAAGGAAATAATGGGAATTCCTAATTTTAGAAGTTGAGGGCTCTAGTACAACATTTAACAAATCGTTACATTGTCTCATCAATAGCGTGGAAAATGGTTGCAGTGCCCACCACTGAGGCTAAGAACCACTGTGACCTGATGTTCTGAGCAAACAGTGCTTTTTTTTTCTCAGAATCCCAAACAAGTCTGATAAGCAAGCCAAGCTGCCTCCATCCACTCCCTTCAGTCCAGCTGAGGGACATTTGTTCTACCCTTCCCTGGTAAACCCTGACACTCCTTATCTGCAAGTCGAATGTGAGTCACCTACGACTGTACAATAGGAACACCTTGATCCCTCTTTACCATAGAAACATCCAATATCTTCAATCTCAAACTTTGCCCAGAAATGCCACCAACATTTAGTGCATCCCCTGCTAGAAAACAACTGCCAAACTGTTTACCTTGGCTTGAGTTCATCTTTTTAAACAAAAAATAAGCTCCAAAAACACCCACAAGCTCAGCGGCTAAGACTCCTTTAAAGATCTTCCTTGTCAGAGGTTCCATGGTTCGAGCCATCCTAAATTTAACAACATGAATAAGCATGTTTAAATTTCTGTTGCCACATCTATGAAGAAAAAACTCCATTCTTAGTTTCAATGCTTATATGGTACTCAAAAGTAGTATGTATTTGGTTTAGACATCCCTGCATACAGTTCCCAATCTCCATGCCTAAGAAATGTGATAAACCACAGAAATTCTGAGAAGGCATGGGCCTTCTTACAAAATCAAACTAGAGGAACTAAGCTATTTTAGTGTCTGATTCAGAATGGGTAAGTAGGTTAGAAAAAAACTTTTTAGCTGACCTAGGCATTATAATTCAATCTAATAAAAGGGACAGCATTTGAAGGCCCTTTTGGAAACCACCCTGCAACAGGAAGGTTATTTTGTTAAGTGCACCACAGTTCGTCTTTCCTAGACAGATGTCTGGTCCCTTAGGCAAATCTCTGAGTGTTGGAACACTTCTTCAATGCACCATCCCCAAAGCACTCTGCACTCTTAAACCTTCAGACCACTTCCCATTCCCCAGATTCTGACTCAGCAAGCCTAGGTTGGCACCTCAGTAATCTCCCCTCTTGAGACATTCCAGACATCTTTTACACAAAGCCCTGGCTCATGAGAGCAAAGTTGACTGGGTGGTGATCCAGTAAATGGCAAAGCTACAGGTAATTGAAATCATCCCTCCCTGTATGCAAAATCAAACCAAGAAAGGGGCATTGGTGTTGGAGCATGCAAGCTTATTAGCATGAGAAGTAGGTTCAGTTTCCATTCGTCAAAAGATGTCTCTGAAGAAAGGTTATACAGAAAATACGATTTTGACTTGTGAAATATACAAAAGGTAGTCCAGGCTTCATAACTGCTTCCCTATAGCCTCAGATCATGGAAAATAACTAATCTTTTTGTTTAATATCCTCATATTTCCCCACTGCTCCATCCTCGGTGCTGAGACAGGCTGTCCTTCCCCCTGACTGTACTTCCCTTTCATGGTGTCTAAGCATGAAAATAAACACTGTCAGGACTAGCCTTAGACTATGTAACCACGTGTCCCTCCTTCTCCAATGTTCCTTTTTCACTTTAATAACGGGAACCATTCAGGTACCAAAAAACAAACAAATAAAAACACCTGGATTATTCTCGTTTTTAAAACGAAGCAAAAAAAAAAAAACACAACAACAACAACAACAAACAGGTACATATAACTGGGGATGAGGCAGAGGGACAGCTGTCTTCCTCGATTCCCAGTACTCTGCTACATCAATGACAGTCCCGCTTAGTTCTAGTTCTCAAGGCCCTTTTTTAAGGTTTCAGGTTCAGGACACTGCACATCTGCCTGCCTGCAGCCTGTTCCATAACTTAAGGAATCGTGAACAAAAAAAAATTTTTTTTGATCGGAAGAGAGTAATGCTAAGGTTTCAAACAGTCCAAATACCACTATGAATAAAACATTTTCTTAAAAACAGATGGACGTGTTACATTCCAAAGCCCCGCTCTTCGGGACTTGTCTACTTTAAAAAGCCCGTTTGTCACCAGGGACACACTGTCTAGACAAGATGGCCTGGGGAGTCCAAAAGCCACAGGGTCTTCTGGCATAGGAGCGGCTGGGGCTACAGAGCAAGTGAAGCAATTCTACGTGTCCTCCAGTGTTGACCTCAGGATGGAAAGTCGGCCAGCCCTGAGGTGCTACGACTGGGGACTGCTGCCCCGCACGGTTCCAACAGCGAGCGCCTAGCCTTAACTGGGTCCTAGTCCCAGCATGCACTGCGGCTCGGCGACCCGGAAACGCTCGTGCCTGCCCCGCGCTCCTGAGCTAGTGGAGCTGTCTCACACGAGTGTTCCCCTGGCCCAAGAATGTCACAGACCCCACGCGCCCTACACTGGGGAATGGACAACCCGGACACAGCCTTGTCCTTACCTGAGACCTCCGCAACCCTACGGCGCACGCGCAAGGTCTCAGCGCCAAACCTCCCCCCAGCTTTAGCCACGCCCCCGCTTTAGCCACGCCCCAGAGGAACCTGACCTGGCTTAATAGCTGTGAGAAGCTGCTCATTTTGGTTTTGTTTTGTTTTGTTTTGTTTTGTTTTACAAAGACAACGTTCTCCTGCTTACGGCCACACCCAAGTAAAAGAAAGAAGTCACGTTTGAACCCTGGACACCGTCTCCAAACTCTGCACATGGATTCTCTTTTCTCACCCAAAATGTATCAAAACAGGAACAACCCATCACCAGGGACTGGCCCAAAAAGTGGGAACCTAAATGGAGATCTGCCCTTTAGCCAGATCCCTAAACAATTCTTTTGCACATTAAAGTTGAGAAGCGCTGCCCCTAGGAACTGCCCAATAGTCAAGAAACGGGCTGACCTGAGGAAAGGAAAGATAGGAGACGGTGAATAGGAATGTCTGTGAGGGACCACATGCGTGACAAAGCACGGACTGTCAGACTACATCTACTTACATTTCATAAAATGTAGTCTGGCCTCAGAGATCTGCCTGCCTCTATCTCCAGGACAGCCAGGGCTACCCGGAAAAATCCCTGTCTCAAACAAGCAAACAAACAAACAAATAAAACGTGGCCTGATGCCTGGCTGTCCAATGTAGGAAGCAATGAATGCTGCCCAACAAAATATTCAAGATAAAACATAATGAAACTTTTGCATAATGGAATTTGGGGGGAGGGGGCTCAGCTTGGCTTGGTTTGCTGGCTCTTGCATCTTTGCTTCTCTGAGAAAGGCACAGCCAAGAACTTCTTCCAGTGTTCTTGCTGGTCCCTCCTGTTGACTCAGCCTCTGCTAGCTCCTGTCACTGCTGTTGCTAACCCGACTCTACAGAACTGGACTGCCGATGTATATGTGAGGTGTTTGCGATGGATGGAGCTGCCGCTCCCTGCCAGCCTGTGAACTGAACTGATTTCCAGACACCACAGAGAGGATTTGCTCCAAAGAACCTTTCTAAACAGGTCCACTTCCCTTGTATCCTATCTTTCCCACTACCTCAGGTGGGTGGTGGGTTACAGGAAGGTTAAAGTGTTTAAGAACCATCATTAAAAATACGGTTTGAAAAAAGTTAAAGTTACATCCGGAAGTAGAACTGTCTAAAAGGATTATAAGGATTAGGAGGTGTGGCCTTGTTGAAGAAAGAGTCACTGGGGGGTGTGATTTGAGGTTTCCAAAGCCCACACCAGACCCAGTTTTTCCACCTATGGATCAGACTGTAGAGCTCTCAGCAACTTCTCCAGCTCCATATCTTTTTGTGTGCCACCACAGTCCCCACCACAAGGACAGTGCGTTAACCTCTGAAACTGTAAGCCAGCTCCCAATTTAGTGCTTTTTCTTTATGATTGGCCTTGGTCATGGTGTCTCTTCAGAGCAATAAAGCAGTGACAAAGATGTGGCTCAACTAGCCATTTTTATTAGTGGTCTTTTTTACAAATGCAATGTCACTCAAAAATGGTTTATTTAGAAGAAATTAAGAAACCAGGAAACTTAAATGGAACAATAAAATGTATGTTAAACCCATTTTCTTTGTACACTGTCAATATATCTGTTATGGTCGATACCCCACTAATGGTAGGTAAGAGAATGACACATTTGTAAAACTAATAGAAGATGATACAGAAACCACCCTGTACTTATACTTAGTGGAGTATCATTGTACATCACATCAAGAAATTTATACACAAAAGCATTACAAATGTAAGTTATGAAAATTGTCAAAATCATAGGCTTTCATGGAATGAAGGACTAAATCATTACCAGTCCCAGGAATACTTTTAAAATATTGATACTGACTAAAACAACATCATTTACTTTTCAAAAATAAGATGACTAAGTTAAAGCCAAATGATAAACAGATTTTATTACTTGAGACATACTATCAAGTTGCTTATAGTCTCAAAACTGAATTTATTCTAGAACGTGATGATGAAAGCTACCAAACAGATTTAGCATTCACAATGAGTGTCACTCATCACTTAAATACTGTCTTTCAGATAAAAAACCAACTTAGTAATACAATGTTTCAAAACATGACAAGGTTTCAAATGAAGATGAAATTATAGCAACCTCAGCTTAAGGCAAACAATTTTCTGCATTTTGGTACATTGAAGAAACAGGGCTTTTATTTCCAGCAAAAATTATGCAGCTTATTTATTTGGTGCAAGAATTTGAGGGGTTGGTGAGATGGCTAGGCAGTTTAGAGTATTTGTTTTTCTTGAAAAGGACCTGAGTCCAATTCCCAGCACCCACACAACCATCTGTAACTCTAGTTTCAGGTGATCCGATGTTCTCTTCTGACCTCCACAAGTGGTACACATGCATGCATGCAACCAAAACACTCAAAGACATCAAATAAATTTGAAAATTAAAGAATTTAAAACATATTTCAAAATTCCAATAAAAACAATATCTTGGTAAATTTCCAACACTGTTTTCAGTCAATGTAGATATGCTGCCTATCAATTATAAACAGACTGTATAAAGCTGCAATCAGTGATTGCAGGATATTTGACCACACTGTGAACCCCAAGATCGTCCTGTTGTTCATTGAGGGGGAGGAGGACTTTTTCTAGTTGTAGTGTGGCTCAGCACTTAGCACACACTTTCAATCCCTCTGGCTGGAATTCAGATACACCCTTAGCACACACCTTGAATCTCAAACAATAAAGGCAAAATTAGTTTGTAGAAAGAAGCACCCAAGTTTGAAAGTGATGGTTAATTGAGTGGCAAAGTAACGAATTTGTTGTATTAATTATTAATAAAGCCTGGTCACAGGGTTGTTTCCCACCTCAGTGGTTTATGTTCCCAGATGAAAGACACACACAACCTTTCTATTTAGATATGTCCTAATAGGCACAATAGCTGGGCTACTGTCTACCTTCTGTTCTGCTAGAATTCACCTCTCACCGATGATTCTGAGTTACTACTTAATAACTTCTATGTTCCATCTTGGCCAGTCCAGACCTATTTGTGGCACCCTCTGGGCTGTGCTTTCTTTGCCCAGAGTCCAGGGCTTCTTGCTTCTCTGCCCCATGGTGGCCTCTGTCTCTCCTCTCCTCCACACTCTCCTCAAGCAAGGTAGGCCTCCTCTTCCAGGAGGAATCCTGGTCGCAATCTGGAAGGTCCTAAAATCCCAATTCTGTCTTCTCGCCCCAGCTATTGGCTGCTGGCATCTTTATTTGCCAATCAGAACCAACTGGGGGCAGATTCCCAGAAGATACTGCAGACCCTCTCCTGCAAACAGTTTTTTTTTGGGGGGGGGGAACAAAATTAGCATCCGTGATACTAGAGGAAGGAGGCAGTTTTACTGGGACAGGTTGCAGAGAGAGAACAAGCTAGACACAGGTGAAGACAGAACGAGCCAGAGAATGAGAAGGAGCCAGAAGATTAGAACAGATCGCCAAAGTTAGTATGAGGCCAACCAGAGAAATTCATTCAGGAGAAGCTGAGAGAAGCCAGACTGAATCAGTCAGACTGAAGAAGAGTTTGATCCAGAATAGCTCTTGATCAGAATGAACAAGAAAGAGTATGTTTACTCAGCAGTAAGTGTCAGAGGCTCAACCATTCTAAGCCTAAATAACATCGTACGGAGGGAGGCTAGAAGCTTCCATGACTAGGCCTAGGTTGGCAGACAGAGGCAATAAGCCTCAGAGACAAAAATCACCCAGACGAATAAAAGTTACATTTGCTGCCAGCCATCTAACTTGAGGAGAAAAAATGATTGCATTTCTTTCCTAGACTGTGACAGGTCTTGTCTTCCCAGAAACACATATCTCTCACTTCGTGTCACAACATTCTCTGATCATCGCTTCCATCACACCTACTACTGCAACTCTTCTCAAGCCTGAAGCAACTAAGAGTGAAGTTGTGGAACATTGGCTGAGCACTTCAAGAACTCACTGAGAGCTGTGACCACTTCCACCCAACCACATGTGGCTGCATCACATATCAAATGCAGTGTCAAATAGTCCACTATCTGACCATTCTGTGTTGTCCTTTTTACAATAAATTATAATAGATTACATATAATTATATTATAACAATTATAATAAAGCCAATGACATTTTATTGTTTAGATACGTTTGCTTCCTTTTTTGGTGACCACTACTGAACAATTCTGAAACTCTCTAAACAGGATGATACGTAAGATCATCATATGAGGATTTGGGGGGCAGGACTCATCTGTGGCAATAGATATCATGAAAATTATACACAGAATTTTTTTAGCTTACTAGATTTCATTGGTGTTTGTCTATTTTTGTGACCCATAACAATTTTCCTTTGTCCAGTGTGACCCAGAGAAACTATAAATTTGGACATCCTTGTTCTAAGGAATGGGCCGGCTCTTAATGGACTCTCTAAATGGAAAAGATGAGAAGTCAAGAGTTCCAAGTTAAGGTGCAATCCTATCTACTGCAAAAAATAGCTCAGCCCTTTTAAAAGATAGAGGGGGGGGGAAAGAAGTAACAACAAGGTCTTAGGTTCTTTCATCTTAAAGAACCCAAGACCTAGAAGACAAGAGGGAGGTTCGCATGAAAAGACTGCCCTGAGGCCAGCCTGCTCACGGGAGCCCCCACTGCTCAACTCCTGCTTTACTTATGCACTCTAATTTCAGTCACTCAATTCCTTTATTATCCTTTTCATTTTGGGAGTATAAGTCTATATAGTCTACACAAAGACAAAAATGAAAGAAATAATGGATGGTTTTGAAAAACAAGGGGAAATTTTAAATATGCATCAATGTATTCATGTTTAAGAACCTGAGTCCCAGTACAGGAGGCAGTCTGTGGCCACCCACTCCTGACACTGATAAGATACAGGAAGCTAACTTAGAAGGTGGTGTTTTGTAGAACATGAAATAAAGATACACACATACCTGTCTCTTGATAATGACAAAGTGTCATATGAAATAGGTTAGTCTGCAATTCCATATGCTATCTCCCTGCATACCATATGCCTGGAAATTCAGAGTTGAGCATTTAGAATTTTCAGATTAAACTGACCCCGGAGAAACTAAGAATTAACTTTACACATCACCTGTCTGTACCCCACCTCCTCTTCTATACACTCCTGTAACTACATGTATTAGTGTCAGTAGGATCTAGACCATTGTCTTCTTAAATGTTTTATTCATCAAGAAACAAGCAGACAGGACTGTGTTTAAATCAGTCTTAAATTCTAGCCCAGGAGAAACAAAGAATGTTTGTAATGTGAGGGCTAATCTTGTTGAGCAGATGGGGAGGGCATCTAGCCAATTCTTCTTTCCTTTCTTGAGAGACAGATTCTTAATTACACCTTCCCAACCACGGTGAAAATGACCCCACTATTATGTAACATAATGACTTCAAGTGGGAATCGTGGAAGGATGTAAACAGAATTCTGATTTTAGCTTTTCACAAACGTCTAAAATTAATACTCGGAAATGTAATCAAATCCAGATCCCCATTTCTTGCTAGGACTCCTCTGTGTTCAGTTCTTTGCCTATTATAAAATGGAGACCAAAAATGGTCCCTCACATGCACTCTGTTCGTTGTATTCCTTCTCTGTGTCTCTGTCCCCCACTCTCTCTTTCTTGGATTATTATGGAACTAAAACACACAGCCTGTTCATCCTGTATCTAGCTATATCTCTAACCATGCTTCCGGTATGCTTTCTGTTTCTAAGACTTCTATATATTTTCCAAATTTGAAATACATAATAAAATTAATGTATACATTTAATATAATCTTTGCCCCTACAATGTTAGGAGCTCTTGTTCCAGAACTCAGGAAACTTATTGACTCTATTATTATAGAAATCTGTGTTTATAAGGTCAGACATTTTTTTAGTACTGCTATTACCATGAATTATTTCCAGATTCCTTGTCTTTGAGGAGTTCCAATAGACTCTCCCCATCACTTGCCCTAAAAGGATTAGTGATGATGTAGATGTTGGTGTTCCTTCTAGACTCTACCCAACAGTTACCTGGCAATAGTCAGGTAGGTCTGGTTTGCTATAAAAGGGAATGTTTGGCCCCTCCTCACTCTCTTTGTCCCTTCTTTTTTCCTGACTATCTGATCTCTCTCTCTCTCTCTCTCTCTCTCTCTCTCTCTCTCTCTCCTCCCTTTTCAATTCCCCTTTCCATGCTTCATTAGTCAAAGATAACAAATCTGGCACTGAGAAGTCCTACTGTCTTTAGGAAAGTCCTTATGGCTTTAAGCAGCAGATGAGTTCCCATCATGATCGGATTGCTCTTGCTTGGTATAGGGGTGCCCGAAGCTCCCATGACCTTTATTCTCTACCATCAGGTAGAGAAGCACCAAAGCACATGTTAACACAACTAAATGTGAGATGAGGAAGTCTCCCTGTGGCCATTTGCCTGGTCTGCAACTTTGATTAGACTTTGCCCACACCTCAAATCAACCATACTGTAACTTGATAATAAAGTAATGCCAATCTCACAGGTCTGCTATGTACTGACCTCGAATGAATCACTCTTGGAGTTTAATAGTATGGCAGGGGTGTGGTGCTTAATGTTGTTAGCAGTTGTGTTAACTGTTACACGAACAACCATATAGAATAGCTAGCTATGAGTTAGTGTTCTGACTAACTAGCATTGGTTTAAAGGAAAGTTAAACAGAATAAAAGGCTATACCCTTAGTATAAAGACTAGGAAGAAAAGTGAAAGACAAGGAGAACGGTGTGGAGAAAAAAATGAGAGAGGGAAGTGTAACTGGTGTGTATGGTTTGTATGGGTTTGTCCCACAAGACTCATGTGCTTAAGTGTTTGGCCCATGCGGAGCGCTTGGATCAGGTCACAGGAAAGACATTTGTGTCCTGATGTTTGCCTGGGTAACTCATTTCTTTCTTTGTTAGTCTGCCATCCTCTGAAAGTGTGTTTTCCTTCAACTCTGGCTCCCCCACTCTCAAGCCTGAGACAGGAGTGTTGAAAAGGAAGCTTCCAGGTAACATGGTAGACGAGAAGCTGCCTTCATGTTCTCACGGGTAAAGGAAAGAGAATGAAAAATGAGCAGACAGTTCCAAGTAGACAAAGGAGCTTCCATGGCACAGGCACAGAAGTCCCTAAGAGGACCCCTAGCTATTGGGAAACCTAGAATGCTAACCCAGAATTGTTCCTTCAAAGGAAGGAATTCAATACCTGTTATTTGCCTAGAAAGCTTCCCAGAAGACATGCACTGATTGGAGCCTGGTGACCTCTGAGTTTTCTGCATGGCCATTTATCACGCCAGACACAGCCCCAGGCCATTATCGTAAACTTGTTTTTCTCAGTCTACAGAATCTATCTTTATGGAAGGGTCATATGTGCTTCACAAAGAGATTTTATATAGTCTCATCTAATTTCCCCCCTCCTCAGTCTCCTCCCAGCACTGTATAAGAAGGGGTTTTTTCTATGCCCTCCTTTGCTCTGAATAATGACACAGAGACCTTTATATTTATTAAGAGCCTCAGGCACTATAGCTGGGCAGATACTCAGCTATTCTAACTGCCCTTAGGCTACTTCCCAGCCCATGTGGTCTATTGCCTGCCATTTTAGTCTCTCCCTGACACCTCCTTCTTCACCCATATCCCAATGGTGACTCTCTGGTCCTCTCCCTCCCTCTCTCTTTCCCTCTCCCTCTCTCTTACCCTCTCCCTCTCTCTTTCCCTCTCCCTCTTTCTCTCCCTCTCCCTCACTTCCTCCCTCTTTTTCCTTCTCCCTCTTTCTCTCCCTCTCCCTCTCTCCCTTCCTTCCTCCCCCCTCTCTCTCCCTCTGTCTCTGTCTCTCTCTCTCAATCTGAGCCCAGAAGTCCTGCCTTTTCCTCTCCTTCTTACCTATTGACTGTTCATCTCTATAATTAGCAAATCAGAAGGTGATGAAGAACAACGTTTTTTACAAAATGCTGTCAGGAGATTCTTCATGATAATTCCAAGGTCTGACTGCAACCAAATCACTGAGTCCAGAAATCAGGATGTGACTTCACAGTGCACAAAAAACATCCGACATACAACCCACCCGTCCCCACTCCCACACTTCCCCAACCCCCACTCAAGCAGGGTCTCTCTGTATAGTCCGGGCTATCCTGGAACTCTGTAGACCAGGCTGGCCTTGAACTCACAGAGTTTCACGAGCCACTGCCTCCTGAGTATTGGAATTAAAGGTGTGTGCCACCACCCTACCCACCTCCATCAGATCTTTATTTAGCTTACTTTGTTTCTCAAAAGAGCTTTATGAATGCCTTGTTGAGCACATGAGGTTGTTACTTATCACCAGAAAAGTTTTCACCCAAGTGTGCTGTGCTTAAATATACCTGAAATAAACTACTCAGGGTCAGACTCCAGAAATGTGAATTGACACCGGGTATTAAGTCATATTGAAGTAAACTGCCCTCTTGCTACTTCCAGCGGATCATCATCTCTGCAGTCTTCTGAAGGTTGCAGAGAGTCCTCAAAACTGGTGTCCAACATGGGGCTCAACCGTCAGAGAATGTAAGAAAGTTTTTCTTTTAAGTAAAAGCGAAGGGTCAAAGTCCGTTGCCACGCCCAGGGAGTGGTGACCATAAGTGAGCAAGAGAAAAAGCAGGGGTTCATCTCAGTCTCCCAAGGCAAAGCATTTTCTGCAATTACTAAGATGGAGAGACAAATATTCAAAGCAACAGCTCTGCGAATTTGTAAGAGGGACTATAGAATTTAATCCTTGATTTCCTGAACAGAGAATCATAGATGTTAACAATTAGAAACACACAACAACTAATGTAAAAAAAAGAGCCTTAAGATTGGAGAAAGATTTAAAAAAAAAATCTGATAAGGGTCAGGAGGAGAATCTCATGATGTGAAGTCTCTCTGACCACACAGATACTGCAAAAATCACCAGGCTAGTAAGCGTGTTCGCTCCCAGGCTTCTGGGCAGAGAACAGTTTTGCGTTCATTCCCTTGAAGGAAGGACCCTGTCTGTTTAACATTCCAGGTGCTCCTAGTGCTTGTCTGTGGGCCCGGGACCAAGCTGTGACGGGCATAGCCTTGCTCCCAGTGGCCAGGAAAAGATCTTAACACCGAAAGGAACATTGGAGTTCACTAACCCTGAACTCAAGGTGAGCAAGTAGATCAACTTCTAGAGCCACCTACCTGTCATGTCATCCACTGCTGCAGTGTCAGTCCCTCCAGCAGATTGACTACCACAAGGAGATACTGAAAATAGGTCTTCTATATTAATGGATTTCATTAGTGCTGAGGTGGCTTCCCATGTTCTCAACACACCTGAGAGACACCTTCCATCTTGGACTTACCCTTAGGAAAGGAAGAGAAACTGCATGCCTCAAGGACCATAAAACTACATGTAGCCAGACAAGGCCCCTGGTGTACAAAGAAGGAAGCTACTGAAAGGATGGCAGGTCTGGGAAACACCGGACACTCATCCAGTACAAACCAAATGCTCAGCATCAGCACAAAGCATGGGAAAGAAAAGAGCCCATGGTTTTGGCTGACAGCCCGCTCCGTGCATGTAACCTGCAGGATCCATGTTTTGAAGAGACCGAAAGAAATTAAGAGATTGGGCTGGAGCGATGGCTCAGTGGTTAGAGCACTGACTGCTCTTCCAGAGGTCCTGAGTTCAAATCCCAGCCACCACATGGTGGCTCACAACCATCTGTAATGGGATCAGATGTCCTTTTCTAGTGTGTCTGAAGACAGCTACAGTGTACTTATATAAATAAAAATAAATACATCTTTAGATAGAAAGAAAGAATGGAAGAAAGGTAGGAAGGAAGAAAAGGAATTAAAAAGTTAACTCCAACTTTTTCTTCCCAACCCCCACCCACCCCCATGCTCTGCTTTCTTCTTTTTATTACAATATTAGGGACCCTTTCACTTTGTATTTTAGCTTTTATTCCACTTACTCACTGCTGTACATTCTTTATCTCCTCCCTCATGTTTGTCTTTTTAAACTATTATACTGTTGTTTTTGTTGTTGCTATTTTGTTTTTTTGTTTAGGTTGTTTGTGTCTGTCTGTCTGTCTGTCTATCTGTCTATCTGTCTGTGTTTGTCTTGAGACAGTCATATTTTATGGTCCTGGATGGCCAGAAATCATAGAACTCCACCTTCCTTAAGTTCTGGAATAAAAAAAAAAAATGTGTGGTACCACACTCAGCCTAGTTGTGTGTGTCTGTGTGTGTGCGTCTGAGCATGTGTGCACATATGTGTGTGTATGTGTCTGTATCTGAGTGTGTCAGAAGTCGTGCATTAGAAGCTTGTGAGCTGCCCAATAACTTTTTAAAGTCAACCTTAGGCAAGGAATGGGCACTCAGAATGCCACATGTTAACACATGCAACATTTTTTTTTGTACACCCCCCCCCCCCCGCCAGCTGGACACCTCAGATGAGAACCAGCACAAGCCAGCACCTGCAGCTCAGCCACCAGCTGGACACCTCAGATGAGAGCCAGCACAAGCCAGCACCTGCAGCTCAGCCACCAGCTGCAGCGTCTGCACCACCTGCAGTTGGCTCGCCTGCTGTTACATGCAAGCAATCAGGCCTGATGGCCCAGATGCCAATCATTGCGGCTACTGTGCTGTAGGCTCTGTGTCTGTTGGACACCCACGGAGTCACTCCATCACTGAGGGCTTCCACCTGGGGAGTAGCGATGAGCCCATGAGATGTGACTCAGGGAGCCCAGCCATCAGAACAGCAGTTAGGCTGCCCTTGCCTCTCTGAGACGGCTTTCTGTAGTATGCCCAGAACCAGGGCGACATTAAGCTCTGGAAGGGTTTCAGTGAGGTGCTGAAGTGGTGTCAGGCTTGCAAACGGACTCATCCAATGCACAAGTTCAAACAGAAGAAATTTATACAAGTAAAACAAAATAAAAATATGCGGGGGAGGGGGCTGGCTGGAGAGATGTCTCAGTGGTTAAGAGCACTGACTGCTCTTCCATAGGCCTTGAGCTCAATTCCCAGCAAGCTGTGAAAGAGAGTCCTGACTATACAGAAGACACTGAGATAGACAGGGTCAGGGGCTGGGCAAGTGTTTGAGTGGACTCCTAAAAACACCTGCATGGCATCTCTCTTTATAAATTAATCAGAATATAGTGGTTTTATGCTGTAAAAAATTTGATCATAAACCCATGAGAAAGGGGTTACAAAAGAATTGGCGATGCCTTAAGAACATGATCCGGATGGTGGGCACATATCTTATTCTCCCTCTCTATGGGCCCCAGGGTCACGCCCCCCCCCACACACAGAGGGGGGGCAGAGACAGAGACATAGAGACGGAAGGGGAGAAGAGAGGGAGGAAGAGGGAGAGAGAATGGTTGGATGGTTGTAAGCAATGAGATCCAAGAGAAAAAGTGGTGCTGGAGAGTCCTCTGAGGAGGGTAATCATCTCATTCTACAGCATTGGCCTGCAGGTAGCAGAGCTCAGAGGATGGGAGACAGCCCTGCACTGAGTTCTCCTCCTCACAACGTAGTTTCCTTTTATGAACCAAAGATATAATGCTAAATGGGTAAAGACAAGACTTGTAAATCTTTTAAGTTAATAAATAACAAAACCAAACTCAATATCCAGGAATAGCCTTAAATTGGGGCTTTAATCACTTAACTAGATGACCCTGTGATTTTAATTGTCACACCAAGTGAGATGTGTTTGGAAAACTGCCAATCCGAAGGAAACCAGAAATCTCACTCCGAGAATTTCTCATAAGAAAATTGAAAGACATCTGGCCTTATTAAAGCATCTATTTGTTAGATATTTAGTGTCTATTAATCTTCTGTTAAGAGATTTTGTTCTTCTTCCTGGGGTGGGATGTCTAACTGTAATATGATAAACCTCTAGGGTAACAGTGCCAGAGCCTGGGCCCGTCCGCACCTGTGGCTCACCTTTTGTCCAGAGGCTATTCAAACAGGATGAGAATTGGGTGATTGTTTTCCATGTGACTGGGAAAGACTTACAAATAGTCGCTCCACCTGGGTGACACAGAGTGGACTCATTAGCAGGGAGACAGCATGGCTGATAAGTCCAAGTTTATCGAGTACATTGATGATGCTCTAGAAAAATCGAAAGAGACAACGCTTTCCCGGTTATTTCTCACCTACCAGGGGATCCCTTACCCAGTTACCATGTGCACCTGGGAAACTTTCCGAGCTTTGGATGCCTTTGAAGCCAGAAGTGATGATGTCCTTCTAGCATCCTACCCCAAGTGTGGTAAAGAGTGCATTTTGTAAGGTGGTGGGAGAGGGTGAAGGTGGGAGGGAGGAGGCTTCTTCCATCTCCACGTGGAACTCAGCACGGAGGGGACCAGGACAGGAGAAGGCATGTGTTATAAAGTTAACAACTGAGACAGCTTGATATATATCATCCTGGAGGAAGAGGTTGGGGTACAGAGATCATGGCGGATGATGGAATGGGTGGTGGGTGGCGTGGCTGTGTTGGAATAACAAAACGTGACTATTTTAAACAGACAATGGAAGGAGGCCGTTTTTTGTTATTTATATCATAGTTTCCACGTGGTGTGATTTCTTCAGTATCTGACATCGGTTCCCTGGTTTCTCACATCAGTTTGAGAAGGTCCGTCATCAGTGGAGGATAAAGATGGAGACTAACTTATTCTGCTGCACATTATCTGCCTTTTCTGTCTGAGTCTTAGTTTGTTTGAATTGAGGTCCAGGTTGGCCTAGAACTTACAATCTTCGCGAACTTCAGCCTCTAGCGTGATCGGGTTACAGGTGTGAGCTATTTTACCTTCTGGCAGCATCTGCTACTGATTCTTTCAACTGTCACTTTTGAAAGCCCATTTCATTCAACACCTTTCTGTTATTTAATGCTGGACTTTTATAAAATCAAGATGATGTACTCCTGTAGCTTAATTTAGGAGAAGATACAGTATAGGAGCCCAGCTTTTCTCTAGCATAATATTCTTCTTCAAGAAACATATTTTACATTCAACATGAATCATGTCAAAGAGACATCTGAGGCTGATGTGGTATCAAACATCTGTGATCTCAGTACTCCTGAGGCTGAGACAGAGGACTCACGAGTTAGAAGCCAATGTGGGGTACACTGCGAGACCGTGCCCCCACAAAGAAAGGAAGGATAGGAGGGAATGGGAAAGGAAAAAGGAAGATGGACAATTATAAACTTATATGTACACTAAACTCCATGTTAATACACACAAGTGCTCTTTTCTCCAAAATTGTTTCTTCCCAGCTCTCAGGTTCTTTCAACCTCTAAAATGAATGTGGACATCATGAAAGAGCTGAAAATTTAAATTTCCCTCATCTTTATATGCTAAGGTGAAATGTCTGTTATTAAGACTCCTTGATGAGTTTTTCTTTTCTGTTTGTTTTTCTTTCCAGGTTCAAACTGGATTCTCCATATTGTCAGTGAATTAACATTTGCTGTTTCTAAAAAGAAATATGTGTGTCCAGAATTTCCAGTTCTTGAATGTGGTGACGCAGAAAAATATCAGGTCAGTACACATAATCTTTCGATGTACACACATGATCACAGGAATATTTCTTCCATTCTGAGTGCAGGAAGTATTAATAGAATTCTAACACTGATCACTGGTCACGACTTATTGCTAGCTCACCACATCCTCAGGCCTCTTTCAGTATTCTCACTCCCACCTCATCACCAACTGACAAAAGATGAAACCTCCAACCTGGCCTGAGATGAAGAGGATGATAAATGGTAAGGCCAAAAATGGAATCTGAGTTTTCTGACTTAAGCTCCGAAAGAATGTAATATACAGCTATTCTTACTACTAGTAGCAATTAAAAAACAAAACAAAAAAAAAAAAAAAAAAAAAAAAAAACTTGGTGGGCAAGTAATCTAAGAACACCCAAGATGTGAACTAAAGCCAGAAGTTACAGGAATGGGTAGGATGCTAGGCAGAGGTATTTTCAGTTCCCTTACCCTAATGGCAGCTGTGTACATGACCCATGAGAATTATCAAAGAGAGGTAGTGAGGACAGACAAGGCCCAGGAGAGCGGGTGAGCGTTGGAAGTACCTCAGCCTGTTAGCATTCCCTTCTTTCCCATCAGGTCTGGGACACAGCATTCAGGAAGCTCTGCTTACTGCCCAGGAGTGAGGAATAACAGGGAGGCTCTGCTTTGGGACCTTGTGCTTAGAAACAGCAGGAAGAAGATGAACCACCTTCTCCTAGCCTCTAGATACATCAGAATACAGAAAGGAAGAAAGGCTGGACCAAGGGGGAAATAATTTCAGTAAAACTTCTAGAGGTATTCACCACTAAGCCTCCCCACAGCAGACATAAGAAACCCAGGGTATGAGGACTTTTGGGAACAGCTTCTGGGAAGTGATAACACTCTACAAATACAAACTTCAAGGTTTCAGAGGCAAGCAGGAGCCCATTTCCATGTATTGGGGAAAGTAGCAGAAAAATGAAGTTCCAATGGCAGCTGTTTGAGAACTTGAGGCTGAGTGGGAGGCAAGCACCAAATCTCAGTGCAGGCGGCCACCCAGGCACCTTGAGAGGCAAAAGAGAACTCAGTAGCCATTATGGCTCAAACTCGGGGAGGGTTGTTCATGCTGAAGGGCGTCCAATGGAGGCTCAGACAGAAGGGGCTCAGGGTTTAGGTCCAGAAGAATAGACGTGAACTTTTGCTAAGGGAAGAGATGGGACACCTAGAGAAAGGCCGACCAGCTGTCACATAACCTTGCTCCTAATGAAGATGTTTGGTATTGCCTTAGACGTGAGACTAACATGTGCCCAGCTTTCTAACCTTTATTTTAAAAACCTATTACATCCTGGGTCAGGATCTTTTTTACTTTATTTGCCAATGTTGTTATGTTTGAAATAGGATTTGGACTGTTGGCTTCTACGCTTCACATTACACACGAGATTGTTTCTCTAGGAAAATATATTTTAATTTCTTTTTTAAGATTTGCTTATTTATTTATTTTATGTGAGTACACTGTCACTCTCTTCAGACACACCAGAAGAGGGCATCGGATCCCTTTACAGATGCTTGTGAGCCACTATCTGGTTGCTGGGACTCGAAATCAGGACATCTGGAAGAGCAGTCAGTGCTCTTAACCACTGAGCCATCTCTCCAGCCACGCATAGTTTCATTCAAACAGATTATCTCAAATAGAAGCATACAGTAGAAACCATTTATAATAGGGTATTCCCTGTGATACTGGGCAAAACTTTTATTCTGTGTCAAGATTTTTTTTAAATCAGTGTTTCATGTAGCCCTAACTAGTCTAAAATCCTCATTGTAGCCAAGAATAAGCTTATGCTACTACCCCCTTGCCTCTACCTCCTAAGTTGGGCTTACAGGCATGTTCCACTACACCCAGTTACCAGTCTAGATTTTGGACTTGAGGATTTGCCTCTGAAGGATACTCAAGTATCCTTGGGGCTTCTCTTCCTCTCCTAGAAGATGTGATATTTCTGTTCCTCATATGAGATCCAAAGTTAGGTTTTAAGTTTTAATTACTGTGCTTAAGAGATCCATAAACCAAAAATGACTGTAAGCCACTTGCCCCAGGACAGATACTTCCTGAGATTCTGGAGATGATCTATTGTTTATGTATGACAAGCCACAGATTTTTGCTTCCCTAGACAGGGTTGTTTGACCCAAGTGTTCCGGATGTGTTTGACCACATGCAGACAGGAAGTACATAGACAATAAATTCATCAGGATGTATGCTTGCCTCTGATTGGGCGTGGGCGGGAGGCAGGAAACAGGCAGGCTGTATTCTTGCCCCATTGAACCTGATGGGAAGTGCATAGCCTTCTGGGTTTGCTTTATAAGCCTCTGCACAATGTGACTTGTTACCATTCTCTGGGATCACAGGCATGGGCCTGGCCAGAATCCATCGAACTGGCCAATATTTGGCTAAAACTTGCTGCAAATTTGGCTCTGATTTGTGGTGGGATTAACACTTCAGTTGGGGCTTTCAGTTTCTTCAGCTACTAAATGTGAATGTAAAGCCAAGTGTTGCTCCGGCTCTTTCTAGAACCTTCCCTATTTGGTCTTTGTGCCAATTATGAAAGGAAAGTTGCTCTTTCTGCTAAGGAAAAGTTTAGCTGTAGAGAAAAGATCTAAATGACTGTTGCAGTCAGTGTGCTTTTTAAAGAATCTAACTCTACTTTAAAATATTCACTGAAATGGGTCTGGAGAAATGGCACAGAGGCACTTGCTGCTTTTGAAGGGGACATAACTTTGGTTCCCAGAACCCACATGGTAGTTCACAACCTTTCCAGGGAATCTGACACCTTCTGTTGGCACCAGACACATGCATTTTACACATACATATATGCAAGCAAGATACTCATGCACGTAAAATGCAATTTTTATTTTTAATTAATTAATTTTATTGAAAAGTGTTCTTGCATGCACATATATGTGTATACCTAATGCCTGTAAAAACCAGAAGAGGGCATCAGATCCCCTGGAACTGAAGTTATGGATGGCTATAATCCACCATGTGTGTGCTAGAAATTGAGTCCTGTTCCTCTGCAAGATCAAGAAGTGCTCTAAACCACTGAACCATCTCTCTACCCCATAAAATAAAATCTGAAAAAAAAAAAATCAGTAAAGTGAATTAGGCATAGTATCCTGGTGTAACTGAATCTGTGCTGCCCAAGAACAGCCCAAAACCATTAACTGAATCTTAAATTTCTGCCTTCCACGTAGCTTACTGATAGTACAGGGAGGGAAAACAAATGCCAGTCATTTCAAGGTTTATTCTTGACCCCCCCCCCCAGCCCCCTGATGATCAGTCTCGTCTCTGAGATTTATAGCATCGCTGCTTGTCTCTGTAGCAGGCGGAGAGTTGGTGTAAAATTATTTATTATAGTCTAGCTATCCTGTATAAAAGATACAACTTCCCAGTATTTTATTACAAGCTAGAAGCCTAGATCGGGCAGGTTTGGAGCTGTTTTAACTTACATCCCAGACAGATGTCCCTGTTACTTGCTGTTTCTCCTGACCACGTGCTAATGGTCTACCTTCTTCCATGGCTACTTCCTCCTCTATCCACTTGCTTTCCTCTTTCTCCTCCCTCTCTACCTGCAGCCCCCAGCCAGCTAACTGAAAACCTGCCTTCCTTTTTCTACTGCCCAATCATAAGCTTTAGCCTTTTATGAACCAATTAACATGGGAAACAAGGTTTACACAACAAAAGCTGGTATAACTGAGAATTCATTTGTCTTGGGGTACGGAATTTGACATTTGAATACATTGCAGTACCAGACAAACCTCAATATTTCTCCTTTCTGTCTGAATAAGAAAGGTTCTTTTTCTTACAATAATAAACTATTACAGTAAGAACAATTACGAAACAATAATGAAATCTATGCTGTAATAATTACATCCATAATGTCTAGTCTATTCATATTTGGCAACTTAGGAGAAAGTATTTTTTATCTATTCTTGGTGAGATTAGAGTTTTGTATTTAAATTTTTTTCATTAATGTCTCAAGCATTTAAATTCTTTAATGCTCATAGCATGTAGTTACCAACATTAAAACACCAGTGTACAATCTCCTCCAACCTTCATAAAAACTTTTTAAACCCTCTAACCTTCATCTATTAACCTTTAAACACCTTCTTGCACCTTAAACTTTCATGTCCTCCAACCTTCAAAACTTGCATTTACTATCATAAAAACATCTTCTTAGACTCTAAAACATTTTTCTAATTCTTTTACTATTTAAGTTTGAATGTGAGATCATGACTATCTAGTCTTTGACCGCAACAGAGACTTGAGAAGGAAATAAATATTACCTGAATATACAGAAAGTACAGGCAAGCAGCTTCCAAAATTATAGACATAACAAACATAGTTGGCTGCCTGAACAGTCCTCTAAAATGTCTCTGTAGTACTGGAGCATCTTTTGGCACAGTATATATGACAGACATATTTGTGAAGTAGTAATTATAATGACTTGCTTACCCTGTCTTGGCAGAGCTTGACAGTAGACTTTGCCTGTAGTTAAGTTTGCCCATTTCAGACAGCATACTGTCTGGAGATGAAGTTAAGACATTTTCTTTGCCTGGTGGCTAGCTTGCTTCTAATTGGAGGTTCTTTGACACTCATCATCTTCTTTGAAGTGGAATGAGGTGCTGCCAGAAGCTGATATGTTTCAATGTCTGAAAGACCTTACATTAATAATAATAAAAAATATCTTTGAATGGCATATTCTGAGTCCCTGAGATTTTAGAAGACCATCTATTTGAAAGAACAAATTTTGCTTGTCTAATTATTATTATCCGTTCAACCTAGGATATGCATTTTTGTGATAATCCAGACTAGTATCTGACATGACCCTGAGTTTGACTGTATGACTATTTACTTGCATTTTTTAAATATCCTAGACAAATTGTAATAGCATCTTTAAAGGGCCTGGGACTAAACCTTGTATTTTTAACTGAGTTGCATAGGCACAATATCTATAAAAGAGTTGAAATATTAATATCTTAGGTTGTAACAAAATTAACCTTAAATTTTGTATCCACGTACAAAGACTTATACCAATGAAAACCTTAGGCCTATATCAACATACAATCATTCATATCAATGTAAACAAAAATAACCTTATTAAAAACAGCAATAGCTCAAAGTTGAAGAGTAGATTTGATAATCTACCCTTTTATCTTATTATTCCTTTATGATACTTTTATATTCCCCCTTTTCTTATCAACCCCCTTCCCTTTATCAAAGAAACAAGGATAGATGATAAGGAAGTAAAGAGAGAAATCCCTGAGCTTAATCTCTTATAATTTGTTTTCCTGATGAAGACCATTTAATAACTTGTAACCAACTACTTTATAATGGCAAGCATCCTTCACCCAATAGAACAACCAAAAATCGTCTACCCTACTCTTTGGGAACAGGGCAACATGTTTTCTAAATATTGCTTCCTGCTGTTTAGGGACAATGGCATCTTTTGGGAATCCTTTTTAAAAAAAGTTAAGAATGTTAGCTGTGACATTTGTTTTCCAGTCTTTGTATGTTGGGAAAGTTCATGCTTAAGGAAGCCCTGACTGGATCAGTCTATAAAGCTGGATGATTTGAGGTCATCTGGGATCAGCAGTTCTCCCTGAAACCATTCTAGAAGCAAATCTCCTGAGGAAATAGCATCCAGGTAGTCTGAGGCTGAATAAGGCATCCCAGCATCCTCCAGGGTAGATCTTGTCAGAGCTACTTCCTTGGTCGTCATTTTCTGTGAGCAAAAAAGCTTCCACGAGTAATGCATAGTTCTGTACCAACAATGTTTGGAATGTGTAAGGTGCACAGTTCAGCAGAAGATGACCGCCTGCTCTCTGTCTTTCTTAAGTTGGTTTGGATATTAATAAAAACTGCAATATAAATCTCTGTCTATGTCATAGGAAAGGATGGCATGATGAATACTGAGCACTCTGTAACTAATAATATTTATTGGCTATACATAGAATTTAAGTCTCAGCCAGTCCTAGAGTTGTTCCTATGTAGAGGGATAAGCACACATAAAACTGTCTCATTGATCTTGCAAATATCCTTCTGTCTGTAGCCAAGTGTAGGGTTGTGGGCACATGTCTGCCCTGCTTCAGGGCACAGTCACTTGCGGAGGGGGTTGGGGGGGCAGAATGTAAAGACTTTGACTACATTTATCTCATGCTGCTGCCGGAGGGTGCTTGGCCATAGGGAAGCGCCGATGCACCACTCTGGAGGTGGGAAAGCACCATCTGAGATGTGAGAAAGCTGGAGCTGGTGCAGGGGTCCCTGGGTCTGCGATGAGGCTGGGCCGTGGGGTTCTCAGGCTCTTGGACACCCAGTCACCACTGGGAGTCCCAGAAGAGTAGAGAACGGAGGTGGGGGTGAGGTGGGTGGTGGAGGGAGTCTCGGGCTCTATAGGTGAAGGACTTTCCCATGGCCCCCCATGAAGGATCTTGATGTAAAGAGACGGTCCATGGTTTAAACAGTTCATTGTCATGGCAGAAAATGGATGTTGTAAAATGATACACTACTTCTCAGTGTGGGCCTGAGATTAAATACCTTGCACAGGGAGGAAAGTCTTGGAAGAGAAGCTTATTGGCAACGCCCTCTGGGCCTCTAGGTACCTCTTTAGCATGGAGAACTCTGTTTTGAGCCTACTTGACTGTGGTCACATCTCTTTCTCTGTTGTCTTGGTCTGAAATGTTAGGGATACCTCATCTACAAGTAGAAAGGCTTGGGGGCATTGCCCTTACATGACTGTTGGCCACAAATCTATGGGGGAACTGCAGCTACATGACAGGGGGGCCTGGTGCCAGAAGCAGGTGAAGCTCCTACCATTCCTTCAGGAACTCTGGGGTTTTAAAGCTTTGGCTCAACTTTATCAGGCTTCCCCTGTCATGGTCGACGGCACCACAAATAAGACCTTCAGGGAGTCTTCCCTGATCACACCTTATTTCCAATAATTTGGATGGAAGACACAGCTTTTCTTTTCGTCTTGAAACAAATTTAATATTTCCCCAATGTAACATAGCTCCCTGTATCCATTTTGAAATTAAGAATTCTCCAAAGTCTACAAAATAAACCATATTTTATAGTTTGACATGGTTTTAAGGGATTATCAACAAGTAGATTCTGGATTCTTATTTTAGTATTTCTTGATCTCCATAGGTCACCATTCTAATTCCTTGAGCCTTACGTGGATTTTTCTGGAACTATCTCTTCTGTTGTTGTTGTAGGTTCCAGATCTTCTAATCTCTGTTCTATGGCCTGTAATCTAGCCTCTAATTTTTTAATCTCTCTTTTTAATGTTTGTCTTTTAAATTTGATCTCTTTAAAAAGGATAGATAAAACTTTAATACTTATCTTTATGATAGTAAGTATAGCAAGATTATACATAATTCAAATGTCCTGTGACATTGTTTTTAGCATAAAAAAATATACATATAAGTATATATACATACATACACAATCTCTTCTTCCTTTAGACACTTTATCCTTTTATTTATATATTATGCCCAGTTTAGAAATTTGAGGCTTTCAAGTCCAACTGTAGCTTTGGAAATTGGTTCTCATGTCTGTAGGCTCCTAGGACCAACATGTGTCTATGGTGACTAATTCTTCCCCTTTAGTTGGAGACAAGGTTTGTCCTCTGACTTTCAAGGCTCTGGGCTTGTCTATCATGGACCCAAATTGGACTGAGGTTTAAGACCACCATTTGTCTGGTATGCCCCTAAGCCACATCACTGGTGTCTGGGGGAAGGCTTGAGGGAAGCTGTCTGCAGCTTTAAAATTAAGTGTGAGCTACCTTGGCTGTGCCAGATGAGTAACCAGGTCTTGGAATGCAGTATTTAGCATTTGAATACATAGCAGAACCAGACCAACCCTAACCAGCTGGTAAATATCAAGGATACCTAGACTTAACATTCTCCCTGAGCCTCTGTTTGGATGACATCTAGGTTGAAGAATAACTAAGAACTAACCATTAACAGTGTGTGTGTGTGTGTGTGTGTGTGTGTGTGTGTGTGTATGTGTGTGTGTGTGTTCCTTCTGCAGAATAAAGTGCAACCATGTGCTTGTAATATAGATCATAAAGTGGCCACTCACTAGCTCCAGAATTGCCAGAAAGATGTTTAAACTCTGTCAAACCTCTTGAAGTTTCATATCTGAAGTTTATCAGGAATGCTTTTTCCCCAAATACATTAGATACAAATTTCTATTTCAATTAGAATTTAGTTGTGTCTCCTTTTAAAAAATGCAGTGTGCCGTTTAGTTTTAAACAGAAATCAGTGAGAACGTAAGCGTAAGTTAATAGTGATTCAATTTACAGAAAACTTTTCTGTAAGACACATACAGGCTCGTCTGAAGAAACCCTGTGTACAGTCAGTCTTCCTCTTGATTACACTTTGGCTACGTTACTCACTTGTTTGAATAAAGTGTTGTATTCCTAGTTCTTCAATACTTTTCTGTCTGTGCCTCTAATCCTGCCAGTAACTCTGTTGTTCTGCATGAGTCACTGTGTGTAGGAGAAACAGTAAATTATCACTTAATCTGAAAATGACCACCTATCTGATGTCGTACAAAGCATCTAAAACCTCAAAGCCTAACCTTAATCTCTAAAACACAGGTTCCACTATCGGCCTGGAAAGATTGGTATGACTGGATATAACTTATTTCAAACACCAAGAAAGAGGGTTTAGTGTAACTCAGCCATTATCACCACAAATCACCACTTGGACTCTCTGTGTTAACTAAATCTATTTTAAAATTTTCAAAGTCTTAATTTTTTTCTCTTCCTTAAGTAAAAATTGTCATAAGTTCTTACAGAATTAACTACAAGTTATTATTTTATCACTAAAGTTATAACACGGCTTACGTAGCTTTGAGTGATCTCCTCAGATGTAGAGCTGATCAAACAGAAGCCTTGCCCTCTGAAGAGCAAGCATGAAGGGCTGGTTTGAAGCTAAAAACTCTTCACCACTCAACAGCATTTGTGTGTTTGCTCTTCAGACTGGGTCTCTTTAAAGCCCAGGCCACTTCAAATTTGTGTTCCTCCTGCCTCACCCTCCCTAGAGCTGGTTATAAACATACAGCACCACACCCACACGTGCCCATAAAACTTTTTTCCTCTTTAGTTCTCAGTAGAAATAGATAGCAGAAAAACCATCAATTATTCTAGATTCCTTAAATGGACAAAACATTTCATAAATAATTCCTCAGATAGTTAGAAAACCTGGGCCTTCATATTTTGTTAGGATATTTGAATACTTGGTACTCCCTTAATCCCAGCACTCCGAAAGCAGGGGCAGGTGGGTCTCTGAGTTTGAATCCAACCTGGTCTACAGAACTAGTTCCAAGACAGCCAGAGCTACACAGGGAAACCTTGTCTTGAAAAACCATAAAAGGAAAAAAATATATCTAGGGCTAAAGAGATATTGTGAGTGCTCTTACTTTGCAAGTCTAGGGCTGAGTTTAGATCTTGGTGCCCACAGAAAAGGCCAAGTGTTCCTGTAATTCCATTGCTGTAGGGGATGGAGACTGGGGAGTTACTGGGCCTTTCTGGGTGTCAACACACCTCCATGTTCAGTCAGAGATTGTCTCAAAGAAACAGTGTGAGCAGTGGCACAGCAGGTCACCCAATGTCTTCTCTGGCCTCAGAGAGTGTATGTGCAAGTGTACATACATAGAAATATATATATTCCACATTTACATATATACATGTGCTTGCATGGGAGTGCACACATACACACTAAAAAAAGTTTTAAAAGTAGATCTATTTGTTTTACATGGATTTTTAGGAACCATGGAAGACTTAAATATTTCTATTAAGGCCTTGATAGAGAAGAGATACGACTAAACGAGACAGTAAAATACATGCTCTGAACTTGCTTAAACCAAGAGAATTTGATGTTATTGTTATAAAAGGGAAGGGGTAAGTGACAACAATTTAAGACAGAAAGCAGGATAAAATCCAATAAAAATAATTAATGAGATGAATGATTTGTTTATGATTCTCCATGAAAAAAATTGCAGGGCAGCAGAAGATAAAGTAATTATAGAGTTCTTAAAGCCACCACTTAGGTACCATGCTTCTAGGTGACTGAACACTTATGCACACACATACTTATACACACATTTTAATACATACATACAGACCCTTACAAACATTCACACTCACACAGACATACTTTCTCACTTACACATTTTCTCAAACATACTCTCAAACACACTCACACACACACACTTTTACAGACACACCCACTCCCTACACACTTAGACATACTCTCACACCACACTCTCTTATACACACACACACACACACACACACACTCACCCTGTTGTGCTTATTTTGTAGAGAATGAAACTGTTTCCATCGCCAAGGATTTTGACAACTCACCTCCACTATGACAAGCTACCTCAGTCTATCTTCAAGAACAAAGCCAAGGTCAGTGAACTTGAAATGTATGAAAAGGTTTATTTGTATTTTGTTTGAGTGTTGTGCTTGTGTGTATGTATGTGTGTCATAGGTGTGGTGAAGTTAAACTTTTATGTCTACATCCAGGCAACCCTTTGATTTCTCTGGAATTTTGACTTTGCTTTTTTGCTGCACTAGAGGTCAAAACCAGAGACTCCCACATGCTCAGCAAGAGCTCTTCCACTGAGCTACATATTCAACCCCATAGTTATTGGCTTTTGATGTGATGAATTTGCTAATAGTCATAGAATTTGGATATGTGGAATGCAGAATGTGGTATTTCTTTTGTCATTTTTTCCTTTGGGTGTTTAGTTATGGTTTCATATAAGTTATATGCATTTCAGCGTGTATAGTTATCACACATAGGAGGAAATGTGTAGTTTATTCTCATTGGTTTTACAACTGATAGGCTTCAGAATCTCACTGCTTCAGAAGACTGTGGTCTAATTCAAGGAACATTTTTTTTTTCTGGTGACATCTGCAACTGTATTATTTTGGAACTTCACATAAAATGGCCACCATTATATTACATCACCAGACAGAATTCTTGTTGTATTGACTATTTTTACCATTTGCTTAAACATCTAATACCAGGAGTGACAAGGCATGCCTCCTTTTCCTCCACCCCTTCCACCCTTCTACCCCCACTCTTGTGGGTCCCCTTCTGCCTTCCTATCATACAGATTCTCTCTTTCCCCCTCCCTTGAGGTCTCTTGTTCCTTTTCATGGTCACCTTTCTACTCTTATGATCTGTGTTTCTTTCTCTCTCTCTCTCTCTCTCTCCCTTTCTCTCTCTCTCACACACACTCACACACACATAAACACATATACACTCTCTCTCACACACATACTCTCACACACATACAAACACACACACTCTCTCACACACATTCACACATACACACTCATGTAACACACATTCTCTCACACACACTTACTCATACTCACACACATTTACACACACACACACACACACTCAGTTGTAGATTCTGAATATATGTGAGAGTGTGCTATTTATATGAATCTGGCTTGTATTGCTTAACATGCTTCCACAATTGCTCCTGTTTTCCTGTAAATGTCAATGACTTATGGTTCCTTTACAACCTGAGGCTTTTCTCTCATCTTGTAGGAACCCAGACTCAGACCTAACCAGGATCTGTGACTTTGATGCAGTAAAGTATTTTAGGATTGGTCAGTACGGTTCAAAGTTGGGGATTTTATTGAAGGTATTTTAATATGGCGGCACATGCCTTTAATCCCAGCACACAGGAGACAGGGGCAGGTACAGTGGACATAGCGGGTTCCAGGCCAGGCCACAGTGAAGTCCTGCCTTAAACAACAATAAAAACAAAATCAAAATGTTTTGTTAGAAAGAAAAACCTTCAAGAAGAGAAGAAAAACCTAAGAGTATGGTAGGATTCTCAATGAAGAGACAGAGAAAGATGTTCCCAAGCTCGGTACCACCTTAAGGGGAAGTCCCCGAGTCTTAGAATTAGCCATATTTGCCATTTTAGTAGATAATTCTTAAAGATGCTAAAACAATGATTTTCTTCCCCCTTTGATTGGAGAGACCATAGGGTGGGTCAGATGATGCCTTGCATAGAACTACAATCTGATGAAATAAAAACCAGGAGCTCCTCTTCCTGGCCCCCTGTATTGTTAGCTATGACCCTTCTCCACCCCAGCTTACAGGTCTCTAGGTTGTTTCCATGAAATCAGTCCGCGCCCTTTGCATTTGAGGAACCGGCTGCTATTGCTTTCAGCGTATAGCCTTCCAATGTTCACAGAAAAGCTCTGGAAAGCGGCCAAAAGCATTTGAGGAGCCGCCTCCTCAGTGGCTCAGCAGAAGACTGGTGTTGCCCCCTGCTGGGTTCAGCAGATCCTTACATGAGCATCAAATTTATTTAGTCAAGAAGTCTCCCGGGGGCGGAGATTGGGGGAAGAGTCGTCTTCCCTTTTCCAGAAAGTCGTCTTCTGCCTTATTCTGTGTCTACCGTATAGTGAGTGTTCAACCCTATGCTCAGTTGTGTATTTAGGTTTGAATCAGGATGCCAGGGTGTCCTCTAGGCACAGGGACAGGATGCCAGGGTGTCCTCTAGGCACAGGGAGCAGTCATGCACTTCCCCACCATCCCTGGGTCCCTCAGGATTCAGTTTGCTCTTTACTCTTTACTGTGCTTCTTACACGCTTTTCATCCGAAGGGCATCAGAGGTGATTGGAGAGGGCTGATGTGGGAATGAGGGTCTTTCTGCACTCCCAGACACACGCCGCCTCTGTACCTCATGTTCATGACCTTAAGGATTAGTTTGCTTTTTTTTTTTTTTTTTTGCTTTGTTTGGGATTTTCCCTTTTATACCATCCTTCTTGATTCTGCTAGGGAGATTGCTCTTTTTTGCCTTTTAGGAAACTCGTTATCAGCAAAGGTCCTCTCCATACCACTCTTCCAATTCCTTTCTCTTCCTTTTCCCCATCTGTGGTTTACCATGGTCCTGCTTGCTCTCTGTGTCGGCACAATTACGACACAGTTCACCCTTTCCCATTTCCACAGTGCGGTACAAAGCTACATAAATCAACTTGGTTTTTGCTCTCTAGATATTGGTGATATTTCGAAACCCTAAGGATACAGCGGTGTCTTTTTTTCATTTCCATAATGATGTCCCCGATATTCCAAGCTATGCCTCTTGGGATGAATTCTTCAGACAATTCATAGAGGGACAAGGTATGACTGTTAATAAAAGAATTTCATCTTCCACAGGCGAACACGTAAATAACGAAAACATAAAGAAGTAAGATTTATGAAGATCTTAGAACAGAGAGGTTGCATTTAAATGAGGTCTAGCAGCAGCTGCAGCAGCAGCTTCAAGCATCTCCGATTTCACTACTTGCAGTGCATCTCTGATTTCAAAGATACTCTAGATCAGTGGTTCTCAACCTTCCTAATGCTGAGACCCTATCCCAACCCTCTCCTTCCTGCTTCTGTGAGGGAGCTTCCCCACCCACCCCCAACTCCCACGTCACGGCCCTAGCATTCCCATATGCTGGGACATCAAACCTTCACAGGACCAAGGGCCTCCTCTCCCATTGATGCCAGACAAGGCCATCCTCTGCTACATATGCAGCTGGAGCCATGGGCCCCTTCCTTGTGTGCTCTTTGGTTGGTGGGTTAGTCCCTGGGGACTCTGGAGGTCTGATTGTTTGATATTGTTGTTCTTCCTATGGGGCTGCAAACTCCTTCAACTCCTCCAGTCCTTTCTCTAACATGGAGGCTGGAGAGATGGCTCAGAGGTTAAGAACACTGGCTGCTCTTCCAAAGATCCTGAGTTCAATTCCCAGCAACTACATGGTGGCTCACAACCATCTGTAATGGACTCTGATGCCCTCTTCTGGTGTGCAAGTGTACATGTAGGCAGAACTCTGCATAATTAATAAATCTTTTTTAAAATAGACCCAACATGTAGATGAGACAAGTATTTTGTTTTCTGCCTTATGTGAGTCCACATGATGCCTCAAAGGATCACTGATGTCATGGATGTCAGCATCTCTGTTTAATATTCCATGTTGTAGCTACATACCACAATTTGCAAAGGCCATTTTAAAAGGTGTTTGATATAGCCAATTCCACAGCATTCCTCATACACGGACACTACAAATAGTACCAGCTCCCTGAAAAAGATAATTATTGGATTGTTTCCTAGGAAAACTCACAAGGATTTGCCTGTGTAGCACCATTAAGCATGCTTCTAGTGCCTAGAAACACTTCATGGAGTCAGACAGGGCAAACCCATAGCACTGCTCCAAACATATACAACGGAACATTCAGTGATGATTTTTGTGATTTGTGGGAAACATAAAAAAAAAATCTTCTCCACTGTCTGCATTCATTTATTTTCTGTTCAGTTGATTAGCAATAAGATGTGACAGTAATAACTTGGATAGGATTTCTTCCTTGCAAAATTCTGAAATCCAAAGTCTAGAGGCAGATGAACACCGTGACGGGCTGACCAAGCTCCTACCGTGATGACTTCACAAGCATGACTGTAATCTTGAATTGTAAACTGAAACTTCTTTTTTCCTGCTCCAGTTGCTTGGGTTAGAGTATTTTATCACAACAACAGAAAGGAGACTCGGGCCCATGAGTTCTTTCTGAGTTGCCTTGTTCTCTCTGAGGCATCTTATTGCTCTGATCTGATCATCCTCACAACGTGCTTGGTTATATCATTAATGCAAAATGTCCAAGGAAGTAAGACATGGATGGGAATGGACAGTGAGACGGGGTATTCCACCCCCTGGAGACAGACCTGTAACAGCCACAATCTCCCTTGATCCTTTCCCCACAGGTATGGTTTCTGTTTTCTTCAGTTATGTACAGTGTCTGATGGTTTTTTTTCTCCTGTACTTTTTAGTTTCTTGGGGAAGTTATTTTGATTTTGCAATCAATTGGAACCAACATATTGATGATGAAAATGTTAAGTTCATATTATATGAAGATCTGAAAGAGGTGAGATTATGGTGATTGATATTCAAAGGCAATATTAGAGACTTCAACACAGAGCACACACTCAGAATGTCTGATTGTGTGAACTAACAGTGTGTTCATCTTTAAAAAAAAGTTCTAGCGATATAACACAAAACTAGAAAAGGTCCACTATACATAAGATTTTAGTTTGTTTACTTAGCAAATAAAATAATGTTTGCAACTTACTAATAACAGGTTTCTTTCCCGTTGTGATGGACAGCCCCAGTTAGTGATGGAAGAAACAATACATAGGTCTCAGCTGATCTAACTGAACGTGTGTTTGGTTGTGAATTGATTTTTCAAGTGAGTACTTTTTCTTTAAAAGATTGTTTATTTGTGTAACAGTCAGAGTCAGAGATGACTCCTCACAGTTTTAGGCCAAAGTTCTACATCAGTGAAGGATCTAAACAAGGTACACTGCCCTGGAGAAGCTTCTAGAATAAAGGTGGGAAGGCTGAATGGTAATGAACACAAAGGAGATTGACGTGTATGTAGAATATGAGAAAAAACTAACAGCACAGCTGGTGAAGGAAAACTGAAGAGTGGAAAGTCGGAATTCTGGATCAAGAGCATAATGGTTGAGGAGTTGCTATGAAGAAGCTATGACTGATTAAAGAACTGAATGGAGCGAGAGTGTGAGCCAAGTAAGAAGCTGAGGGAGAACATTCCAAGCTGAGGAAAGCAGCTGGAGTGTAGACACACACACACACACACACACACACACACACACACACACACACACACACACATACACTCCACAGACACACACACACATACACTCCATACACAGACACACATACACTCCACAGACACACACATAGATACATACACAGCACACACATAGATACACACACACTACACAGGCACACACAAATATGCATAGATATGCACACACATTGCACACACAGACACACACTCACAAAAACACCACACACAGACACAGAGACACAAACACACATACACATAGAGACATACACAAAGACAGACACACACAGACACACACACAAAACACACAGACACACATATATACACAAATATACATACACATAGATACACATACACACACATACACCATACACACAGACACATACTCTCCACATACACAGACAAACATGCACCATACACACAAACACACACACATACACACAGAGAAACACAGACAGACACACACAGAGACAGACACACATACAGACACAGACACACACACATAGGTGCACACACACTCACTGGGTAGCAGTGCTCTGGGAGTGATTAGCATGCACAGAGGAGGCAGGTGGAGTGAGTGGGGCCAAGTGTGTATCACACGGCTGTGTGACAAAGTGAGGAACAGCAGAGCAGGCCCCTGAACGTGACTGGCTTTCACCCAGAGGAAACGGAAGGCAGCTGAGCAGAGAAGTGAGGAGGATTCTGGCTGGTGTTTGAGGATGGACCGGAGCAAGGAGAGTGCAGGAAGAGAGAGAGACCTACCTCCTCATCCATGCCTGAGAGGAAGGCTGGGGTGAAAGGATCCGGAGTTCACACAGCCTGTGGTACATAACAGGCTTTCTCAAAAACTAGCTAAATAAGTGACTGCTGCTGATTGGCCTCGGCAAATTTCCCTGAGAGACGTTTATCTTTCAATTTTTTTTTATTCCAGAATTTGGTTGTTGGGATAAAACAGATCTCTGAATTCCTCGGTTTCTCTTTAACTGAAAAACAAATAGAAACCGTCTCAGCCAAGAGCACCTTCCAGGCAATGCGAGCGAATTCTCAGGAGACACATGGCGCCATTGGACCCTTCCTCTTCCGCAAAGGTAACCTCACTTTCATTTTGGGGTGTTCTCAGCTTGGGAGTGACTTTGCACTTAACAGGCAAGTTAAATTACTTTGCTTGAAGCAAAACAAGATTTTAGTCTTTTTCTCCCTTGATAAGAAAGAAGTCAGGACCCAGGGAGCCTGGAGCTGTGCCTGGCAGCTTTCCCCTGCGCTTTACTGGACTAAGAGATGGTGTCAAAATGGCAGCTTGAACTCCAGCATTCTGATTCTGGGTAGGAGAAAGGAAAGGGCAAGGGAAGGAAAATGTGCATTAGCCAACCAGCCCCCTTCTAGAGCCTTCCACCAAGCCCTGTTCAGTGGAGGTTTGTATTCATTCACCATCTCTCTTCCTGTAGCAGTAGCTGGAAATGTAGCTTTATTTTTTGAGCTAGATGAATTGTAACTCACTTAAATCAGAGTTTTGTTAATATAGAAAAAGAATAAAATGGCCATTGAATAGGTCATTAGATACTTGGCAGATGACTTACTTAATTTCATTAAAGTATTCTTAAGTTCTAACCCAAGTTTATAATTCTATAAGTTAGGACTTTCCACTTTCATTTTATTGCATATTTGATGAAAATATAACAATATTTAATATTTTTATTGCAGTGTGTGTGTGTGTGTGTGTGTGTGTGTGTGTGTGCGTGCATGAGGAGGTCAGAGAACAATTTATGGAACTCAGTTCAGTCTTTCCACTATATGTAACCCGGGCCTAGAACTCAGTTGTCGAAGTTTGGGGGCAAGCACATGTGTCTACCGAGCCATCCTATTAGCACATGGAACAGTAAGGCTGACCACAGCTAACATGGAGACTGGTTACATACTGGAATGTTGTGTTGGGGTTACATTTTATAACAAAAGGACGCAAAAGACTTAATTTTGCAATGTAGGAGAAAGCTGAAGCCCCAGGGTCTGGCGTTTACAATGTCACATTTCAGGATGTGAGCTGGGTCTACTTTCCTGGGTTACTTTTTCAAATGAGCCATTTGAAATAACAAGATTGAATGAACAGGAACCTGGCTGCCTCTGGATTTCTCTATACCTCTGATTCTTAGGCCCGATTTTATTAGCTTTAGGAGAGGGAAATAGAACCTCCCTATATACTTTTCATCAAGTGTTGTTCAGAAAAGAAATCTCCTATAATAAATGAAGTAAACCTGGGGTGCCCTGTAGAAAGTCCAGAGGGCAGGAAAATATGGAAGGGCATAAAAATAAAATACAAATATTTTACAAGTGACATTAAAAATGTAAACTTCTTCCCACTAAGCCAGGTTTTACTTTTTGCTGTGTTTTCTCCCAGCTTTTTTGTTGTTGTTGTTGTTGTTGTTGTTGTTGTTGTTGTTGTTAATGGGTATAGTTGATGACATTTGGGGACGGCTTTGTGTCCTGTTTCACTTCCTTTTTTCCCCCCCTTTACAGATTTTTTTATTGGATATATTTTATTTATATTTTGAATGTTATCCCCTTTCCCAGATTCCCCTCCATATCCCCTAGCCCATCACCCCTCCTCCTGCTTCTATGAGGGTGTTCACCCACCCACCCCCTCCTGGCTCCTCACCCTGACATTACCTTACACTGCAGCATCAAGCCTTGGCAGGACCAACAACATCTCTTCCCATTGATCCCAAAGGCCATCCTCTGCTACATGTGCAGCTGGAGCCATAGGTCCATCCAAGTGTACTCTTTGGATAGTGGTTTGATCTCTGGAAGCTCTCATTAGTTAGTATTGTTGTGAGGTTGCAAACCCTTTCAACTCCTTCAATACTTTAACTCCTCCGTTAAGGACAACATTCTCAGTTCTATGGCTGGCTGCGAGCATCTGCCTCTGTATTTGTTATGTTCTGGCAGAGCCTCTCAGAGGACAGCTATATCAGGCTCTTGTCAACATGCATTTCTGGGCATCAGCAATATTGTTTGGGTTGGCTGGCTGAATATGGGCTGGATCCCCAGGTGAGGCAGTCTCTGGATGGTCTTTCTTTCAGTTTCTGTGTCAAGCTTTGTCTCCATATTTTCTCCTGAGAATATTTTTGTTCCCCCTTTTAAGAAGACTGAAGCATCTGCACTTTGGTTGCCCTTCTTCTTGAGCTTCATGTGATCTGTGAATTGTGTCTTGGGTATTCCGAGCTTTTGGGCTAATATCTACTTATCAGTGAGTGCATACGATGGGTGTATTTTTGTGATTGGGTTACCGCAATCAGGATGAAATATTCTAGATTCATCCATTTGCCTAAGAATTTTAAGGAACCCGTTATTTTTAATAGCTGAGTAGCATTCCATTGTGTAAATGTACCACATTCTTGTATCCATTCTTCTGTTTAAGGACATCTGGGTTCTTTCCAGCTTCTGGCTATTATAAATAAGGCTGCTATGAACATTGTGGAGCATGTGTCCTTATTATATATTGGAGCATCTTTTGGGTATATGCCCAAGAGTGGTATAGCTGGGTCCTCAGGTCGTACTATGTCCAATTTTCTGAGGAATCTCCAGACTGATTTTCTCTTCTATTAGTTGGAATATATGTGGCTTTATGTGAAGATTCTTGATTCATTTGGATTTGAGCTTTGCACAGGGAGATAAGTATGGATCAATTTGCATTCTTCTATATGCTGACTGCCAGTTGGATCAGTACCATTTGTTGAAGATGCAGCCTTTTTTCCATTGGATGGTTTTAGCTCCTTTGTCAAAGATTAAATGACCATATTTGTGTGGGTTCATTTCTGGATCTTCAATTCTATTTCACTGATCTACCTGACTGTCACTGTACCAATACTATGCAGTTTTTATGACCATTGCTCTGTAATACAGCTTGAGGTTAAGGACTGTGATTCCCACAGAAGTTTTTTTATTGTTGAGAATAGTTTTCTATATTCTGAGTTTTTTGTTATTCCAAAAAAATTGCAAATTGCTCTTTATAATTCTATGAAGAATTGAGTTGGAATTTTGATGGGGATTGCATTAAATCTGTAGATTACTTTTGGCAAGATGGCCATTTTTACTATATTAATGCTGCCAATCCATGAGAATGAGAGATCTTTCTGTTTTCTGTGGTCTTCTTCAATTTCTTTCTTCATAGACTTGAAGTTTTTATGATACAGATCTTTCACTTGCTTGGTTAGAGTCAAACCAAGGTATTTTATGTTATTTTTGACTATTGTAAGGGGTTTTATTTCTCTAATTTCTTTCTCATCCTGTTTATGTTTTGAGTAGAAGAAGGCTATTGATTTGAGTTAATTTTATATCCATCCACTTTGCTGAAGTTGTTTATCAGCTCTAGTAGTTCTCTGGTGGAATTTTTGGGGTCATGTAAGTATCTTATCACATCATCTGCACATAGTGATATTTTGACTTCTTTCTTTCCAATTTGTATCCCTTTGATGTCCCTTTGTTGTCTAATTGCTCTGACTAGGGCTTCAAGTACTATATTGAATAGGTAGGGGGAGAGTGGACATCTTTGTCTAGTCCCTGATTTTAGTGGGATTGCTTCAACTTTCTCTCCATTTAGTCTGATGTTGGCTACTAGTTTGCTGCATATTGCTTCTACTATGTTTAGGTACAGGCCTTAAAGTCTTCATTTTTGCAAATTTTTAAACATAATGGGGTGTTGAATTTTGTCAGATGCTTTCTCAGCATTTAATGAAATGATCATGTGGGGTTTTTTTGAGATTGTTTATATAGTGGATTATGTTGATGGATTTCCGTATATTGAACCATTTCTGCATCCCTGGGATGAAGCCTATTTGACATGGTGGGTGATCATTTTGATGTGTTCTTGGATTCAGTTTGTGAGAATTTTATTGAGTATATTTGAATCAATATTCATCAAGGAAATTGCTCTGAAGCTTTCTTTCTTTGTTAGATCTTTGTGTGGTTTAGGTATAAGTGTAATTGTGGCTTCATAGAAGAAATTGGGTAGTGTTTCTTCTGTTTTTATTTTGTGGAATATTTTGGAGAGTATTGATATTAGGTCTTCTATGAAGATCTGATTGAATTCTGTACTAAACCCATCTGGTCCTGGGCTTTTTTTTTTTTTTTTTTTTTTTTTTTTTTTTTTTTTTTTGAGATGCTTTTGATGACTGCTTCTACTTTTTTAGGGGTTATGGGACTGTTTAGATGGTTTATCTGATTCTGCTTTAACTTTGTTACATGGTCTCTGTCTAGAAAATTGTCCATTTCAACCAAATTTTTCAGTTTTTTTTTTTTTTTTTTTTTGAGTATAGGCTTTTGTAGTAGGATCTGATGCTTTTTAAAATTCTCCAGTTTCTGTTGTTATGTCTCCCTTTTTCATATCTGATTTTGATAATTTGGATACTGTCTCTGCGCCCTCTAGTTAGTCTGGCTAAGGGTTTATCTATTTTGTTGATTTTCTCCAAGAACCAGCTTCTGGTTTTGTTGATTCTTTTTTATTTCTACTTGGTTGATTTTGGCTCTGATTTTGATTATTTCCTGCTATCTACTCCTCTTGGATGTATCTGCCTCTTTTTGTTTTAGAGCTTTTAGGTGTTCTTTCAAGGTGTTAGTGTATGCTCTCTCCAGTTTCTTTTTGGAGGCACTCAGAGCTATGAGTTTTTCTTTTAGAACTGCTTTCATTGTGCCTCATAAGTTTGGGTATGTTGTGCCTTCATTTTCATTAAATTCCAAAATTTCTTCCTTGACCAAGTTATCATTGAGTAGAGCATTTTTCAGCTTCTATGTGTATTTGGCCTTCCTATTTTTTTTGTTGTTATTGAAGACAAGCCTTAGTCTATGGTGATCTGATAGAATGCATGGGATTATTTCAATCTTCTTGTATCTGTTGAGTCCTGTTTTGTGACCCATTATATGGTCAGTTTTGAAGAAAGTACCATGAAGTTCTGAGAATAAGGTATATTCTTTTGTTTTAAGATGAAATGTTCTATAGTTATCTGTTAAATTCCTGTGGCTCATAATTTCTGTTAGTTTTACTGTGTCTGTTCAATTTCTGCTTCCATGATCTGTCCATTGATGAGAGTAGGGTGGTGAAGTTTCCCATGATTATTGTGTGACATGCATGTGTGCTTTGTGCTTTAGTAAGGTTTCTTTTACGAATATAGGTGCCCCTGCATTTGAAGCATAAATATTCCAAATTGAGTACTCATCTTGATGGATTTTTCCTTTGACAAGTATAAAGTGTCCTTCCTTATTTTTTTTGATAACTTTTGGCTAAAAGTTGATTTTATTCAATATTAGAATGGCTACTCCAGGTTGTTTCTTGGGAACATTTGATTAGAAAATTGTTTTCCAGCCTTTCCTCTGAGGTAGTGTCTGTGTTTGTCACTGAGGTATGTTTCCTGTATGCAGCAAAATGTTGGGTCCTCCTTACGTATCTAGTCTATTGGTCTATGTCTCTGTTGAGAAAATTGGTGTGATTCTGATTTGTCTGCCTTTGTATATTAGTATATTTATTATTTGACCCTTTTCTCTTCCTGCTTTTAATATTCTTTCTTTGTTTTGTACATTTACTGTTTTGACTATTATGTGACGGGAGGAATTTCTTTTATGGTCCATTCTATTTGGCGCTCTGTAGGCTTCTTGTATGTTTAAGGGCTTCTCTCTTGTTAGGTTAGGGACATTTTCTTCTATAATTTTGTTGAAGATATAAACTGGCCCTTTAAGGTGAGAATCTTCCCTCTCTTCTATATCTATTATCCTGTGGTTTGATCTTCTTATTGTGTCCTAGATTTCCTTAATGTTTTGGGTTAGGAGCTTTTTCATTTTGCATTTTCTTAGACTGTTTTGTCAATGTTTTCTATAGTATCTTCTGCCCCGAGATTGTCTCTTCCATCTCTTATATTCTGTTGGTGATACTTGTGTCTATGACTCTTGATCTCTTTCCTAGGTTTTCTATCTCCAGGTTTGCTTCCCTTTGAGAATTCTTTATTGTTTCTATTTCCATTTTTAGATCCTGGATCATTTTGTTCAATTCTTTTGCCTGTTTGCTTGTGTTTTCCTGTGATTCTTTAAGGTCTTTTACCTGTTTACCTGTGTTGTCCTGTATTTCTTTAGGGGAGTTACTTATGACCTTCTTAAAGTCCTCTAATATCATCATGAGCTGTGATTTTAAATCAGAATCTTGCTTTTCTGATGTGTTGGGGTATCCAGGACTTGCTGTGAAGGGGGAAGTATTTTTTGATGATGCCACATAGCCTTGGTTTCTGTTGCTTAGGTTCTTGGACTTATCTCTCACCATCTGCTTATCTCTGGTGTTAGCTGATCTGACAGTGGTTTGACCCTTCTGTAAGCCTTTGTGTCAGCACTACTGGGGGACCAGCTCTCTCCCAGCAATGTCTGGATATAGAAAGCTATAGCACAGGGACAGCTCCGGATGCAGGTGGAAACTGGAAGGCCCTGTTTCATTTCCTTAATGTATCATAACTATTTTCTCATTAAGCCCACGTCATCAGCACACACTTCTGGCTCTGCCAGAGAGTTTGCAATTTCAACTATAAAATCCAAGTATTCCAAAAGAGAGAAATAACTTTTTACAATGCATTTATTTATCTTCTATGTGTATGTATGTTTGTGTGTATGTACATTTGTGTATGCATGCATGTATGTCTGTCTGTATGTATGTATGTATGTATGTATGTATGTGGGCTCACATGTGCATGCCATGGTGTGCATGTGAAGGTCAGATGGCCACTTATAGAAGTCAATCTACTCCTTCTATTCAGGGGTCCCAGTTTGATATCAAACTCAGGTATCCTGGCTTGTATTATGTGTCAGAAAAATATGTTTTAAACCTCTGTTGAGATAGAGTTTCACCATGTAGCTCAGGGTGACCTAGAACTTGCTATGTGGCCCCCAGTGATTTAAAAGCATGATCTTCTTGCCTCGGCCTCTGGACAACTGGCCAAAGTATTTAAAACACGAAGTAAAATGTTAGCTTTAAAACTGTATTTGGGTAGTTGAGAAACTTTCGTAAGGAAAATGATATTCTGAAATTATAAAATTTTAGACCCCAGATGTTGGGAAAGAATGTGGGTGGGTTGACCACTGAGGTGGACTCTTCTTCACCCAGATTTGTAAGGTAAGCATGCCATCTGCTACACCACCAGTGAAGAAGCCCCAATGGGCAGTGTTATCTCTACCCCAGCTAGTTTCCAAATAAACGAGACAGAGACTCTAAGATTAATTATGTTTTTGGCACAGTAACTGGGAAATTAATAATCTATTCTAATCCTCTGGGCTAATCTGGATACCTTCCAGCCAAAAGCCCCAAGATACTTCCGTTTTAATATTGGTCTGGCTCTCTGGGCTTCAGGTGTTTTTCCATGATGTCTCTCAGGATTCCTAGATCACTCTCTTCACACCTTTCTGTTTCCTTCCCCTGGCTGGTGGAAGCCCAGTTCTAGTCTCTCTTCCCCCAACCATTAGCCAATCTGCTTTTATTGACAAGTCAGAAAATAAATGGGAAGCAATGTTTACAAACCTGAAAAGGGAGATGCTTAAAATATGCACTACAATGGCTGTTTGAGGGCAATCAGATGTGGGGCAAAGAAGTCAGCATTTGAATAATACAAGGATAATCTTTATACAGTGCACAAAACCATTATGCCTACAATGTTTTATTTATTTTTGTTTTGTTTTGTTTTATTTTAAGACAACTGTCTTAGTCAGTGTTTTATTGCTGTGCAGAGACACCAGGACCAAGACCATGGCCACTGTCTCTCCTGTTTCCTGAGACAGGATTTCTCTGTGTGACAATGGCTGTCCTTACTCTGTACCCATTGGCCTTGAACTCACAGAGATCCACCTGCCTCTATTTCTCAAGAGCTGGAATTAAAGGCATGTGCTGTCATTGCCTGCCTTGTGGCAACTCTTATAAAATAAAACATTTACTTGGGGCTTGCTTGTAGTTTCAGAGGGTTAGTCCATTATTAGGATGTCAGAAAGCATGGCAGCACAGAGGCAGACTTAGTAGCTGAGAATTCTACATCCAGATCTGAAGGCAGCAGGAAGAGACTGTGTGTGTGAGTCAGTGGTTTGCCTTGGGCTTCTGAAACTTCAGAGCAGATATCCTGTGACATATTTCCTCCAATAAGGCCACACCCAACTTCAACAAGGCCATACCTTCTAATCTTTTCAAATGATGCCACTCTCCAAGCATTCGAATATGTGAGCTTATGGCGACCATTTTTATTCAAGATACCTCAACTATGCTGTTGCTGTTTTTATCCTTTCAAAGAAAAACACTGCATTAAAAAAGGGGGTGAATTTGGGTTGAATAGAGGATAAAATTAAGAAATAGCCTAACATATATTTGAGTCTTTTGTGCTTTCTGTGTTGTAGGTGAAGTTGGTGATTGGAAAAGTTTGTTCAATGAAACACAGAACCAGGAAATGGATGAAAGATTCAAAGAGTGTTTGGCAGGCACTCCTCTCGGAGACAAGCTGAAATATGAATCCTATTGCCTGGCTTGATTCTGGTCAAGTTGACTGGCCTACATATCCTCCCTTCCCTAATAATAACTGGATTTATATAACCAGATAATAATGCAATCAGTCGTATGACAATAATCATGAATTATTACACAATCATGTATAACTACACAATCATGATTATACATAGTTATGAATTGTGTAGATGTAGGAATGGTATTGATAGCTGATTAAAGTTTGTCCTTTTGAAGAATTGGAACGTTGCTGTCAACGTTACATTCTGGGGTTGAACACAGACAGAATGGGCTTCCAAATGCTGGATATACATCTTCTTAAGCTTTTCTCACTAGGAAACTTCTTATCTCAGACTTCCTGGTGGGTGAAATATATGAGGTTAACAAACTGCAAGTTGACTGAAGATAAATTCATCTTCGTCTACTCTGGGTATGCCATGTGGGCCTCTGGAGCTGCTTCTCTTAGGAGACATTATACTAATACAATTTCTGAGTCAAAGCTAATATGTATGTTTTTTTGGTTTTTTTTTTTTTTTTTTTTTTTTTTTTTTTTTTTTTTTGTACCATACAGATTTTTCTTTTTCAGGGTCATAAATAGCCATGTGTAACTAACAGAAGACTGTAGAGAATATTCTAGAAAGATTATCCTGTCTGTTGCTTCTTAATCATCCTACCACTCAGGAGGAGGAAGGAGGCTCACCACAAGTGTGAAGTCAGCCTAGTTTTAAAAGTTCTAGACCAGTTAGGGCTTTAATTAGACCTTGACTGTAACCATCAAACAAAGCAACAGGAAGACACCTGCTGGCCTGCTCAGTTGGTAGTGTTTTCTCCCCATGGTTCCCTCCCCAGCACTACAGTGACCAGGCATTGTGGTACAGATCTTGGAGGTGAAGACAGGAAAACTGGAAGTTCACGGTCATTTTTAGCTACATGACAAATTTGAGGCCAGCCTATACTACACAGCAATCTCAAAACAAAACACTCACACCATCTGGGGGGGTGGGGTTCAAGAATATTGGGAGTTGTGAATATTAGAAGTAGATGAATGTGTAACTGGTTCACCCAGTCCCCAACCATAGCCTCCAGAAAGATCCTAACACTTCAGCCAGATGTTCCAAGACCCTGAGAAATGACAGCCATAAGGGGATCTTTGGAAATGCCAAGAGTAAACCTCTTGGAATGGAGTAGGTGGAGTGAGCAACTGCCATCCGTTGTGAATGTTCAGTAAAGAAATTTCTGCAGAGATCTCGTTGTCAGTTTCTTCCTAGGTAGTGGAGTGCTCATTTAAGGAGCAATGGTAGGGAGTAGGAATTTGTCGATGCTGATCTGGTCACTGGGGTTTCATATTATATACATCAAATTACACCCAGGATCCATACTACAAGAAAAGTATAGACTTAAGCTGGGGTCTTCTGCCTTGGGACTTTCTCACCTCTCACCAGTTGAGATGTTGTTTCAGATGAGTTTCCTGGTTCTAAATTGAGGATGTACCATTGGGCAGTGGCCACAAGCTGAACCCTCAAGTCCTGTTCTAGGAGTATGTTAGTCTTACAGGAAGATCCATTCATTCATTCATTCATTCATTCATTCATTCATTCATTTATCTGTATATGAGTTCACTGTAGCTGTCTGTCTTCAGAAACACGAGAAGAGGGCACCGGATCCCATTACGGATGGTTCTGAGTCACCATGTGGTTGTTGGGAATTGAACTCAGAACCTCTGGAAGAGCAGCCAATGCTCTTAACCCTCTCCAGCCCAGGCAGGGTTCCTTATTAACCAGAGACTGCTGGTGTTGCCTTATGATAAAATATTCCTTGTGGCCCTTCTGGGAGCAGGTGGATCTTAAACAGGGGCCTGCCCTGGAGGATGATACGCAACAAGGGGCTAGCAGGTACCTACTAAGAACTGGACGAATAGATTGAAGAATACCTTGAACCCCCTGGCCAATTTTGTTGAGAAGGCTATATGTGCTTGACAGAGCAGTGTGAAAAGGGAAGGAAATTATTATTTACAAACCTGGACTTCAAGTGTCACAGGCACAGCCCGGCAGGACCCTCCGCGAGTTACTCAGTATCTCCCGCCGTACATTGGAATTTGGTAGCATCCGTGTGCTCAGTTGCATCCTAAAAGTTTGTTTTGCAAAGTACATTGTGATCATTGATCCAGGAGCTTATTATGCACCGCGAGCAGGAGACTTGAGTTTCTCCTTCCTCTTCCAGTAGAGCTTTCCCAGCATGGAAGCCAGGAAATGTCCTGAAGAAGCTGAAGCTTGTGCAGAGTTGGGCTGGAGCCAAGGTCCAGCGCGCCCGAACAGAGCGACACGCCTACCTGACTTCTCGCGGGTGCGCGCGGGTGCGCGCGGGTGCGCGCGGGTGAACACGGGTGCGGGAGGGGCGAAGAGCAGTGCGGGAAGGCGGAGTCCGCCGGGAAAACGAAACAGAGCGAACTGGCCGGGCCCTGACTTCCACCGGCGGTAGCAGCAAAGTGATCGGAGCGCGACGAAATTTCACAGGCAGCACCTGAAACACAATTCGAATCCTGCGCCAGGGCGCGGGCCACTGTCCGGATCCAGAAAGTCGGTAAGACCTGAGGGTTATTGTCCCTTTAGGTCCCATTCCAGTTGCAAGAAAAGTGACCCAGAAGGAAAATGACAAGCCTGATGACTTGAAACTCCGGGGGGTGGGGGTGGGGTGGGGAGAGATCTAGAATGACCCAAAGACTGAATTCTGGGACAAGACTTTGTGCTGCACAGTTAGGGCATTCCAATTAGCAGTCCCCTGTGACAACCGGGTCCTGCCCCTTTCTTCACTGTGTTCTCCATGCACCGGAGTTTCCTTCTCCTCCGAACCCGAGGCTTGCTTTCCTGCTCTGACCTCCCTCACACCAGCCCCTATGGTCAGACAAACCTCCCCAGTGCCCACCGCTTTCAGACTTACTTGGTGCTTCTGGGCCATGGCCAAGCATACTCCAACTCCTGGGCCTTGATGCTGCCTTGTTTCTACTTCCTGGAAAGCCCTTCCCCCAAGTGACTTCACTGGCAGATCTCTGTCTATCCAATTCTTCTCACAGAGCCAATTATGAGTAGCCTTCCCCAAGCTAGAAACTCCACTCTGCCCTTGCAGCCTGCCCCCGCCCCGCATTTTTCTCAATTTTCCAACTAGTACTTAGTACTAGAATTTGTCTTTCCCCCTCTACCAGTAAGATCTCAAGAGCAGTTTTCATTGGCTTGTGTAAGCCCAGCACCTGATCCCTGACGGGTGCTCATTACATGTATGTAACGGACGGTAATTCATAAATAACCTTGAATTCTAGAGAAACGAGATTCCCTGTTGCGCCTTCAGTACTTACAGGGCTAGAAGTTAAGGATCCTCTCCAGGCTAGTGCCCAGGACCTTAGAATCTTGTGCAGACTGTGCTCCTGATCTTCATCTTGCCCTGTGAACCTGGCGTGGCAAACATTGCAGCTTGCTCCTTTAGATATCACGTACTAGTTGAATGCATGTTGTATGGGAAACAGCTGCTGGAAGGGGCTCAGCCTTCTGGGGCCCTTACAGTCTTCAGGGAGGAGAGAGACCAGGGTCTTCAGGACATAGGTGACACAGGCAGGTGGCATGTGTTGGTGCATGTGATGGACTGCTCTTTGGGTGATCGACTGAGAGGCGGGAACTGCTTCCTGGTGAGCGTGCCGATCCCTTTACAGAGCAGTCTCGCCGTTGAATATGGTTGGCAGGCAGAGTGATACTAGTTGCTCCTGCAGTATTACAGGAGGCCAGCCCATCCTGAGAGGTGAATAAAATTGCCCATAGACAGAGGGACCCATCTCCTGGGAGCGTGAATTGGGAGGCAGATACCTTGGCATTCATTCACCGATGGATTCATTTATTCATTTGTACCAAGCCCTTATTAGAACTCTGGTGCCTTCCTTCCTTTTTTTTTTTTTTCCCCAGTTAAAACTGCTATATTTATTTTTAAAGAATTTATTTACTTTTTATTTTTAATTATCTATGTATCTGTGTATGAGTATGTGCATAGGGATGCAGTTTCCTTGGAGGTGCTAGATTCCTGAAAGCTAGAATTACGAAGAGGTTTGAGCTGTCTGCCATGGGTGCTGAGAACCAAACTTGGATTCTCTGGGAAAGCGGCGGTGCTCTTAACGGCTGGGCCAGCCTTCTAGCTGTACAGTTGCTTATTCAGTTTTATATTCTTTATTATTTATGTGTGTGTGTGTGTGTGTGTGTGTGTGTGTGTGTGTGTGTGTGTACATGTGCTTCAGGGAGCCTGTCAAGGTTACAGGACAACTTGTGGAAGTCGGTTCTCCTTCTACTATGTAGGTCCCAGGGATTGAACTCAGATGGTCAGTCTTTGCAGCAAGCTCCTTTACCTGCTGACCCATCTTGCCAACCCTGGTGGAAAGCATCACTGTGTAGGTAGAATGTAAAGTCACAGCCTGGAGGTGATCACCAGGAGAGAAGGAAAGTACAGAATAGAAAGAGACTTGAGGACCCTGGACAATATTTAGATGAGAAGAAGATGAAGAGGAACCAGAGAAGGTAGAGAAGGCCCAGCTTTGAGAGAACAGAGGAAACCCACAGAGCAGGTGTCTCAGAGACCTAAGCTAAGGGGTGGGGATGGAGGTGGGAACAAGTGACCAAAATTGAACTATTGGATTTGACAATGAATGAGCCACTGGGACTCTCACAAGAGCAGCCTTGGCCTGTCAAGGCTCCAGGATCAAATGATACTTTGAGACCCTTTAACACCCATATGTTGTGGTGACCTCAACCATACTATTTTGGTGCTACTTCATAACTGTAATTTTGTTGTTATGAATAATAATGTAAATCCTGACCTCTGTGAAAGGGATCGAAACCCACAGGTTGAGAACCACTGCTTTTACAAATCCTCAAGGTGTGAAGAATCTTGTTTAAAATGTACAAAGTAAAGTTACATTTCATGTGGTGTTGAGAATCAACCTTGGGGCTTTGTGAAGGATACATAAGCCCTCTACCAAAGGAGCTGTTTCCAAATCCATTGAGCCTGTTGTTTTAAATTTTCCAATTCATTTTTAAACAGATACACAGAAACGAAAATTTCCAGATTAGGCATTAGGTGATCTTTTGATAATATTGATAACATTGTATAATGTTAAATCAGGTATAATGTATCCGTACCCAGAAGCACTTTTCTTTTTCTTTTTTAACTTTATTTGAAAAAACAAAGATAAAAGAAAAGAATTTTAAAACATTTTTGCATAAATGTATACAAATACAATTGTGTCATTGCTTGGTTTTTTTTTTTTTTTCTCTTTTTTTTAAGGTTTGATACTCTACATTAAGGTCTTACTAGTTACAATGAGCAAAAAGTACATGTAAAACAGGATGTAACCCGGAATTAGTCAACATTTTCTTGGTGTGTAAGGATTGAGCATGATGGTTTTTTTGTTTGTTTGTTTGTTTTCTTTTCTTTTCTTTTCTTTTCTTTTTTTCTTGAACTTCACACAGTCTGTGGGTTGTTTCTGGGGCAGTCCGAGTCTCTGGGGTTAGCATCCCACTATCAGTGACTGCATATTATATCTGTTCTTTTGTGACTGGGTTATCTCACTCAGGATGATATTCTCTTGATGCAGCCATTTTCTTAAGAATTTGGTTAAGTCATTGTTTCTGATGGCTGAGTAGTACTCCATTGTGTAAATGTACCACACTTTTTGTATCCATTCATCTACTGAAGGACATCTGGGTTCTTTCCAGCTTCTGGCTATTACAAATAAAGCTGCTATGAACATTGTGGTGTATGTATCTTTGTTGTATATTGGAGTGTCTCTGGGGTATATGCCCAGAACTGGAATAGCTGGATCTTTAGGTAGTACTGTCCAATTTTCTGAGGAATCACCAGACTGATTTCCAGAGAGGTTGTATCAGTTTACAACCCCACCAACAGTGGAGAAGTGTTCCTCTTTCTCCACAGCCTCGGCAACATCTGCTGTCATCTGAGTTTTGGATCTTGGCCAATCTGACTGGTGTGAGGTGGAATCTCAGGGTTGTTTTGATTTGTATTTCTCTGATGGCTAAGGATGTCGAGCACTTCCTTAGATGTTTCTCAGTCATTCCATATTTCTCAATTGAGAACATTTTGTTTAGCTCTGTACCCCATTTTTATAGGGTTATTTGATTCTCTGGTGTCTAGCTTTTTGAGTTCCTTGTACACCTTGGATATTAGGCTTCTATCTGATGTGGGGTTGGTAAAGATCTTTTCCCATTCTGTTGGCTGCCGTTTTGTTTTCATGACAATGTCCTTAGCTTTACAGAAACTTTGCAATCATATTAAGTCCCATTTGTTAATCTTTGACCTTAGAGCTTGAGCCATTGGTGTTTTGTTCAGAAAATTTTCTCCTGTGCCTATGTGTTCTAAGGTTTTCCCTACTTTCTCATCTAATAGTTTCAGTGTATCTGGTTTAATGTGGAGATCTTTGATCCACTTACACTTGAGCTTTGTACAAGGAGATAAGAAAGGGTCTATTTTAATTCTTTTGCATGCTGAGTGCCAGTTGGACCAGCACCATTTGTTGAATAGGCTATCCTTTTTCCATTGAATGTTTACAGCTCCTTTGTTAAAAATCAGGTGACCATATACGTGAGGGCTCATTTCTGGATCTTCTATTCTATTCCATTGATCCACGTGCCCATTTCTGTACCAGTACCATGCAGTTTTCAGCACAAATGCCTTGTAATATAGCTTGATGTCAGGGATAGTGATTCCCGCATTTGTTTTCTTGTTCTTGAGGAAGGATTTCGCTATTCTAGGTCTATTGTTATTTCAGATGAAATTGCACATTGATCTTTTTAACTCAATGAAGAACTGGGTTGGAATTTTGATGGGGATTGCATTGAATCTGTAGATTGCTTTTGGTAGGATGGCCATTTTTAAAATGTTGATCCTTCCAATCCATGAGCATGGGAGATCTTTAGATTTTCTGAGATCTTCCATGATTTCCTTCTTTAGAGGTTTGAAGTTCTTGTCATACAGGTCCTTCACTTGCTTAGTTAGAGTCACACCAAGGTATTTCATAGTTTTTGTGACTATTGTGAAGGGTATCTTTTCCCTAATTTCTTTCTCCACATGTTTGTCCTTTGAATATAGGAAGGCTACTGATTTGTTTGAGTTAATTTTGTATCCAGCCACCTTGCTGAACTTGTTTATCAGCTGTAGGAGTTCTCTGGTGGAATTTGTGGGGTCACTTAAGTACACTATTGTGTCATCTGGAAAGAGTGATGTTTTTATCTCTTCCTTTCCGATTTGTATCCCCTTGATATCCTTTTGCCGTCTAATTGCTCCAGCCAGGACTTCCAGTACTATGTTGAATAGGTAGGGGGAGAGTGGGCAGCCTTGTCGAGTCCCTGATTTTAGTGGGATTGCTTCAAGTTTCCCACCGTTAAGTTTGATGTTGGCTGTTGGTTTGCTCTATATTGCTTTTATTATGTTTAGGTATGGACCTTGGATTCCTGTTCTTTCCAGGACTTTTAACATGAAGGGGTGTTGAATTTTGTCAATGCCTTCTCAGCATCTAGTGAGATGACCATGTGATTTTGGTCTTTGAGTTTGTTTATATGGTGGATTACATTGATGGATTTCCTTATATTAAACCATCCCTGCAGGCCAGGGATGAAGCCTACTTGGTCATGGTGAATGATCGTTTTGATGTGTTCTTGGATTCGGTTTGCAAGGATTTTGTTGAGTATTTTTGCATCAATATTCATAAGTGAGATTGGTCTGAAGTTCTCGTTCCTTGTACGGTCTCTGTGGTTTAGGAACAGGGGTTATTGTAGCCTCAAAAAATGAGTTAGGTAGTATTCCATCTGATTCTATCTTGTGGAATAGTTTGGAGAGTATTGGTGTTATGTCTGCAATAAATGTCTGATAAAATTCTGCACTGAAGCCATCTAGACCTGGGCTTTTTTTGGTTGGGAGGCTTTTGATGACTTCTTCTATTTCTTTAGGTGTCATGGGATTATTTAGATGGTTTACCTGGTCCTGGTTTAACTTTAGGATCTTGTATCTGTCTAGGAATTCATCCATTTCCTCCAGATTTTCCAACTTTGTGGAGTATAGGCTTTTCTGGTAAGATCTGATGATTTCTTGAATTTCCTCAGGTTCAGTTGTTATGTCTCCACTTTCCTTTCTGATTTTGTTAATTTGTATACTCTCTCTTTGCTCTCTAGTTAGTCTGGCTAGGGGTTTATCAATCTTGTTGATTTTCTCAAAGAACCAGCTCTTGGTTTTGTTGATTCTTTTGATGGTTCTTTTTGTTTCTATTTGGTCTATTTCTGCCCTAATTATGATTATTTCTTGCCATCTACTCCTCTTGGGTGTATCTGCTTCCTTTTGTTCTAGAGCTTTTAGCTGTGCTGTCAAGTTGCTGATGTATGCTCTCTCCAGTTTCTTTATGGAAGCGCTCAGGGCTATGAGTTTTCCTCTCAGTACTGCTTTCATTGCATCCCATAGGTTTGGGTATGTTGTATTTTCATTTTCATTGAATTCTAGAAAATCCTTAATTTCTTTCTTTATTTCTTCTTTGACCCTGCTATCATTTAACAGAGCATTGTTTAGTTTCCATGTGTATGTGGGCTTTTTGTTGTCTTTGTTGTTGTTAAAGACCAGCCTTAGACCATGGTGATCTGAGAGGATGCATGGGAGTATTTCAATCTTCTTATATCGATTGAGGCTCGTTCTGTGTCCAATTATGTGGTCAGTTTTCAAGAAGGTGCCATGGGGTGCTGAGAAGAAGGTGTATTCTTTTACTTTAGGATGATATGTTCTGTAGATATCTATTAATTCCAGTTGGTTCACAGTCTCTGCTAGTTTTACAGTGTCCTTGTTCAGTTTCTGTTTCCATGATCTGTCCATTGGTGAGAGTGGGGTATTAAAGTCTCCCACTATTATTGTGTGGGGTGAAATGTATTTTTTGAGCTTTAGTAGGGTTTCTTTTATGAATGTGTGTGGGTGCTTTTGTATTTGGAGCATTTCTGTTAAGGATTGAGATTTCCTCCTGACAGATTTCCCCTGTAATGAGTAAAAAGTGTCCTTCCTTATCTTTTTTGATAACTTTTGGTTGGAAATTTACTTTATTCGATATTAGAATAGCCACTCCAGCTTGCTTGTTGGGGCTGTTTGCTTAGAAGTTTTTTTTCCCAAACTTTTACTCTGAGATAGTGTCTGTCTTTGTCTCTGAGATGAGTTTCCTGTATGCAGCAAAAGACTGGATTTTGTTTATGTATCCATTCTGATAGCCTATGTCTCTTTATTGGGCAGTTGAGTCCATTTATGTTAATAGATATCAAGGAATAGTGGTTGCTGTTTCCTGCTATTATTGCTTTTGTAGGTTGAGTTGTGTCTGTGACTCTTTCTTCTTTTGGTTTTCTTGCTTAGGAGTTTTCTTGTTTTTACCAGGATGTAGTTCTCCTCATTGTATTGGGTTTTCCACCTATAATTCGTTGTAGTGCTGTGTTTGTGGTCAGATATTGTGTAAATTTAGATTTGTCTTGAAACATCTTCATCTCTCCATCTATGGTGATTGATAGTTTTGCTGGGTATAGCAGCTTGGGCTGGCACTTGTGCTCTCTTAGGGTGTGCATGATGTCTGTCCAGGCTCTTCTAGCTTTCATAGTCTCTGTTGAGAAATCGGGTGTGATTCTGATTGGTCTGCCTTTATATGTTATCTGACCTTTTTCCCTTACTGCTTTTAGTATTCTTTCTTTTCTTTGGGCACTTGGTGTTTTGACTATTATGTGTCGGGAGGTATTTCTTTTCTGGTCCAACCTATTTGGAGTTCTGAAGGCTTCTTTTATGCTCATGGTCATCTCATTCTTAAGGGTAGGGAAGTTTTCTTCTACAATTTTGTTTTAGATATTTACTGTGCCTCTTAGTTGATATTCTTCTCCCTCTTCTATTCCAATTATCCTTAGGTTTGGTCTTCTCATTGTGTCCTGGATCTCCTGGACATTTTGGGTTAGGAGCTTTTTGGTTTTTGCATCTTCTCTGGCTGTTTTGTCTATGTTTACAATGTTGTCTTCGGCCCCCGAGATTCTCTCTTCCATCTCTTGTAGTCTATTGGAAATGCTTGCTTCTGTGACTCCTGATTTATTTTTTAGGTGTTCTACCTCTAGGGTTATCTCTTTTAGTGTTTTCTTTATTGTGTCAATTTCCATTTTTAATTCCCTCTTCCATTCCTTCATCTCTTTGGTTCTGTTTTCCTCTAGTTCTTTGAGTACTTTGAGTGTTTTTCTTGTTTCCTCTTTAAAAGCTTCTGATTCTTTTTGCTTTTCCTCCCGTTCTTGTTTAAGTATCTCTATCAGCGTCTTGAGGTATGATTTCAGGTCTGCGACTTCTTTTTCTGGAGTGTTTGGAATTCCGATGTTTGCTGTTATGGGAGAGCTGGGTTCTGTTGTTGCCAGGTTGTTTTGGTTTCCTTGGGATATACTCTTTCACTTTCCTCTTGCCATCTTGTTGTCAGTGATATGTTCTTGCCTTTCCCTTGTATCTGGTCTGTGTCCCTGGATCTCCACTGGTTCAGGTGGCAGATGGGCCGAGCCCTGTTCTGTACCCCAGAATCGCCGGGTGGGAACAGAGGTCCCAATGCTGGGTTCCTGGTCCCTGGATCAGGCAGGGCGGGGGTGCGCTTTCCGTGCACACTCGGCAGAGATCTCTCTGCTCCCTGGCTGCTCAGATCCCCCTCTCACCAGTCCTTAACCTTTGGGAACTCCAGAAGCATTTTTCTTCCTTTCTCCTGGGAACATTTCACCTCTTTGTTTGGCCATTGCTGTGTATTTGTTGAAGAAATAGCACTCAAGTTCTTTGCCTTTTTTTTTATAAGTGTGTGTGTGTGTGTGTGTGTGTGTGTGTGTGTGTGTGTGTGTATGTGTGAGTGTATGTGTGTGTACGTGTGTGACACAGTTATATGTGTATTGTATGTATATGTACATAGTCATGTGTAATTTTAATTTTTTTCAAAACCTATTTTTATGATGCTTCTTAAATGTTTTAACCTTTCTTTTAGCCCACCACCCATCAGAGGTAGTGGAAAAGAAAGGTTATGGGGGAAGTGGACCTGTTTAGAAAGGTTCTTTGGAGTAACTTTTGTCTGTGTTGTCTGCAAACTGGCAGTTTAGTTCACAGGTCAGCAGTAGCAACAGCAGCTCAATCGACCCACAAACACTTCACAGATACACCAGTAGTCCAGGTCAGTAGAGCTGGGATAGCCAACAGCAATGGTGGCACGACCTAGCAGAGACAGCCAGGCCTCAGCCTCAGTAAGAGTCAGCCAGAGGGACCAGAAGGAACAACAGGAGTTCTCAGCTGTGTCTCTCTCAAGGAAGCGAAGCTCAGTGAAGACACCACAGCTACAGGCTTTGTACATCTAGCTTCATAAGCGAACCAAGCTCAGCCTTTGTCACTGACAACCGAGTCTATTTACATCCCTCCAAACATTATGTCCTCCACCAGTCTTGCCTCAGCACGTGCATCTGACGTCACTCTGCCTATCAACATGAGTCTGTGGAAGTGACAAGAAACTGAAAATCACCATCAAAAATGTTTTGGTGCATTTCTCTCTATGGAGTTCGGACAAATGCAGCTCAACCAAACATGGAAAGCAGACCAATACATGTGTGTTGTTAGTAAAGAATCTTGTATCACGTTTGTTTTCATAGAACTTCTTTTTACCTATGTCCACTTCAGCTAAACATTTGTTCCTTCATGCCTTTGCCCCAACAAAGCACCATCCAACCGACTTTTCAAAGAACCCTTAAGTTTCCACTTTAGCCATGTGTATATATAGTTGTGTGTATACATGCATATATGAGTGTACATGTATTCATGTATGTAGTCATGTGTGCATATGTGTGCATGTAACATAAGGCACTATATGTACATATAGCTCTGTTTTGGCCATATAAGCTATAATTCTACTCCTGTATATTTTATACTTTCTCAGGCAGGTGGACAGACTGGAACATCTCACTTCTTGGAAGCCAGGAGTAGAAAAGGGGCATGGCCAGTAGTTTTTGAAAGCAGATGGTCTAGGAGGAGAGGAAGAAAGATTTTGACATATTTTTTTTTCTAAATTCATGTAGGGCTAAGACAAGTCACGCAGAGAAGGGCCCCCGTCTCCTGTGGTCTCCTAATGGTGGGTTGGAAACATCAGATTTAATACTGTCTGTTGGTGTCACATTGTAGGCACCTCTTCCTCTGCAGGTCACCGGGGAAGGAAAATGGCCAATGACACACCCGGTTTCTACATGGACAAACTTAATAAATACCGCCAGAAGCATGGAGTAACAATTATGTATAAAGAACTTTCTATTACAGGACCTCCACACGACAGAAGGTAGGCTGCTGTCAGGAAAGGTGTGGTTAGGGCCAGGGAGATGACTCAGTGGGTAAGAGTTCTTACTGTGTAAGTATGAAGACCTGAGTTTGAATCCCTAGCACCCACATAAAAAGTGGAGTGTGCCTAAGTGCATCCCTGTAAATCCAGAATTGGGTAGGGCAGAGACACCAGCCTAATGCTAAATTCAGTGAGGGACCCTGTCTTAAGGAAATAAGACAGAGAGTGATAGGATTACCTGGAATCCTTCTCTGACCTCTGGGAACATATGGGTAACTCACTCCCCCAGCACGTGCATAAACCACATACAATCTACTGAACACTCACACTAAAAAAGGGGGTGTGTGTGGAAGGAACGTGTGATCCATGAAATGGAAGTGCAGCATGTAGCTCAGTAGTAGTAGAGCATATGCGTAGAACACACAAGTCCTCAGTTCAATTCCGGGTACACAGTAAAACAAACAGACAGACAATAAGAGCTCTGTCCCTGTGAAGTGAAGACACCGCTCTGGTGCAGTTCGGATGTTGCTGCTTCAGCTCCATAGCCAAGCTGTCTGAGTCCTGTGAGAGTCCCTAAACCTCAGAAGCCTGGAGATAGAGGCTGGACTGATGACTTAGTGAGGGAACACGTTTGCGGCCAAGCTGGGGACCTGGGTTTTTCTCTGGAACCCACATGTTGGAAGGAGATACTAGATTTCCAAAACTTGTCCTCTGACTTCCAACAAGCGTGTTCTATCATGAATGTACAGGCAACACATACAACTCATACACTCCAACCCACCTCCACACCAAATAAATACATATGTACACACACATACTCACATAATACATACAGAGTACACACGTACATACATAACACATACACACATAATACATTCATAATGCATACATAATACATATATAATACATAAAAAAACCCACTAAGCTCATGCTTATAATCCTAGCACTTAGGCATCTGAGGCAGGAAGGTTGTGAGTTTGAGGCCAGCCTAAGTTATATAGTAAGACACTGTATCTAAAAAAGTAAATAAATAATAAATAACAAGAACAATAAAGAAAAGAAAAAAGTACATATTTCTCCCTGCTCTGAGAAGATATTGTTATTGGGGGTAGGTGCATAAAGTCTGTAGTGAGTGTGGGTTCAAATCCTGAAAGGTACTTGTGGGTTGATGGCAACTAGAGCGCTTGTCCTTAGCTAAATTACAAATTTTGATGTGTTGCAAATACTGTCTTTTTAACCAGGTTTATATTTCAAGTTATAATAGACAAGAAGGAATTTCCAGAAGCGGAAGGTAGATCAAAGCAGGAGGCAAAAAATGCTGCTGCTAAATTAGCTGTCGATATACTTACTAATGAAAACAAGGTGAGTGGTTGCCTGTTACCCTTAGTTAAAGGGAATCTCTCTCTCTCTCTCTCTCTCTCTCTCTCTCTCTCTCTCTCTCTGTGTGTGTGTGTGTGTGTTTTCTCTCAGGGAGAAATTATGAATGTCTGTGTATGACCATTTGTTCAAAGCCTTACTTCCTTTTTTCCCTCTCTGCATTCCTCCAGAGTAACAAATACACCAGGAAATTTGTTGGCAAGGCTGTGTACCTCTGAGAGCCAACTTACATGCTTTGAAGCACGAATAAAGTTGAGACTGTTCGGTAGGAGATGGGCTGGGCTGACAAGGGCTAGGAGGGGGCCTTTCCACCTCAGCAAACAAAACGGAGACAGCCGTGCAAGACCTGGTAGGGAGAGCGAGTCTCCTTGAGGGAGATCATAGAGAGCCAACACCCAAGGCACTGCATCCCTGAAGATGTAACCAGGGTAAACGGCACACAAAGCAACAACTGCAAAACAGATCCATTTTGTCTCTGTGGAGGTGGGAGAGGTGTGTGGTGCAGTGTACTTAGCATGTGCAAGGCCCTGGGGACAATTCTCTAACATAAAATAAACAAAGCTATCTGAGATATTTGAGCAGAACATTTTTTGTGAAATAAGACATGATATTAGATACGACTAACTTCATCAATAGAGGAAAATACAGAAGTACCAAAAGCAACACTGATCCCAATGAAAGCTGGGAAGACAGTGGGGGGGGATTTTTAGAAACAGGGAAGCAGATGATAAAAAGTTTGTTTTTCTATGACAATGTCAAAACCAGGCGCTGGAGCAGTGGGTGTGGAAGGAGACGTAGTATGGTAAGTGTGTGAGATGAGAAAGTTTTACCGTCTAACACACTCATGGATGATTTTACTCGAAATGCAATTCTTACAATCAATTCAAAAGCAGCTAATGGAAAGCACTAATTCTCTTATTAGTAAGCAAAAAAAAAAATAGTCAAAGGTTAGATAGATAGAGTACCTTTCCTCTCTCAGCGTTGATGAAAGACAGTAATAACAACGGTGGAGATTTGTGTAAAAGAACACAAAAATCAATGAAACAAGTGACCAAACCAAGCTCCTTGGGAAGATTAATGAAGGAGAAACTGATCTGATGGGAACCGTGAAGGCGGGGATCATAATATTGCTGCCTCTGCCCGCGTCTTTTCCATCAAGCTGAGACCAACACAGAGCATTCCTTCTGGGTGCAGCATGCAGGAAAGCGTTCAGAGGGCGAAGAAGGGGGGTGTGGCTAGAAAGGGCTCACATGTCCGAAGTATACTGCTCTTAGCCAGGACTGGAACTAGGTTCCCAGCATGTTGGGGGCTCTCAACCAACTGCCTGTAACTAGCTCCAAGGGATCGCGATGCTCTGCCGGCCTCCTGGGGGCAGCTCTGTACTTGTGTGCAAGCACACACATGCATACCTACATTTTTAAATAAATAAAGGTAATAAAAGACTTTAGCCCGGTGTGTTCTGGTTTGGTAAGGCGGTCTGGCTTCAAGCTCTCTGTGTAGCTCAGGCTGGCTTCAGGTTGTGTAGCTCAGGTTGGCCCAGGCTTTCTTCGTAGCTTGGGCTGGCCTAAGATTCACTGTGTGGGTCCAGCTGGCCTTGATCATTTTGCACACCTGGCTTTTCTTAATGAAGTTATAAAAGGAAACGGAGGGGCTTAACAAATTGCATATTTATAAATGGCTTGGGGAGTATATTTTAAGTGTCTGTGCCATTAAGAAAAAAGAAAAAAAAAAAAAGGAAGAGGAGGGAATGAAAGGTGATCTGTATGGTAATTATCTGAAATCAGCTATTGTGCAGCATATATATATTTTAAAACATTGCATTATATATAAAAATATATTTTAATGTGCTCTTTAGGAGTGTTTAATTAAAAGAATTTATCTTTGCAGATTTTTTAACACATAGTTCACTTTTAATAACAACCTATAACTAGGAAATCTATAACATGTTAGTTGTCTTTCATGTTACTTGTTTAGTAATTTCATAAGATAATTCATGATCTGTATTAAGCACATCTTTTTCTCTTTGTAGGTGGATACTCACACAGATGCTGCCGAACAAGATTCTTTTGTTGGGAACTACATAGGCCTTGTCAACAGTTTTGCCCAGAAGTTAAAGCTGCGTGTAAATTATGAACAGTGTGACCCCGACTCTCAGTTGCCTCAAAGGTGAGACTTCTACTGTTTCACTGTATGTGAGCAAAGAAACCGAGGCATTTCATACGTGGTTTTCCAGAAGTATTTGCCCCTTTTCTATATTCACTATGGAAGGTTTTGAATGATTTATAAACATCTCTTTGATTAAAACACCCAATTCCTGGGGTAAGAGAGTATGGTTCCTCTTTTTATCTTGTTGCTGGGATATGTAAACTCCACTCAGGCAGAACAAACAGGAGGGCTCTGGACTAGCTTCCATCTTCTCTGACATCCTGATGCTGGGGTCTGGGGGCCCCAGCCTAGGTGAGATTCTGGTGGCTAAAGCTGAGGCAGCAGGAATTCCCGGATTCCCGGAGGGGGGGTGGTGAGGGAGGGGGTCGGAGGAGTGTCTACATCTGGAGGGCATTAGCATGGGGAACTCTGTTCTGTGCTGTGTAACTAGTGGCCTCAATCTTCATGCGGAGTGTCGTAGTCTTGTGTTCAAGGACAGAAACGCCTACCGTTCTATCAGGGTTCCTCAACCTTACAGTTTTTGTCTGATGTGCCACAGTTCCATTCACCTCATAGGAGAGATGGCTCAGCTGTTAAAAACACTGAATGCTCTTCCAGAGGACCCAGGTTCAATTCCCAGCACCCACATGGGAGCTCACAACTGTCTGTAACTCTAAGATCTGATGCTCTCACACAAACATACATGCAGGCGAAACGCCAAATGCACATAAAATAAAAATAAATTTAAAAATTAAAAATTTTTTTTCTGAGGCTCTGGGGTCTATTGCAATCAACTTTGCCTTCTTTTCCCACCCTCCCACCCCTGCCCCATGGGTTTATTTTCTGAAATTTCAGTTACCTTTGGTCAACCAGACAGACAGCTTGGTATAGAAAGCTATTTTGAGAAGACCACTTTCGAAAACCTAGAAGTAGGGCACTAGTAATACTAGTGTATTATTGGCTGTTAACCTTTTTACTATGCCTAGGTTATGAGGTAAACTTTATCATAGGAAGGTATACGACCAACAGTGTTCATTTCTAGGGCTCCATACATTCCATGGTTTCTGTCATCCACTAGCCCCCTGTCGATAAGAGGGGACTGCTGGTTTTTGGAGGAGCATCTGAACAGTCTGCTAAACTTTTAAAAGAGTTGAGGATGCCCATGCATGAGGCATGCAGAGTTCTTCCCCTCCCCGAGGCCACGGTGACTGCAACTGTGTGAGAACCGTACTTAGAATGACTTCACCAGTCTCAGGGAGCTGCTTGTCTGAGGGCCTGCTCCTCACACCTGAACACACAGGCGCATAGCGTGGGTCAGCAGGAGTGATCTTAGTCCTTCTGTGTGAAGAGGGCAGCTGTGATGGATACGCTGTGTGAACAAGGGTTAGAACCTTAGGTCCTGAGCACATTGTCAGTGAGCTGTCCTCCCCAAAGGCCACAGTACTGTACCCTCACGGCTTAGCCCCTGTGAGCCTCATTCTACCAGCTGCTTTTCTTTCTTATTTTGAGCAGTTCTGGAAAAGGTGATGGATGGGTCTCTCCCTCTCCTATTTCCTCTACATCGTTTTACTTGGGGTTGAAAAGATTTCATTTGTTTGTTTGTTTGTAGTTTGCTATCTGATCTTTCAACGAAGCAAGAATTAGATGTTAGCTGGGAAACAGAAATAAGGGTATTAGCTGCCCCTGGTTATCCACATAGATTGGTGGCCATCTTTGTGAGGTTTAAATTATCTGAGATAGAAAATATAAATCTAGGTAAAATTATTCGTCTGATTTTAAGGCCTTTATTTGTCTGTAGGAGCCCATTCTTTTCGAATTGTACATTAGATTGACAATATCTTTGACATGTGAATGAATACTCTCATCTTTCCTAGATTTATTTGTAAGTGCAAAATTGGGCAGACTATGTATGGTACTGGTTCAGGCGCTACCAAACAGGAGGCAAAGCAGTCGGCTGCCAAAGAAGCATATCAGAAGCTGTCAGGGAAAAGTTCATTGGTATGTGTTATCAATTAGATTTAATTTGTACAATTATGATTCCTTTTAAACTTGACAATGACCCATGAGGCCATGGGGCCACGAGGGTCTGGGACATAAAAGTTGTATGGCAACTCAGGATTGCTTTTTAAAACTTAACCCAAACATCCGTGAAAAATGTGTTAATTTTGTGATTGTGATTGTAGACCTGGTGTCTAGGGGGAAAGTATGTGGAGTAGTGTGTACCCAGTGGTGGACCGCCTGAGGGAGGTAAATTAGCTCCTTGTGAACATGCTAAGGGTTGTCTCTTCTTTCAGAAAACCGACAGAGCATCCCTTTCTGACACGTTTTCATCCAGTGACTTTTCCAGCAGTCCGTCTATAACAAGTAACTCGTGAGTTTGGGTAGCAAATGTGATGCGTGGGCTGAGGGTGTGGCATGTTTGAGGCTGGGGTCACCTCCCTCTCCACTAGACTGAATTCATCAAAGTTACTCTTTTCTTCTAGGGCTTCTCAGTCAGCACCTGACAGTGTTTTTTCAGAGAGCATATTTATGGTATGGTACCAGCCTTGAAGTTTCCAATTTTATGTTTTCTCTTCACTTGGATATGGTCTTCATCATTCCATAAATCTTACATTTGAATTCCATGTGTCCTTACTAAATTATGATACTAACAGTCATCGACCCTTTCTGTTCTCTTTATTAACTTTCATTCATATCAACTTCTATTCTTCAAGTGCAAAATCCTTCCCCATTCTCCTCCATCCTTTCCTATCAACTTTGTAATTCTTCCTTCTCTTCCTCCCTCTTCTTTCCTTCCCTCTCTTCCTCCCTCCCTTCCACTCTCCCCTTCTCCCTCCCTTCTTTCCTCTCTCCCTCTCTCATTTTCCTTCCCTCATTCCTGTCTCCCCTTCTCTCTCTCCCTCACTTCTTTTCTTCCCTCTCTTCTTCCCCCTTCCTTTCCTTCTCTTCCTCCCTCCCTCCCTCCCTCCCAGTCCCCTCCTTTCCCCTCTCTCCTCCCATCCTTCTTTATGCTGGGATTCAAAATTCTAGCTTCAGGTATCCTAGCCAAGTCTGCCACTGAGCTATCTCCCAGCCCTTACCCTTGTCCTTTTAAACATTTCTATTATCTTCCTTTTCCCTGCACACCCAACTGAAAAATATTTGGTGTAGTTTCACCCCTACTTAGAACCAAAACTAAACTTAAAAATCAAGCAATTTGTAATAAAAATTCATCTATTTACTAAGAACTACAAATCTGTAAGAAAAAGACAATTGATTCAATAAAATAAATATGGTCTTGCAGTAAGTGTTGGTAGGAGACTCGTGGAAACGGCCGGCATTAGGAAGCTGGTGACCTTACAGATTAAGGAACCTGGTCATATAGGGCCAGCTCCCAAACTAAGGCAATTGCTCTCCTCATCTGAAACAGCTTCCTTTTCCTTTTGTTGCAGAATGGTCTCAGAGAAAACACAAAGAAATCAGGAGTGTGAGTATCACTGTGCGCTGAACATGTTTCAGACTAGGAGTCTCTTTTAGACCCCATCTATCAGCTTCACCTGTTCTGGAATTGACAGAGCATTATCCATGGGTATTGGGTGGTTGTTCAGAAGTAGTGAAAAGCTTGAAACCTACAAATTAATATATCAGGAGAGAAACATAGAAACACACACACACACACAGTATACAGTAGATAAAAGCCCTATAGTAATGTAGCCGGAGACAGTGGTTTAGAGTGTTATTTTGAACAACCCTATTGAAGATCTGGAGTTGGAAGTGTTTTTTAAGGGAAATGTGGTGGTTTTTGTTTTTTGTGGTTTTTTTTTTTTTTTGGCAGATGGATTGGGTATAGATAGTGTAATAACTTGTTTTTTGAAGAACAGACTTTATAGAATCCATTAAGAGTTGGTTTCTTTCACTGAAGAATAAAGGCCTATTGTCGGAACTGAAGGTGAGGTGATAGCAGGAGCCACAACAAGCCACCACTGTTGTCTGAACAAAATACAAGTCCTGAGGTGGATGGGTGCAGAAACGGAACTTGCCACACAATCCAGCCCGCAGCGAAGCGGGGAGAGGAGAATTTGTGAGAGAACTTGGGAAGGAAGGGTAGACATGACTGCAGGAAGACAGCGGCCTGGTGAGGGAGGGAGGAGGAGAGGAAGACTCCGGTCCTCCATCAGTCAAGACTCCTGGCCTGACAGAGTTCAGCAGGGGGAAGGCTTGAGGGCGAAGAGGGGTGGCAGCATGGCTTTGTGTGGCTGATTTCAGGTGATGTTTGAACACCTCACTGCACATGAGGCATGAAGGCCAGAGGGAGGGACCCAGGAGAGCTCTGTCCTAAGGACGTTCTGAGTCTGAAGACAAAGGAGTGTGTAGGTGGCAAGCATGCTCAGGGGACAGTGAGAGGCAGGAAAGAACAGAAGAGAATCACAGGAAAGTGTTTTTCTGAAGAAGCTGAACGCTCCCTTCCTGTCTTCCTGATAACCGATGCAAATAGAAAGTGGCCAGTGGCCAGGAGCCTGCTCTGAAGTTCTACAGGTTCTGACCTGAGTTTTCCATTTTTGTCTCAATTTTAGAAAAGTGCCACCTAATGATGTGCAAAGAAATAAATACACCTTGGACTCCAGGTAAGCGTGCTCGTGAAACAGTTGGTTAGGGTTGAGTTATAAGTTGTATTTCCACCCAAGTAATTAACAGCTGTTGCATAGTCAGGGTTATGGTCTCTCTAAGAAGTAAGGTTTAGGAATCGAAGTGGAACGTATCAACTGCAGATCTCTGTGACGTTAGCAGTGTTTCTGATATCCCCGGGAGCTGTTAAAACGGAAAGCAAGCAGTACTTTATATCAGTGATTTAGAAGCAAAAAATAGAGAAAAGAAAGGATAGGGAGAAAGAAAGGTGTGGAGGGAGGAAAGAAATGCCTGTGAGGATGGAAACAAGTCTGTGTGGACCTGTTTTCTAGCTTCATACAAGATTTCACTAGAGAAAAAAAAGGAAGGGGGCTCATCTTCTGTAGATGATGATCCAGCTAAAATTTAAATACCTAAGATGAAGGAAGGTATTTAAATAGAGATGAAGGAAGCCTGTTTGGAGTCGCAGAACATTGCACACACATTCTGAATGTATATCAAGTGCCTAATACCTGCCACTGCCGTGGGCATTAGCCTTATGGTAAGAACCAATAGAAGTCTTCCTCTGAAAGAGTTTGGAGGTGGCCACTGGCATTAGGGTGATACTTATATTTAAACATATCTGTATTTAGAGGCTGGGGAGATGGCTCTGCTGTGCAATGTGGGGTCCTATTTTTAAACTTCAAGTGCTCCTATAAAAAGACAGGTGTAGTAGCACATACATCTGTAATGCCAAAGCTGGCCAGGGTGGAAGGAATGGTAGAGACAAGCAGATTGACAGAAGTCAGTCAACAGACAGCATAACCAGTCAGTGAACTCCAAGTTCAATGAAAGGCTCAGTCTCAAGATGTAAGGTGCAAGGTGGCTGTGGTAGCATTGCACACCTCAATCCCAGCACTCAGGAGGCAGAGGCAGGCAGATCAACTGAGCTCAAGGCCAGCCTGGGCTACAGAGAGAGTTCCAGGACAACTAGGGCTACAAAGAAAAACCATGTCTCAAAAACCAAAACAAAATAAAACTGGTGGAGAGTAATCAAGGAAGACCTCTATCATCAATCTCTGGCTTACACACACGCACATGCACACACACACATACACACACATATACATATACACATACATACACACATACATACACACACATACACATGCATACACAACTCATATACACACTCGTGTGTACACATACACACAGACACACACAGACACATGAACACACACATACATACAGACGCACACAGACACATGAACACACACATACATGTGTACAACCACACCCGCATACCTGTACATATAGATACATAGGTATCTGTAGTTACATAATCTGTATTCACATATTTATATGACACACATAATCTAATTACAAAATATAGCCAGAGTTAAAGAGAAACAATAGTGTGATAAGAAATGGAAAGAAAGCCCTAAGGTCACTTTTCTGTGGAGAAAGCATGTGCCTGAAGTATAATGAGAAGGTTACAATGAGGTGGGTTGAAAGAACCGAGGACATGCTACGTGGTGCTTTATGGGACATTTAAGGGTTTCCTGGTGTTTTTGCTGAATGCAAAGGTACGGTTTGCAGAAGGTTTAAGGGCAAGGGAAACACTGTCAGACTAAGTTTTTACAGGTAAGGTCGGGCAGGAGAAGTTGGGTACCAGTCAGCAAGCCATCACTGCAGGAGCCTGAGGGCTATGCTGGAGTAAAGATGTTAGAAATGAAGAAATGTCGGCAGATGGTATTCCATAGAAGGTTAGCAAGGCTTACGGATGGGATGTGGGGGAAACAGAAACAAACAGGTCGTTACAGGCAACCTTGGGCTTCAGCTTTCTCTGTGGTACTTGTAGCACACAACTGAGTGACTCTTTAACTTTAATACTTGTTTGCAGGGGGGGTCATTTCTTCTTTGTAGCCGCTGGAGAAGGATACTTCATCATGCCTTACATAGAGCCAGAGGGAGCGATCTTTTATATTAAATTCTCTATTTAATAAGGGAGGTAAAGAGAAGGTTTTTTTGTTTTTGTTGTTGTTTGTTTTTTGTGGTTTTTTTTTTTTTTTTTTGTGGCTCAGGAGTTCTACCAGACATTATTACAAACAAGAAGGGAAGAATCATTTTCATCTTACGTGAAACACTAAACCTCAGAGCAATATCAATCTTACCCAGGTTTAACAATGATTTTGAAGACATAGAAGAAATTGGCGAAGGTGGATTTGGCCAAGTTTTCAAAGCAAGACACAAAATCGATGGAAAGATGTATGCTATCAAGCGTGTTAAATATAATACTGAGTGAGTACCTGTCTGTCTTTTGGACAAGTGCTGAACCCCAAACCTCATCTTTATGTTGTTCTTCATTGCTGATTTCTTCCTGGTCCCCCTTAATCTCCTGACTCCAGAGTTTGGTTAATTCTGAAATGACCTTACCTTACAGTGGGTATTTATTTCAGTTTAAAAATATGATTGTATCATATTAAGGCAGTCTGAAACCTGAAGCTCTTTGGTTTAAGGTGGTTTTCTCAATTTTTTCATTTTGAGGCTCTCTCTCCTCTTTGATGTCTCAGGCTTATATCACGTTGATATAAGACCAGCCATAGGGTAGTTTCAAGAAAATAGCACAGTGTCTTAGCTCGTGAGCCTGACCCCTGTAAAGCTTCATTGGACCAAGTCTTGGTTTCTCTGAGTAAACTAGTCCCTCCATTCATCTTTGTCACACATTGAAAATTCTAAGTTAGGTTCTGCTTGCAGCTTGCGTTGCCTACCCTTGCTGCTTGTGAATCCCAAAGATTTTTAACACATCTTCAAAACAGAATATCAACTAATATGTAGCCACTGGAAATTGTTACAGACAGTGTAAAGAAGATGCAAATGGTGTTTACCTTATCTTTTTCTTTTACCTTGTGAATGAGAACAGCTACGGTTTCAGATGCTGTTTTACTGTGCATTCAGTTCTTTTCCCCTTTGAGTTCTGGCTCTCATGCTAAAACTTGGCATGGGAACCGCAGTGACTCCAGAGAGAGGAGCCTGGGTGGTTGCGTCCCACTACTTGAGGTGTTCTTTAGCTATGGGGGGGAGGGTGTAACGGCGTTTGTTTCCTGTGTTCTCTGAAATAGGAAGGCGAAGCGCGAAGTACAAGCACTGGCCGAACTCAATCACGTGAACATTGTTCAATACCATATTTGCTGGGAGGGAGAGGACTATGATCCTGAGAGGAGCATGGATAAGGATAGAAGTCGGTAAGGAGAGATTCTCAAGGCTGCGATGGGGTGGAGGGCACTTAGTACTTCCTGTGTGGGGGCCACTAGAGGAAGCTGCTGCTTGTCACAGTTAATGATCAGAACAGCCTTCAAAAGACACCGTGCTCCCCTGTTCTAAGGCTCTCCTGCTCCTTTCCACCATCCAAACTTGCTTTCAGTTTCTTTGTTTTAGATTCACTTTATACCCCAGACTCACAGGCACATTCCAGTAGGCCATGCTCAAATTTGCCTTAAAGGTTTTTTTTTTTTTTTTTTTTTTTTTTTTATGAGATGGCGAGATGGATCAAGAGATAAGAGCCTAGATTGCTTTTGCAAGTATGTCAGGTGGCCCATAACCACCTGTAATTCCAATTCCAGGGTATCCTCTGGCTTCTGTGGGTACCAGCATTCATGTACACATACCCACACAGAGACAAAGGCACGCCATTCGAAGATAAACATTTTAAAAGAAGACTTTAAAATTTTCCTCACCTCTTTTTAAGCTCTCACGTTCTGCATTCCTGACCCCCTTGTTTTTCATATAGCTGGTGCTATAGTTTGTAGGAGTAAAGACTGATTTAACACGTAGATGCTGAATCCAAAAGGCTCGTCTTGCGCCACCGAACCTTTCTTTTCCGCAGAGGCTTCAGGCAGTAAGCCTTTGGAATGTAGCTGCACCACCGTGCTGGAGTTGGGAGTTGCCCAGAGCTTGCCAGATGGCCTCACTCCACTCCCTCTTAGTTTTTCCTCAGCCCCTTCTATAGAACTGGGAATTCTAAAGACCAGGCTTCTGCCTTGGAAAGCCATGCAGATTTCTTGGGGACAGTTTTCTCACTGAAATCCTGATGCCACTGGAGATCTTATTGTTCACAATCTCTTCTTCCAGAGTTGGGGTCCTCCTTGTGCCATTGAGAACTCTAGGACTTAATGGCCATCAGAAAACAAAAGGCTGCATTAGCTTTAAGTGAATTATTGACCATATCATATTTGCTAGCATATGTGTGTTTGGAAAACTTAAACTCAATATGGAAGGCAACTTTGTTCATAAGATACATAGAAACTGTGATTAGCAAAAACAGTCCTCCAACTTTATAAGGCAACCAATTTATTGGTGCATTTGTAGGAGTTTCTAAAGGAACTGTCATCTTAGGCTTCTTTTTTTGTTTGTTTGTTTGTTTTTGCTTTTTGTTTTTCTTTTACCTCTGTGAGACTCTAATCCCCTTGATGATAAGGAAAGTACCTAACTCATTTTTTAAGTGTTCTGTGCCCTTTGTAAAACAGATGTTCAGTTAACTGATGACAAATTAAAATGCTTCAAACTTACTTTATATAAAAGTGGAAAAAACTCAATTTCTGCAAGTAATACTACCCATATCTACTATCAAAAGTGATCAGAGATTTACAGCACCAAAGAATATATAGGCTCCTACTTTATAGATAAACAATTGAAGCTCTGGATTCTTGGGAAACCATGACTTATATGAAGTGGTTTGTTTTATTTCTTCTTCTTTTTTGCATTTAAATATTTTTATTTAATTTTTTTTGGTTTTGTTTTTTAATTGTTTTACTTATTTACATTCTAAATGCCTCCCCTTCCCAGTCCCCTCTCCAAGAGTTCTTCACACACACCCCCTTGGCCTCTGAGAGGGTTCTCCCACTCCAGCAGCTCACCTCCACTTAGGTGCATACTCTCCCACTGAAGCTATACAAGGTGGTCCTTTGCTCCATATGTGGGTGCTGGGGGGAGGCTCAATGGTCTGTATTTTCTTTGGTTTGTGGTTTAGTCTCTGGGAGCTCCCAGGGGTTCAGGTGAGTTGAGACTATTGGTCTTCCTATGGTTTTTCCACCCCTTTTAGCTTTTTCAGTCCTTCCTCCAACTCTGCCATAGGGGTCCCTGGGCTCACTCCAATGTTTGGCTGTGAGTATCTGTATCTGTCTCAGTCAGCTGCTGGTAGAACCTCTCAGAGGTCTAGCTATGCTAGGCTCCTGTCTGCAAGCACATCATAGCATCAGTAATAGTATTGGGCCTTGGTGCCTGCCAATGGGATGGATTCCCAAGTTGGGCCAGTCACTGGATGGCCTTTCTTTCAGTCTCTGCTTCATTTTTGTCCCTGCATTTCTTTTGGACAGGAGCAATTCTGGGTCAGAAATTTTGACAGTGGGTTGGTAACCCCGTTCCTTAACTATCCTGGCCCTATCTACTGGAGTTGATCTCATCAGGTTCCCTTTTCCCACTATTGGGCATTTCAGCTAAGGTCACCCCCGTTGAGTTCTGGATGTCTTTCACATCCCAGGTCTCTCGGACTTTCTATAGGTTCCCCCTGCCTCTACCCCTCACCCCCTCCACACACACAGCTACATATTTCCATTTAGTCTCCTGGCTCTCTGGGCTTCTCTCCTGTCTCCCCCAATACCTGATACCTGTGGTATGGTAGGGCATCTTTTGGGTACATTTCCAGGAGTGGTAAAGCTGGCTCTTCAGGTAGAACTATTTTCAATTATCTAAGAAAGTGCCAGATTGATTTCCAGGGTGACTGTGCCAGTTTGCAATCCTACCAGCAATGAAGGAGTGTTTCTCTTTCTTTACATCCTTGCCAGCATCTGCTGTCACCTGAGTTTTTGATCTTAGCCATTCTGACTGGTGTGAGGTGGAATCTTGGAGTCATTTTGATTTGCATTTCCCTGATGACTAAGGATGTTGAGCATTTCTTTAAGTGCTTCTCGGCCATTCCTGATTCCTCTCTTGAGAATTCTCTGCTTAGCTCTGTACCTGATTATGTATATGTATATGTATATGTATGTGTATGTGTATGTGTATGTGTATGTGTATGTGTATGTGTATGTGTATATGTATATGATGTAGATGTAGATGTACATTAAATTGGATTCTTTGGTTTCTTGAAGGTTAACTTCTTGAGTTCTTTATATATTTTGCATATTAGTCCTCTAATGGATGTTCAATTAGTGAAGATCTTTTCCCAATCTGTAGGTTGCTATTTTGACCTATTGATGGTATTCTTTGCCTTACAAAAGCTTTTCAGTTTCATTAGATCCCATTTATCAATTGTTGATCTTAGAGTGTGAGCCATTGGTATTCTGTTCAGGAAAATTTCCCCTGTGCCAAGGCTCTTTCCCACTTTCTCTTCTATTAGATTCAGTGTATCTGGTTTTATGTGGAAGTTCTTGAGCCACTTGGACTTGAGCTTTGTGCAAAGTGGTAAATAAGGATCTATTTTTATTCTTCTACATGCTGACCCACCAGTTAGACCAGCACCATTTATTGAAGATGCTTTCTTTTTTCCACTGTGTGGTTTTGGCTTCTCTGTCAAAGCTCAAGTGTTCATAGGTGTGTGGGTTCCTTTCTGGATCTTCAACTCTATTCCTTTGATCTACCTGTCTGTCTCTGTACCAATACCATGTGGTCTTTATCACTGTTGCTCTGTAGTACAGCTTGAAGTCAGAGATGGTGATTCCCCAGAAGATCTTTTGTTGTTGAGTCAACAAAAGGAGATCATGGGGGATACAAATTGGAAAGGAAGAAGTCAAAATATCACTATCTGCAGATGATATGATAGTATGCATACATGACCTGCAAAATTTCACCAGAGAAGTCCTACAGCTGATAAACAACTTCAACAAAGTGGCTGGATAGAAAATTGACTAAAACAAATCAGTAGTCCTCCTTTATACAAATGATAAACAGGCTGAGAAAGAAACTAGGGAAACAACACCCTTCACAATAGCCACAAGTAGTATAAAATATCTTTGTGTAACTCTAACCAAGCAATGAAAGATCCATATGACAAGAACTTCAAGTCCATGAAGAAAGAAATCAAAGACCTCATAAGATGGAAAGATCTCCCATGCTCATGGATTGGTAGGATTAACATAGTGAAAATGGCCATCTTGCAGAAAGCAATCTGTAGCTTCAATGCAATCCCCATCAAAATTCCAACACAATTCTTCACAGACATGGAAAGAACAATTCTCAATTTTTATATGGAAAAACAAAAAAAAAAAAACAAAAAAAAAAAAAAACAGGATAGCCAAAACAATTCTCAACAATAATTTTTTTTCATATAGTATGTTTTAATCATTATTTTTCATCTTGCAACTCCTCCCAGGTCTCCCCCACTTCCCTAACTACCCAACTCTATGTTCTTCCCCCATTTAAAAACAGAAACCAGTAAGAAGATAATTCCAAAACAAAGCTAAAAGCCCACATAAACAACCACCATGGAGTCCATTTTGTGTCATCTGCTGTCCCTGGGCATGTCACCCTGAAGTAGGATTGATAAACCAATTTCCCTACATTAGAGAAAGCTGGTTTTCCTTTTGTCAGAGGGTATCAGTTATAAATAGCTTCTGGGTGGGGAGTGGGACCCTATTTGGCTTGAGCATGCGCAGAGCCTGTGCCTGCTGTCATGGCTCCGGTGAGTTTATATGTGCCCTGTTGTGCTAGGAACCAAGTCAAGAAGTTCAGAGTTGATTGGCATTTATAACAAGGAGAAACAATCTAAAGAAAGATGTTGGCCCTAATTGCTGACAATCTGAAAGAGGCCTTCCACACAGGTCTGATTCACATCCTAACTGTGCAGGCTCTCTAACGAAGTCTGTAAACAGCAGCTATATCTCGTTTGATGTAAATGTAATCAAGGGTGCTACTCTTTTGGGTACACTGATTGACAGGTCCATGCGTTTGGAAACATCTCTACAGACTGAACTGCCAGAAAACTCATGTGCTTGGGACCCAGCACCCTTTCTGTCTTCACCTCAGCCCTGCTCTTTTCCTTTTATTTCAAGTTTATTATATTTAGATTTTTATTCTGAGACATGCTTTGGGTTTCATAAAATATGGTAGAACTTTTAAAAATGAATTTATTTTATTTTTATTGCTACTTTTAATGTACTGTGAATTTTGTGTCCAGATACAAGACCCGGTGCCTCTTTATTCAAATGGAATTCTGTGATAAAGGAACTCTGGAGCAATGGATTGAAATGAGAAACCAGAGTAAAATGGAAAAAACTCTGACTTTGGAGTTATTTGAACAGATAGTGACAGGAGTGGATTATATACACGGGAAAGGCTTAATTCACAGAGATCTTAAGGTAAGTGGAAAATTTCCTTGTGGTTAACTTTAGCAATGTATCTTCTTTAATTTTCGATTTGTGATTGGCACTTAGTCATGATAAAATTACATCTCTCTAAATGTCTTAAAGTAGGTCTGGAACTTACCCCAAATGCTGTCCCATGGAACTGCATGGCAGGTCTCTGGGACCTGTGAACTTATTGTGACAATGATCCTATTAGAAGTCTTGTTCTTTTCAGGCTACATTTAACTTGGTGATTATTGCCTTGTTGAAAGCAATTAACAGTTTTCATATTCTGAAAAATTATTGTGATTGCACGGTCCAGCTGGCTGCCCTGACCCAGCCTCTGCTCTGCTCTACTGTGGTTGAGCGGTTACACCTGAGGGCAGGCACAGCTAAAGAGTCCACAGCTTAGTGTTGTCTTGATTGGGATTTCCTGCCCCATGATTAGGAAAACCATCCAAGCCTTCAAATATGCATTGTCCCTTAGTGTGTTTGTTTTCATCTTCTGGACCACTAGGTTCCTCAGTTTCCTTTTCATCAGCAAGAAAGAAGAGGTGCAAACAGCTCTGTGATTATTTTCTTTATCACAAACCTACTGTCTTAGTCAGGGTTTCTATTCCTACACAAAACATCATGATCAAGAAGCAAGTTAGAGAGGAAAGGGTTTATTCAGCTTACATTTGCACATTGCTGTTCATCACCAAAGGAAGTCAGGACAGGAACTCAGGCAGGGCAGGAACCTGGAGGCAGGAGCTGATGCAGAGGCCATGAAGGGGTGCTGCTTAATGGCTCTCTCTCTCTCTCTGTCTCTCTCTCTCTGTCTCTCTCTGTCTCTGTCTCTCTCTGTCTCTCTCTCTGTCTCTGTCTCTCTCTGTCTCTGTCTCTCTCTCTCTCTCTCTCTCTCTCTCTCTCTCTCTCTCTCTCTCTCTCTCTCTCTCTCTCTCTCTCTCTCTCTCTCTCTTCAACCCAGGACTACCAGTATAAGGATGGCACCATCCACAATGGGCGGGGCCCTCCCCATCTAATCACTGATTGAGAAAAGGTCTTACAACTGGACCTCATGGAGGCATTTCCTCAACTGAGGCTCCTTTCTCTGTGATAACTCCAGCTTGTGTCAAGTTGACACACAAAAACAGCCAGAACACTTACTATGCCAAGTCCTGCCTGACAGCTTTGCTCACGTCCTTCACTGGACAAACTTCTAATGTGCCCCTTTGTCTTGATTCCCTTACTTAGTCTTTCCTCTGCTGCTGCCCTTTTCTGCCTTGTCTATGTGGAACTTGGCTGTCTGTGTACTCCACCTGCCTACAATATCCTGAACAAGGGATTCTTCACAACAGTCTCTGGGAAAATCAGTACCCTTGTTTATAGCTGCTTGCCGAACCTAGTTAAAATTAAGTGGACTTCAAAACATATGAGTTCTTCTGCTTGTCTTGTGTTCATAAACTTAATAATTTGATATTTGAGTCCACTCATTTTTCTCTGTAGCAATATCTGGACATGTTCTTGAACGTTAGGACATTTTTAGAAATGTTATGTTTCAAAGGATAAATTAGGGCCAGTGTAGGTTACACAAACTTGAAATCCCAACATCTGAGAACCTGAGGCAGGAGGATTATGAGCTTGAATTCGGCCTGGTCCACACAGCTAGAAGGTGACACATCTTCCCTGTTCCTTAACCTTATACTGTATCAGGTTAAACCAGATAGAGCATCATTCATTGTGTTTTCTTTATAATAAAAATCAATCTGATATTATTCCTTGTCTCATCCAGATTAGCTGTTTACACAAATTCAATCATCTGTTTCTCAGAGTTGGGTTATAGCTGCTGTTCTGAGGTAGCAAGAGCTCCCTCATTCACCTGTGGATTGGCAAAGTTCTGCTGCTGTGACTTCAGTTTATCTTGGGAACATTGTCTCTCCATGTCTGTCACATACAAATCGGCTTCTTCTGTTACTGACTTTGGGTTCAAATCAACTTACTGAACTTGAATCTCATTGCTAATTTTTATACAGGGCTCCTCAGAAGCTTATTTTGGTCTTTCCTAGGCTCCTCATCTTATCTCTTGATCCTTACCTCAGCCCTCTCATAGGTGTGTGTGTGTGTGTGTGTGTGTGTGTGTGTGTGTGTGTGTTGCACAACATTGTGTTGAATGTCTAATTTTGCAATACTAATTTTGTCACCAACAGTCTTTCTGTTTTCAGTCAGTGCTGTGTAATTATTTAGCACGTGTGGTCACTCTTTTATTTGTTATATGTGCATGTGGTATCTGTGTGTGTATGTGTGTGTGTGTATGTGTGTGTATGTGTGTGTATATGTGTGTGTGTGTGTGTATGTGTGTGTGTGTATGTGTGTGTATGTGTGTGTGTGTGTGTGTGTGTGTGTGTGTGTTTGGGCTCAGCGGATAAAGATGTTTGTTGTACAAGACTAGCGATCTAAGTTCAATTGCTGGAGCCCACATAGCAGTGAAAAGAAAAAAAAATCAATGTCACAAAATTGTCCTATACATTTAACATATGCTTAAAATTGCATCTCAGAGTGACCAGAGATGTCGTTCATTCATTAGAGTCCTTGCCTATGATGCATGAAGCTCTGAATTTGATCCCCAGTTGTGCACAAACCAGGCATGGGGCTCATCCTCTAAATCCCAGGACTCTGAATGTGGAGGTGACAGGATCATAAGTTCTAGGTCATTGTTGGCTATGAACTGAGTTCGAGACTAGCATGGGATATGTGAAGCCCTGTAAGAAAAGAAATAAAACAGCACCCCCCCCAACCCAAACAATGGCAGCAACAAAAACAAAATGACCAAAGGAAATTCATAGAAAAGGTGTTTTGTGATCGTTATCAGCATCTATTTAAGAAGGTGGAGGGGGTGTACTTGCTAAGAACTGTCAGAAATGGAGAGAAATCCTGCATAGGCTATCCTGCAGTATCGATGAGAACTGACCCATTCAGAAACTCAAAATTGCAAGGGGTTTTAGTTCCCATCAGGTCCTGAGTCACATCTGTAGAATTCCCTCAGGTGGGTTCCCAGCCCTGTTCTGGGATGGGGCTCTAACTCTCATTTCTTGTACCTCTCACTGGACTAGGGGTATGAAAGCAATGAGTTGCACTCACTCCCACCCCCTCCTGGGACCCTGCAAACGGAATTTTTCACTTCACAGCTGATCTGGTATTTGGAAACAGGGATAACTCAAGCCGCCTTTGCTGTTATTTGAGTGTCTTTTCTTCTTTCTTCACTTGACACTTTTAAAGACCCAGGATTTTAAGTTCCCTGATTTAGGAAGACTGTGGAAGGATAAATGCAATTCATACAGTCAGCATAAAAGACAGTTGGGAGCTGGGTGGTGTTGGCAGTGTACAACTTTAATCCCAGCACTCTCGAGGCAGAGGCATGTTGTGGATATTAACATGATGGCTTTTCCCCATGGTCCCCACACCGCTTGGCACTCTAGACTACCTCTAAGAACTCTGGTGTGGTTCAGTCTACCACCCAACATGTTCCTTTCCTCCACTGCCCAGTATAAACATGACTCCACAGAGTTAATTTAATTGTGTTAATTTAATAAATTAACACAATAAGCTTACAATCAATGGACAAAGATATAAACTGCCCTTCAATCTGAGATAAATAGACCCATAGAAAACCTTAGAAATAATAATAACAATCTCATCAAGCTAGAGATATGCCAAGAGGAATATACATATCACCTTCTATCTTCATTTCTCCTCCAATCTCCTTTCCCCTAATCTCCACCTATTGCCTCCTCTTCCATTCCTAGACCTTTCTCTGCCTATCTCTCTTATGTCTAATCATATATCACTTTAATATCAACCCAAAGAGGCAGGCAGATCTCTGAGTTCTAGACCAGTGTAGTCTATAAAGTGAGTTCCAGGACTGCTGAGGCTACACAAAGAAACCCTGTCACATCCCCAAATATAGTTGGGACCTGTGCTAATAGTTGTTCCAATTGGTATATAGTAATTAATTTTTTTCTATAGCCAGGTAATATATTTTTAGTAGATGAAAAATGTATTAAGATCGGAGACTTTGGCCTTGCGACAGCCCTGGAAAATGATGGAAAACCCCGAACAAAGAGTACAGGAACTCTTCTGTACATGAGTCCAGAACAGGTAAAGCCCTTTCCTTTCTATTTAATTCCTCTTTAATCTCTCTCTCTCCCTCTCCCTTTCACCTTCCCCCCTCCCCTTTCCTCCTCATATGTACATGTTTATGTAGGTGTGTGTACATGCATGTGGTGTGTAAATGTTTGTGCATGAGCATATGAAGGCCAGAGGTCATGTCAGGATGTCTGGAATCTTGTCTGATTGCCAATGCAAGGCAAAAGAGTCAGAGACAGCCAGTGCTCCAGTTGTTAGGGGACCCACTTGAAGACCAAGAGACAGCCAGTGCTCCAGTTGTTAGGGGACCCACTTGAAGACCAAGAGACAGCCAGTGCTCCAGTTGTTAGGGGACCCACTTGAAGACCAAGAGACAGCCAGTGCTCCAGTTGTGAGGGGACCCACTTGAAGACCAAGCTGCACATTTGCTACAAATATCCAGAAGCCATTTTAATGTAATATATCACTTACAGATAATTTTTTTCTCAAAAGGCATGAAGACTTATATTAGGTAACAAAGACAAATGTATTTTGACTTTCAGTTATCTTTGGAGGAATATGGAAGAGAAGTGGACATCTTTGCTTTGGGCCTTATTCTAGCTGAACTTGTTCACATATGCAAGACTGCTTCAGAAAGAATAGAGGTAAATATTCCAAGAATGAATTAAGAAAGGTAAAGCATTGACAATCTTTAAGCACTACTACTGTTGCCATTTGGTGAGGGTGTGGTGTGACCACATTAGCTTCTGGTTGTAAGTAAATCATATTTTCTCTTTCAAGCATTGCCAGCCATTTTGCTATAGATTAAAAACTTTGGCTTTCTTTAGAATATGTGTATAGCCTGTAAGATTCCCACTCAAGTTTGCCAACAAAGTCTCATTGATTAGAAGGAAATTTCTGCTCTAAGTGCTACCTGGATATAAAAAGGAACAAGCCAGTTTCTCAAGGGATTCATTTTGTAAGAGGCAAGAAAGAGAACATCAGATAATGACTATTTTTAGAAGACAGAAAGTATGTGGAAACAGCTAAAAAAATATTTCCAGAAGTCTGGATTTAGGTTTAATGGAAACATGTAAATTGGGTGCTGAAGGATCAGGTTTTTTTATTTGTTTGTTTTGTTTTCTGGGTTTTTGGGGGGGTATTCAAGGGCATATACACACGCACAAACACATGAACACGTGTTTACATGTTCTCGTATGCTCACGGCAGTCAGAAGGCAATTAACCTGAGTTAGCTCATGCTAATAGTATGAAATAAAAAGCATGTAACGCCGCATGGAGGTTAGAATGTGCAGTGTGTGTTGGGACTAACAGGCAGAATGGTTTTATCTGAAGCTGATTGGTGGGACTGGAAAGAGTATGGGCTTTGTCATGTAGGTGATGAGGAATCACTGGAGACAGCAGGCTATTAAACATCCTAGTTGGAGGCTCAGGAAAAAAGGCTTGCCTGGAGTCCAGAGCCTTATCTTCCCTAAAGTAGAGATGATGGAGAGATGTACTCTTTCACTTCAAAGCACTGATCATTAAGGATGGTCACACAGTTGAGGTAGGCATGGGGAGGGGCGTTTTGCTTGCTTCTTAGACTAAAGAGTCCACCCTAAATTTTAGAACTCTTTTAGATTTAGTATGTCTGCAGCTACTACAGTGTTTAGCTTTTCTTCCTATGTAAATTACTGCCTAGTAAATACATGTATTCATTGTGTTTCAGTTTTTCCAGTGTCTAAGAAACGGCATCTTCTCTGGAGATACGTTCGATAACAAAGAAGTAAGCACTTGAAAGTCATCAGTTTTTTTCCCCCTATTTTCTTTCCTGATACTGACTCTTACCTGTAATTAACAGAAAAGTCTTCTACAGAAATTACTCTCAAAGAAACCCAGGGAACGACCTAAGACATCTGAAATCCTGAAGACCTTGGCTGAATGGAAGAACATCTTGGAGAAAAAGAAAAGAAACACATGTTAGGGTTTTCCTTCAACTCTCTGCAATCTGAAGTCAAATGTCAGTGAACATCGAATGTCTTTCCTTAACACTCTCCCAGACAGGTTTTGGTTAGGGTGACCCACAGACATTGTTTTCATTGGCTATGAAAAAGTACGTTTTTCTCAAATGTTAATTGTCAGGCCTGCGGCTGCTAGCCAAATATGGAAAGGTTTGTTTCTTTCTCAATCAGCCCAAAGAGAAAGGCAAGCTCCTGTGGGGAAGGTCACATAGCCTCCAGTGGGAACTGAATGAGTAAGGACGCTGGCTTTTTGCATAGTAAGGAGCTGGCAGCCAGAGCTGGCACAGAAGGACCTGCAGACAGACAGACAGGCAGGGACACAATGACATGGACTAGAATGGAGCAGGGAGGTAGGGAGACTGAGAGAGAGCCTCATGGAGAAATGAAATAGCAGAGTCGTAGGCATAAGTTAGATGGGCTAGCTGAGAGACTACCCCAGAAAACAGGCCACCAGCCTTATACTATACAGATGTCTCAGTGTCTTTATCATTAAACAGCAAGCAAGACCACTGAAAACCCTGCAATAGGTTGGTTTTTGTTTTGTTTTGTTGGGTTTTCCCTTCCTGTTACCTCAAGAACAATCTTGCAAAGTTATTTTTGGACAGTTCCATTCATGTATTGCATTTTGATCATCTTCCACACCCTCTGTTGTTCATGCCTTCTCATGTAAACTGTGGCCTCTGAATGTGGGAGTCCAAATTCATCTGTTTGTCCTTAAATCGCTTCTCTCAAGTAGTTATTGTGACAAGAAAAGTAACGAAATGGTACCAGAAGTAGGGTTGTGTCAAAATAAACCTACTGTGCGGTGTCTTGGGCTCTCAGTACTAGTTGGTTTGTAGGAGGAATGTGGATAAGTTTGAAGTAGCAGGCTAGAGAAATCCTCAAATGGTTTACATCAAACTTAACATGGTAGATCAGAAGTCTCTGAGAAAAAGGAACCCATTTGGAATTGGACTAGATACAAGACATTCGTATAAGATTCAAAAGACTGGTGGGGGAAATTTCAAGACATTCAGGCTGTGGCATGGTGGCTGTCTCCTGCTTTTAGCTAGAGTTACAGATTGAATTGGGAAGGAGTGAGGGTAAGATGTGAGAAAACAAAGTGCTGGAAATGACCGCCTTCAAAGACAAGGAGGATGCAAAGCTGTTAAAGCGATTAAGTACACTAAGAGAAACTACACACTTTATGTTGCCGGTATTATAGGAACAAGACCACACCCGTGGGTGGCTGCACAGTATGAAAATGAAAAACCCTTTAAATGTCTTCCATTTCAAAAGCTCAAGCAGGAATACATAGGGGGAGAAGTTTTTGTTTCAGCTGTGTAGGAGTTTAGAGAATGCTATAGCCACACTCCAAAATTTACATTTCAAGATGGCGGCAGGACTTGGCATCATCCGTGTAATGCTGGTTTTGCAGGAAAGCACAACATAAGGTCATAGGGGCAGAGATGTTTGTCTGATAGTTTCATAACAAGCCTGTGAGGGTAATGTATAATAGGGTGGTCAGGTTCCTTGAAGAAAGGCTCTGAGAGGCTATGTGAAACTGTAAAGGTGAAACCTAAGTTTTAACTGTAATCCAGGATGTGGGTTGGAGTCCAATTCTTCTGAGAAGGCCCTCCATGCTCCCAGACAATCGCAGCCTGGGACAATCACCACCGATCAGCTAAGCCAGACTCCCCATCTTCCCCACTCACCCCCCATCCCTGCCTGGGCTCTCAGCCCCAGAACCCAACTCTATTCTCAATTCCCCACCATCCAGTGCATCTGAGTGTCTAGGAGTTTGGGAGCCCCATGCTCATCATAGGCCTGTAGACACTGGACCCTCTGTGTGGTTTCCACTGGTGACTGGACTTTGGCCTCCCACATCTTAGGCTGCATTTTCCCACCCAGAGCAGGTATATTGGTGCTTACTGAGAGCTGATCACGTGACAGCAGGTATAGGGTAAATGCAATCTAGTGTTGGCAGAGTTCACACACACCTGAAGCCAGAGCTGATAATCTATTTCTCGCCTGCTCAAGCAACAGTCCCACACCCAAGTGGCAGGGTGAAACTCGAAACCACATTCAGATAATGCAGCTGAGTATTCCAGACACTGGAGGCTGAGATATAGCTTTTGCTTGCCCTGCTTGGATTTAGCCTTGCAGGGGTCCAGTCTTTCCTTGCTGGTCTCTCAGACTTGTTTTGTAGAATAGGGATAGGTACTTTGTGCCTTTGTATGCTGTAATATTTGTTTTATAGGATCTCATAGCTAAGAGTTTTTCTTTGCTTCTCAAAGCACTTTGGACTTTTGAATGGAGTTGAGTGTTAAGATTATGGGAATGTTTGAGGTGAGACTGAATGCATTTTCCATTATGAGATGGCCATGAGCCAACAGAGACTTGGACATATTCCTACCACCATGAACTGAAGCTTTTGCCAAATCTTTCCTGTCATTAAGGATTGTATTATCTGAAATTGAGTCTAAAATAAATAAATCTCTCCTCCCTTAGTTGCACCTGTTGGGTTTTTAGTGACAAGAAAAGTAGCTGACATACTGTTTACAGAAGTCATGTCTACAAGAAGCACCCATAATGCCTTCAAAAAGAGAATGGATTTAAAATTTTATTTACATATTGGAGAATGAACTAAATATAGATGTAGTAACACTGTATTAACAGTATTTACAGAAGGAAACCATTCATAAATTCACAGAACATTCCAGAACATACAAAATAAAAACATTTAAAAAAAATCTCCTCCTCCTCTTTTTTTGAATCTCAACAAATAGGGCGAGATGGGAAAGACAGACAAGGGAGAAAGCAATGCTAAATTCCCAAGTGGTTGGCTGAGAGGAGGGGGGATGAGGCTGGTAAGGGAGATCCTGTTTTCTTATTCTGTGTATCTTGCATCTGTTATTATTTTTAGAAAGATAGCTGTGCTGTTGGCAGTAGTAGGAAACTCTCCATCTGGACAGGTAAGATTGCTTTTTACAGAGCAGAGGTCTCAGAAAAGACACTTAAGAAACTCCCAAGAATATGAATGACTTAGAAGACAGAGACAAAGCAGGTGTTAGCCCCAAACAGCAGCAGGGAATGCTGGATGAAGATGTGGAGACCTTGGAGGAGTCTTAGTTTAAACTTCAGAGCAACAAATCAGCATTAGAAAAGCTTCCTGTTGTTTTACATTTTAAGAACTGAGCCAAATTCAGGCTTACAGGAGGTGAGAAGCAGTGAGAGACTCCTAAAAGGGTGTGGCCTTTTCTAAGGAGTCACTAAAGCCTGTCTTGTGTCCTCTGACTACTACTTTGGTATGGTAAGGCAAGGTTCACCATCAGACACTAAACTACAGTGGGGGTGTGGAGGAGAGAATATTGTCAAGAGTTTAAAATGGTGAACATGGACTTGTACAATGGAAAGATGCATGTTACCGTATTAACAATGTTATCCAGTTTATCATCACCCAGAGTGGAAGAATGGGGTGCAGAAAAACAACCACGAAGAAATTAGGCCTGAATGTGATTATTCTTTTAGGTAATTTGTTTCCCTTAAAAGGCAATTTAACACACACACACACACACACACACACACACACACACGAGAGAGAGAGAGAGAGAGAGAGAGAGAGAGAGAGAGAGAGAGAGAGAGAGAGAGAGAGAGACTATTCTTTTAAAGAAATATTTATTTTATTTGTGTGTCCATGTCTTTGTAAGTGAGCACAGTGACAGCCCAGGCCAAAACAGGGCATCAGATCCCCTGGGACTGGAGTTACTGAGAAAGAAGGAAAAGACAGTAGCTGTAGTAGATGTTAGCCACTGCCAAATATAAGTGAAGATATATAGGTATTGGGCATATTATTTACGTTCTTCAAATTTTCTAGGTAGAAAGAAATCTTTTTAAAAAGACTAAAATTAGCTTTAATGAACAAAGCTACATTTAAGAGGAATGCCAAATATTATGGCCAGGGAGAGTATAACATTTTACCCTTCTCTTACTGGTCTTTTTACATTTTGAAATATGTATATTATCTTTTATCATTTTAATTTACTTCTGAGGCTATATTTTCTCATTCTCCAAACCAGGAAATCCCACGTATCTTAATCAGAGCAACAGTTGGGCAGAGTAGGGTCTCATTCGCTAATTCCAAGTGCATTTTTGAAAAAACATTTTTTACCTAGTTGCTTCACTAGGAAATTTTATCACAGAGAAAACACATCATTTCTATTAAATATTCAAATGTAACAAACATAAATGTAACAAATTTATATCAGATATATTCATAATCTATATACACACATAGATTTTATATGTTACTACAAACATGTATGGCTGGTTGCATAATCGTGGAACCCAATTTAAAATGAAATATAAGGTGCTTTTTAAGAGGCTGAATGTGGGACAGCTGCATGGTCTCATTAAGTACCCACTGTGCGCATTGCTGTGTGACAGGAGGTGTCTGGATATCAGCTTCTCCGAGTCCTCATCATCTGTTGACTCACCAATCAGTCTTACAAGAACCGTTCCCACTTGGTTACCAGAACTTGAGGTTTTCTGGTACGTTAACATTTTATTATAAGAAATACTTTTGTTCAATGTTAATTCTCTCGACTTTTATCTCTAAACACACAAGAATGAGTCTGTATGTATCATGTGCAGCTTTAACACATACTTTTACCTCTGCTGTTATCCCAACCCCTTCCCCTTTTGTTTCTTTGGCTGGAAAATTTTGAAGTAAATCTCAGTTGTAGTTATAAATATTTAAAAGTTGACTTGTAATAGACAAGTTCTTTGTAATATTAACAAAATCATAAACCACTGCTACCCAAACTAAGAAATATAGTTATCACATAACTAGTCTGAATTAAATTTTACAATCTCAAAACCAGGAGGATCCAAGGTTACTTCTGTTGGCCTGTCCTTTAGTCGATAGCATACTTCCTGTGCTTTCTCAACATTTGCTAGAGGAACTATTCATGTCTGTGGAATGTCCTCTACCCAGGAAGTGGCTCATGGCGTCCCCGTGGTTAGATGGGTGCAGCTACACCAGCAATGGCTTCAACCCTAACTGAATGCTGTGATACAAACAACACATTTCCAGAACATGCAGAGCCTGGCTGATGTTAATGTAGTTGTGGTAAATTCTAATTTCCTATAGTTGCAATGTTTTACCACAGACTTGGTCACTTATACGATATTCACTCACTGGTTCTCCCTCCCCAGTGGCTGCCCTCACAATCCCTGTGCTTGGTATTTACCAGACCGAGGCAGAGCCACACAGGCCTGCTCAGTGTTACCGGACAGGCTCTAGCACTCATCATCTTTCCTATTCGAAACTTTAGCAAACAAAAAGTTTTAGACCCATGGCTCCAGGTGCATATGCAGCAGAGGATGGCACTGTCAATGGAAGAGGCCTTTGGTGCAGAGAAGGCTTATTCTCCCAGTGTAGGGGAATGCCAAGGCAAGGAGGTGGGAGTGGGTGGTTGGGAGTGGGAGCATCTTCATGGAAGAGAGGGTAAGGGAGAGGGGAAGAGGGGGATAACATTTAAAATGCAAATACAGAGAATATTCAATAAAAATGATAAAGTTTTAGGGACAGTGAAATGACATGGCAGGTATAGGCACCTACATGACAGGAAACAAACTGACTTACACAGCAGTCCTGTGACTTCCACACTTGTACTCATGCCCATACCCCATCACCTAATTGTAAAAATATAGTGAAAATATTGTGTGTTGTAATTCACACTGTAACCAATTCATTTACCCAACATCTACAATTTGACAGTGTTCTGAATTCAACTTTAAAACGTTTGTCACTTCAAAGAACCCCACATCCATTAACAGATTCATCAGCTCCCTACTCTAGAAAGCCACCCATATGCCTCCTGGCTATAGATATGCCCATTCCATGAATATAAATAAATAGAACCTTACACAGAGTATTTTTCACATAGAAATGTTTCTGCCTTAATTAGGATTTTACTGTTGTGAACAGATACCATGACCAAGGCAAGTCTTATAAGGACAGCATTTAATTGAGGCTGGCTTACAGGGTTCAGAGGTTCAGTACATTATCATCAAGGTGGGAGCATGGCAGCTTCCAGGCAGACATGGTGCAGGAGGAGCTGAGAGTTCTACATCTTCATCTGAAGGCTGCTAGTGGAAGACTCACTTCCCAGCAGCTAGGGTGAGGGTCTTAATGCCCACACCCAGTGACACACCTATTCCAACAAGGTCACACCTCCTAACAGTGCCACTCCCTGGGCAGAGCATGTACAAATCACCAGTTTCATCCATACAGCTGCTCACAGTTGCACATTCCTCTTGTGCTGCCAAATAGGGTCCTATTGTATAAATATGTAACTTATGTATCTGTTCACTGGACATTAGGGTTGTTTATACTTTTTGACAATTATGAATGAGATTATCCAAACAGAAAACCAGACTTGTATGGGTATATTTTCTATGCTTAGAACTGCTGACTTACAGAGCAACTGCCTCCTCATAGCTTTGAACATATAAGTACTGTCCATCCTTCGGAACCCGAACTTAGTGTAGTGCTACCAGAATGTTGCGTGGACACCCGGGCAAAGTTAGCTTTCCCCTAGTCCTCCCACTATTCCAGGCTGCACGGTGCTGACCACTTTGTGTTCCCTTGGTTACTCCTCTGGGATGCTTTCCCTTGTGATGTTGTGGTGTTTCAGAAAGCAGGAAGGCTGCCACACACTCTTAGAATGTAAAAAGGTGGTATTTAAGTGCTGCTCTTGACCAGTTCAGATGAGTCCACTAGAGAACTCTGAGCATAAGAACTTGGAAAAGGTCCAAGACTTTGATGTTTGACCCTGGACATGACCCAGAAGTATGATACCCTCTGACTCTTCATTCCTTCAGAGAATAGTTTCCAATGGAGAAGGGTTTTATCTGACGGGGACACTTAACCTGTGGTGTGCTTTCTACCCTGAAGAAATGTCTAGAAAATGCTATCTGGTCATCTTAACAGCTGTGTTTACTAAAAAAGACAAACCAGGATAAAACTACTTCAAGACACTGGTCCTAGAACACAAAGTAGGGTCCACAAGCAGAGGACAGGCATGCTGTTTCTCCAAATAACTATTTGGTAGTCTGATTAGAAAGAACTGGCCTTGTTCTGTATCCCAGCTTCATGCCAATGAGCTTAATTTGTGGTGCTGGTGACTGAACTCAGGATCTTGCACAGGCTTCGAAGGCCCTATACTATAATGGCACATCTCAAACCCTAAAGCAGACAACTGATTTCTTCCAGAGTCCCTTATCTTCTCAATTTATCCAAAGTAAGGACTAAGTATGTTATCTGTTGGTAACTTTAACTCTAGAAGCATCATGATACCACCGTAAGGTGTAATGTTCATGTCTGTAAAACTTGTATTTGGAAGTTAAAAAAATCAGTGAGCAATTTTATCTAAAGAACGTATTTCTAAAAGAATAAAGTGCTATACAAAGGCCTTTTTTTCCCCACCCACATAAACAGTTTTACTTTATTGGGAACAATCTCAGTCATGATCCGCAGAGGTTGGTCCTGGGCAATTTGAAGATAAGTCTTCTTTATCTGCAATTTATGTGTGAGAAATAAGAGATAAATATAAGTTTATGGTAAACTTACAAGACAGTATCTCGTATTTTTGGCCAACCATGTTTGTTACTTATCCCACAAAATAAATGGGGAAAAGATTAAAACAATCATAATAAAAGAGGAGACGAGGGCTGAGGACGTGGCTCGGTAGTTAAGAGCTCTGGCTGCTCTTCCAGAGGACCTGGGTTCAATTCCCAGCACCACATGTGGCTCACAACTGTCTAACTCTAGGACCAGGGAATCCAATGCCACCTTCTGGCCTCCATGAACACTAAACATATGTGGTGCACAGATGTACATATAGGCATAGCACCTACACACATGAAACTTTACGAGATTAAAATAGTTACAAAAAACATCTTCATTCTCAAATACTAAGTCCTTAATTAGAAGTCCGTTCAAGGTGAAACAGACAAGGAGACGATTGGCTCTGTTAAGATACCTGGCAAAGGTTAAACAAATTTCTTCTTCACAATGGAGAAAAAGAAGGGATTTGAAGTCAATATACTTGACTTTTATGAGTCAGGGACAATAGTATGCCTAGATAAAAATTCTAAAGTCTTAATACAAGCACTTATCAATGAATGGATCTTCAAAACTAAAGCATAAAAACCATTATCTTCAAGGTTTTTGTTATTGTTTTGATGGGAATGGTGGTTGAGACATTATGTAGCCCTTGCTGGACTAAAACTCACTATGTATATAGAGAAATCCATATGCCTTTCCTGAGTGCTGGAATTAAAAATGTGTGCCGCCATGCCTGGCCTTTAAGTTATTCTTTAGAATTGAAATTATTTCTTTAGTAAGAAAATGGTGAAAATTCCCTCTTGCACAGTTACTGAAATAACTTAAATGTTGGATTATAGTAAGAACCCAATTCTTTTTTAAAAATATTTATTCTTATTTTATGTGCATTGGTGTTTGCCTGCATGTATGCCTGTGTGAAGGTGTGAGGGTGTCAGATTTTAGAGTTACAGAGTTATGAAATGCCATTTGGGTGCTGGGAATTGAACTCAGGACCTCTGGAAGAACAGTCAGTGCTCTTAACCTCTGAGCCATTTATCCAGCTCCCAAATCAATTATTTCTATAGTCACTATTTCTTTGCAACCTGGTCCCACATTGCTATTTGAATGGAATAAGACACTTCTACTGTTTGTAGGAAATGTGAGTTTTATTAAAAATAAACAAGTATGCACAGGCTGCACGTATATTTTAAAGTAGAAACCATCTTCTTACCGTCATAGGCTGTCCCACACCAAATACAATACAGATGTTCTTCCCGTAAGTAGCCAGTGAGGATCTGAAGCTTTTCTAGTACCTGGGAAGAGGACACAGGCACATTAGTGGCTCACACTGACCAGGACCTTGCTTCTGGGACCTCAGTCTGGTTACTTAGGCCCGGGCTTCAACTCTTCTGAGCACTCTCAGTTACTCATGGGGCCAGAGCAGAGGTGATGTATCTGGCCATGTCTCAGCTGTCTAACCACTTGTCCACAAGAAACAACTGGTGAACATAAAATCATCTTTTGGCTATCTCTATGATAATAAGGTTTTTGTTATTGTTGGTTTGTTTTTGTTTTTGAAAAAAAAACAGGGTCTCGTTATGTATTCTTGGCCTGAACTTGCTATGTAGACCAGGCTGGCCTTGAACTCACAGAGATCCACCTGCTTCTCCCTCCCGAGTGCTGAGTCTAAAGCTAAGTGCCATTATGTCTGGGGGATTCCTAGGAGTCTTAAAGACCTCTTTTACATTGGAGGAATTCATCTCTCAGGTGAGCAGGACTGCCTCCTACAGTTACATGCATTAGAGGTCTCACAGTTAAGCAGGAATGTGTGCTCAAAGCTATGAATGTTGTTCAGGTAAATTCCACACTAGTAACTATAGCAGTTACTTCTTGAATAGCTACATTTAAAAATTGACTGTGCATGTGTGCTTGTGTATGGGCATGTGCTTGCGAGTGTGTGTCAGAGGAAAGTTTGGGAGAGCGGGTTCCACGAGAATCCCAGGGCTGAACTCTTGCTGTCATGCTTGGCAGCAGGCACCGTCACTTGCTGAGCCATCTTCACAGCTCCTTCTGATTTTATTTTCTCCATTTTGTGAATAAGTGAGGTGCACAGTGGCACCACTTTCAGAAGTTTAACCGGAAACAAAGTCAACTGTAATCATTTGCACTTGCAGCGAATCTGTCACCTAAACTGAAGTCAGGGTGTCAGGACCCACGCCAAGCAGCATGTGGTACGCTGCCCACAGCAAAGCATTACCCAGCTTCAAGTGTGAACAGTGCGAAGACCACACGTCTGCTGTGGCAAACAAGCAGTGCCCACACATACACTCAGATCTTCACTTGGACACTCATCTTCATCCTGCTCTTCCTTTTCTTCTTCCTCTTCCTCAGTCTCCTCTTCAGGCCTCATCCAGTACCATGCCTCCCTGGGAACCTGAATATTCTGAAAATACAGAATTATTTTTATAAAACACAGCTAAGTATACTTGTGGTGTCATAAGTGTGCTTGTGTTAACATGAATTTGTTCTTCCAAGTAATATTTACGGAGTGCGATTTCTCAGTAGAGCGCTGGACTACAGTGAGGACTGAAAGGACAATTAGGAGTTTGTTTCCTAGTTCCCACTGCAGTCCAGCAGGAGAGATGGACGCTGGGTATGAAGCTGTAGACGAGACCAGGTCAGGAAGTGTCAGGAACACATGTGAGAAGATGGGATAGTAAAGAGGAACATTTCTCTCAGATGCTTACACACCATGGAAGTCACAGCAGTATTTGAGAGTAAGTGAAGTCATTTTACTTTGATGGTACTCATTGTGTTTTGTGAAAAGCAGAGATTTCTTTTAGAACTATTCCCGTGTGAAATAAAAACATTCCACCTTGAGTTTTCCAAAGACACACAAAAGTGCGAGGTACGGACTATCTGGTTAATTAAACATTATGGGGAACAGAAACCCTACACACTCCAGTCCTGAGTAATGATACTTTGAGTAAGAGAAAAGCTATTTAACCCTTGCTAGACAACTCAGGAAGAGGGCTCCTGGACTAAGCCAGTCATCAGTGGGCCAGTCACCACTGTAGGAGGTGCACATCAAACCACAGCTCCTGGGAAGAGAAGGTATAAACAAGGCATGGCAGGTTTTTGATTTTCCTTAATAAAAGAGTGAAACCATTCCAGGTAGCAACACTGCGGAACTAGAAGTCGCGATGTCCGCCTACCTTCTGGGAGTCCAGCTGCTGGCAAGCTCGCTGGCTTCTTCTCAGGTCTCCTTCCAGCCTCATTTCATCCTGCTTACTTTTCAGTCGCATCCTGATGGAAGGAAGAACTGTGAGCTCTGCGTTTGCTACACTGAGGAACACACCACAGTTCAGGGGACTGGGGGCAAAACAAGCTCAAAGCGACAGCCTTACCGAAACTGCTCAGCGGCCGTTGCTTCATTTTGGTTTTTCATGTGAATTTTTCTCCTGTAGTTTTCTAGCCTCTCCTCTGCTTTTCGTTTTAATAGTGATTCATGACCTATGCCACTTTTTCCTGGTCATAGACAAGAATATGATGAGGAACTTAGGAAATTACTGATTTTTTTAAAGCTTCAAAACAGTTAAGAAATTCAATGCAGTTCTCGCTTAAATATAATTATCCAAACTTAATTTACTAAAATGGCAACAGAAAACTCTAGGGCTTAATGTTTGCTTGCTCTTGAGGCCAAAATGCATGGTTTGACTTTGACAAGGATCAGTCTTATTCAACACAGTAATGCTACACATATTTTTAAAAATTAGGAAAATATCAGTTATTTCATTTTCTTTTTTTTAAAGATTTACTTATTTTATGTATATGAGTATACAGTAGTTCTCTAGACACACCAAAATTAAGCATCTGATCCCATTACAGATGGTTGTGAGCCACCATGTGGCTGCTGGGATTTGAACTCAGGACCTCTGGATGAACAGTCAGGGCTCTAAACTGCTGAGACATCTCTCTAGCCCCTACCATTTTCTTAAATGTATGCTTTTTTTTTCCTCTTGAATTAATCCAAGGAATTAGGCACAAAAACTGTCACAGATAAATCCGCTTTAGGACATTTTTAGTACATTACAAAAAATAAGAAGGCACTGCTTCCCACAGGTTAACTCTTTCCCCCAGTTTTTCTGGCTCCGGGAGCAGAGGCAGGATCATGGACTGGGCTGGCAGGCACCTCACCAATGGGCTTCATCTTTCGCCCTTAACTCTTTGGCAAGGTCTGACTATGTAGCCAGGCTAGCTTCTCCATCACTGCCATCCCACATCTGCTCTTAAATCCTGAGACTACAGATGTGGAATTACAAAAGATTAGTTCCAGCTCCCACATACTGTTTGATTTAAATTTTATATTGCAGTACTTCTATTCCATCAAAACTTACTTTAAATTTTTTTCCTACAAAAATAACTTTAAGAAGATTTAGAAGTTTGACTATTTCACAGGCTTCTGATAATAGCAACCGTAAGGGCAACCATCATATAGCATGTTAAGCAAAACAATCTAAGTTATGGTTATAATATACTAAAAATGACTTGATTATGTACCTGTTTTGACATTGAGAGGAATTGGTTCAACAATACCATCTCCTAAAAAGGGAGGAAGAATAAGAAATATTTTATTTTCCACAAAGTTCAGGTCAGTCAGTAGAGTACAACATTACAATGCTCTCTGAATCTCCCTCCCAGTCTCATAAAACTCCAAACTGAATTCTGGGAACTAATACTCTCTGTCAGTTATTAACAAATACTCTTTGTCAGCTGTTAACAAATACACCTCTTACCTTTAAATACCTCCTTCTTAGTAAGACCACTTAGCCTCTTCTGCCTGCCTATCCATCTGTCTGTCTTTCTGTCTTCACATTAGGGTCTCATTATGTAGCTCTCACTCCTGGAACTCACTAGGTAGCCCAGGCTGGCCTTGAACTCACACAGACCCACCTGCCTCTGCCTCCCCAGTGAAAGTATGCCATTTTAAGAAGTGACGTCACAGACACAATAAATAGTCTTAGTGGGTAGAAACCTCAAAAACAGTCTTCCTTTATGAAAAAAATAAAATAAAAGCAACTAGCTATTGCACTTCTCTACCCATCACCTGCCACCGTTCTCCACAGCCCCGTCAGCCGCCTGCCAGTTCCCTCAAGCGTGTGGTAGGAGGCTAAACAGTTCATGTTGGCATGGGAGGCATCTTAAATGGAGGTGAGAAGACATTTCTGAAAGGGCTGTTAGCACCAAAACTCCTAAATACTGTCAACTTAGGTCACCGTCAATACCAAGCCACAAGTGACTCACCACTCTTGCCCAGAGCCTGCCCACTCTTGTATCCCATCTTTTGGAGCAAAGCGAAGCCTTTGTTTTCACAGCCGAGTGCATTCTTCAAGCCGATGTCACGTCTTTCCCGCTCTTCCTCTTTTACACTCTTCTGCCTATTTCTCAGATTAGCTTGCTGTTGCTTTTCTTCTTTTCGACGGGCTTCTCTGATCTGCCTCAGCATCGGCACGCCCGGTCTGACATCTTCTCTGAAAGACATCGGCAATGGTGCATAGGAGTGCGGAAAGTTTGCTCCTCGTTCGAGCAGAGCAGTGAAGGCTACTTGCAGACTGTGGGAGACGGAAGGCAGCATAGAGGCTGAGAATGTCAGGTTTACTTTACAGTAATTTTTTCCAAGCGGTAAATACCAGTAAGCAGTAAAGCTGACTAAAGGCTGGACAGGAGAATAAGACTGAAAGGGAGAAAGAGGCAAACCAGGATAAAGACAGGAGAAGTAACAAGGTGACACTGAGAGAAACGAGCAAATGCCTCTTATCTGTGTATGGACACAGGGTGTTTTCCATGAAGCGGGAAGACTGACTGCTTGCAGACAGGGTTTCTCTATGAAGCCTTGGCTGTCCTCAAACCCTCTCTGTAAAACTGGCTGACTCCTCCAAACTATTCCACAAAATAGAAACAGAGGCAATACTACCCAACACATTTTTCAAAGCCACAGTTACGCTCATTCCTAAACCACACAAAGATTCTACAAAGAAAGAGAACTTTAGACCAATTTCCCTCATGAACACTGATGAAAAAATACTCAATAAAATTTCATGCAAACTGAATCGAAGAACATATCAAAATGATCATTCACCATGATCAGGAAGGCTTTATCCCAGGGATGCAGCGATGATTCAATATATGAAAATCCATCAATGTCATCCACTACTTAAACAAACTCAAAGAAAAAAAGTCACATGATTATCTCTCTAGATGCTGAGGAAGCATTTGACAAAATTCAACACCCCTTCAAGTTAAAAGTCTTGGAAAGGTCAGGTATTCAAGGCACATACTTAAACATAGTAAAAGCAATATACAGCAAACCAGTAGCCAGCATCAAAGTAAATGGTGAGAAACATGAAGCAATCCCACTAAAATAAGGGACTAGACAAGGCTGTCCACTCTCTCCCTACCTATTCAATATAGTACTTGAAGTACTAGCCAGAGCAGTAAGACAACAAAAAGAAGTCAAAGGGATACATATTGAAAAGGAAGAAGTCAAAATATCACTATTTGCAGATGGTATGATAGTATACTTAAGTGACTCCAAAAATTCTATCAGAGAACTTTTACAGCTGATAAACACCTTCAGCAAAGTGGATGGATATAAAATTAAGTCAAGCACACCAGTAGCCTTCCTCTACTCAAAGGACAAACAGGTTGAGAAATAAATTAGAGAATCAATACCCTTCACAATAGCCACAAAGAATATAAAATACCTTGGTGTGACCCTAACCAAGCAAGTGAAGGATTTGTAGGACAAGAACTACAAATCTCTGAAGAAGGAAACTGAAGAAGATCTCAGAAGATGGAAAGATCTCCCATGCTCATGGATGGGAAGAATCAACATTGTAAAAATGGCCATCTTGCCTAAGGCAATCTACAAATTCAATGCAATTCCCATCAAAATTCCAACTCAATTCTTTATAGAGTTAGAAAAAGCAATTTGCAAATTCATTTGGAATAATAACCCAGGATAGCAAAAACCATTCTCAACAATAAAAATACTTCTGGTGGAATCAGAAGTAACCTTAAGCTGTATTACAGATCAATTGTGATAAAAACTGCCTAGTACTGGTAGAGACAGGCAGGTAGACCAACAGAATAGAATCAAAGACACAGAAATGAACCCACACACATATGGTCACTTGATTTTTGACAAAGGAGCTAAAACCATTCAATGGAAAAAGGACAGCCTCTTCCACAAATGGTGCTGCACTCAGCATGCAGAAGAATGAAAATAGACCCTTTTCTTATCTCCTTGTACAAAGCTCAAGTGTAAGTGGATCAAAGACTTCCACATAAAACCAGGTACACTGAAACTAACTGAACAGGAAGTGGAGAAGAGCTTAGAACACATAGGCACAGGGGAAATTTTCCTGAACAAAACATCAGTGGCTTATGCTGTAAGATCAAGAATCGACAAATGAGACCTCATGAAATTGCAAAGCTTCTGTAAGGCAAAGGACACTGTCTAAAGGACAAAATGGCAATCAGCAGATTGGGAAAAGATCTTTACCAATCCTACATCTGATAGAGGGCTGGTATCCAATATATACAAAGAACTCAAGAAGTGAAACTCCAAAGAATCAAAGAATCCTATGAAAAAAATGGGGTACAGAACTACATAGACTTTTCAACGAAGGAATATCAAATGGCTGAGAAGCACCTAAAGAAATGCTCAACATTCTAGTCATCAGGGAAATGCAAACCAAAACCTAAGATTCCACCTCACACCAGTCAGAAAGGCTAAGATAACAAACTTAGGTGACAGGAGATGCTGGTGAGGATGTGGAGAAAGAGGAACATTCCCCCACTGTTTGTGGGATTGTAAACTGGTACAACCATTCTGAAATCAGTCTGGTGGTTCCTCAGAAAACTGGACATATACCTGAGGACCCAGCTATATCATTCCTGGGCATATACCCCAAAGTAGCTCCAATATCTAACAAGGACACATGTTATATCTAACTCAACAATGTTCATTGCAGCCTTATTTATAATAGCCAGAATCTGGAAAGAACCCAGATGCCCTTCAACAGAGGAATGGATACAGAAATTGTGGTACATATTCACAATGGAGCACTATTCAGCTATTAAAGACAATGAATTCACGAAATTCCTAGGCAAATGGATGGAACTTGAAGCTATCATCCTGAGTGAGGTAACCCAGTCACAAAAAAACCACTCACTTATAAGCAGATACTACTCCCCCCCCCAAAAAAAAGCCCAGAATACCCAAGAAACCACACACAGAACTTATGAAGCTCAAAAAGAAGGAAGACCAGAATGTGGATGCCTCAGTCCTTCTTAGAAGGGAGAACAAAACAGGGGAGGAAATACAAGGTCAAATAGAGGAGCAGGGATTGAAGAAAAGATCTTCAGAGACCACCTCACCTGGAGATCCACCCCATATGCAGCAACAAAACTCAAGCAGTAGTGACGCCAAGAAGTGTTACTGGCAGGAACCAGACACGGATGTCTCCTCAGAGGCTCTCCCAGAAGTCATATAGATACAGATGGGGATGCTTGCAGCTGAACATCAGATTGAACACGGGGACCCCAATGAAAGAGCTAGAGAAAGGACTGGAAGAGCTGAAAGGTCTGCACTCTCATGGGAAGAACAACATCATCAACAGCCAAGGCACTGAGGTGGAGAGGGTGATTGGGAGAGGGAGCACCTCCATGGAAGCAAGTTGGGGGAGGAGGGAGGGGAGTGGGGAGGAGGGTGTAACATTTGAAATGTAAATAACAGAGAATATCCAATAAAACTGAAAAAACAAACAAAAAACAAAAAAAAAAAAAAAAAAAAAAAAAAAAAAGAACTCAAACTCAATCGAATGATCCACCAGCCTCTGCCTCCCAAGTGCTGGGATTAAAGGAGTGAGCCCCGTGCCTGGCGGTAAGGTGGATTTTACTGTCATATTTAAAAAGACAATCTTCTGCAATAGCAAGATGGCTTACCAGGTAAACAGGTTTGCCATGTTTTAGTTTGGTTCTTAGAATCCTCAGTGGAGGGAGGGAAATGGCTCCCAAAAGTTGTTTTCTGATCTCCACATGGGTGCAGTACCCTCCCCTCAACGATAAATAAAATTTAAAAATTGAAATATAAGAAACATCCTGAGCATGGTGCTAGCCCAGTTGTCAGAGCACTTGCCCATCACAAATGAAAGCCTGAGTACAATCCGCAAACTGCAAGAACCAGACACTGCTACACACACCTGTAACCTCAGCTCAGCCCTTCGGAGGTGGCGGCAGGAGAAAGAGCTGCACAGTGAGTTGGAGGACTTCCTAAGCTACACGAGACCCCGCCTTAAAACACATGACCACCACCACTACATTCACAATGTCCCTTTTTCCGTCTGTGTGTCTTTTGGGTAGCTGGATATCATCATATTAAGTGTACACATTGACTTACTGAACATTAATGAAGGAATCTGACATATAGTCCTCTTCTTCTGCCATGTTCTCCTGCCCCACCTGCAAATCCAGTAGGACAAAGTAAGAGTTGTCTTTACTGTTATCATTTTAGTTTACCAAGATGGAAGTCAACCATGGAGAGAGGCAATGCTCCACCATGCTCTCCTGAGTACAAAGATAGAGAATCTTAGCACCCTATGTCCTAGCAACAGAGAGGGCACCAACCCAACAAAGGCTAACTGGGAATGGTATGGGCTTTGGGAACCTCAAAGCCCCTGCAGTGATACACTTCCTCCAACAATTCTTTCCAAAAGAGTCCTCCAATTGGGAACTGGGTATACAAAAATATGAGCCAAATGAAAGCCATTCTAATTCAAGCCACCAAAGACAAGCTTCTTGTTTTACTTTTTTTTCCCCTCTCCCTGAGACAAGACCACCCACTATCTCAGGCTGGCCTGGAGCTCACTATGTAGTCCGCCCTAGCCTTGAACTTGTGGTTCTCCAGTTAGGAGACAAACTCTCGTATAATCATGCAATATTCTCCAAGATGGCCACTCCTAGTAAATTTTGTCGAGCAATTCATGTCACCAATAGGACTTTGTATATTAGAGTGACTTTTTTGCTTTTGGTTTTCTGGAGTCAGGGTTTCTTTACATAGTCCTGGCTGTCCTAGAACTCACTCTGTAGATCAGGTGACCTTGAACTCATAGAGATCCACCTGTCTCTGTCTCTGGAGTGTTGAGATTGTCCCACCACAGCCTGGCTTATGGTGACTTTTTGGTCACACTACGTATAACACTCTGAATTAACTGAATGAAGTCAGCAGTCATATACGAGAACACTCAAGAAGCTCTACAGAGATGTCCATGTGGAAAAAATGAGTGAACCAACGAAGAGCTCCTCTTGGAAAATTAGCCAAGCCTGAGATGAATAAGATTGACCTGCACTATTCTTACTCATAACAGTTAGTTCTCACCTAGCTCACAAACAGCCCAGTAGATATGAATAATTAGGCCCACTTTCCAGTTGGGAAAATTGAGGCTCAATCTGGCTAAATAATTTGTTCACAACCATGAAGAATACAGATCTTGGTGATCTTGCTCCTGAGACAGAATGAGATGGGTATCAAATCCAGAGCCTTATACAAGCAAGGAATATGCTCTGTAACCAAGCTAAATCTCTATTTCAAACTGGACTGTTTTTAAGGGAAGCACTTGACTCTACAGACACAGTGGCCCTCTGGTGTAATTTCAGCACCCAGCAGTTTGAGGGCAGTATGACCTACATACACAGTGAGACCCCGTCTAATAATACCAAATGTATTATTGTTTACAGCTTATTTTTAAGGCTCTGCCTTTTATAGTTATTCCATCTTTTACTTATAATTTTCATAGAAGAATCACACTGAAACTTCACAGCTGGACACTGCCGTTTCATTAAGTGATACGGTTTGAAGTTGTTAATTACTATTGGTTAGGAAGTTATGTTAGGAAGTGGAATAAGGGGCTGGAGAGATGGCTCAGAGGTTAAGAGCATTGTCTGCTCTTCCAGAGGTCCTGAGTTCAAGTCTCAGCAACCACATGGTGGCTCATAACCACCTATGATGAGATCTGATGCCCTCTTCTGGCCTGAAGGCATACATGCAGGGGGAACACAGTATACATAATAAATTAATTTTTTAAAAGTGGAATAAGGAATTGGGTCCTAGAATGTGAAGGTACTCCTCATCAGCGTTATCTACTTCCTTCAAATACAAGCATAAACTCCAAAAGTCGATAGATAACCCAGGCAGAGATGCTGGTAAGAGTCACAAAAGTGAAGTGGCCAGGATTCTGGTGTGTGTCAAAGAACCGGAATAAGATTATGTGAAGCTTTTTGCCTGTTCCGAAATAATGGAGTAACCATTTTCTCAACAGGAACATTATAGGTGCTGGCTTATTTCAGTACTGGGCACCGAGTTTGAAGCAAGGGCTACGGAATACACAGAAATGGGCGAACCCTCCCAAGGGTGCCTCCGGCACCGCAGGCTCTACCCTCCCGCGCTCTTCCCTCCTGTACCCACCCACCAAAATGACCACTCACGGATGGGACGTAGCTGCCGTTGTGATGGGCAGTCACAGCCAACTTGCACCGACCTCAGTCATTCTCTAGGGCGTCCGCACACCCAAAACCCGGAGCTTGACTGCCCCGACCCAGTTTCGCTGGGCGCGCGCTGCGCATGCGCCGTGCAACGGGAGCTAGGCTCACAGACATCCCACTAGTCCGGGACAGCAGATTCGCTTGGCAGCTAAGGGTGGGCGGGGTTAAGAGATAGTCGCGGGGAAGTGCGGGTGCGCATGATCAGCGTCCCGCGCAGGCGTCGTCCCCCGGCTTCCTGGGGGCAGGAGTTTGGGAGGCGGGGCATCCGGGTCCCTCGGCAGTGCGGAGCTCAGCTGGTCGGCCCAGGCTGAAGTAGGAGGTGAGGCGGCCCCGCGCGCTGTCAGAGCTTGCAGGCTGACAGGATCGCGCCGCGCGATCCCTGTGTGCCCGGACGTTTTCAGAGGGCTGAGGAGGGTATTCGAGTTTTGAGGCCGGGGAGCCTCAGCCTCGGGGTTGACAGCTTGAGGACTCTATACGTGAGGCTGACATCCCAGATCGGCCATGGAACCCCGGCTTGCGTAACCCACAGACCCCCAGTTGTCGGGTCCTCGGAGCGGCCCGGTGCACCCAAACCCGGAGCACTGCATTCCCGGGGCGAAGGGTTGTCCAGGGCGCCCCAGCCTCGGAGTCCCTGTCGGGCCCGCCCCTGCGGGTCGGAACCCTGGGGTCATCTTTCTGGGCCCCGGTGGCAAGGAGGGGGTAAAGGTGTCTGTAACACTCAGCAGGGGATGGAGGCGGCTCGCCCAGACGCGTAGGCTTGCTGCTTCGGGTCCTCATGGTCAAATGAGTTAATATCCAATGTTCTGATAGGCAGACAACTGCCCCAGAATAATGCCTTTTCGCAGTATTTACATTTCCTTTCCTTTCATTCTTACCGCCAAACAGTTTAATTTTGTTTATATTGTCTTCTCAGAGTTAGTTCTCTAATGAGAAGTGAAGCCACGCTTTCTTCCCCCTATCTTAGTGGTTGCATTTATGAAATTTGACATTTAATACTAAGAAATCCGTACATGTAAGGGCTGGAGAGATGGCTCAGTGATTAAGAGTATTTGTTGCTTTTGACAAGGACCTGGGCTCGGTTTCCAGCGCCCACGCACAACCATCTGTAACTCCAGCTTCAGGGGAATCTAACACCCTGTTTCGACCTCTGTGGGCACCAGGCACACATGTGATGCATATACATACATGTGGGCAAAACACTCCTACACATAAATGAAAAATTCCTTACGTGTATATTTTACTCTTTAAAAAAAACTAATCTGTTCATTTAAGGTGTGAACTAAGAACAATAATGGAACTAGCTCACAGTTTACTGCTAAATGAAGAAGCGTTGGCTCAGATCACGGAAGCAAAGAGACCAGTGTTTATCTTTGAATGGTTAAGATTTCTTGATAAAGTCCTAGTTGCTGCCAACAAGGTAAGTATTGCCCACCCACCCACCATGAGATTATTGTAAGAAAAATGGAAAACATTGTGTTTTGAAGAAAATGTTATGAGTCATCCACCTCAGGAATTGGAGGATGGTATTCTATGGGGATTTGTAGTTTATCCTTCTCTTAGCCTATACCCTGCTTCACATCTCTGTCTAGACAGTGCAATGTGACTGGATTAAAACATCACTGTAGCCGGTGTCCCTTAGAGTTGTCAGTGCCCAGAAAGGTCTATGATAAGAGGTTTTTACTTTGTCTTCTACTTCCTACACAGCCTCTTTGATTCATGCTTGTTTTGTGCATGTTTTATTTATTTTGTTAGCATTTGATGCTTTCGTCAAGTGAGGACATGTGAGAGTGAATCCTAAAAAGGTTTTCTGAAAAAGGTGAATTTTACAAACCGAACACCACAATAGGCTAGTCCTGACCTTCCTCTCGTAGTGTGCTTTTCTAGACTAATTGTCCCCTAGAAGATGCCTTTCTACCCTGTTGTCCGAAGGGAATGTGGTTGATTGTCTGGGATTGAGGAATCGGGATAGGGAGTCTAAAGGCTTCAGCATTCGTTATGTAAATATTTACTTAATTTCCTAGTTTAACACAGGACCTCAGGATGCGCTTCATCCCTTCTCTCCAAAGATATCTCGTCTCACCCTTTTTCAGAAAGCAAGCCTCTAGCTCTCTTCTAGAATGGATGCATGGAGGGTAGACGTGTGGTTGGTTTGTTGGCTTTAATTTTACTTTGGCATCTTATTAGTTATTCCTGACTGGCCTGGGATTCACTGTGCGCCCCAGACTGGCTTCAAACACTCAGCCGTCTTCCAGCATCAGCTGTCTGAGAGCTGAAGTGCTGGGGTTGGTGGGTGTACTCCATTACAGCCCCTTGGATGGCAAACTCGTAATTTCTTTTATTTCTAGATGCAGATTTATTCTCGCCTGGAAGACTGAGAATCAATTTTAGGTTTCCTGTTGGGAGTTCATGACTTTCAGGTTTTGTCCAGGTTCTTTTCCTGGTGTCACGGCTGCTGTAGACTTCTGCTAAATGTTGTTGCTGTCTGTTAAAATCATGTTAATTGCTAGAAAGACAGTAATAGAAACACATGGATACCCAAGTAACCTTTAACTAGATTTTTTTTTTTTTTTTTTTTTTTTGGTCTCTTAAATCTTCTGTAACTGGGCATTTGTGGTTTCCCTTACAATGAAAGGTCTTTTTTTTTTTTTTTTTTTTTTTTTTTTTTTCAAGCTAGCACATAACTCAAACTGCCCACAACAATGATCAGGATGTGTTTTATTTGATTCTCTTCTGTCTTTTACGTAGCGTATCTTCTGCTTTAAATACTTACCTCTCACTATGTCTGTTGTGAGGAGTTGTCAGTCTTTCTCTTCAGTGATACCCACTCCTATGATTCCTACCACCACTTCACATACCCAGCTTTGAGAAGACATCCCCTGGGCTGGTGCAGAGCTCAGTTGCTAGAGTACTCGCCTCGAATGTGCAGAAAGCCCTGGGTTTAAGTCCTAGTGCCACATAGAACAAGTGTATGTGATGGCCACAGTAATAATGTCAGCCCTGGGAAGTGGAGGTCGATGATCAAAAGTTCACAGCCATTCTCAACGACACGGTGAAGTCAAGGCTAGTATGAGATTGACTCATTCGCTCATTCTCTCTCTCACTCTCTCTCTCCTCTTCTCCCTCTCTCCCTCCACCCTCCTTCTCTTTCCACACATACACAAACATCTCTGAGTTGACACATTTAAACCAATTTATTGATTTCAAACCTGTCCTTTGCCAACCCACTAAAGTCATTCTTCCCTTCTTACACCTTATGTCATGTTGATTAGTAGCTGTTAAAGGAGTTACCCACAAGCATATCTAGAATTCATGTATTTCCCACCATTTACCTTTCCAGTGTCTCTCATCTGAGTTATTGTAGCAGCTTTCTAGTTGCTTACTATGATATCTATATATCTATATCTATATCTATATATCGTCCACAGTTTTAACAGTCAAAATGAATTGGGCAAAACATTTAGAGTACAACCCTTCTCTGCTTAAAACAGTCAATCAGCATAAATCTAATATTCTTCACTGTATCTGGCACCATCATCTGTTTTCTTATGACTTCATCTTTGATTGTTTTCTCTTACTCCACCCAGCTAACCTGACCTTGCTGTCCCCATGTGAATCATACTTTGTCTGCAAACCCTTCGCACATCGAGTTCCCACTACTGGGATATTCTTTCAGTTCACTATGTAGCTCACCATCTCACCTTAGAGAGAGATGTTCTCTCATACCACTCACTCATTTATATTCTGCCCCCCCCATGTAAATTTCATGAGGATGAGGACTTGTCTATTCTGTGCACATTGCTCCCAGGGCCTAGATTAGTACATGGCATGTACAAACTGCATCATATTTCTAAAGTACAGGGTGATATTGATTAGATATTGATTATGTATAAATCTTGGAATTATGTTCTGTTGCTTATATGTCTTCAACATTTCTCTGGTTTCTTTTGCTAACCTATAATTTTATGGACAACTGCATCTTCTTTTATAAGGGAAACCTTAGAAATCAGTCATCTATGCATCTAGTAGTGATTTAACTTCATAAGGTGGCCAGGAAACTGGCTCACACAGTAATCACTTTTGTTGAAATCTAACATTGAAGCGGAGTGAGGGTTTAATATAGGAAAGACTGGATCATTTCTTACTGGAGTTTTCATGAAAGTTTTCATTTGTAAGTTATGCTTAATGAATACAGATTTTAATTATTAGAGCACTATATGCATTAAATATTTTTAGACTAGAAAGTAATAAGAGTAATAAAAGAAAAAATAATGGCCTTTATCTTTTTTTTTTTTTGATAACAGACCGATGTAAAAGAAAAACAGAAAAAACTTGTTGAACAATTAACTGGATTAATAAGCAGTTCACCTGGACCACCTACTCGAAAATTGTTAGCTAAAAACCTTGCAGCCCTTTATAGCATTGGGGACACTTACACAGTTTTCCAAACACTAGATAAATGTAACGACATTATCAGAAGTAAGGATGACACTGCAGCCTACTTACCAACAAAACTGTGAGTACACTCTTACAGGAGCCCTGCTGTTCTCTTTTGCTTTTTTCTTTTCCTGTAGTATAGGGGCTCCATGTCATAAAGTCCCCACCCAGGTGGTGGGACCTGAGCTATAGTACTGACAGGAAGTTCTTTCTTCATCCGAGGATCCGAGGAGGGGCCTGACCTCCCTCATGCCCGTCACCACTGAGACGGAGAACACAGCCGGGAGAACTGGTATGCTGTGAGCTGTGGGGTCAGGAGTCTTTTGATCTATTCAGATGGAAGTCATGTTCTTGCCTCAGAGGAAAGGAGAAGAGTTAGTGAGGGAAGGGGGCAGGGGTGGGTAAAGTCCAGTCCACTGTACTATCTAGCCAGCTAAAGAGGTGAAATGATATCGGAGTCCAGACCTACCTGCTCATTTAACTGCTTTCACACTAAACTGGCAAACTTGAGCAGCTGAGACAGAGACCAGTTTGCTTACAATTTAATGACAACCAGGTTAAGTTGGTCTTAAAATGCGAAAGATAAATACAAATTATTTTTTAAAAATCAGAAAAGTATAATAAGTTGTATTAAATTTTTAAACTTTTTGTACATTTATTAGCATGTGTGTGTGTCTTGCACATGCGTGTGTTTTACATTGTGTATATGGAAGTCAGAGGACGACTTGTGGGAGTTAGTTCTCTCTACCATGTGGGTCCTGGAACTAGATCTCTACCCACTGAGCCATCTGGCCAGCCCAGAAACTATATTAGTAAGCAGCGAGACCATTGTTTCCAGGGCAGCAGTGGCTTGTGTTGGAGCATTCTATGAGAAGATGGGAAGGATGTTGGGCAGTGCGTTTCCAGAAACAGTGAACAATCTGTTGAAATCTCTGAAGAGTGCAGAGGTGAGTTTACAGCAAGAGTATTAGTGCCTTGCCCACTGCACATGTTGAAGGTGTTTTGTTCTATTGCTGTAATCCTCATGGCACATGCTATCACAGGAAAGTGATTGCAGATTATCACATCTCCTTAATTTTGGGAAAGGGGGGACCATTGTTTTTTACCTGTGGTTTACCTGTTTTTATAGAATTGTGTTATTCTGTCTTCATTGTTTGTATCTTATCTAATGTATCAGTTTCATATGCCCCGAGGCAGACATATGGTGTACAGTGTGCGGTTAGAAGAACCAGTGTTTCTAGCTCACAGTTTTTGCACCTACGGGTCAAATGTCACAGGGCCATGTCTCCTTGCAGGCTCTTCTTCTCTACATTAGGCGGTTGTCTGAATGCTGGCCTTTTCCAGGTGGGGACCAGCCACTCCAGTATGACATTGTCTTTATTTGGTTTCCTCTGCAGCTACTTAGTTTGCAGTCAGATTAATTGGGCTTTAAGAGTTAACATTTATTTCTGAAGATGACAGAGTTCAAAACTCATGATGACATCAGTGAAATTATTATTTTTTGCCCTGTCAGTTTCATTATAGATTCCTTGTCAGCTTCAGGTGAATGGTAGATAGAGTAAGCTCATGGCTCAGATATCATTCTGGAGGGTACTTGGGACTAAATTTAGGGTGTAGCACGTGTTCTTTCACTGAGCCATCACCCCAGCCTGAAGTCTTTTTTTTTTTTTTTTTTTTTTTTTGTTCAGGAGAACTAACTTATCAGATGATATTAATAATTATCCTTACACTTTAGATCCCTTTAGAATTCTTGATACAATGCTTCTTTTAATGTCTCAATTAGGAGATAAGCCAGTTAGGCTTATCTCCTAATTGTTCTTATTAAGTATGTATGTATGTTCTTATTAAGTATGGCATTGGTTTGACTATGTGGTTCTAAAGCTTTGCTTCATGGTCACGTGTAGTCTCAAGGGCGAAGTGAGATCTTAATGAGTCTGCAGAAAGTGCTGACTGGATTGGGTGGCGCAGCAGCGTCCTCTCATCGCGACATTTACAAGAATGCTCGATCCCTCCTAACCGACAGGTCAATGGCTGTCCGATGTGCAGTGGCCAAGGTTAGTACCCAGCCTTTTATAATGTTGTCCCTTATGGCACTTGCTCTTAAATAGCTAATTTTTCTTAAATCATGAGCATTTTTGGTTTGTTTGCATATGTTCGTTGCATTTTCTAGAATTATATAGATGGATGCATGTGGTGTGTACTTTTGTGTAGACGTGTGGCATCTTTCTTGAAAGTACACTGGTTCTGAGATTTATGTTCACACTTCAGTGGTTCACACCCTCTGTTATTTAGTACTGCTTGATTGTAAGGACGTATATCTGCTTCCACCTTCTTCTCCCTTTACCTAGCTGTGACTGTTACCAGAAAAGCTTCTGTGAATATTGGTGTGCTGTTTGTTTTTTGTGGACCTGTTTTTTATTGGGGTCAGTGTGTTTTATTTGGAATGGCTAAGATTTATGTTTACCTTTTAAAGAAACTGCCTGTTTCCTATGTACTTTTATGGTTTTAGTTATCTGCCTTTTGTTTTTGTTAATGCAAAAGATTTCTATGTACAGTTTTTGTTTTGACTAATAAATTGGATTATCTCATGTCTTAACCTGCATTTCTCTAATGACTAATGATAAGCATATTTTCAGGTGTTTTATCATATTTTGTTTTAAGAAAGTGTATATAAATACTGCCCATCACTTTGAATTTCTCTTATTACTGAGTTTTGAGAGTGTTTCATAGACTTTATATTTTCTTTACACAAAACATAAATTTATAAATATTTTCTCAAAAAACTGTGAGCTGAATTAATTTGTTTTGTTTTGTTTCTGCCTTGTGGTTTGAGAATACAGTCTTCCCCATGTGCTGGGGGGAGATGTGGTGGTAGCCCAGGGAACAGTGAGAACAGAAAACAGTTCTAGACTGTACTTAAGTACCCCCCAACATACGCGCACAGTGACCCACTTCCACTAGACAGAGAGCATTCTGTCTTTCATCACTATGTGGGATGTTGACCATTGCTTATTCTAAATGCCCTTTATCATGTTTGGAAAATACCCTCCTGTCTTAGTTACAGGACAAAACACCACGACTGAGGTAAGTTACAGAAAAAAGTGCCTGTTTGAGGCTTAGCGTTCCAGAGGGTAGGAGACCATCCGGGAAGCGGGGTAGCAGTCATGGTGGCTGGAGCAGCAAGCTGAGAGCTCACATCTGAAAACTGCAGAGAAGGAGAGAAAGCAAGTTCTAAATGGTCCAGTCATTAAACCTGCCCAACCCACCTCAAATGACATACTTTCTTATACAAGGTCCCAAAAAGCTGCCAGTTAGGGACCAGGTTACACAAATGCCTGAGCCCATGGAGGACATTCTCAGCCAAACAACTACACCTTTGTATCTTGTTTGCCAAGATGTTTTATGGAGAATATGTACTGGATATTTGTCAAAACTTGTTTTACTAAGGCAGGCTTTACTGTGTTGTAGCTTAGATTGTCCTCAGACAGGTGTTCTTTCCATATTTGCTTACTCTATTTTAGGTTTTCTTTTTCCTTAAAGAAAAATGTCCTTCCATGCCTGGCATGCAGATTTGAAAACTGTTCACGTTTTGTCCAGTTCTTTGGAAATTTCAGCAGTTTGGTTGTATTCCTTCATCTGGGCAATAGAAGTCCTAGAGTATAATCTACTTTTTACCTGTTTTTAATCCTAGTGCCTTCTGGAACTACAGAATGAAGCTGTTTTCATGTGGACTGCTGAACTAGAAAATATAGCTACCCTTTGCTTCAAGGCTTTGGAAAACTCAAATTATGGGGTACGAGTTGCAGTATCTAAACTACTAGGAACAGTCATGGCTACAGCATTGATGCCAAAGCAAGCAACAGGTATAGTTGTTGGCTGACCCTACATTAGACCATTACAAGCATTGGAAGGGTTAGCAATGCTTTCTTCTAAATTAGTTATCACTCATGGAAGTCACTTTAAATGGAATCTATGTGACACTCCTTGATATATTGTTTTGTGGTATAACTTAACACTGGGCATGTTTTTGGCATATTTGTGGAATGGTTTGTATAATGTTTAAAGCACAGGAGTCTGGCCTCTTACATGGTGCTTTCTTTCGGTCTCTGAAGTGTAGATCTCCGCTTATGCCACAATGCTCAACTTCAGTTGTACGTGGACATTACTAATCAGTATCGGGGCAGCACGAGTTGCTTAGAGTCACTTTTTGTTGCTTCGAAGTTCCACAGACCGGTTGTGAATAGCACATACACATTGGGGACAAATGATGATGTGGCAGGTACTGAGTAACGGCAGCTCTACCGTTGTTCTCACCGTACTCCAACTCACACACAAAAATGTGATGAGATGTGATGGGTTTATGTCCCTTGTCCCAGCCCCTACAGTTGTTAGCTGTGTGAAATTTGGTTTTACATCTTTAGAGATATGCTTTTCATTATTTGATACCAGTGAGGTAATGTTTTTATGTTCTATATAAAAAAATCTACTGTATTTAACTCTAAAAAAAGCCCCATGAATTTTAAGTACCACTGTTATTATCATCTAATAAGTGAGGAATTTTCTCACTCATAAAATTTATATTTTTAAATGTATATCGAGGCTCACAGAGGTTATGTAATGTGTGTTCTAAAATGGTGTTCTGTTGTGTAAATATGAAACTAAAGCCCACACATCAGTTCCACGCCCTATGTACATAAACACAAGATTTGCCTTTCCACAGAATTTCTTCAATGTAAAAAGTCTTTTATTTAAAATTTCAAAAGTTAAGACTCCTTTCTGTCCACCTCAGTATGTGCCTTTCCCACTGTAAGGAGCTCAGGTTTGAACTCAGGCAGAGCTGTGTTTTCATGTACAGAACTCTGTAGGCACTTTAAAATACAAACACTGGGGGCTTTGGCTCAACCTTTTAATATAAAAAAATTCACTGATGTCCAGAAAGAGTGAAAGTGAAAGAGTGACAGTGACAACATATGAAACCCTGTGATTGACAGTCCCCTTTTGTGCACTCCCTGGTGCACCCGCCCACACATCCTTGGGTGTGGAAACACAAAGTAATGCAAACCAGTGCTACCAAGAAGTGCCAACATGTGTGTCCTCCGAATTCTGCCAATCACAGACCAGGATCTACTCCAACATTCAGTAACAACAAGCACAGCATCTTCCTAGGACCAGCGAGGCCAACTTCTTACGATGTACCAGCAGAAACAGTACTGCATACTTAAATTTAGGATAGTCATTCATGAGGATTGTCACAATTCCAATATAAGAAACAAACCCTCTTCTTCCCTACAGCATCTCCAGCCAGTGTTGTCCTTGTTTATAGAGGCCTCGGTCATTAGCAGCATTATTATCTCCCTTGGTTAAAAACTTGATATGCCCATCTTGCTTTTTGTGGATCCTCAGGACTTTTGAACTATAGGAATCTCTCTTCTATCCTGAGAACAACGGTTTCCCCCACACGTATAGGATCTTCAACTCGGTTCGTGAGGAAAAGGAGATCCCCTCTGTGAAATGCAGGCTCCATGCTGCCACTGAGCACCACTACAATGGGACTCTCACTTCCGGTTATTACTGTCAGCCCCTTCCAGACCATCAGTGCCGAGGAGGAGGAGACAGTCATTCCAAAATTCAGTACTTGGCAGTACAGCTGCCTCTTGTTCATCCACCACACACCATCTAGAAAGTCTAGAGACAGCATGGTGAGATGGAGAACAGGACAAGTAGCAGCCAAGAGGGCGTGATAGAATCATCGAGAGGAACCACTGCCACACGGGCCGGGCTCTCCACAGAATTTTTTTTTTATAAGGATCATTTTTGTTTCTGTTTGTGAAAAGATTTTGTCATCTGAAACTTGATACTTGGAGTATAATAGCACACTCCTATGCAGGTTTTTCTGGGGGCTGAAGAGATAGCTCAGTGGTTAAGAGTACTTGGTATTCTTCCCAACGACCTGATTTTCTGCCTCAGCAGCTCGCAAACTGTAACTAATTCCAGGGGATCAGATGCCCTCTTCTGTCCTCTGTAGGCACGTGCACATAGGGCATATAGACAGGAAGAAACACTCACTTAAACATAAATAAAATTTCAATGAAATCTTTAGGGGAAAAAAAGGTTCTTTGTGTCATCATTTGGGGTAAGAACCGTGAGCCTGTCTGCAGTGCTGTCTGGTGTTCTTACTCTGCGCAGACGTAACCCCACTCACTCACTGTCCACGCTGATGCATGCATTGAGCTGTCTGTTACTTCCCAGCTCCTTCCATTTAGCTCTTTTTTTTTTTTTTTTTTTTGCTTCAAAAATGAATTCAAGTTCTTGTTAAGACACTGACCTTTTCCTTGTAATAACACACTTAAATCATTACTACAAAACTTAAGCTAGAATATTGGAAAGATGACTCACTGCTACTGAAACTCATTTGCTCTTTTCTTCCTTAAAGTCATGCGTCAGAATGTGAAGCGAGCGACGTTTGACGAGGTCTTAGAACTCATGGCCACGGGATTTCTGCGTGGAGGCTCAGGCTTCCTAAAGAGCGGTGGAGAAATGTTGAAAGTTGGAGGGTCTGTCAATCGGGAAGTGAGAGTTGGAGTGACACAGGTTTGTAATACACACACGTGAGCAGGTTCTGTCTGGATCATTGCATGCAAGACTGTCACAACAGTGTTTAAGAACATGCTAATAGTCTGCTTTCTTTGAAACATTTTTAACAAATGAATGGATTAAATCCAGATTCCAAATCTCATCGAATACTTAAAAAGGTAGATTCTCTTTTTTTCCTTTCCTGTCTCTTTTGAGGTGGGGGGTTCTGTGAATTGATTTAAGGGCCTTATGTACATATTAGGTAAGTAAATACCCTACCACTGAGCTATAACCCAGGTCTGAGAGGTAAGTTCTTGATGTATAAATGTCTATTTCTACTGTATGTATATGTAAAAACCTAAAACATTCTCAGATTTTATTTCACAACAAATAAGTTATAACTTAAGTTATAGTTAAAGTAAGCTTTACCTAACATCCTAGTGCAGGCCATAGGATGAGACAGAAGGATCCTTAGTTCAAGGCCAGTCTAAGTTCCAACCTGGAGACTTTGTCTCAAAAAATATGTACACGAAATAGTAAAAGTAAAACTAGATAAAATATAATTCCTTAATAATAATAAAGAGGATGGTTTTGTTTAGATTTACACAGTAGTTTAGGCATTTAGACTGCAATATTCTCCATATACCTTGTGATTTGATTGATTTATGCCTCGATTATGGATTTTTCGGTGACTAATCTGTAATGAATTATAAGATTAAATGTGACTTGGAATTATAATTTCAAAACAATAGCTAATGTTTACAGATCTGATAACATCTAGTAAGTTTGCATGGCTCATGGTCTTAGTCAAAGTCACCATGGAGGGGTCTTGTCCCTGACACAGATGTGAAGTGGAAGTCATCTGCTTTTCTCGAAGAACTCTGGCAAGAGTGCTCCAGCTCTTAGGGTCTGTCTGGAATGCTAACTTCTGTTCCCTAGCTTGTTACTTTCTGATCCTGAATGAGTTCAGTTCTCCTGTCCACTGTAGCACATTCCCTTTCTCTTATCCATGGGTCACTTTTTCTTGAGACTCTTGTATTGATTTTTAGATGGTCTCTCATTCTGTTGCTCAGGCTGGCCTGGAACTCACTTTGTTGCACAGGCTGCACTTGGACTCGAGGTGATCTCCTTGAATGCTGAGATTACAGGTTTGCAATACAGTGCCTGGCTCTTTTCAGTAATTGTTGTATTCAAGCCAGGTGTGATAGGTGTAATCCTAGTAGAGGCCTGCGGTTCTTTGTGAGTTCAAGCCTGGTCTACATAGTGCGTTCCAGGCCAGCTAGGACTCTATGAGACCATGATTGCAAATGAACAAAAACAAACAGAAAGAATTGTTTCAAAGATTCTACCAGTAGAAGTCATGAAGATGTGAAATTTACCTCTGCTGTTTAGTCTCAAGTCTAACCTGTGTTTGCTGCCATCTCTGTCGCTGTCGTCTTCTGTGTTGCTTTCCATCTGCACAGAGGTGTCTAAAGCTGTGTCTTAACGTGTTTTTATAGGCCTATGTTGTCTTCGTGACAACTTTGGGTGGCCAGTGGCTGGAGCGTAGCTTTGCCACATTCTTGTCCCATGTACTCGATCTGGTTTCCCATCCTCGAGCAACACAAACACATGTGGACGCTGTGTATTCAAGGCGATGTGTCTCCTTCATCCTGAGAGCCACTGTGGGCAGTTTGTTGGGTGAGAAAGCCCAGATAGCAGCTGCCAAAGAAATCTGCCAGGCAATCGGAAAACATATGAAAGCTGTGGGTAAGTGAGACCTGACGTCTAACGTTGTTGCTGATGACCCTAGACATTTAACTTAGTTCTCCTTCCTTTCTACCATTCCTCCCTCACTGTGTGTCCCAGGCTAGCTTCAAACTCGTAATTTCACTCCCAGTCTTGTGAGTGCTAGGATTCTTATTCTTAATAAATACTAACAGATCTGATTGATTTGTATCTTTTGGAACTGTTTTTCATAGTAATTTAAAAATAAATTTTAAATTAGATTTATTCATTTTATTTTATGAGTGAATATTTTGCCTGCAAATTCTCATGTGTATCATATGCATACTTGGTGCCTACAGTGGTCAGAAGGGGGCCTCAGATACCCTCTAATTCTATGTCACAGATGGTTGTGAACCATCATTTGTGTGTTGGGACAGACCCAGAGCAAAAGCAGCCAGTGCTCTTGTCCTCTGAGCTGTTGTTCCAACTCCTTATAGTTGGCTTTATTTATTCATTTTTAAAAAATATTAAAATAGAATATAGTTGTATTGAAACAAAGCATTAAAAATGAGCAGCATGTCAGTAAGATTTGGGTTTGGGTTTTTTTCTAGTGCTTATGTACATTTAAGTCTTCCTGCTTGACGCCTCTTGTTCTGTAAATACATGCTTTTTGCTGTTTTTCTTTCTCTTCTCTAATAGGCATAATATGAAGACTTAGGAAGTAATCATTACAGATAACTATTACCACTTGTAGGAACATGTTGTGAAAGGTCAATAATTCATAATGTTAAGAAATAATTTTTTAGATAAAATTTTATTTGACCCATAAAATTGTTTTTCTTAGTGGAGTTAGTGTGACATTTTAGTGCTTATTACAACGTGTCATGTTCAGATCAGGGTATTTGGCTTGGTGGCTACATCAAAAGTAAACCATGTCTGCTGGAAGCTCTCAGCATCCTCTCTCTCAGCTATTTCACTATGTAGACTTGGGTATAAGGACATCGTTATGTTCCTGTGCTGTGGGACATTCAGACTTACACTTTATACTTAACTGAAGCCCTGGAAAGAAACCCTTTCCAAAGAGCGCCATTTCGTACTCTGCATGTTATCAACTCTCTGAGCTATGAGAGCAATTACAAAGGAAGGCAAGGTACAAATTGTATAAGACAATTTAGGTTTATCATCATTAGAAATAAGTACTAATTTTTAATGAGGCAAATTATGTTGCTCAAACGAGGTCTTTAAAAATAAGGATATAACTAGATATAAGCAGTATAAATAATCATTTACTTTTCTTATAATATGAACAACATAATTTTTTCGTTTGGTTGTTAGTTTGCCATTTTAATTGCTTACTTAAACTTTTTAAATGCATAGGAATAGATAACTGAAAGTTATTACTAAAAGGGTGTTTGCATTAATGAGTTATTTTCTTAGCCATATCTAAGCAGTAATCTATTCTCTACTGACATCTGTATGAAGACTCACATGGTGCTCCAAGTACTCGAGTGTCAGCAGCACTGTGTTAAGTGGCAGGCGTGAACTGCCAGGCTGGCTGCAGTGGCTCACAAGGGGAGTTTACTACCAGCCCAGAAATGCCCACAAGGAAAGAGGGATCAACCATGACTATCGTTTTGTATTGTTTATCTTTATTATTATAAGTTCATAGTGAATTAAAAAATGAGAACATTTTATTGTCATTGAAATACTGTTACTTTTATTGCTGTAAATTAGCTTAAAAACCTAATTACTGATTTCATTACCATGATTATATCAGGGAGTTATGGACCATAAGTATTCTCAGTTAGTAGTAGTTTGCCAAGACATATTTAGTTGTCTCAAATTTTAATTCTTGTGGCTATTAAAAGGTTTTGGGAAGAACATGAAAGTAAGTAGTTTCAGGGAGGAGCATCCCCATAAAATCGACGTTCCCTTTTCTTTGCAATCTACTTTCTGGTCAGTAATTTGACAGGGATGCCTTCAGTCTATTGGAGTACTTGAGGAGTAGTAATAATAATAATTAACAATAATAGCTGTTTATTAGACGTGTTTTGTAACAGGATGAGTTAAGTTCTATATATGCGTTGTTGTCTGGCTAGTTAATACAGGTACTTTTGAGGCAGATGAGGGACTCAACACAGCCGAGGCAAGTGGCATGCCCTGTCACAGAGCTAACATGAAGTTGCTATTAGAGCCCAAGTCTTATACCTCCAAGTCTGCTTTTGTTGCTGGTTTGTTTGTTTGTGTTTATTTTCTGTGGTGTTGGGGACTGAACCCAGGACCTCAAGTGTACAAGGCAAGTTCTTTATCATTAAGGTATATCCATGTTTCTGAGTCTTCTTTTGTAAAACACCATGGGTTCCTGATCCTTGTTATTTGTATTCTTGGAAGCATTGTGTGTGTGTGTGTGTGTGTGTGTGTGTAAATATAAATAAATATATATATATATATGATACGTATAGCATGTGTTTTAGCATTGTTGTGTCTGTTCAACAGTGTTTTAATGTCAATTTAGTGTTTAACAGTCAATCCAGGGCTGGTAAGATAGCTCAGTAGTTAAAGGCACTTGCCACTAAGCTTGATGACCTGAGCACAATCTCTAAGACAAATATGGAAGGAGAGAACTAACTCCAGCAAGTTGCTCTGAGACTTCCACATGTGAGCTGTGCACACACATGCCTCTGCCCCTAACAAGTTTAAAGCCAACTCAGTTCAGTACCTGGTTATTTGATTTGCCACTAAGCAATAACTGTTTTTAACACGCAGGAGTCAAATGGTATGAAAAAGAATACAGATCATGAAGAGCAAACAACTAGCATGGTTCGTTTCACCCATCAAATGCCTGGTCTTGTGTTTTCAGAAGCTGTAGTGAATGATACAAGCAGTGAGAACAAATCTGGGGCGGCAGACATTGCAGCCAGCCAGCACGTCATGGTCTGTGCCCTGCAGGAGCTCGGGAGCCTGGTGCAGAGCCTGAATGCCACCGCCTCTCCTCTTATTCAGGAAGCATCCATAGGTACAGCACCCTCTCATTATCATGACTAGCAGATCTTTAGGCTTTATTGAAACTAATCTTCACAGTGATGGGAATGACATAATAAAAGTTTTAAGAGAGTTCAGCTATGAGAATTGGTTCTAATTGACTAAAATTCATTGAAAACTTTCATTTAATTAATTTTTTCTCTTTTTTATTGAATATTCTCTGTATTTACATTTCAGGTGTTATCCCATTTCCACCAATCCCATCCCCCCCCCATTTAATTAATTTCATAGCAGCTATTTTGCTTTTTGAAGGAGGATTTATCTAGCTCTAACTGGCATAGAACTTACTGTGTAGATGATCACTTTAAAATCAGAGACCTGCTTGCATCTGCCTCCCACGTGCTGAGACTATAGGTGTGAGCCAGTGTTCCCAACTTCAACTTCTATTATTGATGGATGCGATTGGATCGTGTTGTATTATATCATCTTACATTATATTCCCTGTCGGTGTGTTTCTTTAAAGCACTTTAACACTTATGAATATGGTACTCAGAATAAAATGGAATTTTCTAATATCATCTGGCTAAGCTGGAGAACTGTGAAATTATGAGGCTTGGTATTTTAATTATTAAATTATACTGAAATTGTTTTTGTTCGGTAAGGAGTAATATTTTGATTTTTTTCCCCTAGGACTTTTAGAGATTGTAACTTCAGTGCTTCTTCACCCAAGCATGGCTGCTCGGCTTGCTGCCGCATGGTGTCTGCGTTGTGTGGCTGTGGCATTGCCCTTCCAGTTGACACCCTTTCTGGATAGATGTGCAGAACGGCTCAACAACCTCAAGACATCCCCAGAAGCTGTTAGTGGATATAGTTTTGCAATGGCCGCTTTGCTGGGTGGAGTGCATCAGTGTCCTTTGGGCATTCCTCACGCCAAAGGAAAGGTAGGATGGACGTCAGCACGCTCGCAGACAGGCTTTGGTAATATTGGGTTGCCCCTGTCTTTAATGCTGAGCCAGGCAATCAGATGCGGATTAGAAATGTAAGCTACAGTTCACAGACCCTAATATAGTGAGTCCTCCTAGGAATAATGGGTTTTATCTGGGTAGAGTATCACATTACAATCTCTATATCCTTTAAAACTCAGAACCTTTACTTTTGTTTGTTTTAAGTGTGTATCTGAGTGTTGCCATGTTGTCCAGTAAGGTTGAGTTCTGGTATTCAAGCAGTCCTCCTGTCTCCACCTCGTGAGTAATGGAGCTGTAGGTTGGTGCTACTGTGCCTGGTGTTCTTTCAGTTTTGAAAAATAAAAAAACCACATTGCTGTGTCTAGAAGTGGCAGGGAACATTTTATTGTCATATTTAGTATTTGACAATAGTTAGAAGTTAAATTCTTCTTAATAAGTCATTACTCTTTTCCCTCATTTTCTTTCTAGTTTATATAATATGTAGCATATATACTATATAGTATAATACACACACACATATATATGCACATATATATATATATATATATATATATATTTATAAAACTGTGTATGCTATCATATATACTATCATATATACCATAGTGTATAATACTATCCTATTCTCTTGGGCTGAAGAGATGGCTCAGTGGGTAAGAGCACTGACTGCTCTTACAGAGGTTCTGAGTTCAAATCCCAGCACCCACATGGTGGCTCACACCATCTGTAATGGTGATCTGATGCCCTCTCCTGGTGTGTCTGAAGATAGCAACTATATATAACTAAAAGAAATAAATAAATTAAAAAATACTATTCTATTCTGCAGGAATCTTAATTACGTGTAGAAATACTGTGGCTGGGTATGTGCTTCAGCTTTAAGTTCTGCTTTACTCTGGCACATTAGGCTCCCATCTACCTGCTGCTTGAGGGTCCGAGACTTTTATCAGCTTTCTTCTTGGAGTGCTCTGTCCCCATGTTCCCCACAACATTACACATTTGTTTAGTGGTCCCAAGGGCCTACTTGGTATTCAGAATAAAATAGAATCTTCTGTCTGGTTGACATACAATTAGTACTCATAATCTGTGGTCTGCCTCTCCATTCTGAATTTCTCCTGTTCTACTCAGATTAACCCTCCTGGGTTTTCTCATGCCCTTTAGCTTTCTGGCCTTCCTTACAGAAGAATTTCTTATTTACTCTATCAAATTTCAACCTGTTTGTTTTCAGGCCCAGGGTCAATCTCCTTCCTGAATTCTCATTCAGAGCCACTTGTCTTTGCTAGTCACTACTCAGTACTATTTTATATGCTATGTTCTCCTTAATTTTCCTGGAATCTTCTCCATCTAAGCTCTGAGGGCTCTAAGAGTAGTGTAAAGGCAGATGCATCATAGAAGTTCAAGAAATTATTGATTTAGGATGGTAGTACCAATAAGTTATTAAGTGTTTATCTAGGCTAGCACCATTTTTAGTCCTGTAATAACATGCTTAATCCTGGCAAAAGAGAGGTTGTCAATCATATTTTACCAAGTTAAGTTGTCACTGTTAGAAAGTCAGTGTGCAGTGCAGTTAGGATGGGGCTTGGGCAGTGTGGCTCAAGTGATTATTCTGATCACCACATTCTGGGTCTCCTAGATGTCATCTGTGACCAGAACACTGTAGCTTACGATTTGGCTGGTAGCAAGAGCTGTTAACAAGAGCAGGAAGGGACAGCCTCATTCTTTTTTTTTGTTCTGGTTTTATTTTTTATTTGCTACTATAATTATTTAAGCATTCCTAAAATATCTATAAGCATTTATTTACAAGTGAGAAAACCTCCTAACATTTATTTTCTATATCATAACAAAACTTCTGTAGCATATTTCTAGTGATTCTAATGATAAAGTGACATTATTAACAGAAAAAATACAGCATATATTTTATTACTAAATAATTCCTCATGACCATAAACCAAATGCCCAGCCTTATCAGTTGTCTTTCTGAGTTTCAATTGCTTCTTGGGCTACCATTTATTTCTTCAGTGACCATGTTGGAAATTCTGTTATCATAACTTTTCCTCAGCTTATGCTCTGCCATCGCTCAGACACTAGATCATGGAGACCTAACTCACATCTCTTCCCTTGTTTCTGTTCCACTGTTGCCATCTTATCCACATGGTCTGAGATACTTCATGCCAATGATACTGTGATGCTTGAGTGGTTTATGTTTCAGTGACACTTCTTTCTTCTGGTACAATAAATACGAGATTGAAGAAAACAGTGTAACATGTCTGACAAATAAAGAGACCATAAATGAAAGTAATCTTCGGCAGATTGATATTACAGTCTAGAAGTTAAAACTGCAGATGTCATGCCAAGGGGATACATAGCCCCACACAAGTTCTTTATCATCAACAATGTGTTGATGGACTGAGTGTTGCCTCTGCTTTGACTGCTGTGGGAGCTAGTACTTTTTCATTGAGGCCTTATTTCCTAATTATCCAGTTGGATAATCAACTAGGAAGGACGGCATTTTTATGGGCTGGCAGACATTTTTCTCAGTCTGGAGCCCTGTTCATGAAGTGGCTTACTCTGATAGAGTGAGCCTAACTTCTCATTCTGGCCAAATTCCCTGGAATTAGTAAAGCTCCCAGATTTGAACCAACTTCTGTGGACAGCCTCATTCTTAATAACATATACAAGCTATCTGTTTTGTTATTGCTTATTCATCAGCTTCTTTAAATTAAAATTCAGTTTAAAATTTGTCTTGCAGATGGTGGTCAGCATTGCTGAAGATCTGTTACGAACTGCTGCTCAAAACAGCAGGTTATCCCTGCAGCGCACCCAGGCTGGCTGGCTTCTTCTGGGAGCACTCATGACTTTAGGTATAAGCATTCTGACTGATCCTAGCTGTCAGTGTATAAATACAGATAAATACAGATTACCTACTATGTATTATTTGAGAGTAAATATCTCATTTTAGTAATTACGTCTGTAGTTCAAACTTTTCTCAAGTAAAGTTTCACCTTTCCCAAAAGAATAGGTAATGAGCTTGGAGTTATAGAAAGAATGAGGCTGTGGGGAGAAAATTTGACTGCCTGAGTGGAATCAGGGTTTTGATAGTGGCAGAGCCCTGTTTCTGTGGTCTTGTTGGTGCTCTGGGGGAGGTACTTAAGGTGCTTCACTTTCCTGAATGTTGTGATGAGTCTTGGATACAAAGTTTAGCATTATGTGTAGGACAGGCATTGACAACTATAGACACTTGTCACTTCACCTGCTCCCATAAGTGTGTGTACAGACTAAAACATTGTTTACTTTTTAAAATTTGTCTATTGGGCGTTTTATTGACTTGTTTTATAGAGAAAACAGCGTGGTAACTTTTTTCCCAGAAGTTTATGGTATGTTATTGTTACATTTAAATGAATTTCTTAGGAATGTAAATATTGTGTTTCTCCATGTAACTAACCACACACTGGCTCAAATGCAGGATCATGTATGCCTGAGAGCAAGTATATATGTTCATATTCACATGTGTTTATGGAAAAATTCTAAATATTATTATGAATAATATGAAATATCTTGAATGTATGGAAGGAAATATTTTTGCAGTTTTTTTTTAACACAAACATGCACACACGCCATCTACTCATTTTCTTCGCTGCGTAGCCTGGCGTTGGGATCGGCAACTCTGACGGTGAGCTGTGCTGCTCTTTCTACGATGGCTTTTCGGTTCTTAGAGGACACATTGTGAGCGATCTCAGCACAGTCAGATTTGTTGCACATCAGCTGCACTTCCAACTCCTTGACATTGTGGACCAGAAACTTCTGGAAGCTGCCAGGCAGCATGTGCTTGGTTTTTTTGTTATTCCTGGGACCAGTGTTGGGCATCAGGATCCGGCCCTTGAATCTTCTCCGCACCCTGTTGTTGATGCTCTGGGTTTGCACCAGTTTCCCTTAATCTTCACATATTGGTCTGACTGGTGCCTGAAGAGCTTCTTGGTCCTCTTATTGGTGATCATGGGCTTCACCAGAGGCTGGAGGGCAGCCATGATGCTGCAAAACCGATGGAATAGATGGCAGCCTCCTCACAGGCAGCACCGAGGAAGAAAGAAGTCAAGGAAGTTTTAATAGCACCTTGTATACATGGTTATTAAAAAATACCAGCACTTTAAACAGCTTTTATTGTGTCTTAGTTAACTTTAAATGTAAAAATAGAGGGAAGTGGCAGAAGTTGGAAAGTGTATTAGAGCCTTGACCTCCTCTGCCTTCCTTGTTCTGCTTTTTTGGTAGGTTTAATTTTCTAAAACAGGACCCTATGGTAGCCCTGGCTGACCTGTGTAGTTAATGCTTGCCTTGGACTCTGGGTCACCCCATGTCCTGGGGTAACAGGCATGCATTGTCATGCCCAGTGGACCTTACCTTGTTTGATATTTGTTTTGTATATATTATAATTGCATTTTCCTATTCTGCATTTCTTGCCTAGGACCATCTGTTGTTCGTTACCATCTTCCCAAGATGTTGCTGTTGTGGCGGAACGTGTTCCCTCGTTCTTTAAAGGAACTGGAGGCTGAGAAGGCCCGGGGGGATTCTTTTACCTGGCAGGTAACTCTGGAAGGTCGTGCTGGAGCTCTATGTGGTAAGAACGGAAAACATTGCACTTTCAGAATGTTTTTACACTAATACTTAATGATATTTTTGTCACTAGAATATGCATGACAGAAAAAAAGTCACTGTTTTAATTTTTATTTCAGTGTTTGTTGTTAAATGTGAAGACTTCAGATTGCAGAAACTGTATAAATAACTCCAGTTTGCTACTATTAAGTAGTAAAAATGAGCCCACAACTTAGGAAGCTCAACTACAGTGTTTCGTGAGAGCTAGAAACCCACGCACCTCTATTCTCAGTGTTTACAGTCCTCATCTGCCAAAGACTCTACACAAATGGGAACTCAGCTTCACAGAGCTACCCCTTTGCATTATGAAAATCACTTCTTTGGGCATGATTTGTGCAAATGTTATAACTTGCTCAGACATCAGCATTTCAGAAAAGGTGGATGCACTGGGGTTCATCTGGTAGTTAGCAAATACAGGAAAAGCTCACCTTTTATTTTATTTGGGAACTAGAATGTCCTCCTACCTGTGCTCTGTTTTGGTTTTTCCTAGCATAAAAATGTTTTTCCCCCAGAACTGGGGAGGATGTTGGAGGGTCAGGTGGCCAGGCAGGGCTGCCATTGTGCCTCCTCGCAGCTGAGGCCTGCTTGGCCATAGCTGTTTTGCTAAAGTATAAGGAAAGAAATTCTTTCTCTGTGGAGTACCTGTTCCTCCTTTCCTGCCGTAGACCTGCATTCTTTGTCCTCATCTGATTTTCTTTTCAAAATCTCCCTACAAAAACAAAATGGCTTCCTCCTACATTTCTGTTCCCCATTCTTTTCTTGATGAGTTTTTTTTTTTTTTTTTTGTATTTGATCCTGGCTTTTAGTTTGATGTGGCTTCACAACCTTCTATTTTATAGTAATTGAGAACTATAGATGTCTTTACCACTATCTAATGTTTAAAGTTTATTCAGGATCACAAAGTTTCCTCTAAATCTTAAAAATATTTTCTCTAGCCATGAGGAGCTTTGTTGCACATTGTCCTGAACTGCTCACTGAGGATGCGATTAGGAAATTAATGACTCCTATCGAATGTGCCATGACCATGATGTCACAGTAAGTAAGCAGTTTGGATGAAGCTAGCATTTTATTTGGGTGTGTTTGTGGTGAGTGCATGTATGTATACATGTTCACATGCACATATGTGTGGAGATCAGAAGTTGATAAAGGATGTCTTCCTCAGTCACTCTTTACTTTATATAAGTCCCTAAGGCAGGGACTCTCACTTGAACCCAGAGCTCACCAATACTTTTATTCTTGCTAGCCAGCTTGCTCTGAGGATCCTGTTTCTGCCTCCGAATCAAAACCATTTGCATTTCATATGGGCCAGCATACCTACCCAGCATGTATGTGTTTACTAAATGATTCAGACCTGGTCTTCACAGACACATTATTTTATATATTAAGTAAAAATGTACTCAGCATTTTTGCACTTCTCAATTCATATAGAAAGCATCTAAACTTTATTTTGTAAAGTGAATTTAAAAGTTGTATCAATGGTGTGGTTTGAAATACATTGAATTCTAAAGTGTTTCTGCTAGCTTTATTATTATTGATTGTAAAACACACTGAAAATAGGTTAGTCTGTCAGTATACTTTGGAGGTTTATCAATGTGTTACTAAATGACCTTGTTAATTGTTAATGCATAATGCTTGTAATAACTAACAGATCCCAACTTGGCTTTCGATATTGTAGCATTCCATCTGTCATTAAGGCCCACGGAGCCCACCTGAAAGCTAGCGCTGCAATGGTCCGGTTAAGACTTTATGATATTTTGGCTTTATTGCCTCCAAAAACTTATGAAGGTAAATAAAATGTACAATATCTGATAAAGATTCTTCAGTGTGTCTTTTGGGTTCTTGGTAGTATTAGAGTTGTGACCAGGACTCCTCTTCAAACTTGCCTTGCGAGAGATGGTCACGTCTGACTTTTCTTCACGTAAAGGCATTCATCTTTGCTGACTTCTACATCATACTCTGTGCCCATCCCAAGCTCTTTATATACCTTGTGATGTTGCTGTGACTCTATCCCAGCTTAAGAGGTAAAACACCTGTTTTATTTTATAGATCAAGCATCTCAGGTCAAGAGAACACTTACCTCACTGTGAGAGCTGGTAATTGACATAATTTGGATAACAACCCAACTGACTTGGCCTTTAGAGTCTATATTTAAATCAACATTCCCAATTACTCCATATTGTACCACTGCCAGTTATTTAGGTATCCATGGAGGGAGAGTAAGAATTTACTTGGCAGAAATAAAATACATAAAGTGATAACATCAAACCATTAATTTTTCTCTAATACAAGTAAGTGTATGAACCCTGGTGGGTCCTTATTCAGTGTTTGCATATATTTGACAGTTAGTAAAATAATGTCATATACCATTTAATTTGTTAAAATAAAGGCTCTGCTCACTATTTGCATTTTTCTATCCCTTTTAGTTTGTGCTCAAACTGCATTATATCATAATAAAAGGGAAAATAATGTTATAGTACATTAAAACCAGTGCACACCAGGCCTAGTGGCACGGACTGTAATCTTAGCTACTTGCTAGGCCAAGACACAAAGGTAACAAGTTTCAGACCTGTTTGGTTAGAATGAGTTTAAGGCTAGCCTGCGTGGTATACTGTCCTTAAACTAAAAAGTGAAAAGCTGGGCGATCTAGCCTTGTGGGAGAGCATTTGCTAACATTTGTGAAGGGGATCAGTGTTAAAATAGTTAACATAATTTTAGAACCGCATAATATAGCACGTACCTGTAGTTGCAGTGCCTTGTGTGGCTGAGGTAGAGGATCACTTGAGCTCAGGACTTAAAGGCCTGTTGGGCAGTGCAGTGAGGCCCTGTCTTGGTAAGAAAGAGTGGGGAGAGAAAAGTGAGAGGAGAAAGGAAAAGGAAAAAACAGTAGGGATGTTTTTCAAAGGTATGAGAACTAAGTTTACTCCTGTTAAGCACATTGATGTTCTTTGTGGACATGAAAATTATTTTAATCGGCTTTGCTGTTGTCTATTTTAGGATCTTTCAATGCACTTCTTAGAGAGCTGGTGGCAGAGTTCACTCTGACTGACAACTCAGCCAACACAACTACTTCCCTCCTTCGTTCCCTCTGCCACTATGATGACAGCGTTCTTCTGGGCTCCTGGCTCCAAGAGACTGATCATAAATCAATTGAAGACCAGGTCGGGAAATACCCCAGGAAATGAAAGCAGCAACATAGTCTCAAGTATACACTTGAGGTCCCAGGATACACTGTCCTTTCAAGAGCAGTCAGCCAGTGCCACAGAAACTCTCCTTCACTCTCACAGACACTCTACAACAGGCTAACAGTAGTAGTAGACTTTGGCAAAATGTCTTTGTTCAGTATCATTGTATTTAGATATTTGGCTGTGGCAGTGACAAAACAGATTTAGCTGGCTTTTTTGTTGCTACTGTTTTTATTTAGGTTTGTAACAAGTTAAGAAGAATGGAGAGTTAATAGATTGACAAGTTAGAACCAAATAAATTACTTTTATTAAATAAAAAACAGAAAAGCAGATTTAACCAGACATGGTAGCACATGCCTTTAATACAAGTGCTGCAGCAGCAGAGGTAGAGGCAGAGGCAGATGCAGAGAGGCAGAGAGGCAGAGGCAGAGTCAGAGAGGCAGAGGCAGAGGCAGAGGCAGAGAGGCAGAGGCAGAGGCAGGCAGGTAGGTCTCCTGTAGGTCCATGGCCAACCTGGTTTACATAGAGAGTCTAAGCCAGGTCTATATAGGAAGAACGTACCTTAAAAACAATATAAAAAATGTAAATAGTGCTTTAAGTCATTTTTGTAGGTTCTGTTACAATGGATACACTTTTGCTCACACATTAAGGTGGGCATATAAAAAAGCTTAAGGTGAACATGGCTTTTCTTATGACTCAATAAGACGATTCTGATAATGACATTTTTCAATGCAAAACTGTATTTTCATCTGCTTAAAAGCTGTCAGGTCTAATCACATTTTATTTCTCCACTGCTTTATTCTTCCTCTCCAGTACTTAGTAAGTGAATTTCCTAAAGTATATTGTAAATGATCCTTAGTTTTTGTTTCACAGCTCCAGCCGAACAGTGCATCTGGAAGTGGGGCTCTGGAACATGACCCTTCCTCCATTTACTTACGGATTCCTGCTGGTGAAGCTGTGCCGGGTCCTCTCCCTCTTGGAGTCTCAGTAATTGACGCCTCCGTTGCTCTTTTTGGTGTTGTGTTTCCACATGTTTCTTATAAACACAGGTTAGTGTAAAGTTATATTTGAGTCAAATATAAGTTATATTTAAGAATAAATTTTTCCATCGTAGCTAATTCTACAATAACAAAGGTTATTACTTAAGCAATGGTCTCATTAATGTAATCGCATAATTTATATGTACATGATAAAATAAATTGGCTGAAAATTCCATGTAACTTGAAGGTCTTTTAGATTTGGCTCTGTGCACTAGCTTCTAGTGCCCACTGTTTGTGCCTCATGTCTTACCCAACAAAGTTTTCATTTTAACAGTTTAGCAGTTTTTAAATTAAACTGTACCTCTAAGTAGCGTTGTCTCCTTCATAATTATGTTCCTAAACAAGTACACGTGTGAGAAGTCAACTCTCTCGGACTGGTCTGTAAGATGGAGCAAGTCTTGAACACAAAAGGCAGCAGAGCACAGTGGTTCTGGTCTGCTGCCTTTTATATCCACAGCCACCATTCCTAACTCCAGCAGCACTTTGTATAATTGTGATTTCCTAAAAAGAAAAAAATGAATCAATGTAAGACCCTTTAAAATTACCTAACTTTTATAAAATATGTCTTCAAATAATATTGTTTATATGCAAAAAAATAATAATTGTATCTTTAAATGTGTAGGTTACTTGTTCAATTGCTTTTAGCTACTTGTTTTTTATATTTAAGCTTGATATCATTAAATACAATTGATTACCACATAAATGTTAAATAGCATTATAGCAGAAAACTTGTATATATAATGTATTCTTAATATCCTCGCTTTAAATCTAAGCACATTCAAATCCTAGACTTTGTGGTTTTTGAATTTGTCAAAGCTAAGCCTTTCTTGAAATGTCTCTAAGCTTCTGGTATGGTAGGATATGAGGTACAGTTTTCTTATATGTAAGAACATTTAAAAATGTTTTCAAGTTTATTTGTCTCACTTTATGTATATGTTTGTATTCCCTGGATGTGTGTATGTATAATACACCTGGTGCCATAATATGTCAGGAGGGTGCTGCGTACCCTGGAATTAGATGTTTAAATGGTTGTGAGCCACTGTGTGGGCGCTGGGAGCTGTGTCCTCTGCAAGAGCAACAAGTGTTCTTAACTGCTAGGCCATCTCTCCAGTTCCTATGTAGGATTTTAAAGATTCAAACAAACCCGAGCCTAGGCTACACAGTATTTAAAGTTAGCCTATGTTATATAGGGAGACCCCATATCAAATTAATAACGAAAAAAAGACAAAAAATTCTACACGGCCTGAGGAGGTGGCCCTGTGGGTAAAGAGACTTGCTGCCATGCCTGACAACCTGTGTCCCACAACAGGAGAGAGCTGACCCCACAGATGCACCTCTGACATCCACATCATGCCTTGCTTGCTTATCCATGCATATACACACTAAGTAAATATATAATATGTAATAAGAGTTTTTAATTATGCCCCTCTTTTCTTTCCAATTAAAAATTACCTACAGAAGTAGATATTATTCTGTTCTATTAAAAACTTGAGACGAGAAGGTGAAATGACAGATGTCTGTGATACTTCTGCAACTCGGTTTCTAGAGAGGCAGAAGCAGAGAAGAGTTCAAGGAGAAGCCAAGCAGCATGGAAAACCTTGTTAGAGAGAAGGGGCGGGGGAGGGGACTCAGGAACCTAACATCAGAGTGTCTGAGACACTTAACACATAGAGTCCTCCTGTTTGGCTGAAGGCGTAGAGATATCGCTGTGTGATCCTGTGACCGCAGTGCCTTGTTCTCACCAGCTCCACCACTGCCTAACAGTACTGCCCTGGGGATCCAATCTTTTCTTCATAAGCCTTTGGGGGACACTCACAGTGCTGACTGTCATATACTATAAGCCAGGGATTTTGTTGGACACACTGGTGTGAATGCTTAGGACCTCTCAAATTATGAACTGTTGTTTTGCAAATTGAAATTTAATAATTAGTGTCTTTTTGTTCTTTTTAGTCAAATACATGAGTAAATATTAATATAGGAGTTAAAGGTTGGTTTTGAACTAGTTGTGGGAATGAAATGAATACAGTCTGGGGGCATAATTGATAAGTAACTGGTTTATATTCTTATCTCTGTTTTTAAACCACATTTAAATAAAAACCACTAGCGTGATTTTTATCCCATTACTATAGGTTGCAAATGCTGGATCACTTTGCTGAATGTGTTAAGCAAGCCAAAGGTGTACGCCAGCAGGCTGTGCAGCTTAATATATTTACTGCTGTTCTTAGCGCACTGAAGGTAGGAATTTTTAGACCACGACAAGTATTCTGGAACATGTCAACGTGTTTTAAAAAGCCAGGCATATCAAAATTATTATAGCAATTATGTTTCTATTGACATGGTCTTGATAATGGTGATTTTATGTTAGCTTAATGAAGTTGCTAGAAACTTTATATTGGGTTTATTATAACTAAACTGATATTTTATGTTTTAGTAATTCAAAAGTTCAGATTTCAATTTGAACTTCAAATTTTACAAATGCCAATACTTTGGGGATTTTCCAAGATGTCTATTTAATGAGATCTGATTTTCTAATGAAGATTTATAAAACAAATCTTAATTTCCATTTGTGATTTAAATTGAATCAGCTAGGATGTGTTTAATAAATGAAAGAAAGTATGTAGGGAATGTTTTCTGGGTTAGCTATTTACTAGCTTTATGTTTAATGAAATTCTCCTAACCTTTTTGAAATTTAATTTCTACACTATGAAATAAATAACAAGTGTCTGCCTGGCTCAGCAGAATTCATAAATCATATATCAAGCCTTCATGAGTTACTTAAAAGCTTTTGTCTTATTTAGTGCTAGGATTATTATAAAATGGTGCTCTAATAATAAAATTCAGTACAACAGAAAATGCAAGTGATTAAACAATTCTTCAGTCATGCTTTACAAGTGTGGGGTTGGGGAGGGAAATAGGTTACAGAGATAGCATTGGGCTACTTATTGATGGACCCCTGTTTAGAGACTGACACTGATGTCTGAGCATTTTAAAAAAAAGCAGTGAGGTGGTGTGGTGGCCTCTAGTGGCTGGCTGAATGCTGTGGTTTAACACTGTACAAATCACTCTCTACATAGAAATGACTAATGCCTCTGTTGTAGTTAACACTTTCTGTTGGCACCATGACTTAGTTTTTCATCTTAGGTAAGATAATTAAATTAAGATAAATAATTAAAGTGAATAAATAAATAAATCTTAAAAATTAACTTCCAAAGCAGCAGATACAGCTAGAACAGAAAACAAACCTATGCCAGCATTCACACGCTGATCCCAGCTGCTGTCTGTCTTTGCGTGTATATTGATTGTATGTTCTGTACACGATTTGAGGTCTTTTGTTTTGCTAATTTATTTTTTTGTGGCACTGGTGATTGAATCCAGGGTCTTATAAGACACATATCACTGAGCTCTCCCCAGCCCAGTTGCCCAGGGTGGTTTTGAGTTTGCTGTGTAGACGAGGCAATCCTCCTGCCTTATCCTCCCAAGTAGCTAGGGCCATAGCCTAGAGCCACACAGTGTTTTTTATTGAATTTTTATATAAATGGATCAGTTTCATACTCATTACAGTGCTGACTTTTAGTCAGTTGGAAAAATGCTCAGTTTAATCATATAATGTTCTTCATGCCCAAAATAATATTGAATATTAGACTTTGGCTAGAAATTCTCTCATAGATTGTATTTCTGGGCCTGGTGGGACTATTGATTATTAGTTGCTCTGTTCTGAAGTCACACATAGGAAGTGATCACAATCCACTGAATAGCCACTAGCTTCAGGTATAACATATGTATTTGAGAAAAATAATATATGAAGGAATCTATATTTTCTAAAATTGAAGCATATTTTTTCTTTATTCAACTTGAATTATGAATTGATACTATTATTTTTCTTTTAAAAAATCAATATAGGGTTTAGCTGAAAATAAGAGTACTTTAGGACCTGAAGAAGTCCGTAAGTCTGCTCTGACACTGGTTATGGGAGCCCTGGACAACCCAAACCCCATCTTACGGTGTGCGGCAGGGGAAGCCCTTGGAAGGATGGCTCAGGTGGTGGGGGAAGCGTCTTTCATTGCCCGGATGGCCCAGTATAGCTTCGACAAGTAAGCGTGTTTCTTAGCAAGTTTCTCCAGTAGTCTAAATGTCTCTTAAGCAGCCAGTAATTGTCACCTAGACTATACTTTCCACATGGCTTACAGCATGTCACATTCTTTTTTGTTGCACTTTAAGGGTTTTAAGGATTATTGTGTATATTGGTTATGAAGAGTGATCTCAGAGAATCAAACAAGCCCGACTAAGGCGAGAAATGTGGCTTTTAATATTGTTACTCGGAGTTAAAAAAAGTCAAAAGGCCAAGAAATAACACGAGTCATATAAATTATCATTCTTAACTCATATATTTTTTAACAATAAAAGTATTAATCAACATTATAACCATTAACAAGAGAGAAAGAATGAATGAAGGATTGTGAAGTAGAAGCAGTTTCTGAACTCTTACATTTGGAGAATAGCTTTCCTACAGCCATTGAAAATGGCAAGCCTGGGTGATCAATTAGCTCTACATGATAAATACATCTCAATTAAACTATTTTAAATAATATTTACATGCAGTATTTAATTTTAAAATGTATTAAAAATATATCGTAGAGGCTGGAGAAATGGCTCAGCAATTAAGAGCACTTGCTGTTTTTTGAGAAGATCAAAGTACAATTCTCAGCAACCACGCCAGGCAGCTCACAGCTAACTGCCTGTTACTCCACCTTTGGAAATACAGTGCCTTCCACTGGTTTCTTTGGGCATTCACACTTAATTCACATAAATAAATCATGTCAATAAAAATAAATCATATATATATATATATATATATATATATATATATATATATGTATGTATGTATGAATTTTCCCATTTTATAGAGACTTTGGCTGTGATTACAAGCAGCTGGGGTGTAGCTCAGTGATATATGCTTGCTTACCCCTGCTTGCTGGATCTGGTCCCCAGCACTTCATAAACAAAACAAAATATAGGAAATTTCTTAAGTAAAATAAGAAGTACTTTGTATATCTTCAGAATGCAGTTTTTTCCCTTTTTTTTTTTATGGTACTGGGGATTGAACCCAGGACTTTGTACACACGAAGCACACTCTCTGCCTCTGAGCCACGTCCTCAGTCCCACAAATACTGTTTAAATTTCTTGTTCAAAGTCAGTTATAAAGACTATTATTTTATTAGATACTAGAATATTTTCCTTTTGTGTATGTGTGATTCCTAAGACTGTTACTAGAGGACAATGGAGAGAACAATTCCTGTTGCGTCATCTTCCTCAGGTTGAAGTCGGCTCGAGATGTTGTATCCAGGACTGGTCATTCACTGGCCCTCGGTTGTTTACATCGTTACGTTGGTGGCATAGGATCAGGACAACACCTGAAGACTAGTGTCAGCATTTTACTGGCTCTAGCTCAAGATGGAACATCCCCTGAAGTTCAGGTAGACTATATGCGAGTATTTTTCTATAATTGGTTTTGAGATATGGTCTCCTTGTTTTGCCCAAACTGACCTGGAATATATACGCTTTTCACATGCCTAAGCTTCCTGAGTGCTAGGATTACAGACATGTGCCATCATGCCTGTAATTTTAAACAAAATCTATAACTGATAAGTTGTTAGGAAAAATCTATTATGCTTTTTCCTTGTTATTTTAGGAGTTTGTTTATAATAGATCATTAGCAAGAATTTTGCTTTTCAACATATTCTTCAGAGTCTGCCTTTTTCTGGGTGTTAAACACACACACATGTATTCTGTAAGCATGTGATATTCATATAGTGTTTTTATTGGTTCTTTGAGGATTTTATACAATATATTTTGATCATATTCACATTTAACTCTTCCTTGATTCATCCTCCCCTTCCCTACTCACCCAACTTTGTGGGGGTTTTTTTTTTTTTTTTGTTTTGTTTTGTTTTTTAATTCTTTAAAACCAATTTGTTTTTAGAATATATTTCAAAATATGTTTCCCATATATCCTTGATGTGTGTTCTTGTACTGGAAGGTAGTCAGCTTACCAGAGGCTGTTTTCCAGAGAAAACTGTCTCTCCCTTTCCCTGCAGCTAACAACTGTCAACAGCTCCATGGCTTACAGTGGGATTGTGTCTCCAGCTCCTCTCTCCTTTTGTTATCTGGTCTGGCTTAGGCTTGTATAGGTTTTGGTTTTGTATGTGCTGTTGGAACTACTGTGCATCCAGATCTGCAGCTTCTCTTCTGTGTTCTGGAGAAGACGTTCCCTTAGGTTCTTATTCTCTTAGGGGTGAGAATTCTACAGGGTTTTTCCCTCCACTTTTGTCAGTTGTGGATTACTGTGTAAACCACCATCCACTGCAAATAGAAGTTTCTGAGACGCAGGTTGAGATGTGCATTGATCTGCAGATAGAATGATAAATGGTGCAGATGTAGCCCCACAATAATAGTAGATGTCCCCTATAGCCTGTTACCCAGCTAGCCATAGGTTCTTAGCCTGATAGTGGTGGCAGGCATGGATTTCATCTTACAGAATAGAATTGAAATGTTTTACCAGACTGGTCACTCTTCTAGCTTGCAGCATTCGTAATTGTATGGCTGGTGAACCTTCAAGGACTATGAAAGCTGCCAGTAGTGGTAAAGCTTCTAAGTCCAAACCAGTGTGACTTCACTCTGTCCTATCACTCCAGCATGTTGTGTCTTCAGCAATAGGATCTGACCTTCAAGTTCTGACTTCAGAAGAAGTAACTCATACCTGGCATTGGGCTTTTATTTTTTTAACCTCTTGTCTAGTAGGAACATTGTTACCCTGTTAAAGGTAACTCTATTTTAATGCTGTGTGTGTGTGTGTGTGTGTGTGTGTGTGTGTGTGTGTAATATACAGAATGAATATATATATCACTATATGAATATCATGTGTATGTTGAATACATGTCTGTGTGTGTAACCCAGAAATATATTCCATATATATGTGAGAGAAAACATGGTGGCATTCGTCTTTCTGGGTCTGCAGTAGTGCTTAGGATGATTGTTTCTATCACCACCCATTTACCTTCATCTTTCATAATTCACATGCACACTCCCCAGCACATTGTATTGCTTATTTTTGTTTCTTTCCATCATTCGGTGGAAATACCTAACTAGCCTCATCTCCACGTTCTTCCTCCTTCACCCTAACCCATGTTCTAGGGTCATTGAATCACATTTACTCCTTGAGTATTTTTTTAACCTTTGTTGTTTCTCAAACATTTTATGTTTAAGCAGATATAGCTGCAGTGAAACTTTAAGAGTATACACATATACACCATTTATGATGACATATAACAACAATTAGAAGGCTAAGTATGAAAACCACAAGTTCAAGGCTAGCCCAGCATACAGTAAGACTCTAACTCAAAACATAGTGAAGATATTTACATGAATGTAACAATTTAGTATACTTGATTCAATATACTAAATTGTTTCCTTCAAGTGAAATGCAGTTATGCTTTATTGTAGACTTGGTCTCTTCATTCACTTGCCCTGATAGTGGATTCTAGTGGCCCAATGTACCGTGGATATGTGGAGCCCACATTGTCCCTGGTTCTCACCTTGCTGCTGACGGTTCCACCGTCACACACAGAAGTTCACCAGTGCTTGGGCAGATGCCTGGGGGCAATCATAACGACCGTTGGACCAGAGCTGCAGGGTAAGCACGTTCATCCGAAGTTAAAGAGAGAGCCTGGGCAATTATTGCCTGTCCGGTTCCCTCAGTGTCACCATCGTGTTGTTTGCAAAGCTTTTTAATAATTATCATTTACCGCACATTTATCTTTTCCAAACCCTGGCACTCAATGTTTTATATGTGCTGTTTTAAAAATACACAGACAAACCACAGCAGGTGTCAGGGTTTCACTGTGCAGTTGGAACAGGCTTAGAACCCACTGTGTAGAGCAGGCTGTCCTTGAACACACAGCCCTGGAATGCTGGGATTAAAGATGTGCAGCACCACTCCTGGATAATAGCATTTTAAAAAAGTCTTGAGCAGAGAAAAATGAAATTCTGCTTGGACACTTCCTCCCACCCACAATGAAAAGGAAGTTATTTTAGCCTGGAATGCCAACTACTGTTTCCATGGGCTTACTCTTTTTCACTCTGAGACCCCTAAATGGTGTGCCACCTGTCTCTGGGGCAGCCTAGTTCAGAGAAAAAGTTCATAGAAGGTCGACTGCTGCTGTACTTGGAACTGGTGAATCCAATGAGTTGTGACTGGACCCTGCGTGCATATACTTAGAATCCCCACTCCTCTTTGTTTTTTATGTCTTGAGGTCAACTTTCTATTCCCTTTTACAGGCAGAATATGAAAGTAGATTGGGGCTATGAGCTTCCCCAAGGTCATGTTTTTATACATGATTATATTATTTCTGTGGCTAGTATATGTACATATAATTATTTTAATTCACATTAAAAGAAAACTTCAGATACCTCTATTTGGCAACTAAATTACTATATAAGAAATATTTAATATATATATTTTAATTACCTCTAAAGGGATTTGGGGTGGGGGGAAGGGATGTCTAAGCAAAATTTCATTTTTCTCTGCTCAAGAGTTTTAAGAATGCTATTATCCAGGAGTGATACTGCACCTCTTTAATCCCAGAATTCCAGGGCTGTGAGTTCAAGGACAGCCTGCTCTACATTTATTACTAGGCAGGCAGTATTTAAAGTTATCATAATGAAAAGAGTTGTTTGTGGAGTAGAGAACCACAGAATGAGAAATCTTACGGTTCTTTAGCAGAAGACTGGTGGTTATATAGGATAGTATTTTTTTAAGGAATTAATATCTGAGACATGAATCATTGCCTTGCAAATGTAGTGTGTTTCACAGTCATATTTATGGACTATTTGGGTGCTTTTTAAAAACCATTTTATTGGATATTCTATGTATTTACATTTCAAATGTTATCCCGTTCCTTCTCCCTCCCATTCCCCCTTTCCCCCTCCCACTGCTTCCATGAAGATAGATGCTCCCACTCCCAACCTCCCTCTCCCACCCCAGCACCTTAGCATTCCCCTACACTGGGAAAAATCCTCTCCTTCCATTGGTGCCAGACAATGCTGTTGTCTGCTGCACGTGCACCTGGAGCCATGGGTCCCTCTGTGTGTACTCATTGTTTGGTGGCTTAGTCCCTGGGAGTTCTTGGGGAGGGGGCGTTGGTTGGTTGATATTGTTGTGTAAAAAAAACCAGTCCGAGTAATGATTAGAAGAAGGGTTTACCTAGAAGCCGATTACTTTCTAGGAGTCTTTTTGTGACAGTAATAAGTTTCATTTACGCCTCTGTTTTCCTGTTAGGAAATGCGGCGACCATCTCCACCATCCGCTCCTCCTGCTTGGTAGGCTGCGCCATTACCCAGGACCACTCTGACTCTCTAGTTCAGGCAGCTGCCATCTCCTGCCTTCAACAGCTTCACATGTTTGCCCCACGACACGTCAATCTGTCCAGCCTTGTTCCTAGCCTTTGTGTAAGTGTGTGGCCATGTCATTCACCAGTCTATATTGAGAGCTTTAAAGTGTCTTTATCAAAAGACCAAACTACCAAAACAAAACTGTACTGGCTGAATGATATGTTTTAGTAATTAAGTTTCAATAGTTACCTCTTATTTATTTTTGTGTTAAATTTATGAACTATTTTGACGAACTGCTTATTTCCTAGTGAAGGGAATGTCCTTGCTATGTTTGGTCCCATCCTCTTAGGATGGAATTTCTTTGTGCTCGAATGATGGTTTCTGAGATCTGCTTCTATCATTGCATCTACAGCGTGTTCATGCAGCAAATATTCACGATTGCCTGTTATATGTAATGTTCCAGGCAGACTACTGCAGGAACTTGTGTAGATAAGACAAGATCAAGCCTTTGCCATAAGGCTTATAGCTAACAAGAGGCAGGGAACATTAGCTATTTACAAACAGCTAGGAAGGCTGTAGAAGGCTGAGGATATTACTCAGTGGTAAAGTACTTCTACATCTAAAAGGCACTGGGTTTGACTCTCAGAAAATAACAAACAGGGAAAAAAAGGCATACAGTTGACATAAGGAGTATGTAACACAGGCCCTATCATAAGCCAGACATTGAGAAATTAGTTCCCTGAAAAATAGTAATTAAGTTGTGTTATAAAGAGTAGGATTTAGTCTGTAGACTAGCACAATATCAGAGCCTCCAGAAGCAAAGGTATGGAAGGCCTGTATGTGAGAAGTATGGTATGTTAAAGGGCCAGCTATTGTGTGGTTAGACCTGGGAGAAGATGAAAATATGTACAGCAGAAAGCAAGGTGGGCCAGATAGCTAGGCAGGGGGCAGATTATACAGATGTTCATAGACAGTAAGACCTTGGACTTTATTCCATAACAAGGAACCATTATACTCTACAGGGACATAACATGATCAGATCTGTGCTTTCTTCATTCTATTCTTGCTGCCTAATGAAGACTGGACTCTGCTGTACAGTAGGCTAAGAATCCCGGTATTGTAGGGGAACAATGAAAATGGTTCATCTTAGGTTGTTTGCAAAAAGGGCGGAGTCAAATAATATTTAGGAGGAAGAATTGACAGAATGAGTTGATTAATTAATTGGTCCTGAGGGATAAGCAAGATGTTTTAGGTTCTATCATGGGCACAGTGATGGGATTTCCTATGACTGGTGTTGTTGGGCTAGGTTGGGAAGAGTGGGATACCATTATTTGGTTGTAGGTGTGTGATTGGAGTTCAATTAAAAGAGAATGGATTTAGCCAGGGTGTGGTGGCACAGGTCTTTAACCAGCTTGGGAGGCAGAGGGCAGACAGATCTCTGTGAGTTCAAGGCCAGCCTGGTCTATAGAGTGAGTTCCAGGATAGTCTCAGCTATACAGGAAAACTGTCAAAAAACAAAAACAACCAACCAACCAAACAAACAAACAAAGACTGGGTTAGAGAAGTGAGTTTGGTATTGTAAGTTGTTTAGATGACCTATGGGAGTAGATGAGATCAGCTGCAAGAGTGCTGAGTGAGAAACCCACCATTGTAGATTAGTAAAAGAAAAGAGGACTGTAAGAGAACTAGAGGAAGTGGGAAAGGGAACAGGAGGATGACAGGGACATAAGAAAGACTGAAAGGAAAGTAGAAGGTGTGCATTCACACAAGCAATTGCAGTAGAGGAGCAGTTAGCTGTATCAAATACTGACAAGGCGTGAGTAGAGCTGTAGTATGCCCTTTGACCTTTGTCAAGAACTTGCTGGAAGAAGGATGGCAGTGGAAGTCAAAATACGTTAGAGCTGAAGCACAAGTAGCAACTCTCTGTAGACATTTGGGATGTTGGTGCCGGAGCCATGGCTCAGCAGTTAAGAGCACTATCTGCTCTCCAGAGGATCCAGGTTCAATTTCCATCACTCACATGACCAAGGGCCTCCCCTCCCATTGATGCCAGATAAGGTCATACTCTGCCACACGTGTTGTGAGTAATTTTAATAACACGCTACTGCCTTTCCCAGGAGCTCGGCCTGAGCTCTGACCTCTCCCAGTTCCCTTTGTTCTATCTGGCTTAGCCCAGGATTGATCAAACCAACCCCCAACCTGGGAAATCTGGGAGCTGCTCTCTGTGCTCCACTGGCTCCCTCTCAGCTTCTCTCTTCTTCCCGGCTAGCTACGCCAAGCCACCAGCTACCACCCTGGCTTCTCTCTCTGCCTATCTTTGCTTCCTGGATGAAAAACACTCGGAAAGCTTTATTATTTTAGAACTTGCCAGATAGCACAATTGCTGGGTGCAGAATCTCCTGTCATAACCTTATCAGTTGGCCTATTATCAGTCAGCCTCCGCTGACATCCTTGGCTGTTCATTGGTGTCGAAGGCCACTGGTTCTAGCTTCCCCAAGATCTCACATGGCTGTTTCATGCTTCTCCTTCCAAAGCCTGGCTGAAAAGCCACTTCTCTTTCCTCAAGTCTCCTTTTCCTCCTGGGACCTGAAGTCCTACCTTTATTCTTCCCCCAGCAATTGGCTCCCGCCTTCTTTATTGACCAAATTAGGAACCAATTACGGAACTCTAGTATCAGCACCTCCCCCTACACATATGTAACTGGAGCCATGCTCCCCCCCACCCGCCCCATGTGTACTCTTTGGTTGATGGTTTAGTCTCTGGGAGCTCTGAGGGGTCCAGTTGTTTGATATTGTTGTTCTTCCTATGGGGTTGCAAACCCCTTCAGCTCCTTCAGCCCTTCCCCTAACTCTTCCATTGGGGTCCCCAGGCTCAGTCCAATGGTTGGCTGTGTCTGCATTTGTATTAGTCAGGTGCTGGCAGAGCCTTTCAGGGGACAGCTATAACCCTCTAAACCTAGAGTTTGAATGTTATTCATTTATCCATCTCTTATATATTACATCCCTACTGTAGTTCTCCTCCCTACTCTCCTCCCAGTCTCCCCTCCCCACTTCCTCCTCCCCATCCACTCCTCCTTAGTTTCCCTTCAGAAAAGAGCAGGTCTCCCAAGGATATCAATCAAACACTTCATGTGAAGTTGATGCAAGTATATCTTAGGTAAAAAGATATTCGTTTTTAAGTTTTAAAAAATTATTAATTTATGTGCATGTGCTTGCTGGCTTATGTGTATATATGCATGTCAGAAGGATGCCTACAGAAGCTAGAAGAGGGTATCTGATCTGCTGGAGCTGGAGTTACAGGCAGATGTGAGCCTGGGAAGGAAACTTTGGTCCTCTGAAAGAGCAGCAAACATTGCTCACTGCTGGACTGTCTGTCAAGTTCATGCCGTTCTGATAGCATAGAGATAAACTGTCACTGAAGGAATGTGTGTTCTACAGAATACCACTCCCCACTCATCTGTTGTGGCTCAGATTCTTTCTCAAATGCTTATTCTAAGGAAGCAGTGTGTGGATACAGATTTGGGTCTGTAGTGCTATGCGTGTTTTGCTTTGGCTATATTTTATTTTTCCAGTAATCCTGTGCATATTATGTTCCCATTTTACAAAGAGGCAAATGTGAATATAATCAATAGAGGTGGGATTCAAACCTATGCTGGCACTCGGGACCGAGAATTGTATCTCAGGATTTTACTTTGGCTGTTGGTGTGCACTATACTTATTTTTGTAGGGACTTTGTGCTGTGATAAGTCCATAACCACCCTCCATTTTTAGTTCTTTTTGGTTGTATTCATGTTTGCTTGATTTTCTTTTATTTATTTTGATTAAGATTCTTTTTCACTGTTAGTTCTTACTATAGGCTTTGCTCCGTACTTTCCATTTACTACATGATTTCTATAGACTTGGAGATGACAGTATTTCAGTACGACAATGCATGAACTTATGATGTACAGAAACTCCTCTGAATTCCCATTTAACTAACATATGAGCTTTAGAGAACAGATTTCAGAGCATAGGTGTCTAGTAGGGATGTATTTTCTGTAAGTCCTACTGATAGGATTATCCTGCAAAAATGCCATTGTATGATTGCGTTGTATTTGTTTAAAGATTAAACTTTATTATTTTTTTAGTTATGTATGTTTGTGTGTCTGAGTGTGGGTATGGCACATGATGTTGGCAGGTGCCCAAGGAGATCAGAGTTGTCTGTCTGTCCAGAGATGGAGTTAACAGGTATTTGTAAGCTGCCTGATATGGGTGTTAGGAATTGAACCCAGGTCCTCGGGAAGAGCATCAGGTGCTCTTAACCACTGAGTCCTCTCTCAGTCCCTGATGGAAATTAAAAAAAAACCAAGGTCTTTCATTAAGGAGCCTCTTAGAAGTAAGGCTTCCTGAAGATGAGTTAACAAGGTGAATGAACTGCCAGCTGTAAACACCGTCCTGACTTATGCTGACAGGTTCACCTATGCAGCTCCCATCTGTTGCTCCGACGAGCGGCTGTGGCCTGTCTCCGGCAGCTTGCACAGAGAGAAGCAGCAGAAGTGTGTGAATATGCCATGAGCCTGGCGAAGAATGCAGGGGACAAAGAGATCAGCAGTGGTGGTGAGTTCTCCGGACAGTTCTCTTGTTTAAAAACTTTCATAGGGGCTGCAGTTGGGGTGTAACATGAGAAAAACATACATTATGGGGGAAATCTTCCATGTTTCTAAGAGATCAGAATAATCAGTTTGAGAAACCAGAGGTTAGCCATTAATCTCAGATGAAAATTTAATACTACAGTAAGCAAGTGGAGATTATAGTTAAAAGGCATTTCATACTGTTGTGAGTCATGTAGAAAGCTTGGTCTTTAATGTATTGCTACCTAAAGCGTGTAACATTGGACACAAATTTGCTTGTGGAAATTCCTTTGCAGGTGTCAATCCTTTCTCACCTGGAGTGAGTTCTCGAAGTGACGTCCATTGCCGGCACCAGGGTGTTAATATAACCGACACGGGGCTCGAGGGACTTCTTTTTGGAATGCTGGACCGAGAGACAGATCGCAAACTGTGCTCTGATATTCATGACACGTTGGGGCACATGCTTTCTTCATTGGCGGTTGAAAAGCTTTCTCACTGGCTAATGCTTTGTAAAGATGTCTTGGCAGCTTCTAGTGGTACGTATTTAAAAGATGCTTTCAAAACAATGAAGATTGTTTTGCTTCTGATATATAAGCATACATATAATTTGAGCCTACTTTTAAGAGTATTGATAACTTTCACAAATTTCTATAAAATGTTGAAGGTTAAATCATGTTTTAAATTAAGATGTTTTTGAAATATATTTTAAACTCTTTTGAAAGTTCAGCTTAAATTTTTACATCTTAAAAATCTCACACTACTTTGTTATAGAACAGCACATAATTCATTTTAAATCTAAAAATGAAGCGTATGTATGAATAACAGATGCTATGTGTTTCTTGGTTTCGGATACAGAAGGAAATTGTCAGTTTTGCTTGTTCAGAGAATGAGCTAACCGTCTTTCCAAAGCATCAGCTGGGGACGAGTCATGGTCTTCTTCCTCTTCTTTCTCGTTGTAGATGTGAGTGCTGTAACACTCTTAAGTAGTGGAAAAGATGAAGAGTCTGAGAAGAAGGATGAGATGGACGATGACGCCATGTTCACCACACTAGGCGAGGAGGACAAATCAAAGCCTTTTGTGGCTCCTCGCTGGGCCACTCGGGTGTTTGCTGCAGACTGCCTGTGCCGAATCATCAACCTGTGTGAGAATGCAGACCAGGCTCACTTCGATCTTGCCTTGGCACGGTCTGCTAAGCTCCGGAACCCAAAGAGTAAGTGTGAAATTAGTCCTCCTTTTCCTGGAAATCCTTTTGGTAGGTTTGAGATGTTTCACTTCTCTGAGGCATGACAGAGGCTGTGCATTTTATTTATTGCAAGTTGCCTCACCTTGACCATAAGTGTCTGTCCCTGTATACTATTTGTTTGTATTTAGGATATTTGTTTACATTTAGATATCTGTATATATGAATTTTATTCTTTCAACCATATTAGAATAACAATGCTTGCAACCAACAGTTCCTTAGGACATGATCCTCAGCTTAGCACTACTTATTAAAGAGATTGGACATGTGGGGAGCACATAGGAGCAAACTTTGCCTGGCTTCTTGATTAGGATTAATCATGAATGATCTGCCGGCATCTGTCTTTGTTTTTAATCAGGATATGCATTGTTATACCCTGACAGGTTCCTCCACTTATGTATCTGTCCTTGAGAGACTGTCCTAGCCTGAAGGAAAGGGCCTTAGTCAAACATAGATGCTCTGTCCCATAAATTGCCATGTAAACCTTTGTCATTATCATTGTTTATCTTCCTGGAATTGATCATACTTGTGTTGCTTCCCTTTAAAGACTCGCTGACCTGGCACTGACCAGCAGTCCTTTCTGCTTTTCCTCTGTAATCTTCCTCACCCCCAGCCGTGGTTCCCACATTGACTGACAGGCTCTGACAGCACAACCTTCAGGTCCAAGGTCAAATGAACTTTTGCCATTCCCAGCCAAAGAAACAGTCATAGTCATGAGTCTACAGCACATTCTAAACTCTAATATTTGACACATGGAAATATGTGAAAGTAATCGGACATTTTTAAAAAGAAAAATGTTTATTACTGAAAATGTCATTGTTTTTAGCTTTTGTAAACATTTTGTGCTGGATCTCCTTTGATAAAATATTGTAGAGAACTCAAAGTGAGTTAGGCCCAGTAATAAATATCTTCATTTTATAGTTAAAGGGACCCAGAGAAGTTGAGAGAATTGATCAGTAAGAGACTCCTTACTGTGTATGTAGTTGTCTTTTACCCTGTGAGTTTTTGATTTGTGTTAAATTGACAGCAGAGATGTGTATGTTAGAAGCCTTGCCTGTAGCAGTGCACAGTATGTGGAATGTGAGTTAGAATATAGAGCACAGGGGAAGCACAGTGACCATGGAGTCAGGGCTTGTCGTTGTCCAGTCCATATAACTGAGTCCTGTTCACTTTCTTTCTGCTGGGAGCTAAGGTTTCTCCTGTGTCTTTATGTTCTTAGTACTTGGTCATCAGATGCTGGGCTTTGTAAAAGCTGTGAAGCTAGTGCTGGATTCTGCTGTTCCTCTAAATTGTACTGAACTTTGCCCTGGGATGTAGTAAAATTATTGCATTTGAATTCCCTTGAGATTTGCTTTTAAGCAAGATTCAGGGTTACCTTTGACCTGGTGCTAAAAGTACAAGACTCCCTTCCCATTCTATTATCACAAAACGTCTTTTAAAAAATAATTTTGTAACTAAATTTTCAGAGTCCACACTGTAGTTTTCTACAATAGAGATTGTCAGGCTATAGCCTGTGATTGAAATGAAACCACAGCCATGACCTGTACATTGTTTACTGGAATCCATCACATCCGTTTCTATAGCATTGTCTGCTGTATTCTGTAAGCGCTTTCTGGCTGCTTCTCCGTAGTGTACATAGTGAGTAACTTCCCTAGAGATCCTTCGGCCTGCACAGCCCAAACCAGCCAGTATCTGCCAGTGTCTGCTCTGAGACAGTTACCGTCTGTCTGGGAAAGCCATGTTAATGGTGTATTTTGCTTTAGCTGTCAATGTATGTCCTATAGTTGTCTGTGTTCACATGTCAAAGGTCTGCTGCTGCTCTGGGACACTTGAGTTTTATTTTTTAGACATTGTGGATTGTAAGTGCTTTATTGAATTGTTTCATATTTTTATGCATTACACTAGTTTGGGTGAACTTTCCCCTCTACCTTCTGTTTTCCTTTGCAGATGACCTCTTAGTATTGCATCTCTCTGACCTGATTCGAATGGCATTCATGGCCGCAACTGACCATAGTAACCAACTGAGAATGGCCGGGCTCCAGGCACTTGAAGACATTATCAAGAAATTTGCATCTGTGCCTGAGCCAGAATTTCCAGGGCATGTGATCCTGGAGCAGTATCAAGCTAATGTAAGTTTTGAGGCTTACTATAGACTAAATGAACTTTGTGAGGGTCACTAAAGGAGGGATTACAGTCTCTTTTCATATGAAACTCAAAGCTTTATTATCTGTTTCAAAGTTTCTGTCAACCTACAACTGGAGAAGGGTCAAACTGTCGTAACTCTTTTTAATCTGTGAGCTCATTTTAATGATAAAACTAGAATAGAAATTCTAGCCTTGCTTTCCAGTCTTGTGCTTAGACGTTCAGCCATGCCATGCCATTTAAAAGATAAAGGGGACATTCACAGACTATTGCAGACTTGCTGCTGCTGTATATGTGTATGCTGAGGCTTGATGAACATATTTAGAAATAAAAGCAATGTCCTGTGAACCCAGTGAAGAGATGACTCCTGGTAACAGTTGCCAAAGGCACGACTGAAAGGAACAGACTTACGAGCTTGTTTTTACCACATCCTAAACAGATCAACTTGTTTTTCCTGAGATTTGTACTCTAAGATTTCAGACACAAAATAAACTCATCCTAGTAATGGGGGGAAAGGCTATGAGAAAGTTAGGGGAAAGATACATTGGGAAGCAAAATAGAAGTCTTTTTTAAAAACTGAAATTATGTGGAAACTTGGTTCCAGATATACAATGTCTTGTCTAAAAGCTGCATTCAAGCTAGGTGATGGTGCACACCATCAAACCAGCACTCCAGAGGCAGAGACAGGTGAGTCTCTGTGTGTTTGAAGCCATCTTGGTTTACATAGTGAATTCCAGGAAAGTCAAAACTACATAGAGAGACCCTGTCTTGAGAGAGGGGGAGGGGAGAAAGAAAGCTAGTTATGTTCATATATTCCCAAAAAATATACCTGAGAGTAATATGAAACCCTTTTAAATACAGGTGGGAAGTTATACCTTTAGTCCAGGTGTCTATATACAGCTGCTGACTCTCATATAGAATGAGGGTCTCTTGTTTAACCCAGTATATTAGTGAGGGGCTTATAGTCTCAGCAGGTACAAGTAAGAGCAGCTCATGTTCCTGGGCTTTGTGACCGCGCTTCAAAACAACAAACCAAAACAAGCAACAATACTCCAATCTGTTTTTAAAAAAGATTTATTTATTTATGTATGTATATGAGTGCTATGCTGTCCTGTATATCTGAATAACAGAAGAGGGCATCAGATCACCTTACAGATGCTTCTGAGCCACCATGATGTTGCTGGGTATTGAACTCAGGACCTCTGGAAGGGCAGTCAGTGCTCTTAACCACTGAACTATTTCTCTAACCGTTTTATTTAGAAAATATTTGAAATCTTCAGGAAAATATTCTAAAGCCATCTGTATACTCTCCTCATATTTATCTATTGCTCATTTTGATTAATTTGTTTGAAAGATGACTCTCTTCCTCTCTCTTTCCTGCTGTGCCTTTTTCTCTTTGCCCAGACACACATATATACATACATTTTTTTCTTAAATCATTTTGAACTATTTTACTCTGTAAAATATTCCTCTTGAGCTATTTAAACTATATTTCCAAAGGATAAGAGCATTGTCTTATGTAACCACAGAACAGTTATTAATTGTTGTAAGTTCAATATTGACTCTTAGCTTTTATCAAGTCTGTCATGCCTTTAGTCACAGAAAAGAACTTTTGACTATCTCCAGACTACTGTGTAAACAATGTAGTGACTGTTGGTAGAAATCTTAACGTAGCAATAGACTTTATGTAATGTCTTTATTCAGCCTGTACACATTACATCTCATCATCTATCTGAGAATCCACGGTTGATGCTGGCTTCCTTAAAACTAAAGCTTGTGGGGGCTGGAGAGATGGCTCAGTGGTTAAGAGCACTGACTGCTCTTCCAGAGATCCTGAGTTTAATTCCCAGCAATCACATGATGGCTCACAACCATCTGTAATGAGATCTGATGCCCTCTTCTGGTGTGTCTGAAGACAGCTACAGTATATATAATAAAATATTTTTAAAAATAATAGAAACTAAAGCTTGCTTGTATTTTTTTACTTATTGATATGGTGATAATAGAAAAGCTAACAGTGTATTATTACCTTCTATTGTGCGTATGGTGATGGTGAGTACATGTGTCAGGGAAATAAATTAATGGGATAAGGAGAATGTGATAAAGAAGAAAGGAACATAGATGTGTATTTGATGTTTTAACCCCCAATGACTCAAAAGGTTTTCTGTTTACTGTTTGTCTCTAAAATAAAAATTTGCTCATTTTTCTAGGTGGGAGCTGCCCTACGACCAGCCTTTTCACAAGATACACCATCAGACATAATAGCAAAAGCTTGCCAGGTAAGAAGAAAGTAGGCTTTCTATAGCTGCCTTTCATAAATTCTTAGGGGTCTTAGCTTTCACTTAAAGGGAGAAAAGCAAATTATTTTTACCTTGGAAATGCAATAGTACTCATTACTTTTTCATAAATTTTCAAATAAAATCATTCATTCATTCATTCTTTCATTCATTCATCCTTTACTTGTTTGATCTGTATGAGGCACTGTGCTCATGTCGAGGGCAGGACAACTTGTAGGTGTTGGGTGTCTCCTCCACTGTGAATTCCCTCTCAGGTCATTGTTCTGACGGAGGGCACCTGCCAGCCGAGCCATCTCACTACCCCTCCTTTTTTATCCTGTAGGAAATGTAAGATAGTAGGCATTAGTCACAGTCCTCTTTGTCTTAGCTCAGGGCTCAGCCTTGGATGCTCAGCTCCTACATTATCTCCAAGTGACCATCCTCAGAGGACTCAAAATAAGCATGAGATACAAAGTCATAAAGAAGGTGTGTAGTAACAGGTACTAAACATTTTTTACCATCGGTTATAAGGATTCTAGGATTCCTGGATACTGAACTATCCTAGAAAGAGCTGCACAGTGTACCATCAGCCCATGAGAGTTAGTTTTACATTGGTGCATCCAAAGCTAGAGAGCTATCCAAGCACACATGTTCTAACCCTGTGCTAAGTGCCTTCCTCTCCCATGCCTGCCCTAGTGAAGGATTCCTGCACTGAGTTCTGAATACCAAAATGGTATTTGCTGCTCACCATTGAACAGAGAGCATCAGCTGTCTCCTCCATGGTCTGCTGGAGAGCAGAGCCGTGGCCCTCACTTTTGCTTAGATTTTATACCCACGCTGCATCTGACCTGGACACTCTGCTCACTGCAGTGCCTGGTTTGAAGTTCTCTGTTCTTGTGCTTGAATGGTCATACTTGTTTTTATTGAATTGGTTTCTCTGTGCTTGTTTCCTTACTGGTGCTCTTTAGGGGGACTAACCATTGCTATAAGGGGTAGATATTTGTATATGGCTGAAGGGTTGGGATACTGACAAGCAACTGTAGAAGGTAGTCGTGTGCAATTGCCCGCCTGATGATGGTGTTCAGAGCACAGTACCAGCATGCAGGTCCTCCACAAAGCAGCTGGAATTTCATCTCACAAGTGAACAGCTCCTAGTGTTGACTTTCCCTTAAACTTACTTGTTGGTAGCACAAGTTGCTTTTTTAAATATGTATTTATTTATTTATTATGTATAAATCATACAGCTTTCTGCCCGTGTGTATATCTGCAAGCCAGAAAAGATCTCATTATAGGAGGTTGTGAGCCACCATGTGGTTGCTGAGAATTGAACTCAGGACCTCTGGAAGAGCAGACAGTGGTCTTAACATCTGAGCCATCTCTCCAGCCCACAAGTTGCTTTTTCTATAATGGGTTTTGTTTCGAAGTGGCAGGTTCAAACATTTGGCCTCCTTTCTGCTTGCACGAGGAAACTTAATTTGAAACTGGAGGGACAGTAAGTTGCACATCCTTTTACTTTATAAAGGAAAGGAGCTGCTTAGAAGGTTCTGGCTTGTTGGTGAGAATAACTTTACCTTAAGAGGCTTCTAATCAGAGCAATCTTTAGACAGACAGAGGAAAGACTCACATGTAGGATGCCTAGATGTTTCTGTGAGGCAGCAAACAGTCAGTTAAGCAGAAGCAGAGTCACAGGCACAATGTACCTTAAATATTTCACTTGAGCCTAAAATGTAAAAATGTATGCTCACTTGCTTGATATAGGCCAAAGTCTTTTCTCTGTATATGATTTTGTTGAATCTTCACTGTATTGTCTTTCTTTATAAACAAATCCATAAGTATTACTTTCAATTTCCAGGTATAAAGTCCCTTTAAAAATATACTTATATTTTTTATTTCTGTATGTGTATGTGCATGTGCGTATTGTGTGTGTGTGTGTGTGTATACTCATACATGAATGGGTGATCACAGATGCTAAAAGAGGGCATCACATCACCTGGAGCTATAGTTATGGGCATTTGTGAACTGCCTGACATGGGTGCTGGGAACCAAACTCTAGTCTTCTGCAAGAGCAACAAGAGCTCTTATCCACTGAGTCATCCCTTCAGCCCCTAGAGCAGTGGTTCTCAACCTTCCCAATGTTGTGGCCCATTAATACAGTTTCTCATATGGTTGTGTAACCCCCAACCATAAAATTATTTTCAGTACTACTTCCTAACTAATTTTGCTAGTATGAATCATAAGGGAAAGTATTTTTGGAGATAGAGGTTTGTCAAAGTGCTCATGACCCACAGGTTGAGAACAGCTGCCCTAGACTCTTTAAAGAAGAGGAAGTAGGTAGGAGTTTTGCAAGGAAAGCTTAGGGCCACATTTCTGGTGTTCACAAAAGTCCTGTGTCAGCAGTATGTTTAGTTTCTGCTGGCATCACCTCCCTTATTTCTTTGACCCTCCTATTATATTGCATGTCACTTGGAACTTGCTATTTGCAGAACTAGTTTGGTGGGCAATTTATCTTGCCAGAAGTATGCCCTTAACAATGTTTTTAAGTTCTTATTTTTATTAAACATAGTTTTCAGGTTTTGAAAATAAGATTTTAAACAAATAAGCTTATTGATGTATTTGGTCAGTTTTTAAGGTTTTAAATAAAGGAACACAAGTCCATTAGTCATTATTTGAAACCCAAATACTCCAGAAACCCAGAGTGGATTATATATATATATATATATATATATATATAAAATCTTTTTTGGCAGTAAAGCCTGAGCTTACCACACTTACTTGCTTCTGAAGCTGGACAAGGTTTTAGTCTTCATTTGTCTCTGAGCTATTCCTAATGAGTTCCCCACTAGATATGTTCGTGTGTCCAGTGTGCTTTAGTCCTAACCCTTCCCGCCTCTGCTCCTCAGGTGGCTCCTGCATCTTCATCTGTTTTACCCAGAAGTCATGGATGTGAATGTAAACATGGTTGCTAGAGTTGGCCCTGTCTAGGCCTCTTCCTGGATGGCATCCTTCTGTTGACTTCAGTGTCTGTCCTCACACCGTTTTCCTTGGTTTTCATTTATTTCTGTTGTTCTACTGACCCCTTCGGTATACTCACTTCCCCCAGTGTCTTGACAGAAGGCCTGTAGGATACTCTCTTCCTTAACAATCTTCCACCTAATCTTACCTTAGTTATGTTGTGTAGAAGTTTCTAGTCTTATATGGTTACCTTCCACTTGCTCCTGGAGTCTAGATTAGAGTTTCCAGCTATTCTCTGAATATCCGTCCTTTTAGTGGTAGTTAGAACTCACGCGTGAAACTTATACTGACTTGTTTCTCCTGAGCGTTTTAATGGCAGCACTCCTGATGATGGTGTCACCTTTCTTCTGTTCTTCAGGGTTAGGAGCGCTGACTCCCCACTCTGCCCCTCAGTGTCCTTTGCCTGTCATTCGTGCTGTCACACCCTGCAGTGTTTTGTCTCCAACCTTCCCCTGGCTACCTCCTTCCAAGTTCCACCCATGTCATGTTTGCCTCATGCATGTACTTTTTATTGTCCCGTATATACTTTTTCTAAAGCACAAATCTAATGACAAGGATTCTTTGCAACTGAGGACCATCATCTAATTTTAGTATGTAGGATATGTAAACTTGATCCTGTCTGACATCAGCTTTCCTGATCCTCTTCCTCATCTAACATCCTCGTGTCTTTATACACAAGCTGTCCTGATGTCTAAGCATCTTCTCTCCTTCCTATTTATCAAGTGCAATATTGAAGTTATAAAACTATATTTTTCTTTTTCCCTTTCACAATAACTAATTTGATAGTTTGGTGATAGTAAACAGATAATTGTAGAAGAATTTTTCAAGACTGAACTAATTTAGGTAGAAAACCACTTATTTTAAATTTTTTGTTAGATAATGGAAACATAGAATCTGTACATGGTGGTACAAACATGTAATCCCTGTACTTAAGAGATAAGTTCAAAGCCACTCTGTAGTGCATGGCAAAACTCTGTCTCAGACAGACAGAGTGGAAGCTTAGTGCTGCTCTGTTTTCTGTAGTGGGGATAGAAGGAGCACTTTTATTCTCTGTGCAGGGATATAAAGAACCCCTGACTCTCCTCTGTGTACAGTAACTTTTACTGCTCCTTGCCTAGGTGTGCAGCACATGGATTGGAAGTGGTGTTGTCAGTGACCTCAATGATCTACGTCGGGTACATAATCTGCTTGTTTCCTCTCTGGACAAAGTTCAGGCTGGAAAGGGATCTTCTAGTCAACTGTACCGAGAGAGCGCCACCACCATGGAGAAGCTGGCTGTTCTTAAGGCATGGGCAGAGGTAAACATGGCCTCTTACAACCCACCATTCCTCCATCCCTGAGGCCCACTGGAGAACCGTTCCTGTGTTAAAACTGGCCCTTGGCAAGAAAAACCTTTTCTGCCTTTGTCGGTCGGTCCTTTACAAAACTTTATCTCACTTTGTATGGTGGTGTGCACCTTTATTCACAGTGCTGGGGGACTGGGGCAGGAGATTGTCATGTCAGAGCCACTCTTGGGCTTCATGGCAAGTTCTAAGGCAGTCAGAGCTACAAACCAAGACCTGTCTGAAAAACACAAAACAATTCTTTGTATTGACGAAGGGTTATTTATTACTTTCAGAGGCCAGAAAAAGGATCCTCTGGATCTGGAGTTTTGGATGGTTCTGGGGATCATGTGGTGCTGGGAACCAAACTTAGGTCCTCTTAGCTTCCGAGCATCTCTGCAGCCCCTTAACTGTTCTTCCCTATTCCTGTGGTTCTGGCAGTTATGACCACTGAACACCAGTGCTGCCCAGCCGTGTGCAGTAGTCAGTTTAGATAAAGGATACTGGGCTTCGGACTAAAGACTTGGATATATTCCTTCAGAGAAAGAATATGGCTTATCAATGAAGTACCATAAGAATTAATTTTCTCTCCAAGTTTTAGACTGTAGATATAGCTATCTTGCAAATAAAATATCCTTGGGATCCTGTACTTTACTCTGGTATTTTGGCAAAATAATGTTTGGGGTTTTTTTTTTTTGTTTATTTTAGTAAAATGATTGTTTGTATTTATTACATTTTAGGTTTTTAAAAAATTAATGCAAATCTGGAAAAGATACTATTTAGTGGATTTTATATTTTTAAAAAATAACCCCCTAAAAATTGTTCTTCAATCTCAGCTCTTCCTTAATTAGTTGCCCCAGGCGTGTGTAACATTGTGTGTTCTGATGACCATGTGAGATCCTTTTTAATGTAGCAGGTCCTTTGCACATCTGCTTCTGTAACTGATGGACCTGCTGGGAAGTTTGGCAGTGTTAAGGGTAAAGAACATTAAATATTGAATCAAGCCCTGGAACAAGTCCTATCTTAAGACTTACCATCTGTGACTCCTTCAAGTGACAACTGGCTTACCACCTCAGTTTTATCATTAAAAAGTGGAAATTAAAAAGTATAACAGTGCAAAACCATTGTGCTGACACCTGGCTGAGATAAACAGATGCCTTAAAAATGAGGTCAGAGTGCCCCAGAACAGAATAGGTAGTGTGCATTTGTTTGGAGTTCTTTAGTACTCGGGGGTAATCTCTATTGTTGTTTAGCAGTTTGTACCTCGGGCTTAGTTTTTCCTGCTGACTGGGAATTGTCACATCACTTCACTTCATTTACCACATTCTCAGATGTCTTTCAATCAGAAGAAAACATGAAATTTGTTCAACTGTAGAGAAATTACTGGACACATAATGCTCTATATAGCATAGCCATTAGGATGGGATTATGGGGAGAAAGCTGCATATTAACTTGTAACATTAAGTAGTCCTCTGTACAGCTAATTTATAACTTACTAAGAAAGAACATGAAAATGGCTGTTGGGATCATGAGGCTTTTTTTTTTTTTTTACTCTTATGAGGTAATGTCTCACCATGTAGCTCAGGCTAGCCTCGAACTCATTATATAGACCAGGCTGGCCTCAAACTTACAGTGATTTTTCAGGTTCAGTCTCCCGAGTATTGGGATCACACGTGTGCTATCCTGCACAGGTTTTTACTTCCCCAGCCTCTTACAGCAGTTACTAAAATGGAAGTTATAGAAGAATATCTCCCATGAGACCCCCTGCAGTGACTCCTCTCTTGTTGCCTCCTGTGCTTAGTGCTGGAACCCCTGCATTCTGAGCAACACACAAGCCCTGCTCCCCTGCTCCTGTCCTCACTGCTTCCCTGCCTCTGAGGGAATGAGTGTCTGTGCACACTCTGCCTGGCCTTTGCTCTGCTCTGTGGCTATGCTTTGGCCCTCTTCTGTGCTCCCAAAGATTTGTTCATCCATTCAGAAGCCATCATGTGTTCAATAAGGACCAGATACTGAGGGATGTGGTAGGGTCTTTTTTCTTTATGTTTGCTGTTTTAAGAAAATGTAACCCAAACTGGCCTCAGACCCAGATTTTCCCTCCCTCCCAAGATCAAAGGCATGCACCCAGCCTAAAAGCAAACTTCAAATTATTTTTCTCAGCATTTTATCATCTCAGCATTTATTGTACTTTGAATTTATAGAAAACAGTAGGTATTTTTGTCTTTGTTGCCTTAGTTGCTGGCATAACAAAAACAAGGTGCCAACCATGGATTCAAATGAACTGCTGCTTATATTTATAGTGTTTATTGGATACTTACTTAGAATGTCAGTTTAATAAAAAAGATTGAGGTGGTGAGGCCGCAGGACCATGCTTGGACAGTGATTGGGAAATGTGGGCATATAATACATGCCTTTCATCCCATCACTCAAGAGACAGACACTGGCCAATCTAGATGAGTTTGAGGCCAACCTGGTCTTCATAGTGAGTTCTGCGAATGAAGGAGATGAGCTTCGCATGTCAGGCTTTCCGTGTACAGTATGGTCCTCAGTAGTCACAAAGGGCCAGTGCTACAGAATGAGAAACATTTTCAAGACTTTTGTATAGTGCAGCTGTCTTTTTCTTGCTTGTTTTATTCCTTTTTCCTGTTTTAATTAATATTTTCCAGCACTGTATTATCCCTTGCACAGAGCCTAAACATAAGTGTAAAAAAAAAAAAAAAAAAACTAACTCAGCAAGGAATTACCCTGAACATGCTTTAAGAAAGTTGCTATTTACATGCCTTTTTAAAAAGGTCACAAACTACAAAGAATACGGATAATACATGTGCGAGTATATTACATTCTTAGATTGTCCGTTGTAATTGTGAGATTGCTAAGTGTCACTTAAGGCCTGTGTAGGGGGCAGATTAGGGGGATATTTATGGATAGCCTTTCTGTGACCACCTCCCTTCTCTCAATCTTTCTTTGAATGCTGTTTGATTGTGTCTAGTAAGCCTGGGAAAGAGGCAGTAGACAGGAAGTTATACTCTCTGCTGGGAGAGACTTTGTAAAATGACCAAGGATGCCAGAGTAGCTAAGTGAAGCCTGCTTAAGGGATAAGCTAGGAGAGCAATAGTTAGAAATCAGATAAATTTTTTAAAAATGCTTCAAAAGCAGGAGGTAAAGTCACTCTTTAGTTGTTATCAAGAATTCAGAAAGTGCCCGGCAGTGGTGGCACACACCTTTAATCTCAGCACTCGGGATGCAGAGGCAGGCGACTCTCTGTTAATTCAAGGCCAGCCTGGTCTTCAGAGTGAGTTGTGGTACAGTCAGGGCTACACAGAGAAACCTTGTCTCAGAAAAAAAAAAAAAAAAACAAAAAACTTCAAAATGAATTCAGAAAGTCACATTGTTTTAATATCTATACCAATTTTCCTTGCTCATGTAGCTGCAAGATTAGAACAATCTAGAATATTCTATTTTAATATTAAGCCTGGTTTTCAACTCATGAATGTCTTATTAGGTATATGTGGTTGCTATGAATATTAAAAAAGAAGCAGAGTCAAAACCAAAGAGAGCAATGAGAAATACTGATGATGATGATGACTGTGGCACCATAGACGAATTACCTCCAGATAGTTTAATTACCCTGGTGCAGCCTGAACTGCCAACGCTCAGCCGCCTGTGGCTGGCGGCACTGAAAGACTACGCACTTTTGACTTTACCAGCTGAATTTTCTAGTCAGCTTCCCCCAGATGGTAAGTAGTTTGCTTTTATGGGGTTCAGACTAAAAATAAAATGGACTCAGCAGAGGCTAGAACCAACAGTAACACAGTAACATCTTGAAATTTGTGCACATGAATTTGGAATTATTTCCTTTAGAGTATGTCCTTTATACTGATTTTGTGAACTCAGGGTCTGACAACAAGGAGTGTGTTAGCTGAAGCAAGAATGTTAGTACAAATAGAGCACTCTGAATGGGAAACTAGTGACCTTTAACCAAAGCAAGTTTTCTGCTGTGTTTTCAAGTAAATTTTAGTCGAGCCATAAACTGTGTTGCTAAATCCTTTGCTTATATCATTTAATTAATTCTCCTGTTGAAATCAGGAGCCCCCATTATGAACATGTTTTTTGTTTAGGAGAAATTCCTTCTCAAAAACTCAATCTTCCCCTTGAATATTTTAATGATAATTATTGAGTCCTCCTTTATTCTCTTCCCATCAGGCACCATGATAGCAAGGACAGAGTAGAAGCTCAGCGTTGGTAGTAGAAATGGGAGGTGGGGGGAGGAGAGGAGGCGGAGGAAGAGAGCAGAAAACTGGAGACAGACTTCTTCAAGGTGAAGAAACAGTGTCCTGAGGAAGTGTGGCTAGTCCCACCAGGGGAGGACAGTAAACAGATGCATGGTGTCCCTGGCTGCAGAGCGGAGAAGCTGGAAGGCTGGCGTCAGGAGGGACAGGTGCCTCCAGCTGAGCTTTGGAAGTTTGGGTTGTGGAGGAGCTTGTTGCCTGAGCACTCTTTTATGTGAGGCAGCTCAGCTAGCCCAAGTCATTCTTAAATGTGTGAACATTCATAACAGAAAGCATGTTCTTACTTGACTTGGCTGTTTCACAGGTGGAGCATTTTACACTCCTGAGACCATTGATACAGCAAGACTTCACTACCGGAACTCCTGGGCCCCCATCCTCCATGCAGTGGCACTTTGGTTAAACAGCACAGGATTTATATGTCAAGAGTCCACAGAAGCCACAGCTGTTTCTGGGGTACAAAAGCGCTCCCCAGCCGTCGGTTTGAACCAGGTTCCAGGAGCAATGGCTAGTGCTAAACCCCTGCCAGAAGTGAACAAAGACAGGATGCACCTGATCCTAGGTAGGGCCTCAGAGCATTTCAGGGCCTGCCACTGCAGAACGTGTGCAGCCGTCTTTGCCATACTGTGTAATGTCTTACGTAGCACAATTCAGAGAAAGAACAATAAAGGACCTTCAGCTCCACTTATAAAGTAAATGAATGTTTATCTAAAACTACTCCAAAAGCCTAGCCATAGTGTTCACTCACAGGACAATATTGAATTTCTGGGAAAAAATCTAGGGGTTTTTATTCAGCATGCTTTTTTTTATTAGCATTTAACAGATTATCCAATAAAGAAAAAAATATTTATAATCTAGTTGTAAATTAATTTTTAATCTGTAAGTGTTATTATTTAAGTACTTACGTATTCTGAAGGAAATTGGTGACCTTGTATTTTCTGGAAGTGAGAAGTAAGACAGCTAGTAAGGTGTAATTAATGGAGTTTGTTGGTAGATTTCACACTTAAAAATATGAAAACCACCAGAGCCTTGTCCTTGTCCCCTGTGAGCAATTGTTTGGACAAGCCTTGTGTGTAGCTTGACGTTTAGAAGCCCGGTCTGGGAGACGGATGGCTCAGTGGTAAGAGCACTGATGCTCCCACAGAGAACCTGACTCATTTCTAGCACCCAGCTCTCACTGCAGCTCCAGTGGCCCTGACACCGTCCTCTGCACTCTGCAGGACGTATACTCACGTGAGCAGACCACACAGATACACATACTGAATCTTAAAACGTATGCTTACAAAATTGTTGGCAACTCTTTAATGAAGTAATAAAGTAGTTATGAATTTATTCTTAATATAGTATAATTTTTTGTTTTGTTTTTTTGAGATAGGGTCTCACTGTGTAACTCTGGCTGTCCTGGAACTCATTTTGTAGACCAGGCTGGCCTCAAACTCAGAGATCTCTGTCTCTGCCTCTTAAGTGCTGGGATTAAAGGTGAGCATCACCACCACCTGGCTAATGTACTATATTTTTTTTCAATTCTAGAAATTGAAAAGTGATTATCTTCTGACATACCTAATTTGAATATTAAGCAAATTGTAACACTACAACTTCATATTGTGTTTGTCTGCTTAGTCTAGAAAACATTTTTAATTCTCTGATATTAATAAATATATAGTAAGCTGGGAAAAATAGAGAAAAATATTGTATCAAAGCAACACAAGTGTTTTGTGTTGAAAACTTACAGCTTTATTTTGTGCATTCCAGGTGTGAGTATACAGTTTCTTTGTTCCCCTCGACCAGAAGAGCCCATTGAACATGTTACAGCCTGCCTGCAGGCCTTACACACCTTACTGGGTTCTCCTTATGCACGAATCCACATTGCAGAAGATCAGGTACGGTGTAGTTCTATAATGGAAAATTGGCTGCTTTGTTTTAATCACATCTACCTTGAGGTACATTTCTCACATTGGAGATAAACATTATATGTTGCTAACAAGCTTATGTGACTAATACCACCGTAAAGAGGTTTGTCTCACAAGCTGGACTGCAGCTAAACACCATGGCTTTACCCTTCTAGATGGGGAGGGAGTAGTGAATGTGGGGGTCAGGCACTAGCACTGTGGTGCAAAGGCAAAAGACACCTTCTCACAAGACAGGGTAAGAGAATCAGATCTTAGAGAGGAGCTGCCAGAGGGAGGAGTTTCCTTCTGAGAAAGAGCAGCACAAATAAACAACACTGGGATCTAGGAGAACATGACTAGGTCAAGGGTACTATAGTCATTTACTATCGCTGACGTAAAACAGGTAGATGTCATCGGATGCGGCTGGGCAATGCTGTAAACGCCAAATATGAAGGTTTCTTTATGACAAAGGAATTTGAATTCTATCCTGAAAGTGAAAGAAATGATTAAAAATGTGTAAATAAAAGAATGATTAATTTTGTTTTGAAGGATCATTTGGAAGGAAGGGAGGCAAAGGATGTAACTCAGTTATAGAGCTTTAGCACAGATAGAGAGGTAGATAGATAGATAGATAGATAGATAGATAGATAGATAGATAGATAGATAGACGATAGATAGATGGATACATGATAGATAGATAGATGATAGATGGATAGATGATAGATAGATAGATGATAGATAGATAGAGAGATGATAGATAGATAGATAGATGATAGATAGATATAGATAGATAGATAGATAGGTGATAGATAGATAGATAGATGATAGATAGATAGATAGATAGATAGATAGATAGATAGATAGATAGGTGATAGATAGATAGATAGATAGATAGATAGATAGATAGATAGATAGATAGATGGCTAGACAGACAGATGGACAGACAGATATAGAAGGATTATACATTCATCCTTGTAGAGGTTGGATTATGAGATATAAGAAGGGAAGCATGTAGGCTAGCTATGAACCTCTCTATAGAACTTTTCAAAGAATAGTAGTCTAGAAAACTTGAATGAAGATGAAAAGAGGACCATATTGGGAAATTGAGAATAAACATTTATGGGTCAAAAGAGGGAGCTAGATGGGCAGTGGGGACCAGAGAGTGGGAGTAAGAGCAAAAGCCAGCAGCTCTCAAGGGCAAGAGGTGCTCTGTGGGAGGCAGGGACAGTGTGGAAGGGAAGAATGCTGCAGACAGATATGGGACCACAGCAAGGGCAGAGGAGGCCTTTGGCAGCTTTAAGTAAGAAAGTCTAGAATGTTCAGTTACTATGAGGAGAGTGGCTCAGGAAAAGCACAGGTCTCTATCAGTCCCTGGAAGTATATTGGGATAAGTGAGGAGAACATGAAGAGAAATGAGACAGACAGCCCTGAATTTATTTTGATTTTGAATTTCTTTGTACTTGTGGGGATTGGCTTTAGAGCCTCTTGTGTGCTGAGCCAGCACTTTCTGACAGAGCAACACCCCAAGCTGTGTGTGGGCTTTTTTTATCTAAGAGGAAGAGGGAGAAAAGTTTTGACTGAATTAAGTTTCTCTTCTAATTTTTAATTTGTGGCAATCTCATATCAGTTAAGTGAAGAAATTATAGAGATTTAAGATTACTGTGTAGTAGTTGCTGAAGTGAAAAACACCACCAGTTCCTCAGCTTAGGTGGGCAATTAGGAACTTCTGTGACACTGAATTCTGGCAACACCAATGACTCCGGTGCTTTATTCCAGTAGCAGAATAATAATATCTGAATAGAAAACATAGTTATTTATTTATTTATTTATTATTTTATTTTTTTATTGAAGAACTTTATTTAAAAAAAAACAAAGATAAATGTACAAATTTTTAAGCATTTTTTTAAGGTTTGATACTCTGCATTAAGGTCTTACAAGTTACAATGAGCAAAAAGTACATGTAAAACAGGATGTAACCCGGAATTAGTCAATGTTTTCTTAGTGTGTAAGGATTGAGCATAATGTTTTTTTTTTCTTGAACTTCACACAGTTTGTGAGTTGTTTCTGGGGCAGTCCAAGACTCTAGGGTTAGCATCCCACTATCAGTGACTTCATATTATGTCTGTTCTTTTGTGACTGGATTATCTCACTCAGGATGGTATTCTCTAGATGTAACCATTTTCTTAAGAATTTGGTTAAGTCATTGTTTCTGATAGCTAAGTAGTACTCCATTGTGTAAATGTACCACAATTTTTGTATCCATTCATCTACTGAAGGACATCTGGGTTCTTTCCAGCTTCTGGCTATTATAAATAGAGCTGCAATGAACATTGTGGTGCATGTAAGAAAACATATTTAAATACTATATGTTGCCTGAAAATCTTATAGAATAAAGTGTGACTCTCTCAATTTTATTATAATGCTCTTTTGTTATCTAGTCCTATATATTAAATTTTAGTTACAAAATTATTATTGCATGTGTATTTTCTCAGATTTTAATCGTACACATCTGTCATTTGAAATTGAAATTAACTAAGCATATTTGTATTAATTATAATAGCTGATTGGTGTTGAGTTGCTAAGTGTCCTGCACCGCCTGTTGCTGACCTGGAACCCACCCTCCATCCAGCTGCTGGTCACTGGCGTCGTGCAGCAGATTGTCAGAGCTGCACAGGACCATCTACAGGAAAAGAGAAGCGCTCTAAGTAAGACTGGAAGCAACCTTGTTTGTTCTCCAAGGTTTGGAGTTGGCTCTTTTATATATATGGCTGGTTTTGCCACGTGCATGCTGGGGCCTACAGAGATCAGAAGAGGGTTCTCTAGAACTGGAGTTGCAGATAGCTGTGAGCTGCCATGTGGTACCAGGAATTGAACTCAGGTCCTCTGGAAGAGCAGTCAGTGCTCTTACCCATGGGGCCATCTCTCCAGCTCCGTGCTCCTGGTTTTATAACCAGGCATAGTGGGCAAGCCTGTAATCTCTGCATTTGGGAGGTCAAGACAAAAAGATGAAAAAGTACAGTGTTCATTCACCGCTATAAAGCAGATTCAAGGTCAATTTGAGACCTGTTTCAAAACAAAATTAGAATTAAAAAAATAATTAATTTTGCGTTTGTTCTATTCAAAGGTGTCAATTTTACATGGTTTGTCTAGCATATTTGTTATTCCTGTTATGAAATACAAACCTAGTGAAATGCCTAGTAATGGTTTTCCAGGTGAAACGGATTACCCATGGCTTTCAAGGAGGGATCATCTAGCCAGGGCATTGTACCAAGAGCATATGGCACCAGCTACACATTCACTTATACATCCTTAGAAATAGTGTTAAGTATACTTATTATTTTATGTCTATTGTTGCTGGAAATATCATCAGATTATATCTTTTCCTAAGATGAAGAGGATATGGAAAAAGAGTCTTGTCCTGCATTAGGAGAAGGAGGTGACACCGGTGGCCTCACTCCTGGAAAGTCCCTTGTGTTTGCCACCATGGAGCTGCTGATGTTCATTTTAGTACGGCATATGCCACACTTGAGTACCAAGACGTCGGACTCTCCAAGTCACGTGCCCATGAAGACTCCCCTGTCAGAAGAAAGTGCTCGCTTGGTGGCAGCCACGGTGGCCATCCTCTCGGACTTGCCATTGCTTTGTTCACCAGCTGGTATGGCATTGACCAGTATTTGAGAGTGTGCTATATGAAAGTAGACAAAGATGAGTTTTCTTTGGATTTTAACAGTTTTTTTTTTTCCTTTCTTAAATGTCAGCTACAAAATGAGAAGATTTTTAAAGGGTTAGTTTGACTTAAACAGACTGGAAAAGAATAAATTTTCTAAAACTTACAACCTAAGGTAGCCTTTTCCAGCATGTGTAAAGTCCTTATCTTGGTTTCAATTCCCAATATCATAAAGCAAATGAAAACCACATGGGAAGAATGACTGAGTCAGTCCTTCCTGAGTGTTATTGAAAAACTAATGCATGCCTGAAGCACTGGGAAGAACTGTGGTTGACAGAGGTGATGGTTGTCTGTAGATAGGAGGAACTGTGGCGTGGAGTAGATTTTCCTTCAGTTTTAAAGAAAAAATAGTACCAGAAAGTATGTGGGTCCATTTCAGCCCAAGCAGACCTTCCTGGCTCTTATCTGACAAGCATGAAACTGGCTTTTCCATCACGGTCACTTGGAAGGAGCCTTACTGAGGGCAGGCTCAGGTTCTAGGATGCTTTCATCTGCATTTGCTTGCTCAACCGTTTATTTTCCTGACTTGACTAACTCTGTTAATACTGAAAGGCAATTACATGTCTTAGAATTGTGTACATTCACCAGGCTGCTCATGTGTGGTTAGTGTTCTACTGCTTTCTGACCTCAGTTCGCTTCCCATTACCAAGTAGCTAACACAGGAAGTAAGAAAACGGAGATCAGTTTGAACAAAAAAGAAAATGCCACTTCTGTTTTAAAACCAATGTAGAACTTTGTTATTTGTAAACATTGATTTATGATAGTAATACAGTAAATTTGAATAAAACCAAGGAAAGAAATAATATTAAATCACTGTCAGCCAGGCATAGTGTTGCTGAGGCAGGATTGCTTGAGCTCAGGGTGTGAAGCCAGGCTGTACAGTCATGAGACCTTATCTGAGGGAAAGGAGAGCACAGTCAACTGTTTCAAAACAGTGTGTATGTGCGAGTGCGTGCGAGTGTGTGCGTGTGGGTGTGTGTGTGTGTGTGTGTGTGTGTGCGCGCGCGCGCTCGCATGTGCGCGAGTGTGCGTGTGTGATAGAAACAGCTATCATGTGGTAACTGAAGGAGTTACAAAAACTTATTTGATTTATTTCAGGATGTATGACAATCCTGCCCACAATCCTGTTCTTAATTGCAAGAATATTGAAAGACACAGCAATAAAGTCTGCGGACAACCAGGTTTCTCCCCCAGTCAGCGCAGCTCTTCAGGGAATAAAAAGTATTGTGACACTTTCAATGGCCAAAACTGAGGAAACTCAGAAACAGTGGACAGCTCTAATCCGGAGCACTCTTGCCTGCATCCTGGAATATTCTCAACCAGGTAGTCTGGGTTTTCAAAGTTTTAATTTCTTAAGTTGTTTGTTCCTTGAATATTACTTGAATAACCTTGTCGGGAGACTATTGTATAACACTAAATCAACCTGAATTATCAAAACTGAATTATTCATATAATAGTTCAATATTATATGAATGTTGCTAGGTTTAAAAGAGAGACAGTATAGACCTAGAGTTGACATGTATTGGTATATGTATGTTTACCTTTTCGTTGTTGTCCTCTCTCCCTTTGGAATACCCTCTCTCTCTTTCTCTCTCCTTTTTTCCTCCTCCTTTTTTGTTGTTGTTATTTTATTTATGTTTTGAATCATGGCCTTGTTAGGAAGCCTAGGCTAACTTCAAACTCATAATCATCCCATGTCAGCCTCTTGATTCCTGAGATTACAGAAATATTCCACAATGTCTAGCTATGTGTTTCAATAAAAATAACAAAATAGGAGTAGGACAGGGTAGCGCGTGCCTGCTACCATGTAAGAGGCAGGGCAGGTGGTTCTCTGTGAGCGCAAGGCCACCAAAGTCTACACAGTGAGGTCCAGGCCAGCCAGCGCCAATGTAATGAGGCTGTGTCTGCAAAGGAAAAGTAAAAAGAGGAGACTGAGTATTTATGACTATTCTAACCTGTCCCCAAACTGAACTACAAGCTTGATACTGAAGTATCTTATCCTGTGTCTATATATAGAAATAAGGAATTTCTTACATTAATATCTACTAATAAATGTATCTGTATATGTACATGCATTATATTGAGTAACATAGGCAATTATAAACAATACATGGTATTTCTTTATGTTTTTAATTTGTTTAAGTAAATTTACATAAGAAATCTCATTCTTTTATTTCTTCAATCAATTTGCCAGTCACTTGTTACCTGTCAATAGGTATTTTTTATAATTTCTAATTTTCCACAATTACAAAAGTGACTGTGATAAATATTCTTAAGGATTCCTCATGTTTTTTATGGCACATATGTATAACTGAAAATACATTTTTAACACTAATTTTATCAGACAATGCCAAATTGCTGTCTGCTGTAGCTTTATGGGTTTGTGATCCCATCAGCAACATCTGCTAATCTCATCTCCACACATCAATTTATATTGTCCTTGTCTTGGCAAATATAGGCATTTTTAATTTAGGGGCAGTGCTTATTCATAGTTTTTAACCTTTTCTTCTGTGTTTAACTTTTCTCACTTAAATTGTTTTGTTTTGTTTTTTAAGAAAATATCCTAGCTGTGAAACAGTAAGAAGGAGTGGTTTGCCGCCCCTTTCACAGCTTTCCAAACCTGGCACCAAGTCCCATGTCTGTCGTGCCAGCCCTTAGAAGGCGAGGGCACGCTCACTTTCCTGCCTGGAAGTGTGTCTTATGTAAAGACCTGAGGTCCTGAACTTAAAAATTGTGTGTGTTTATGTGCACACATGGAAATCGTCATGGGAGCAATGAATGCTTTTAAAATTGTTGCAATCCTCTTTTTTACTTTTAGAGCCCTAGATTTTGAAAGAATTTCAAACTTTAATAAGATGTTCGAGAATAGACTTGTGGAGTCCAGTATTGTCCTAGATCTTGCCTAACACTCTATAGGACCCTCTGTGAAATCCGTATATCATTATTGTTACTCATCATAATTAACTTTACTGAACCACTTAGGATTATGTCGATGTCTTTGTGATGTTTTACTCCTAAATACTTCATAGGTAGCCTAAGAATGGAGTAATTCCTTAAATACCACAGAGGAATTACCAAACTTGGCATCAATGAAGTGCTGCTGTTCTCATGCAAGTCTCAGAAGTGGTCCTAAGAGTGCCTTTTCTCTGCGTCATTGTCATCTTTAATCGGGGCGCTTCCCGAGCCTCCATCTTTTATGGTGGTCCTAGTTTATTTAGTTTTGTTGTTTTTTTTAAGACAGGGCTAACTCTGGCTGTCCTAGAACTCACATGGTCTAGATTGCCCTTGAATTGTGGGATACTCCTGTCTCTGCCCCCGTACCCCAAGTGCTGGGATCACTGCTGTGCAACCACACAAGCTCCTGCTTCTGAAGACTACAGGACACCTATTCTGTAGAACGTTTCCTAACTTATAGTTGTTTAATTTCCCCTTGTTTATATTCAGTTTATACATTTTGAGCAGGAATATCACATAAGTAATGTATATGTCATGTCATGTAAGGCAACATAAAATATTGCTTTGTCTGACATCAAGACTCTCTTGCCAGCCTTGGTGGCACACACCTTTAGCCCCAGCACGCAGGAGGCAGAGGCAAGTGCACCTCTGAGTTTGAGGCTAGCCTGGTCTACAAGCAAGCAAAGAAACAAACAAAAATTAAAGATAAAAGAAACTCTTGGTTTCTGCTTTTATTATTATTTTTTAAATTTCAAATGCACTGGTGTTTTGCCTGCATGTGTATTTGGTACAAGGGCATCGGATCACCTGGAACTGGAGCCACAGACAGTCATGAGCTGCCATGTGGGTCCTGGAGTTGACCCCAGGTCCTCTGGAAGAGCAGCCAGTGCCCTCAACTGCTGAGACATCTCTTCAGCCCCTTGGTTTTTGCTTTTTAAGACAAAGTTGTGATTTGTAGTCTCCACTGGCTGCCTTCAAATTCGTGTCAATACCATGTCTCCACCTCCCTTGTGCTGGGATGACAGTTGTACAGCACCGTGGTAAATCTCAACTCATTACTTCCTCAGATGGCGCCTGCCACAATTCCACATTATAATGCTGTATTTCTTCTTCCTATAATAATTAAGGGTCTGGCAGAGAGATGCTTTGAGTCTATCTTAACTGTCTGCTTCCTGTCAAACAAGGGTGCCTGAAGCATTTATTCCTGCCATAGTTCTACAGCAAGAATTTTGTAGTCTGTGTTTCTCAGGCTGGGACATTCTCTGGTAAACATTGAAAGAGAGTTGTTCACGTCTGTGGTCCTGGAATGTCCCCGTGTTGCTTCCTTTTGTTTCCCAGATGACTGTGTGCCCGCACCTGATGAGATAAGCACGCTCACAGCCATCGCGCTCTTCCTGTGGTCGGCCAGCAGTGAGATAATAGGAGTGCGGTCCCTGCAGAGCGGCTGCATGAACAGATTTAAAAGTGCTCTGAACTCCTGTGACCCGTGGGTGAGTTACCCTGCCACAGCCTGCCTCGTCACTAGGATGTGATGCTGCATGTTTGCAGTGTCTCCTCATCTTACCTCTTGTTCATTGTTACTGTGTGCATGTGTGTGAGTTTGCGTATGTGCAGGTACTTAGTGTGCCACCACACGTGTTCTTACCTGCCTAACTGTATGGTCAACCCATAGAATGACTGTAAATGGGAAAACTGTTAAAGAGCACTGTCTGAGCACTCATAGAGTGACATACAGACACTCGCCTGTGCTGAAATTTTCTATAGTATTTATTTCTGTAATACCAAGGATGTTAAAGGATAACATTGTTGCATCTTTTCTGTCTTTTTTCCCCCTGAGATAGGGTTTCTCTGTGATGCCTGGCTGTCCCAGAACTGGATTTGTGGACCAGGCTGGCTTTGAACTCACAGAGATCCACCTGCCTTTGCCTCCCCAGTGCTGGGATTAAAGGCCTGTGCCACTGTCATTGTTGCATCTTTTAATGAACATGTTTTATTGGTTTATTTTGTCCAAGTCCAAGTTAAGGCTTCTCAAACATGCTGCACACAAGGAAAAGAAAAATCAGTCTAGAACATTCTTGCCTCCCCTGAGCCTCCTTAAAGTCTTCAGATTCATAGCTCAGAGACCTCTATTCTTAAAGTACCCTCCACACCTTTCTATTTGCAGAGAAACTTGGTGGTTTACTTTCTAACAAAGTACTGAAACAAGGGCACACCATCCTTTGTCCACTCCCTGATGAGCAGCCCCTTGACCCTTTCCCTTCTTAACAAAATCATTACTACTCTAATGATCATGGTGACAAGTGCCTTTAATCCTAGCACTCAGGAACAGAGGCTACTCTGTCTCTACAAATTTGAAGCTATCCTAGTATAAATAATGAGTCCCATGCTCACTGGAGCTCTATAGTGAAAACTTGCCTCAAAAGACAAGAAAAGAAAAAGTTAATATGAAGTTTTTCTATTCTAGATATAGCCAATAAACCTAGAAATAGATTTAAACAGTTGTTTCCAAGAATCAAATGGGGTTAATTCATGTAAATAGTTTATTTTTGTAGTTTTATTTCAGACCAGTCATTTGTTAGCCTCCCTTACTATAGTGGATTAAAATTAGAGAGACTATTACACATTAAAGGAAGAAGTAAAAAGAATCGAGACTTTCTAGTGTCTAGCTTCCCCCACACAGTAGAAATATTGGTTGTATAAGCCTGATGGTCTTGGTGACTTACATATAAGGGATTTCTTTAATCTCCAGTTTTTAGTTAGCATTGGGTTCTACTGTTCTCCTTTTCAGTAGCTGTTGAGGTGCAGTGTAAGCAAGATCTGCCAGATGCACTAATTTAAAAAAAAAAAAATTCTCTCTCTTACTTAGGTTCAAGCCAAATGCTACCAGCTTCTTCTCTCAGTCTTCCAGCATTCCAACCGCGCCCTCTCGACTCCCTACATTCACTCCTTAGCTCCACTAGTGGTTGGGAAGCTGAAAGCTGTGGAGAAAGACAGACCAGCCAATAGCACGGAACTTCTGGCTGTCCAAGAAGGAATTAAAGTTCTTGAAACATTAGTTGCTCTTGGAGAAGAACAGAACAGTAAGTATTTTCTGATTAAAAGCCACTACTAGTCCAAAATGAAGACCTGTATTATTTATAAATTTTAATGTTAAACACAGGCTTTGCAGCAGTGAATTTCCCGAGAAGCAATTACAGTCTGATTACATGATATATTTGCTCAGTGTATTAGGTTTATTTATATTTATTTTTCATGAGTAAGAACACTCAGTGAATTATTGAGGGCATTTTCACTCATGAATTTTGTTTTTTAATTTTTATAGATTTATTTATTTATTTCATGTATGTGAGTACATGGTCTTTAGACACACCAGAAAAAGGCAACAGATCCCTTTATAGATGGTTGTGAACTACCATGTGGTTGCTGGGAATTGAACTCAGGACCCCTGGAAGAGCAGTCAGTGCTCTAACTGAGCAATCTCTCCAGCCCCCTGCTTTTAATTTTCTAACAATATATTTTTAAGAACTAGAAACAGTATTGATTTAATAATTTTTTAAATAAAATATGAATCACATAAGCCTTCTGTACTAACCATGCAGTAGAAGCACCAAGTATCATAGGGTACCTCAGGATTTGATACTTAAATTTTTGCTTCATGAAAACTGCAAAATGCCTTGATTTAACCAGAAATACATGTAGATGCATACTAAAATTTGATTTTAATTGTGGAAAGAATAAAATTTCAACAGATGCCTTATAATTAAACATTAAGCTGCTCCTAATTTTCAAGGCCCACATTCTGTGCTGAGAAAGAGCTCACTTTCACATGCAAGCCTGGGCCCCATGCTAAGCATGGAGCAGGGTCACATCTCTGTCTCCATGGTGAGCTTAAATCTAAATTTGGGCATCTGTTAAGGAATTGAAAGGGAAGTCAGTTCAAAAATATTTTAAAACTGAAGAACAGAAAGACCAGTGCTACCATTACAGAATGAATAAGGTTAAGTTCTATTTATAAAGTTTATAGTTAGTAAAATAAAAATGCAATTAATCCTACTTTGTACCTAGTAACCTACACATTAATGTACTGCTCTGGTGACACCTTCTGGACAGTCCTCTTTTCCTCCCTGCTTTAGTTTTGACATCACTTCTTTCTGTCCACGCTGGAGATTGAGCCCATGGCTTCGTGCACATGATCTAGTGCTGAGCTGTATCTCCAGTCACTCAGTGGCTTTTCAGAATTCTTAGCCATCTTCACAATTTCCTGGGAAACGTTTTCATGAAAAAAGATCACATTTGTAAAGAGATCAGAAAACTTAAACGATAATTCAAAACCTAAAGATTTACCTTTGTAAAGTGATGTGACTTTACAGAATTGAAAAGCCCTAAAGATGTTACTATTAGATTAACATCACTGATTCATTAAGTCATTGTGTATTTACTCATTACCATCCTCCTGGTCTGTCTGACTCTATTTATTAAGTGATTTACCATTTTTACTCCTGTGGATTGAGATTAAACCAGGCATATGTGTTTTATTGCCGAGCTATACCCCACCCCTACCTTTATTTTTGCATAGCATTTAGTCTTAAATTTTTAGCTAAAAAAAAAGCCCAGTTACTTTTTACGTATTCTTACTAACTATATGCTTATCCTCTTAAAAGTCTTGCTGAAGTGTAAAACATTTATAATCCAAGTAAAATTGTGTTTATTATTGGCACATCTTACTAATACTGCAAATTGGTCTGATTTAAAGTGGAATTATAATGCTTCAGTTGTACTGATGTTCCAAACCTTTATCCTTTGAGACGTAGCTACAGCCTTGTTTGCTATTAAACTGTATTTGCACAAGTAACATACATAATACTGTTACATATTACGTACTGTATTGTTATTATTAAAAATGACAAGCTGCAGGGCTGAAGTTATGGGCCAGCAGTTAAGAGCACTGGATGCTCTTTTGGAGGACCTGGGTTTACTTCCCAGCACCCTCATGACAGCTAACAACTGTGTGTAACTGCAGTCCCAGGGGATCTGACGCCCTCACACAGGCACCAGTCAAGCTGTGCTCTCTGCAGTCAGGCCGTGCCTTCTGTCTGTTGCAGGAGTCCAGTTACTCGCCCTTCTGGTGCCCACTTTGATCTCCTACCTGCTGGACGAAAACTCTTTTGCCTCAGCAAGTTCGATCTCCAAAGATCTTCATGAATTTGCACTCCAGAACTTAATGCATATTGGACCTCTGTACCCACATGCTTTCAAGACGGTAATGGGGGCTGCTCCTGAACTGAAAGCACGACTAGAAACTGCTGTCCGAGCAAGCCAGGCGAGCAAAGCTAAAGCAGCTGCCAGGCAGCCTGCCCCCGCCGCGCATTCTGCACCAACAATCAAGCTGAAAACAAGCTTTTTTTAGTGGCTCTTCCATTCATCTGTATTTATATTTATGTAGTTAGTGACGGTCCCTGTGTCAGTCCAGACGATGGATTGTTTTATTTGTATATCAGAATTATAATGCTTTGAAGTTGATTAAGGGAAATAGTGTTTACACCTCTTGCCGATTTTTAAAAATCATGTGGTAAATGTATTTTTATTTTTATCCTAATGATAGTTCTCTTTTGTTGGTTTATTTTTGTTGTTCCTATTGGGGTTTTGTTTCCAGTTTTTTTGGTACAGGTAACTAGACCCAGAGCCTTGCTCATTGTAAGCATGCACTGTACTGACCTATGCTCCTGGACCTTAATTAACTTATTGTTTTTAATTGTAAGCCACAGTCTTTTAAATTTTTTAGACTATAATTGTATCATGTAGTTGGGCAGCCATTGGATAATATCAGGAAAAGAAAATGGGTCAAATTTTAGCATTTGTTATGAAAAGTTATTTGAAAAGCAAACAGATTGTAAAATTTGAAGTGACTCAAATAACAGAAAAGCCTTTGTTTTATGGCAAATATACTATGAATAAAATCACATTTTCTAACCATTTCATCCAATATCCTTGTCTTCCTGATGGGCTTTTAACTTTCATATTAACTGCTGGAATTATGCTTTGTATATATCTGTCTTGCTAACTGAATTGAAATCCTCATGTAAAGGTCCCCTGAAGAGTCTCTAATGTACTGTGCTGTTCTGCTTATTCTAAAATTTGTCCTGCTTCATGCTTTGCGTAATTGCAGAGCCTTGGGTTCAGATCGTGGTCGTTACTTTCATCCATCAAATATTTATTGAAGCCTGCTATGGATAAGGCATCAAGCTAAGTGTGTGAAGGCACACGGAGAGAATTACAGGTTAGGTGTGCCGGTCTCTCATGCAGTGGGAACAAATTTACCAGACAAAACATAACTGATTATGGAATACTCTCCATGCTGGTCAGCACATTTTAGTCTGCAGTTTTAGCAGACCACAGAGTTTAGACTCCATCAACAAAGGGACTTGTCTGAACATTTCATTGTTAGTGCCATTGGAAACATGCTGTTTGCTGTTTACACTCCTGTGCCTGCATTGACTGGCCTGTCTGGTTCTTGTGGATGCCTCAGAAAGGTGCTTTGTCTCATTGGTTTTTCTGATTGACTCTTCTCTCTACAGCGTTGATTTTCATTTCAGGATGGGCTTCCAACATTTTTCTTTTTGCTCTTTGCTTTTGTCTTTCTTTTCTATAAAATTCTCTTAAAATCATTCCCAGTGCCAGTGCCATGTAATCTCAGTGACTGAAAGACTGCAGATAATTTCCCCAGTGTATGCAAGGCCTTGGGCTCAGCCCCCACTGCCAAGAAAACAATGTGTACAGTGGAGTGGCTTTGGTATCTCCACAGCAATTCCAGCACAGTCACACGTTTTCACTACTCCCGAGCTGTCATCTCCGTCCCCTCCTTCCCCTCAGTCATAGGCTGTCACCTGGAATCTGCTGTCTACATTTCATACTGTGGGCCTTCATTAGTTGTATGGAGTCACGTGCTCTTTCATGACGAGTTTATCGACGGTTCATCCACACTGTAAACTGGGTCATCCTGCCATTCTTTTTAATGGCTGAATACTCGTATGTTGTATGCATACTTTTTCTTTATCCACTTATCACCTGAAGGACACTCAGGCTGTTTCTCCCTTCTCCCTCTTATGACAATCTTACAACTCATGATGCTCTGAACAGTTAAGTTCAGCTTTTCCATGGATGTATTTTCTGAGACAGGTTCTCATTCTATACTCTAGGTTAGCCCCTAACTCAGGATCCTTATGCCTTACCCTTCTGAGTGTTGAAATTATAGATTTGCATCACAAACATATATTTTAATATCTCACAGTATCTAGCCAGGACTGGAATTAGTGACTTAAATAATAACTCTACATTTAACTTTAAAAAACCTGCTAAACTCTTAATATTTTTGTACACATGTGTGTGCATGTGACCCTCTCAATCCAGCCATTTGTGTAGATCCTAGTTTGTACCCTGGCTGCTTTTGGTTGTTCTTGGCACCTCCCTGGCTTTTCAGGATAGGATAATTTATACATTATTTTCCATCCTTTCCCTTTTTTCTGTCAGTATACACTTATCCATTCTATAACATTTGTAGGAAGCCGTTGGCGCCAATAGATGACGCCAGCTTCCCGCCCATTGTTCAGCCTACAAAAACCTTTCCCCTCATGTTGCTTGGCAACCACATAAGTCACAGCCCACTCTCGGGGCACCAATCAGGTAGAACACAAGTCTCTTAGGCATATATAGCAGTGCATTTCTCCCCCACGAGGAGAGGAAGATAGTGGAGAGATTGCGGGAGACCCCACGTGGAGGGATGGCGGAGAGATACCACGTGGAGAGAAACCCGATAGGAGAGATTGCAGGAGATCCCACGTGGAGAGAGACTCGGTAAAAGAGATTGCGGGAGATCCCGAGTGGACAGAGACTGGACAGAGAGATCGCACATGGGGGACTGCGCGTGAGAGGTCGCCTAGACAGTAGAACCCGGTAGGGAGTCCCCGGCTCAAAGAGAAGTTTCCTGCTCATGAAGCCCCCTGCTCAAAGTGCTGTACAATAAAGGTTATCCTCAGAAAAATCTGTTTGTTTGTTGCACGCCTGTTCCTACCGGCGGGAAACGTGGGCGCATGACAAACATTCTTCTAAGCTACTACCAACCAGTTCTTTCCAGTCACTGTGGCTATTACAAGAAAATGTCTTTAAAGAATAGGGATGGAAACTAGGCAGCGGTGGTGGCACATACTTTTAAACCCAGCACTCAGGAGGCAGAGGTGGGTGGATCTCTGAGTTCCAGGCCAGTCTGGTCTACAGGGTGAGCTCCAGGGCAGACAGGACTATTTGGGAAACAAAGGGGAGCAGGGAGAGGATGGGAAGATGGCTCAGTCAGTAAAGGACCTCCAAAACAAGTGTGGAGACAAGGGAAGCATAGTGTATAGTATTTAGTCTGATAAGCAGTTTTTTTACATGTACTTAAATATGTAGCACAGACGTTTAATTATGACACATCATCACTGTCAAGAGCTGCTGGGCTTCAGAGATGGCTCAGTTGATAAGGTTCTTGTCTTCAATATTGAGAGCCTGAATTCAGATCCCACTTAAAAAGTCAGGCATGGGCTGGAGAGATGGTTCAGTGGTTAGAGCACTGACTGCTCTTCCAGAGGTCCTGAGTTCAATTCCCAGGAACCACATGGTGGCTCACAACCATTTGTAATGAGATCTGAAACCTTCTGATGTGTCTGATGACAGCTACAGTGTACTTATATATAATTAACACATCTTTAAAAAGTTAATTTCTTATTCAATACTTTACACCAAGTGAATTATTTTTAAAACCTGACTTAATCACCACATATTATACCATATCTGATTCCCTCATATCTAAAATATTATGAAATTATATTTATGGACTTAGTAGTTAAATTATATCTTAACCATAATTTAGGGAAATTATTTTGAGATGGTGATAAAAAGTGTGATGGTTTTATGTGCACAAGTGAGCAATACCTCTCATAACACCCCTACTTGTATTCATGTTTTCCTTATTATATGTATTTTACATACACATATTACCCATATATGCAGTCATACATAATGTAAAAGTAGCTTTCATGTGCCCGATGTAATTGTTGTCTCAGAGGTTTACTGCCTGTCTGCTAACCTAAGCCTAGTCCTGGAAGCTTCTAGCTTCTATTCAATCTTACCTAGACCTAGAATATTTTTAGTCTCAGATACTTACTGCCAAATAAATTCATCCTTTCTAGCTCTTTCTAAATTCTGGCTGACTGGTCAACTATCCTGGTTCAAAACTCCTCTCCATGCTGACTAATTCAAACTGGCTTCTTCCAGCTTTGACTGAATTGCTCTGCTAGGCCTCATCCTACCTTTGGCGATCTGTTCTAATCTTCTGGTTGCCTCTCATTCTCTGGCTTGTTCTGTCTTCACCTGTGTTTGGTTTGTTCTTTCACTTCAATCTGTTTCTACACAACTGTTCCAGCAAAACTGTCTCCTCCTCTCTCTGCACTGCTCTCTTAAGGACCCTATTTTTCCTCTGTTCTCATGTGCTTCCTTCTACAGACTAACTTTACCTTCATGGTTTGGGATTAAAGGTGTGTGCTAAGGGTAAGCCACTCCACAACTAGAAACAGGTTTTTTCAGTAAACTGCACAGTCTGGGGTTCAAAGTGTGATCAAATATCTTGCAAACAACATCATACATATACATACATCATATATGCATATGAAGTATGTTTCGTTTGGCTACAACGAATGGTTCTGTTTCTGTGAACTGTATGTTGATCCAATATAAAAAACGAATGAAACCCATTGATCCCCAAGTAAATTAATGCAGTTGCGAACAGCACAGTACAATGCGCATCCCTGTGTGCTGTACTCTGCTCCAATAAGCAGCAGAATGTTTTTTGTTTCCTATGTGTAATACTGTAATTTATCAAGTTAACTGGTAAATATGTGTGTTTCTTAGCCATTTCTCTCAACACACATGATCTTCACAACACATTAACCCTAACCCTAACTGTAATTCTGAACCTAACATATCCCTTAAACATAATCCTAATGCCAACTGTAACTCAAACCTAGACCTAACCATAACACTAACTCTAACCCTGACCATCCTCCTGACCCTAAACCCTAATCTCTACAGATGTGATCTTCACAACACATTGAATTAGTTTATTTTGCAACTGTTTTACTTTAATTGGTGAAAAATATTTGGCATTAGTTATTTATAATAGATAGTATACAGCTTACAAAACAAACAGTATATTGTAGCTGAACACAACTTTATGTAAGACAGTATACAAAGCACAGAACAATGTGCGTACCCCTGTGTTCCATTCCGTCCCAATAAGCAGGAAAATGCGTGCTTTGTTTATAATAGGTAAAATTTGATTTAAACAACTGAGCTGGTAAATATGCATTATTTCAAAATAAAAGAAACATTTCTCTCAACAGACGTGATCTTCCCAATGTATTAAACTAGTTTTGTTTGCAATTTATTTATTTAACTTGTGGAACAATGGATTTCATTAGTTTTTCATATTGGCTAATATACATTTCACAAAAACGGAACAATTCATTGTAGCTGGACGAAATATAGTTCAACTAATAGTGCACACAAAATATAATACAATGTGAATGCCTGTGTGTTTTCCTTCTGTACCAATAAGCACCAGAATGTTTAGTTTCCAATAGGTAGAATTAGATTTATACAACTGATCAGTTAATATGCATAATTACTTAGCAAATGTAACATTTCTCTCAAAAGACATGATCTTCAGATCACATTAAACCTAACCCTTATCTGAACCCTAACTTTAACTGTAACCCTAGATCTAACCCTTACTCTAACCATAACAGTTACCCAAACCCTCACCCAACCCTAACTTACTCCTAATCCTAACCCTAACCCTAACAGATGTGATCTTCAGAACACACTCAATTTGTTTTGTTTTCAACTAATTTACTTTACTTGGAGAGCAATTGATTTCATTAGTTTTTCATAAGGTTAATAATTTACATTTCATGAAAAACAATTTTCTGTACGCTAATTACAACGCCACTGAAAACAGAGTATAGTGATTATGCCTGTGTGTTTCACTCTCTGCCAAAACGTGGCACAAGGTTTCTGGTATTTCCAGTGTGTAGAATTAGCTTTAAACAACTCAACTGGTAAAGATTTGTTGTTACTTAGTCAAAGGAATATTTCTCTCACCAGATGTGATCATCGCAATGCATTAAACTACTTTTGTTTTCAACTGATTTACCTGACTTGCGGAACAATGGACTTATTAGTTTTTCATCTCCGCCAATATACATTTCACAAAAATGGAACAATTCATTGTAGCATAAACAAAATGTACTTTAACGAAGAAGGGACACAAAACACATGACAATGTCCATGGTCTTCTGTTCATTGTTGCCAAACAAAATGTAGTTTAAGTAAGATGTCACACAAAACACAGCACAGTGGCCATGTCACTGTACTTCACTCTGTACCAACCAGCATCAGAATGTTTCTTCTGTTCCCAATGGGTAGAATCAGCTCAAACAACTCAGCCTGTAAATATGCATTATTACAAAGTAAACAGAATATTGCTCACAACAGATGTGAACTTCACAATGCATAAAGCTGGTTTTATTTGCGACAGATTTTTTTTCTTGTAGAAAAATGGATTTCATTAGTTTTTCATGTTGGGTAATTTACATTTCAAGAAAACAGAACAATGTGCATGACCATGTGTGCAAATCTGTGTCATTAAGTGACAGAATGCTTCTTTTTTTCTCAATGTGTAGAATTAGCCTTAAAAAACTTAGTTGGTTGAAGCAATCCCCCTATAATCAGGGACTAGACAGGGCTCCCCACTCTCCCCCTACCTATTCAACATAGTACTGGAAGTCCTGGCCGGAGCAATTAGACAGCAAAAGGAAATCAAAGGGATACAAATCGGAAAGGAAGAAGTAAAAATATTACTGTTTGCAGATGACATGATAGTATACATAAGTGACCCCAAAAATTCCACCAGAGAACATTTACAGCTGATAAACAACTTCAGCAAAGTGGCTAGATATAAAATTAACTCAAACAAATCAGTAGCCTTCCTCTTCTCAGAGGACTAACGTGGAGAAAGAAATGAGGGAAAAGATACCCTTCACAATAGTCACAAACAATATGAAATACCTTGGTGTGACTCTAACTAAGCAAGTGAAGGACCTGTATGACAAGAACTTCAAAGCTCTGAAGAAGGAAACTGAGGAAGATCTCAGAAGATGGTAAGATCTCCCATGCTCATGGATTGGAAGGATCAACATTGTAAAAATAGCCATCTTACCAAAAGCAATCTACAGATTCAATGCAATCCCAATCAAAATTCCAACCCAATTCTTCAAAGAGTTGGAAAGAGCAATGTGCAAATTCATCTGGAATAACAAAAAACCTAGAATATCAAAATCTGTCCTCAACAACAAGAAAACATCTGCGAGAATCACCATCCCTTACCTCAAGCTATATTACAAGGCAATTGTGTTAAAAACATCATGGTACTGGTACAGAGATAGGCATGTTGATCAATGGAACAGAATAGAAGATCCAGAAATGAACCCTCACACATATGGTCACTTGATTTTTGACAAAGGAGCTGTAAACATTCAATGGAAAAAGGAGAGACTCTTTAACAAATGGTGTTGGTTCAACTGGCACTCAGCATGCAGAAGAATGAAAATAGACCCTTTCTTATCTCCTTGTACAAAGTTCAAGTGCAAGTGGATCAAAGATGTACACATTAAACCAGGTACACTGAAACTATTAGAAGAGAAAATAGGGAAAACCTTAGAACACATAGGCACAGGGAAAATTTTCCTGAACAGAACACCAATGGCTTGTGCTCTAGGGTCAAAGTTCGACAAATGGAACTTGAGATTGCAAAGTTTCTGTAAGGCTAAGGACACTGTCAAGAAAACAAAATGGCAGCCAACAGATTGGGAAAAGCTCTTTACCAACCCCACATCTGAAAGAGGTCTAATATCCAATGTATACAAAGAACTCAAGAAGTTAGATGCCAGAGAATCAAACAATCCTATTAAAAATGGGGTACCGAGCTAAACAAAAAGTTCTCAATTGGGGAATATCAAATGGCTGAGTAGCATCTAAGGAAGTGCTCGAAGCCATTAGCCATCAAGGGAATGCAAATCAAAACAACCCTGAGATTCCACCTCACACTATTCAGAATGGCTAAGATCAAAAGCTCAGATGACAGCAGGTGCTGTAGAGGATGTGGAGAAAGAGGAACACTTCTTCACTGTTGATGGGGTTGTAAACTGGTACAACCACTCTGGAAATCAGTCTGGTGGTTCCTCAGAAATTTGGGCATAGTTCTACCTGTAAACCCAGTTATTCCACTTCTGGGCATATACCCCAGAGATGCTCCAACATACAACAAAGACACATTCACCACAATGTTCATAGCAGCCCTATTTATAATAGCCAGAAGTGGAAAGAACCCAGATGTCCTTCAGTAGATGAATGGATGCAAAAATTGTGGTATATTTACACAATAGAGTACTACTCAGCTATCAGAAAGAATGACTTTATGAAATTCCTAGGAAAATGGATGCATCTAGAGAATATCATCCTGAGTGAGATAACCCAGTCACAAAAGAACAGACATAATATGCAGTCACTGATAATTGGATACTAACTCCAGAAAGCTAAGAACACCCCAGAAACAACTCACAGGCCATATAAAGCCTAAGAAAAACAAAGGCCAAAAAATGAAAGCCTCAGTCCTTAGGAAAAAATAAATGTATAGCACCCTCTCAGAGTGTGCTACACCTGGACCTTAAATCATTAATAATCCAAGACTAAAAATATAGCCTTGTGGCAATTTTTGGTATTCAAAGATCATTATGCTTAATCTATACTCACCAAGAAATCTGTTTTCAGGTTACATTCTGTCCTACATGTACTTTATGCTTATGGTAACTAGTGGTATTTCAATGCATGCTATCAAACCTCTAAAAGAATTAAGTACTGACAAAAATATTCATATAGGGTTATGCCAAAATGCCTTTAAAATTTTGTATATGTACCCCTCCTTTTTAAAGTTGTAAGAGAATTTTTTTAAAAACTTAGTTGTTAATTATACATAATAACGAAGTAAATGAAACATTTCTCACAACATACATGATCTTCCAAATGCATGAAACATATCCCTAACCCTAAAACTAACTCTATTTATACTCCTAAATGTAATGTAACCATAACGCTAACTCTAACCCAAGCACTAACCCTAACACGAACCCCACCCTAATTAGAACACCAACTCTACCCTTATATCCTACCCCTAAGCCTAACCCCAAAAATAACACTAACATTATCTCCAACCCCTAAATCTAACACTAATGTAACACTAAACCTAACTGTAACCATAACCTCGACCCTAAAATTAAGATTATCCTAGAGTATCCCCTAACCATAATTATAAACTTAAGAATAACCCTAATCATTACCTAAGCCAAACCCTAACCCTAAACCTAACCTTAATGCTAAACACAAATAAAAGCTAACTTAAATCCAAATCATACTTCTAACACTAACACTAATCCTACCACAATCACTAAAACCTAATGAAATCTTAAGCCTAGGCCTTACTCTAAATCTAAACCTTACTTTAGCCCTAAACCCTAACCCTCTTCCTATCATAACCCTAACATTAACCCTAACCCTAACCCTAACCCTAACCCTAACCCTAACCGTAACCCTAACCCTAACCCTAACCCTAAAGTAAGCCTAAACCTAATTGTAACACTAAACCTAACCCTAACCCTATCCCTAACCCTAACCCTAACCTAACCCTAACCCTAACCCTAACACTAACCATAACCCTAAAATTAACCTTAATGTTAACACTAAATCTAACACTTCTCTTAACTCTAACCATAGCCTAAAACTAACTGTAACCTGAAGCTAACCCCTAAATCTAACCCTAACCCTAACCCTAACCCTAATGTAACCCTAATGCTAACACCTACCCTATCCCTAATATAAACCTAACCATAATCCTAACCCTAATTTAACCCAAAAATTACTGTAAACCTAAATCTAATTCCTAAACCTAACCTTAATCCTAAATTTAAGGTAACACTAACCCTAATCCCAATCCCTAATATAACCATAACCCTAAACCTAATTATAAACCTAACTCTGACCTAATCTTAACCCTAACACTAACCATAATCTCAACCCTAACCTAAACCTAACCATAATCCCAACTTTAACCCTCATTTAACCCTAAATCTAGAACTAGCCCTAACCCTAATACTAACCATACCGAAACCCTAAACCTATCACTCAAACCCTACTAACCATAAACCTAATCCTAACCTTAACCCAAAACCTAACCCTAAGCATAGCCTAATTCTAATCCTAATGCAAACCCTAAACTTAACCCTAACCCTAAAATAATGCTAGCACTAATGATAACCCTAACCCTAATCCTAACCCTAACATAACCCTAAACATAACCCTAACCTAATCCTAATACTAACCTGAAGCTTAACCTAAACCTAATGTAATTGTAAACCTAACCCTAACCCTAAACCTAACCCAAACCCTAAGGTAACCCTAACCTTAACTTTAACCATAACCTAAACCTAACCCAAACTAACGCTAACTCCTAATTCTAACCATAACCCTAATCCTAACATGGCACTAACCTTAATACTAACCCTATCCCTAACATAAACCTAACCCTGACTCTAACCCTAATTTAACCCTAACATAACTGTAAACCTAACCCTAAACCTAACCCAAGCCATACTCTTCACCCTAGCCATACACCTAAACCTAATGCAACCCTAACCCATTATCTAACCATGAACATAAACCTAAACAATACCCTAACACTAAACCTAGCCTAATCCTAACACCAAACACTAACCATAATCTTAACCCTAACCTAAACCAAACCCTAAATATCAGGATATCTGAAACCTTGCACTAACCCTAACCCTAACTGTAAACATAACCATAACCCTAAACCTAATCATAACCCTAAAGCTAATTCTAAACCTAACCCTTAATCTAACCCTAAACCTAAAGCTAATTCTAAAACCAAACATTAACCCTAAACTTAACCATAAGGCTAATTCTAACCCTAAACATTACTCCAACCCTAAACCAAAACCTAACCCTAACCCCAAACCTTAACCCTAAACCTAACTCTAAACCTAATGTAATGCTAACCCTAACCCTGATCCTTAAATATAACCCTAACATAACCCGAACCCTATCCATAAACCTAAACCTAAGCATAACCCTAACACAAAAGTAACCCTAAACCTAACCCTAAAACAGTCGTAACCCTAACCCTAACCTTAAGCCTAACCATAATCTTAAGCCTAATCATAACACTAACCCTAAGCCTAACACTGACATAAACCTAGCCCTAAACCAAACCTAATTCTAATGCTAGTCCTGATCCAAACCTAACCCTAACATTAGCCTAATCCTAACCCTGATGCTAACACTTACTCTAACTTAAACCATACCCTAAACCCAACTCTAACCCTAAACCTAACTACTAACCCTAATTCTAATTCTAAACCTAAATCTAATGTAACCCAAACCCTAACCTAAAACTAACCCTAACCCTAACATAACCTTAAACCTACTCTTAACCTAAACCTAAAGCTAACACCAAACCCCAACCCTATCCATATTGTATTCCTAACCCTAACCATAACTGTAACCCTAACTCTAATTCTAAACCTACACCCTAACCTAACCCAAACTCTAACCCTAACTATAACCCTAACCTGAACAATAACCCTGACCCTGACCTTAACCCTATCCCTAACCCCAATGTAACCCTAAATATAACTTTAACCCTCCCCCTAACCCAAACCCTGACGCTAACCGCAACCCTAACCCTGTTCTGCTTTTGTGAAACATGGATGAGCCAATATTAAAAACTAATGACATCCACTGTTCCCAAAGTAAACTAAATCTTTGCAAACAAACCTTCTTTCATGCATTTTGAAGACCACGCCTATGGAGAGAAATGTTATTGTTCATACCCTGTTAAAGCATCCTTAGTGGCTGACATGTTTAAACCCAACTGTACATACTGCAAATAGAAGAAACATCCTCCTGCTTATTGGCACGGAGAGAAGCACATGGCCGTGCATGTAGTGTTTCGTGTAGTATCTTAGTAAAAGTATGTTTCATCCATCTACAGCAAATTATTCTCTTTTGGTGAAATATGTGTGAGCCAAAATAAAAACTAATAACATCCATTGTTTCCAAAGTAAAGTAAATCTGTTGCAAACAAAACTAGTTTCATGCATTGTGAAGATCATGTCTACTGAGAGAAATGTTCTTGTTTATTTCCTGTTAATGCATCTTTAGCTCTGAGTTGTTTAAAGCTAACTGTATACATTGAAAATGAAAGAAACAGCTTTTCGGCCCAGAGAGAGGGCCAAGTGACCGCCTTTGGGACTCAAGACCTGCACACAGATGGCTGAACTCCCAAAAAAAAAAAACCCCAGAACAGCCTCACAAGTACTCTTCTAACGAAGCCCACGGAGACAGAACCGAGTCACTGCCATCAGAACTCACTGCCTGCCTGCAAAGAGACAAACACCCAGGAGCAATCTCCTTTCTGAGCCCACAGGCCCTCAGAAACACAGGAGAGACAGGCTCCAGTCAGAGACAACAAGATCACCTATAATCCCAGATAACAAGATGGCAAGAGGAAAGCGCAAGAAACTAAGCAATAGAAACCAACACAACCTGGCAACATCAGAACCCAGCTCTCCCACCACAGCAAGCAGTGGATTTTCCAACACACCAGAAAACAAGATTTTGACTTAAAATCATACTTCAGGATGATGGATATCTTCGAGAAGAACTCCCTTTAAACAATGAGAGGCGAACCAGGAGAACACATGTAAAAAAGTAGAAGCCCTTATAGAGGAAACTCACCTTTTAGTTTGATATTGGCTACTGGTTTGCTCTATATTGCTTTTACTATGTTTAAGTATGGGCTTTGAATTCCCACTTTTTCCAAGACTTTTAACATGAAGAGGTGTTGGATTTTGTCAAATGCTTCTTCAGCATCTAAAAAGATGATCATGTGAATTTTTTCTATGAGTTTCATTACATAGTAGATTACATTGACAGATTTTTGTATATTGAATGATCCTTACATTCCTGAAATGAAGCCTATTTGATCATTGTGAATGATCATTTTGGTGTGTTCTTGGATTCAGTTGGCAAGAATTTTACTGAGTATTTTGCATCGATGTTCATGAAGGAAATTGATGTGAAGTTCTTTGTTTGTAGAGTCTTTAATGGTTCAGGTATGAGCATAATTGTGGCTTCAAAGAACGAGTTGGGTAGTGTTCCCTCTGTTTCTGTTTTGTGGAATAGTTTGGAGAGTATTAGTATTAGGTATTCTATGAAAGTCTGATAGAATTCTGCACTGAACCCATCTGGTCCTGGGCTCTTTTTAGTTGGGAGGCTTTTGGTGACTGCTTCTATTTCTTTAGGGGTTATGGGGCTGTTTAGATGGTTGATCTGATGCTGATTTAACTTTGGTACCTTGTATCTCTCTAGAAATTTGTCCAGTTCCTCCAGATTTTCCAATTTTGATGCAAATAGGCTTTTGTAGTAGGATCTGATGTCTTCTTGAAATTCTTCAGTTCCTGTTGTTATGTCTCCCCTTTCATTTCTGATTTTGTTAATTTGGATACGCTCTCTGTGCCCTCTTGTTACTCTGGCTAAGGGTTTATCAATATTGTTGATTTTCTCAAAGAACCAGCTTCTGGTTTTCTTGATTCATTGTATAGTTCTTTTAGGTTCTATTTGGTTAATTTCTGCTCTGAGTTTGATTATTTCCTGCCATTTACTCCTCCTGGGTGTATTTGCTTCTTTTTGTTCTAGAGCTTTCAACTGTACTGTCATGTTGCTAGTGTATGCTCTCTCCAGTTTAGTTTTGGAGGCACTCAGAGCTATGAGTTTTCCCCTTATCACTGCTTTCATTGTATCCCATAAGTCGGGGTATATTGTACCTTAATTTTCATTAAATTCTAAAGATTCTTTGATTTTTTTATTTCTTCCTTGACCAAGCTATTGTTGAGTAGAGCATTCTTCAGCTTCCATGTGTATGTGGGCTTGTTCTTGTTGCTGTTATTGAAAACCAGCCTTAGTCCATGATGATCTAATACAGTGCATGAGATTATTTCAGTGTTCTTGTATCTGTTAAGGCCTGTTTTGTGATCGACTATGGTCAATTTTAAAGAAGGTGCCGCAAGATGCTGAGAAAAGGGTGTGTGTGTGTGTGTGTGTGTGTGTATATATATATATATATATATATATATATATACATTCTATAGATGTCTGTTAAATTCATTTGGTTCTCTGTTTCCTTTCTGTTTCCATGATCTGTCCATTGATGACAGTGAGGTATTGAAGTCTCTCACTATTATTGTGTGTGCTATGATATATACTTTGAGCTTTAATAGAGTTTATTTTATGAATGTGGGTGCCCTTGTATTTGGAGCATAGATGTTCAGGATTGAGAGTTCATCTTGATAGATTTTATCTTTGATTAAATAAAGTTTCCTTCCTTATCTTTTTTGATATCTTTTGGTTGAAAATATTTTATTTGATATTAGGATGACTACTCCAGCTTGTTTTTTGGGACCATTTGCTTGGAAAGTTTTTCCCCAACCTTTTATTCTGTGGTTGTGCCTGTTTTGGTTGCTGAGATGAGTTTCATGTATGCAGCAATATCCTGCATCCTGTTTGTGTATCCAGTCTGATAGTCTATGTCTCTTTATTGGGGAATTGAGTCCATTGATGTTGAGATATTAAGGAATAGTGATTGGTGTTTCCTGTTAATTTTGTTATTAGAGGTAGAATTATGTTTGTATACCTTTTTCCTTTTGCTTTTTTTTTTTTTACAAGAGAATTATTTTCTTGCTTTTCCTAAGATGTAGTCTCCCTCCTTGTGTTGGAGTTTTCTATCTATTATCCTTTGTAGGGCTGGATTTTGGACAGATACTGTATAAATTTGGTTTTGTCCTGGAATATCTTGGTTTCTCCATCTATAATAACAGAGACTTGCTGGATACAGTAACCTGAGCTGACATTTTTGTCTTTTTAGGGTCTGTATCATGTCTGTCCAGGATCTTCTAGCTTTCATAGTTTCTGTTGAGAAGCCAGGTGTAATTCTGCTCAGTCTGACTTTCTACATTACTGTCCTTTTTTCCTTACTGTTTTTAGTATACGTTCTTCATTTTGAACATTTGGTGTTTTGACTATCATGTGTCAGGAGGAGTTTCTTTTCTGGTCCAATCTATTTGGAGTTCTGAATCCTTCTTGTTCATAACTATGTTCGTGGTTATCTCTTTCTTTAGGTTAGGAAAGCTTTCTTGTATAATTTGGTTGAAGATATTTACTGGGCCTTTCAGTTGAGTGTCTTTTCTCTCTTCTACACCTATTATCCTTAGGTTTGGTCTTCTCATTGTGTTCTGGACTTCCTGGACATTTTGGGTTAGGAGCTGTTTAATTTTTACGTTTTCTCTGACTGTTGTATCAATGCTTTCTATGTTATCCTCTGCCCCTGAGGTTTTCTTCCATCTCTTGTAGTCTGTTGGTGATGCTTGCATCTATGACTCCTGACCTCTTTCCTATGTTTTCCATCTGCAGGGTTGTCTCTCTTTGTGTTTTCTTTGTTGTTCCCATTTTGGCTGGATGGTTTTGTTCAATTCCTTCATCTATTTGCTTGTGTTTTCCTTTGTTTCTCTAAGGGCTTGTACTTGTTTTTCTGTGTTCTCCTGTATTTCTTTAAGGGAGTTATTCATGCACATTTTGCGGCCCTCTATCATCAGCATGAGTCATGTTTTTAAATCCAAATCTTATTTATTTATTTATTTATTTATTTATTTATTTATTTATTTGGTGTGTTGATATATACAAATGCTTGCTCTTGTGGGAGAGCTGGGTTCTGATGTTGCCAGGTTGTTTTGGTTTCTGCTGCTTAGATTCTTGTGTTTGTCTCTTGCTATTTTCTTATCTTTGAAGTTAGTTGATCTTGTCTCTGAATAGAGCTTGTTTTTTCTATGTGTCTGTGGACCATAAACTCCAGAGGGAGATTGGTCCTGGGTGTTCAGCTCTCTATGGGCAGGCTATGAGTTCCTATGGCTATGGGCCGGCTCTAGCTCTGGGTGCAGATGGAGGCCTGAAGGGCACAGACCCAAGCAGTAGTGTGATACCTGTGCCCTGAGAGTTCCTGGAGGTCTCTTCCCAGATAATCAGTGGAGAGAGAGTGTGGGTTCAGTAAGTAGAGGGCTCCTGCATCTCCTCTAGGTGCACAGTTCTCTGCAGGCCATCTGTGAGTCCTGATGGCAGTGTGCTGCATCTGCCTGTGGCTCTGGGCACAGCTGAAGGACAAACCAGTCTGATGAATTCAGTGCCAGATTGTACTGAGATCCCTGCGCCCAGAGAGCTCCCAGAGTTCTCTCCCAAGAAAGTCACTGGAGAGGGAGTGTGGGCTCACCTGTGGGCTAAGTAAGCAGAGCACTCCTGCATCTCCTCTGGGTGCACAATTCTCTGCAGGCCATCTGCAAGTCCTGATGGCAGTGTGCCTGATCTGCCTGTAGCAGTGGGAAGAGACGGAGGCAAGACCAGTCTGATCACAGACTGTACTGCGCTGTTTTCTTCTTAATAAGGCATCTTTACCCACTCGGATGTTTAAAGCTAACAGTACATGGAGAAATGAAAGAAACACTCTTTTGTTGATTGCCAAACAAAGGAACACACCAGCATTATGCTGGGATTTGTGTAGCTATGTAGTTAAAGTAGATTTTGTTTGGCTACAGGAATTGTGCTTTTTTTCCTGAATTGTGTATGAGCAAATATGAGGAAGTAATAAAAATCGACTGTACCCAAAATAAACTAAATCAGTTGCAAAGTAGCACTAGTTTAATGTATCTTGAATATGACATCTGTTAAGAGACATGTTCTTGTTTTCTTAACAGAACTTTACTGGTGGGGATATTTAAAGCTACTGTACACAGAGTAACTATAACAACACTCTTCATGTTTTTGGCACAGGAGAAACACACAGCCATGTACATGTACTGGAATTTGTGTAGCATCTTAGTTAAAGAAAGTTCCCTTCAGCTACAATGAATTGTTTACTTTTCTGTGAAATGTGCATGAGCAGATATAAGGAAAGAATGGCATCCATTGCTCCTGAAGTATGTAAGTATTCAGTATGAATGTAAGTCAGTTGCAAAGCGGAGCAAGTCTAATGTATTTGGAAGGCAATACCTATTGTATAAAATGTTCTTGTTTTCTTCTTAATAATGCATCTAGCGCTGATGTTTTAAACTAAGTGTATACAGGGTAACAAAACCAACACTTTAGATGATTGGCACAGAGAAGAACACAAGAGCATGTGCATTGCATTGGAATTTGTGTAGCATCTTATTTAGTGTACATTCTGTTCAGCTACCACAAATTGTTTGGTTTTCTGTGAAATGTGTATGAACTAATATAAAAAAGTAGTGACATCCATTGTTGCAAAGCAGAACTATTTTAATGCGTTTAGACATTGATCACTGTTGAGAGACATGTTCTTGTTTTGTCTTAATAATAAATCTTTACTGGTGGGGATGTTTAAAGCTAACTGTACACAGAGAAATGACACCAACACTCTTCCGGTTATTGACACACAGAGGAACACACAGGCATAAGCATTTACTGGCATTTGTGTGGCATCATAGTTAAAGAACTTGTCATTCAGCTACAGTGAATTTTTTTTTCTTTTCTCTGGAATGTGTATGCGCAAATATAAGGAAGGAATGGCATCCATTGCTCCCAAAGTAATGTAAGTCAGTTGCAAAGCGGAACAAGTTTTATGCCTTTTAAAGATGAAGTTCTGCTTTACAACTGATTTACTTTACTTCAGGCACAATGGATGTCATTCCTTTCTAATATTTTCTTGTACACAATTCATGAAGTCAGCCCAATTCCTGTAGCTGAACAAATGTACGTTAACGAAGAAGCTATACAAATCCCAGTACAAAGCTCATACCCATGTGTTCTACTCTAGGCCAATAATCAGAAAACGGTTTCTTTCTTACTCTGTGTACAGTTAGCTTTAAGCCTCCACACCACTAAAGGTGCGTTATTAAGAATAAAACAAGAACATTCCTCTCAGTAGACATCATCTTCAAAATGTGTTAAAGTAGTTCTGCTTTGTAACTGATTTACTTTACATCAGGCACAATGGATGTCATCACTTTCTTATATTTTCTCATACACATCCACAGAAAACTAAACAATTTATTGTAGCTGAACAAAACATACTTGATCTGAGACCCTACACAAACCCCAGTACAGTGTGCATGCTCTTGTGTTCCTTGTGTGCCAATAACCAGAAGAGTGTTGGGCTTTGTTATTCACTTGATGGTGCCTGCACCATCAACAGCTTTTACAAATCAGGTGAAGGCCTGAGGGTTTGAAAAAGAAAGACACGACTCGGTCATCCATGTAACCAAAATGCCATTTTACTCTTTAAATCCAGCTCTAGATATCTGATACAAAAGGTAGTATATAAATTCCCTAGCTGTGTGGTGAAAAGACACCCCCTGGGTCGAGTCTGTAACCAGCAGCAGTGTAAACAAGAATATAGGTGTGAGCCATCAGCTTGTGACTAGGCTGATCTTAACTTCAAAGGAGGGCTTGTTGTTTTCCCGATGTCTAGGCATACAAGGGGGGAGGCATCGCTCCCAACATTACTCTGTATACAGTTAACTTTAAACATCCTTGCAGGTAAAAATGTGTTATTGAGAAGAAAACAAGAACATTCTCTCGATAGACATCATCTTCAAAACACATTAAACTAGTTCTATGCAAATGATTTACTTTACTTGGGTACAATGGACATCATTACTTTCTTATATGTTCATACACATTTCATGAAAACCAAACAATTCCTTGTAGCCGAATGAAAAGTTCTTTATCTAAGATACTACACAAATCCCAGTACAATATGCATGCCTGTGCACTCCTTTCTGTGTCAATAACCAGAAGAGTGCTTCTTTCATTACTCCATTTAATTTAAAGTTAGCTTTAAATATCCCTGCTGATAAAGATATGTCATTAAGAAAACAATAACAGCCACCAGGAACAGTGGAGATCCAGGGACACAGGCCTGGTAAGACTGCTGTGAGTAGCCGGGACGCAGAGAGGTCTGGGCCGAGCACCCGGAAAGTGCCCCCCCAATTGGATCAGGAGAGCATGAACTCTGCCATAGGGTCTTGGTTTCTACCCGGTGTACCCATGTGTGTGTGGACCAACCGCTCAGGCCATCTGCTACCAGGAAGAGTGGAGATCCAGAGACACAGGCAAGGTACACGGGAGAGATGAGAACCAATCACTGACAACAAGACCATGTATAATCACAGACAACAAGATGGCAAGAGGAAAGCAAAAGAACTTACCCAATGGAAACCAAGACAACCTGGCAACACTGGAACCCAGCTCTCCCATCACAGCAAACAGCAGAATGCCAAACACTCCAGAAAAAGAAGACTCAGAACCGAAATCATACCTCAAGATGATAATAGAGATCATTAAACAAGAATGGGAGGAAAAGGATAAAGAAATAGAAGCTTTTAAAGAGGAAACAAGAAAAACACTCAAAGAACTAGAGGAAAACAAAACCAAAGAGATAAAGGAATTGAAGAAGGAAGTTAAAATGGAGATAGAAACAATAAAGAAAACACTAAAAGAGACAACCCTGGAGGTAGAAAACCTAAAAAAAAAAATCAGTAGTCACAGATGCAAGCATCTCCAACAGACTACAAGAGATGAAAGAGAGAATCTTGGGAGCCAAAGACAACATTAAAAACATAGACAGAGAAGATGCAAAAACCAAAAAGCTCCTAACCCAATATGTCTAGGAGATCCAGGACACAATAAGAAGACCAAACCTAAGTATAATAGGAATAAAAGAGGGCAAAAAATATCAATTAAGAGGCACAGTAAATATCTGCAACAAAATCGTAGAAGAAAACTTCCCTACCCTTAAGAATGAGATGACCATGAGCATAAAAGAAACCTACAGAACTCTAAATAAAGTGGACCAGAAAAGAAATTCCTCCCAACACATAATAGTCAAAATGCCAAGTGCCCAAAGCAAAGAAAGAATACTAAAAGCAGTAAGGGAAAAAGGTCATGTAACATATAAAGGCAGACCAATCAGAATCACACCCAACTTCTCAACAGAGTCTATGAAAGCTAGAATATCCTGGACAGACATCATGCAGACCCTAAGAGAACACAAGTGTTAGCCCAAGCTGCTATACCCAGCAAAACTCTCAATCACCATAGATGGAGAGACCAAGATATTCCAGGACAAAACTAAATTTACACAATATCTGACCTCAAACCCAGTACTACAACAAATTATAGGTGGAAAACCCAATATAAGGAGGGAAACTACATCCTAGTAAAAACAAGAAAATACCTAAGCAAGAAAACCAAAAGAAGAAAGACACACAGGCACAATTCTACCTCTAAAAGCAAAAATAGCAGAAAACAGCAACCACTATTCCTTAATAACTGTTAACATAAATGGACTCAATTCCCCAATAAAAAGACATAGGCTATCAGACTGGATACATAAACAGAATCCAGCATTTTGCAGCATACAGGAAAGACAGACAATATCTCAGAGTAAAAGGTTGGGAAAAAACCTTCCAAGCAAACGGCTCCAAGAAGCAAACTGGAGTGGCCATTCTAATATCGAGTAAAGTAGGTTTTCAACCAAAAGTTATCAAAAAAAAAAAAAAAAAAAAAAAAAAAAATAAGGAAAAACACTTTTAACTCATTACAGGAAAAATGTGTCAGGAAGAACTCTAAATCCTTATCTTATATGCTCCAAATACAAGAGCATCCATATTCATAAAAGAAACCCTACTAAAGCTCAAAAAATACATTGCACCCCACACAATAATAGTGGGAGACCTCAACACCCCACTCTCATCAATGGACAGATCATGGAAACAGAAACTGAACAAGGACACAGTGAAACTAGCAGAGGTTATGAACCAATTAGAATTAATAGACATCTTCAGAACATTTCATCCTAAAACAAAAGAATACACCTTCTTCTCAGCACCTCACGGCACCTTCTCCAAAATTGACCATATAATTGGTCACAAAACAAGCCTCAATAGATATAAGAAGATTGAAATACTCCCATGCATCCTATCAGATCACCATGGTCTAAGGCTGGTCTTTAATAACAACAAAGATAACAAAAAACACATGTACACATGGAAACTAAACAATGCTTTATTAAACGATAGCATGGTCAAAGAAGAAATAAGGAAAAAAATTAAGAATTTTCTAGAATTTAATGAAAATGAAAACACAACATACCCAAACCTATGGGATGCAATTAAAGTGGCACTGAGAGGGAAACTAATAGCTCTGAGTGCTTCCAAAAAGAAACTGGAAAGAGCATACATCAGCAACTTGACAGCACAGCTGAAAGCTCTAGAATAAAAGGTAGCAGATACACCCAAGAGGAGTAGATGGCAAGAAATAATCAAACTCAGAGCATAAATTGACCAAATAGAAACAAAAAGAACCATTGAAAGAATCAACAAAACCAAGAGGTGGTTCTTTGAGAAAATTAACAAGATTGATAAACCCCTAGCCAGACTAATTAGAGGGCAAAGAGAGAGTATCCAAATAAACAAAATCAGAAAGGAAAGTGGAGACATAACAACTGAAACTGAGGAAATTCAAGAAATCATCAGATCTTACTACAAAAGCCTATACTCAACAAAGGTGGAAAATCTGGAGGAAATGGATGAATTCCTAGACAGATACCAGATACTAAAGTTAAACCAAGACCAGGTAAACCATCTAAATGATCCCATAACACCTGAAGAAATAAAAGCAGTCATCAAAAGCCTCCCAACCAAAAAAAAAAAAAAAAAACCACCCAGGTCCAGATGGGTTTAGTGCAGAATTCTATCAGACATTTATTGGCAACCTAATACCAAAACTCTCCAAACTATTACACAAAATAGAGTCAGATGGAACTCTATGGAACTCTACCTAACTCATTTTTCGAGGCCACAATAACCCTTGTTCCTAAACCCCACAGAGACCCTACAAAAAGAAAGAGAACTTCAGACCAATCTCACTTATGAACATTGATGCAAAAATACTCAACAAAATCCTTGCAAACCGAATCCAAGAACACATCAAAAAGATCATTCACCATGATCAAGTAGGCTTCATCCCTGGGATGTAGGAATGGTTTAATATACAGAAATCTATCAACATAATCCACCATATAAACAAACTCAAAGAAAAAAAACCACATAGTCATCTCACTAGATGCTGAGAAAGCATTTGACAAAATTCAACACCCCTTCATGTTAAAAGTCCTAGAAATAACAGGAATCCAAGGCCCATAACTAAACATAATAAAAGCAATATACAACAAACCAATAGCCAACATCAAACTTAATGGCGAAAAACTTGAAGCAATCCCACTAAAATCAGGAACTAGACAAGGTTGCCCACTCTCCCCCTACCTATTCAACATAGTACTGGAAGTCCTGGCCGGAGCAATTAGACAGCAAAAGGAAATCAAAGGGATACAAATTGGAAAGGAAGAAGTAAAAACATCACTGTTTGCAGATGACATGATAGTGTACTGAAGTGACCTCAAAAATTCCACTAGAGAACTTCTACAGCTGATGAACATCTTCAGCAAAGTGGCTGGATATAAAATTAACTCAAACAAATTAGTAGCTCTACTCAAAGGACAAAGATGCAGAGAAAGAAATTAGGGAAAAGATACCCTTCACGTATTCTGGGTACATGGATGATTTTGTATGCTTCCATTTCCAGATTTTCTCTTGTTTTAGAGTGGGAAATCATCTTTTTCATCCCTCAGGTATTACTAGATGTTGAATGATAATTAACATAAATTAATGTGCTCTATCTAAACCACTCACAAACTTTTCCTTTACTATGACAAACAATTCATTCTGGATAACTAAATCCATTTCCAGAGACTGGCCATTCCACTCAGAAGGGCTGACTACAAGTGTGTGCGTGCCCCAGAGTTGCCAGAGCGTTCCTCAGATCAAAAGCATGCTCCCAAAATGGCTGTGAATTCTGGAGAAGACTTGAGTCTTATCCTAGATTTGAGCACCATGGAAGGACACACCCTCCACTGAATGACCAGGTACATGCTGGTCCTGAAAGATCAGGTGCATGTTGGGACTGCGCCTGCGCAGAGAGAAAACCGGGTATATTGGACTTTCAAAGCTGTAGTTTCTGTGATGCAAGTCACATAGGGCTCATAGATTCGCCTCAGAATTTGGGACCTCCAGACATGGGAGGCTGCAGATGCCATCATCTATACCCTCCTTTCAGCCAAGTCTTTCAACTCCTGAAGAACAAAACTCTGCAGGGGCCCACGCTGCCCAGACTCGCCTGCGGTACACACTGCCTACAGCAAGCAGTAGCTGTGTTCCAGCCCAGGCGCTGCGAACCTGTACATAACTAGAACTTGGTCCTCCTGTAAGAGGTCTTCACAAAAAGAAAAGCTGATTGGGAAGTGGAGACCCTGTTGTACTCCTGTGTTGGGAGAGCAGGGTAACAACGCTGTAGCACATGTAGAGACAAGCACTACATTTACCTCTATATGAACAACCAGGAACTCCTCAGTGGATTAAGAGTTTATTTTCAGCCTTAATCTTTTAAATAACCAGCTGGATTCTAAAATTTTACAAGGTAATGTGAAAGTTTGATAGACCCACATTAACAGTGAGTTCATATGGGAATTCAAGCATCTGAAAATAGATAAAGTACTAAAAATAAAGATAACAGGTGATTATGGCTTCCAGATATTAAATCATACTGTAAAGCCAGATTTACAGGGCAGTACTGATGCTTTAATATACAACGGGACTGTGGACTAGAAAAGAAAGCAGAAAATAGATCCGAAGTCATCTCAAATCACTGGAACATGCATTTTAATAAATAGATGTTGAAACAACATTCAGCAGGAAAAAAACCAAATGAATTAGAGATCTAGCATAAAAACTCTACAAGTTCCAAACTAAATAAGACAATAACCTTATTCTGAGAAAATGTTATCTCAGAAACATAGGCAGTGAAACAAAAGGTTAATAGATTTGCTAACAAAATACTTTAAACTGTCATGACACACAAGAACAAAAAGACATCTTACAGGCTGGGAAAAAGGTCTAGACAACTTGTTTCTATAACAGAATATCTGATTATAATAAACAGAAATGGACACTGGATAATTTACAACAAACGTGATTATTGTTTTCAGCCCACAGTTCTGGAAACTAGCACTTAATGTTTCTTTCTTCCTCAGCATTTCTGGATAGTCGACTTAATAACAAGACTATTCAAAATTATATATATATATATATATATATATATATATATATATATATATATATATATATGATATATAGATAGGTAGATAGATAGATAGGTAGATAGATAGATAGAAAGAAAGAAAGAAAGAAAGAAAGAAAGATAGAAATAGATAAAACGGGTGGCACGTATGGGTACTACTGGCATGCGGTGCCTAAAGGGGTCAGAAGAGAACACTGAACCCTTGGGAACTGGAGTCACAGAGAGATGTGAACTGTCATATGGATACTGGAAATTAAACCCCCTTATTTAGGAAGAGCAACCAGTGCTCTTAACCACTGATCCATTTCTCCAGCCCTCAAGATAATTCTGTCAGGACGAATCTTCAACAAGTGATGTCAAGACAAATAAGTGTTCATAAGCCAAAGATGAAAGTTGGACTTTTCTCTAACTATATTCACATTTTAGATCAAAGTAGATATAAATATAGGAAGCAAAATAAAAACACCTTTAGAAGGAAAAATCATAAATTTTTAAAGTTGATTCAGGCAAGATGCAAAAAGAAAAAGGGTAGTTTGGACTTAGTTTAAAACACATCATTGATTGTCAGAAGACAATTGAGAGAACAAAAGGACAAGAATGAAAAAGGTAGTTGACAACTGTCAAATATGGAGTGGCTATGTGGCCTTGTAAATTATATACACTATTAGGCGTATACCTAACAAAACCAAACACATGTTCACAAAAACAGTTTCATGTGAGTGTTGAGAGCAGCAGCATCTACAGTCTAGTTACAGATAAATGTCCAAAAACAAAAGGGGGTATATCTATACACTGGGATATTATTAAGTCACATAAAAAGATATAGCGTATGGTATAATGTGGATGAACCTTTGAAATTATATACTAAGCCAAGTATGACATCACACATATAATTCCAGAACTCAAAGGGCTAAAATGCAGAATCACTAGTTAAAGGTCAGCCTTGGCTACATACCTAGAACCTGTCCCAAAATAAAAATCAGTAAACAAAACCTGAAAAGTAAGTGAGTGAGAAGAAGGTAAGAAGGATGGGAGAATGGGAATGGGGCAGCAGTGGTGTTAAGAGAGTGGTATATCTCCAATGATACCTTTGATGCCCACATATTTCTTAGTGCCATGATATTATCTCTCATACATTTGTACAATCATCTAGGGTTTTGTTGGTGAGTCAAAATAGAATACAAGCAGGAACAAGCTAAGGGAATTGCATTATGAATTATTAACATGACTACTACAAGCTAAGTAGCAAAGAAAAGACTGATTAAAGCAACCTAGAAAAACAGTACGTAGATTGTGTGTGGCAAATGCTAAATAGAAAAGATTCACATGTAGATATTGTGCTCTAGTTGGTATGTTTGTTTTACAGAGGAGTATAAATTAGCCACTGTGAAAGAATTTTGTCTGTATTTTAGGACTAAAAAAATAAGCACATTCATTGTGAATAATACCAGATTTGTTCTATGTTGAAAAAAGAACTACAAAAATAGATAGGAAGGTAGAGATAAACTGACACACACAAAGTGTCTTGGCTTTCAGTGTGAGAGGACTTGGAGCAATGGCAATCCAATCAACACAATGAAGTGTAACATCTAGATCTTTGTTCCTAAATGTTATTCTACATTCAAAAATAACAAACAAACAAACAACCCTTCCAAAAAAAACCAAAAATAAAACCCTGGGCTTCTTGAAGAAAGTGTTCATTCAGAATTTGAGGCTGGGAAAATAAAAGATGAACTTTGAATAATCCATGGAGACACAAAGTATATTTAAAAAGGGAAGGTGTCCAGGAGCCACCTTGGGAGTCCCATGCTGGGAAATGCTGAATAAGAGAATAATGACAATCTCACTTTATATCCCATACAATCGAGTGTATAGTCATTAATCAACATTGATTAAGTATAAGGGTCCATGAATCACTGAAGAATGAGACACCAGACTCAAATGGTATACAAAAAGCAAAGAGCATTTATTCTGAAGAAATCCAGCATGCACGGGTCTACCATTCATAAAGATGGTAACCTTGAGGTGGGTTCATAGGCTCAATTTAAAACTGATTAGGAGGCTATGGGTATCTCTGGGGTTGGCTAAGGTTCTGGCAGCTTTCCAGAACCATTGATGGTACTTTACAGAACCGTTGCTGAGTAACCTTAGCTCAGGCCAGATAGCAGGGCAGCTTCTGATTGGCTACTCATAGGCTGTGGATTTTTAGGAACTGGTCTGCTCAGTTTTGAGAAACAGAAACTTAGGTCTAGTCATCTGAACTGGCATCTTGCAGCCTCTCATGGACTCAGCCTTGCTCTCATTCCCTCCTTGAGTAATGGTCTAATTTGAATTCTTAAAATATTTCTGTGGGCTAGCACTGCTGCTTAAGAATCATCAGTTGGATTCTCAATCATCGGTGGAAATCATTTCTTAACAAACTGGACTAAAACATTAATAATGCATGGCCAAAGGTCAAAGCCAAAAGGAGAGCAGGCCCTGTCAAGACTGAAATCAGGGTGGCTAACCAAGGATACCAGTTGAAAGACTGGTACTAACCCCGATACTGCTCTATCTCTAGTTTTCTAAAGCATACTTTCTTTCTGACTAAGATCACATATTTTTAACCACCCCAAGTGGTCAACACATAACCAACATTCTTCATTTAAAGCTAGGCAGAGTCCCTCTTGCAGGAAAAACAGGAGATCTAGGGCACTTCCATTTTGTGGCACTACTTCTGGCAGTGAGGCAATGGAATCCTGAAGGCTGTGATGGACTATTCCATCTCCTATAACTCTGCACCTATAGCCATCTATAGGGCCTTGTAATTTTATCCCGGAGTACTAGGGCTAAGGCATCTACACCAGCAGTTCCAGCCAGCCCCATGCCAAAGAGGAAGGTAAGTTACTAAGCAGAGATGGCCACCCCTTTCACTCGATTGTTTGGAGGTGCCAGTTGGTCAAAGACTTTCTCTCCTGTTGTACCAGAACACAAAACTCTTGAGTCAGATTTAGAACCAAGGTAGTATGCATGGGTTGATCCCTGAAGTGCAACCCCACTAAGCATCCTCTGGGGTCAACTGGTATCCTGCCATTGTGAGGGCTACAGTGCAGTTACAGAAATGGGAATACTCTGAGGGTACCTTAATTTTAATCCAGAGTCCTTCCATTATTGATGGCAGGGTCATCTTTTCTCTGATCTACATTGGCAACATCTGTGAGCCCCATCTGTGCTCTGTGACTAATACCCAGAGATGGCTATTCCTTCATAATAAGGGGCTGAGTATATAAGCATGATCAACAGTCCTGCGTTATATATGGGCAGGAGGGATTAAGGACTTGGAAAGTGTCTTCTAATAGGATCCTGACTCAGGCAATGGAGTTGGACATTGCTGGGGCAAGAGGGTGGTGGTTCCTGGTGCAGGGGTGAGGACAAGTTGAAGCAGAGGTTTGGAAGGTGGTTGATTTGGCTTGGCTAACACCTTGATGGGGCCTAAGGAGAAGCTTGGGACAGGTTGGCTCAATAGCTGGATAGTGAATATAGCTTCAAGGTTATGGGTTTTCCATCCATACACTGTTAAAGGCATAAGGCCCAGGTTTTTCCCATTTTTCATCTTACAGTCTGTTTTTCAGCAAACTTTATAAGCCACTTATCCTTGTTGGCAAGCTTGGTCCATGCTCTTTCCAATTTTCTGTCATTAAATCTGAGGTGATGGGGGCAGGAGAGTCTACCGTATATAGCAGGTAAAATCACATACCCAAAACACAAAAGTAATCAGAGGACCCACCACACTTATTTTTCTGGGTCTTGGTGTGGCCATGGCCTGAGCAGACATAGAATCAGCCATTTTGGGTCCAATGGTGCCATTCCAAGTCTCCAAACCCATCTATAGCTCCAGACCTCTTCTGGCACTAGTTTGGAGACTTGGTGAAATATTTCACCTCCTCTGACATCTATGAGCGTTTAGCTTAGACTGCAAAGTTGGTGAAGTGTAGCATGCTGTGTGCATCAGGCAAGCAAGATCAGGAGTGTTGAAGTTGCACCTTTGTTGGATTAACAGGATGTGGGTGTGCCTTCCAGTGCTCTTGTGGTGGAACATGTGGAAGTCTTTCCCTGCTAGACATCAACTGCTGAGTTGTCTCTCTCTTGGCAGGCTTAATATGGGAGGGGTATGTCCACCTTCTCAGATCCTGTCTGCCTTTATAGCCATTGGTAGTCAGGATTACAGTATGAAGTTCTTTCCAGCAGGGTTCCAGTTATGTCTATTAATCCAGAATTTGTCACTTGGTTCAAAGCAGTGGGGATTAAGTGGAGGGGAAGATTCATAATCCTAGCAGATGGCAGGCCAGAGTTGCTTCTGGACTCTGTGGAGGGTCTTCAAAGACTCCAAGAATTTGTGTTGGTAATATTCCATTAGAATATCAGATTGAAGATTAGGCAGCATGGGAGGGGCTTACCATATAAAATATCAGAGGAGGGGTGCTGAGACCCAAAGTATAGGGGGTGTTCCTACTCCTATATAAAACATAAGGAAGGAGAGAAACCCCAGTCACTGCTAGTTTAAGGGTTAATTTGGTTAAGGCCTCCTTCAGGGTTTGATTCATTCTCTCTAGGTAGGGTCTGTATGCACAACACAGTTTGCAGTAGGCTCCTAAGACATGTATTAAAAACTGATTTACCTGTGAAATGAATGTTGGTCCCTTGTTAGAAACAAGCAAGGTAGGTAGTTCATACCTGGGTATAATGTCCTTCAGAATCTTCCTTGCCAATGCATTGGCAGTCTCATTTATAGGATATGCTTCTACCCATCCCAAAAAGGCATCTATAAAAACTATCAGGTATTTATATCCATAAGTTTCTAGCTTCACTTCTGTGAAATTTATCTCCCAATCATCCTCTAGCTGTTGGCCTCTAATTCTGATTCCCGAAGTTCCTTTATTGTGGCCTTTGGGGTTCACAGCCTGGCAGGTGAAAAGAATGCAAAACTACCTGTTCAACCAAGCCTTCTAAGTAAAATATCTTGTACTTTATCCCCTTGAAGCAATTCCTTGTAATTTTCGATAACCCAGGTGTGACACCTGATGGATTTAATGGATGAGTTACTCAGCAACTAGAAGTCACCTATCTGGGTTTCATCCACATATAGGCAAAAAGGTTTGTGAGTGTCCAGGACGGCCAGGACCAATGCCTCCAATAAAGTTTTTCTTGGGGTCTTAAAATCCATCTGCATCTCGAGGTACTATTCTAATCTCCTTGGCCCCTGTTAGCATCACATAATGGCTTTGCCATCTCAATGAACACTAGCACCCAGAGCCTGTGATACACAGTGGATCCCAGAAATTCTCATATTTGCCTCTGGGTTGATGGAACTGGGATGCTAGGAATGATTTGTTTCTGGCCATCCAACAGCATGAATTTCCCTCCCCCCTTTGAGTATTTACCTCAGATAGGTGACTTCAAGTTGGCAAAATTGGGCCTTCTTAGCAGACATTTCATAACTCAGTTGCCAGGTCTTATGCCAGGTCTTGTATGGCCTCCTAGAATGTCTCCAGATGGGTGGCCATAATCAGGAGGTCATCTATGTACTGGAGTAAAGTTATTTAAGGTGGGCCCACAGGTCCTCACCCAATTCCATGTCAAAGACTATGGGTAACAAAAGAAGAAAAGCACACAAATATAATTTACCTATAACAACAAAAATAACAGGAAACAACAATCACTATTGAACAGGTAGGGGAAGAGTGAGCAGCCTTGTTTAGTCCCTGATTTTAGTGGGAATGCTTCAAGTTTCTCACCATTTACTTTGATGTTGGCTACTGGTTTGCTGTATATTGCCTTTACTAGGTTTAAGTATGGGCCTTAAATTCCTAATCTTTCCAAGACTTTTAACATGAATGGGTGTTAGATCTTGTCAAATGCTTTCTCAACATCTAGTGAGATGATCATGTGTTTTTTCTCCCTTTGAGTTTGTTTATATTGTGGATTACACTGATGGATTTCCTTACATTGAACCATTCCTGCATCTCTAAATGAAGCCCACTTGTTCGTGGGGAATGATTGTTTTGATGTGTTCTTGGATTCTGTTTGCAAGAATTTTATTGAGTATTTTTGCATCGATGTTCTTGGGGGAAAGTGATCTGAAGTTCTCTTTCTTGGTAGGGTCTTTGTGTGTTTAGGTATAAGCATAATTGTGGCTTCGAAGAATGAGTTGGGTAGTGTTCCTTCTGTTTTTATTTTGTGGAATAGTTTCGAGAGTATTGGTACTTGATCTTCTATGAAGGTCTAGTAGAATTCTGTACTAAACCCATCTGGTCCTGGGCTTTATTTAGTTGGGAGGCTGTTGATGACCACTTCTATTCCTTTATCAGTTATGGAACTGTTTGGACGGTTTATCTGATCCTGATTTAACTTTGGTACCTGGTATCTGTCTAGAAAAATGTCCAGTTACTCTAGATTTTCCAGTTTTGTTGAGTATAGGCTTTTGTAGTAAGATCTGATGATTTCTTGAATTTCCTCTGTTTCTGTTGTTATGTCTCCTTTTATTTCTGATTTTGTTAATTTGGATAGTCTCTATGTGCCCTCTAGTTAGTCTAGCTAAGGGTTTAACAATCTTGTTGATTTTCTCAAGGACCAGTTCCTGGTTTTGTTGATTCTTTGCATAGTTCTTTTTATTTCTACTTGGTTGATTTCTACTCTGACTTTGATTATTTCATGCCATCTACTCCTCTTGGGCGTATTTGCTTCTTTTTGTTCTAGAGCTTTCAGGTGTGCTGTCAAGTTGTTAATGTATGCTTTCTCCAGTTTATTTTTGGAGGCACTCACAGCTATGAGTTTTCCTCTTAGCACAGCTTTCGTTGTATCCCATAAGTCTGGGTAATAGAAAATCTTTAATAGATAATAGAAAAATCTTTAATTTCTTTTTTTATTTCATCCTTGACCAAGTTTTCATTGAATAGAACAATTTTAAGCTTCCATGCGTATGTGGGCTTTTTGTTGTTTTTGTTGTTATTGAAGACTAGCCTTAGTCTGTGGTGATCTGAAAGAATGCATGGGATTATTTTGATCTTCTTTTGCCTGATGAGGCCTGTTTTGTGGCCGACTATATGGTGTGGCATTTCCTCAGATAAAAGATTGACATAGTACTACCTGAGGACCCAGCTATACCTACCTCTAGTGACACATCTCTTCCAACAAGGCCACATTTTGTGATCCTTGACAAACAGTTCCACCAGTGAGGAACAAAGCATTCAAATAAATGGGCCTATGAAGCCATGGATATTTCATCCTATGATTAGCTCAGAGTGCGATGAGATGGAGAGATGGGAGTCTCTGTGTACTACATGTAGGAATGTAAACTGGTGTACCTCCCATGAGAAAGCTTGGAAATTTCTCAAAATTATAGAATTATAAAACTCTCTATAAAATTATAGAATTATAGACTTTCTAGAACACACATAACTACTCAGAGGTGTCAGAGGAAAAAAAAGACATAAATCCCAAGACATACCTCAGTGTTGTAAAACTTATCTTGAGCAGCAATCAGTGGAAGAACTAAACTTAGAACGAGCCTTTTTGCCTGCCTTCCAACATGCAGAGAGCCAAACGAGTCTCTCTTTTTTCCTGTGTTTTTTATATGTGTATATTAATTGGACACAATAATGGGTTTTACTCTGATGGTCTCATATATGCATATAATGTATGTCAACTATAGTCCACTTCAGCATTCTCTCATTCCTCATTTCTATTTCCCTTCTGCTCCTCTTTTCCCTCCCTCCCCCCAGCCTCAATCCCAAATGGGTGAAAAAGAATGGCATTTGTCTTTCTTACCATGGTAGGCTATAGTTGTATGCATCTTCCTGCAAGTATCATGAACTTGTTCTTTAAACTGCAAACACTCCTTCAGGAATAACATCATATACATACCAGGGCACTGTGACAGTTTTGGTTACCAAAGCCTGGCATGGGCCACCATGAGCCTAAGCTTACTCTGAAGGATCCTTGTCATCTGCCAGTTTTTACACTTTATCAACAACTTCAAGTCTCTTTCGCAATACCTACAACTTCCACTTCATTCTGGAGATGTTAGTGTTCTATCAGCCCTGCATGTATAAATTGTTACTTGTCAAAAAACAATGTATGGTTTGGTCATTTCCTCAAACTTTACTTGTGATGATTCCCATATGCAGAAAAATTTATTTTTTTTCACTTTGAAAAATAGCATAATTTATTCTGAAATTCTACTGAATGACAAACCATATCCAGTGCATGCAAATTTAATATTACTTAAATTTCATGTTCAAACAATTTCATGAAATTTCATAGTTTTCCAAAAAGAATCTCATAAATCAAGACAAGTTTAAAATACATTAGTAGATATACTGGAGGCACAAGTACAATAAGATAGAAAAGTCTTTTATACAGGCATCAGATGCAATGTGGTGACATTTATAGCTTTTTTTTTAAAGGTTTGATAATATGCATTGAAATCTTACTAGTTACAATGAGCATAAAGTACATGGAAAACAGAACATAACATGGAAATAGTTAGAGTTTTCTTAGTGTATAAAGATTAAACATAATGATTTTTAAATACCAAGAATTGCCACAAGGTTACATTTTTAGCTCTTGAATTATTAATAATTTAATGTCTAGATATACTACACTCTGAGAGGGTAATATACACTTATTTTTTTTTCTAAGAAGGACTGAGGCTTCTTCCACTTTTTGGCCTTTTTTTTTTTTTTTTTTTTTTTTTTTGAGCCTCATTTGGTCTGTGAGTTGTTTCTTGGGTATTCAGAGATTTCTGGGGCTAGTGTCCAATTATTATGTATGTTCTTTTGCGACTGGGTTACCTCACTCAGGATGATACCCTCTAGTTTCATCCATTTGCCTAGGAATTTTGTAAAGTCATTGTTTCTAATAGCTGAATAGTACTCCATTGTATAAATGTACCACAATTTCTGTATTCATTCAACTACTGAAGGACATCTGGGTTCTTTCTAGTTTCTGGCTGTTATAAATAAGGCTGCTATGTACATGGTGGTGCATGTGTTCTTACTGTATGTTGGAGCATCTTTGGGGTATATGCCAAGAAGTGGAATAACTGGGTCTTCAGTTAGTACTATGTCCAATTTTCTGAGGAACCACCAGACTAATTTCCAGAGTGGTTGTATCTGCTTACAACCCCACCAACAGTGAAGGAGTGTTCCTCTTTCTCCACATCCTTGCCAGTATCTGCTGTCATCTGAGTTTTTGATCTTAGCCATCCTGACTGCTGTGAGGTGGAATCCCAGGGTTGTTTTGATTTGCATTTCCCTGATGACTAGGGATGCTGAGCACTTCTTTAGGTGCTTCTCAGCCATTTGATAATCCTCAGTTGGAAATTCTTTGTTTAGCTCTGTACCCCATTTTAAAAATAAGATTGTTTGATTCTCTAGAGTCTAATTACTTGAGTTCTTTGCATATATTGGATACTAGACCTCTATCAGATGTGGGAATGGTAAAGATCCTTTCCCAGTCTGTTGGATTCCATTTTGTTTTCTTGACAGTGTCCTTATCCTTACAGAAACTTTGCAATCCTGGCCAGATCAATTAGACAGCAAAAGGAAATCAAAGGATACAAATCTGAAAGGAAGAAGTCAAAATATTACTATTTGTCGATGACATGATAGTATACTTAAGTGACCCCAAAGATTCCACCAGAGAACTTTTACAGCAGATAAACAACTTCAAAAAAGTGGGTGGATACAAAATTACCTCAAACAAATTAGTAGCCTTTCTCTACTCAAAGGACAAACATGCTGAGAAAGAAGTTAGGGAAAAGATACCCTTCACAATAGTCACAAAGACTATTAAATACCTTGGTGTGACCCTTACTAAGCAAGTGAAGGATCTGTATGACAAGAACTTCAAATCACTAAAGAAGGAAACTGAAGAAGATCTCAGATGATGGAAAGATCGCCCATACTCATGGATTGGAAGGATCAACATTGTAAAAATAGTCATCTAGCCAAAAGCAATCTACATATTCAATGCAATCCCCATCAAAATCCCAACTCAATTCTTCATAGAATTGGAAAGAGCTATTTCAAATTCATCTGGAATAACAAAAAAACCTAGAATAGTGAAATCTATTCTCAAAAACAAGAAAACTTCTCCTGGAATCATCATTCCTGATCTCAAGCTATATTACAAAGCAATTGTGTTAAAAAAAAAAAAACACACACACATGGTATTGGTACAGAGATAGGCAGGTTGATCAATGAAACAGAAGATCCAGAAATTAATTCTTCCACATATGGTCACTTGATCTTTGACAAAGGAGCTGAATACATTCAATGGAAAAAGGAGAGCCTCTTCAACAAATGGTGTTGGTTCAACTGGCAATCAGCATGCAGAAGAATGAAAATAGACCCTTTCTTATCTCCTTGTACAAAGCTCAAGTGCAAGTGGATCAAAGATCTCCACATTATACCAGGTACACTGAAACTATTAGAAGAGAAAGTGGGGGAAACTTAGAACACATAGGCACAGGAGAAAATTTTTTGAACAGAGCACCAATGGCTTATGCTCTAAGATCAAGAATCGATAAATGGGACCTAATGAGAAATTTATTAATAACCATTATTATTTTCTCTTGCAAAGTGGTTTCTGTACCATTTTGGTTTCAAGATTCAGCAAGGGACACAATAAGCAACAAAGGGAGAAAAAGAATGTACCTTTTTTTCCTTACAGAATCTGCCCAAATAATTGAAAACTGATGTTCAGAGACATACAGAAATGTTATGGTAATATTGTAATAGCCAAACGGTTGGAAACACCTACAGTGTTCCTCAACAAACAAATCCACATATTTATGGAATACTATTGTGCCATAAATGGTGTGAAGGACTGACATAACCACAATGTAGATGAGCCTGGAACAATATGCTGAGTGAAAGAAGACTGAAGGCTGCAGAAAATGTCATACATTTTTAAAAATAAAATTAGGAAAACATGAATTTGAGGAATGAAGATATAGATTATCAGTTAAGAGCACTAGTTACTCTTCTGGAGGACTATAATTCAATCCAGGCAGCTCACAACTGTCTGTAACTCCTTTCCCAGGGAATCTACCACTTTCAGCAGGTTTCTGTATACACTGCACACATGGTGAGCATATATGCAGACAAAACACTCATCCACATATTAATCTCTTTCCAACATATATTTATTAATTATTTAGGAGCTTCATACAGTATACCCTAATCACCATTCATACTCCTCCTAGGTATAACCTCCCACCCTTGTATTCCCCACCTGCCAAAGTACAATTTGTGTTGCCTATATACTCACCAGAGCATGGTTAAATTCCCAGTGGCCAGCCACTAAAAGAAAATTTGAGAACTGCCCTACCCACTTCATACCAGAAGCCATCAACTGTGAAGATGCTACACTTCAGCATCTTTATCACAATGTGTAAAGGCTCCTTCCTCTCCGAACTGTTTCTTTTTGGAGAAGAAAAAGAGTTGGTCACAGAAGCCTTCAATGTCTCTCATTTTTACTGGTGACTCTTTAGTCATTAATACCACTATAAAAGAAGCTTGCTTGTCTATAACAACATGAACTTCCACATGGTTTCCTGCAACAGCAGTTGATCATGGACATCAACCTGGTTCCTGCTGTCAGCACAGAAACATCAACATGCCTCTGTTGGCAGCCTCAACTCTGAATATCACCGTGGTCTCTAGCTAAGGAATGGATCACAGATATCATGGTGGCCCATGGACCATGGATAACAATGTGTCTTCTATTGGCAGCACAGATTGGACCAGAAAAGAAATTTTTGCCGACAAATAATAGTCAAAACACCAAATGTTCAAAACAAAACAAAAAAAAAAAGAATACTCAAAGCAGTAAGTGAAAAAGAACAAGTAACATATAAAGGCAGATCAATCAGAATTATACCAGACTTCTCAACAGACACTATGAAAGCTAGAAGATCCAGGACAGACATCATACAGACACTAGAGAACACAAATGCCATCCCAGGTTACTATATTCAGCAAAACTCTCAATTACCATAGATGAAGAGACCAAGATATTCCAGAAAAAAAATTATACAATATCTGACCAAAAATCCAGCCCTACAAAGGATAATAGATAGAAAATCCAATACAATGAGGGAAACTACACCATAGAAAAAGCAAGAAAAAAACCAAGCCAAAAAAAAAAAAAAAAAACCCAAAAGAATAAAACATACAAACATAATTCTACCTCTAACAACAAAAATAACAGGAAACAACAATCACTATTCCTTAATATCTGTTAACATCAATGGACTCAATTACCCAATAAAAAGACATAGACTATCAGACTGGATATGTCAACAGGATCCAGCATTTTGCTGCATACAGGAAACTCAGAGACAAAGACAGACACTACCTCAGAGTAAAAGACTGGGAAAAAACTGTCCAAGCAAATGGTCCCAAGAAACAAGTTGGAGTAGCCATTCTAATATCAAATAAAATAGATTTTCAACCAAAAGCTATCAAAAAAGATAAGAAAGGATACTTTTAACTCATCACATGAAAAAATCTATCAAGATAAATTCTCAATCCTGAACATCTATATTCCAAATACAAGGAGACCCACATTCATGAAAGAAACCTTACTAAAGCTCAAAGCATATATTTCACCACACACAATAATAGTGGGAGACTTCAACACCCCACTCTCATCAATGGACAGATCATGGAGGCAGAAACTGAACAGAGATACAATGAAACTAGCAGAGGTTATGAACCAATTGAAATTAACAAACATCTATGGAACATTTAATCCTAAAATAATCTTTTTCACAGCACCTCACAGTACTGTCTCCAAAACTGACTATATAGTCAGTCACAAAACAAGCCTCAAGAGATATAAGAAGAAAATAATCCCAGGCATCCTATCAGATCACCATGGACTAAGGTTGGTTTTTAATAACAACAAAGACAACAAAAAGCCCATATACACACAGAAACTTAACAATGTGCTACTCAACGATAACATGGTCAACAAAGAAATAAAGAAATTAAGGATTTTTTAGAATTGAATGAAAATGAAAGCATAACATACTCAAACCAATGAGGTGCAATGAAAGCAATACTAAAAGAAAAACTCATACCTCTGAGTGTCTCCAAAAAGAAAATGAAGAGAGCATACACTAGCAGCTAGAAAAACAACAAGACTGATAAACCCTTAAGTATCCAAATGAACAAAATCAGAAATGAAAGGGGAGAGATAACAAGAAACTGAGGAAATTCAAGAAATCATCAGATCCAATTACAAAAGCCTATACTAAAGAAAAAAAAAACCAAAAAAAAAAAAAAAAAACTGGAAAATCTACAGAAAATGGACAAATTTCTAGACAGATACCAAATACCACAGTTAAATCAGGATCAGGTAAAATATCTAAACAGTCCCATAACCCCTAAAGAAATAGAAGCAGTCATCAAAAACCTCCCCCCCCCAAAAAAAAGTCCAGAACTAGATGGGTTTAGTGCAGAATTCTATCAGACTTTCATAGAAGACCTAATACCAATACTCTCCAAAGTATTCCACAAAATAGAAACAGAGGAAACACTACCCAACTCATTCTTTGAAGCCACAATTATGCTAAACCACACAAAGACCCTACAAAGAAAGAGAACTTCAGACCAATTTCCCTCATGAACATTTTATGCAAAAATACTCAATAAAATGCTTGCAAACTGAATCCAAGAAGACATCAAAAACGATCATTCACCATGATCAAGGTTGCAGCAATGGTTCAATATATGGAAATTCATCAGCATAATCCACTATATAAACAAACTTAAAAAAAAAAAAAAAAACCACGATCATTTCACTAGATGCTGAGAAAGCATTTGACAAGATGCAATACCTCTTCATGTTAAAAGTCTTGGAAAGATCAGGAATCCAAGGCCCATACCTAAACATAGTAAAAGCAAAATACAGCAAACTGGTAGCCAGCATCAAACTAGATGAAGAGAAACTTGAACCATTCCCACATAATCAGAGACTAGACAAGTCTGCCCACTCTCTCCCTACCTATTCAAGTGCTGGCCAGAGCAATTAGACATCAAAAAGAAGTCAATGGAATACAAATAGGAAAAGAAGAAGTCAAAATATCACTATTTGCTGATGAAATAATAATAGCCTTTTTAGTAATTCCAAAAATTCCACCAGAGAACTCCTACAGCTGATAAACAACTTCAGCAACATGGATGGTCATAAAATTAACTCAAACAAATTAGTGGCCTTCCTCTACCCAAAGGATAAACATGCTGAGAAAGAAAGGAGGGAAAAGACACCCTTCACAATACTCACAAACAATATGAAATACCTTGGTGTGATCCTAACTAAGCAAGTGAAAGATCTGTATGACAAGAACTTCAAATCTCAGAAGAAGAAAATTGAGGAAGATCTCAGAAGATGGAAAGCTCTCCCATGCTCATGGACTGGAAGAATTAACATTGTAAAAATGGCCACCTTACAAAAAGCAATCTACATATTCAATGCAATTCCCCATCAAAATTCCAACTCAATTCTTCATAGAGTTGGAAAAAACAATTTAAATTCTTCTGGAATAGCAAAAAACCTAGGATAGCAAAATTTACTCTCAACAACAAAAAGACTTCTGCAGGAATCATCATCCCTGACCTCAAGCTATATTACAAAGCAATTGTGTTAAAAACTGCATGGTATTGGTACAGAGATAGGCAGGTAGATCAATGGAACAGAATTGAAGCCCCAAGAAATGAACCCTCACACTATGGTCACTTGATCTTTGACAAAGTAGCTAAAATATTCAATGGAAAAAGGACAGTCTCTTCAACAAATGATGTTGGTTTAAATGGCAGTCAGCAAGCAGAAGAATGCAAATCTATCCTTTCTTATCTCCTTGTACAAAGCTCAAGTCCTAGTGAATCAAAGACCTCCACATAAAACCAGGTACACTGAAACTATTAGAAGAGAAAGCAAGGAAGAGCTTAGAGCATGTAGGCACAGAAAAAAATTTCCTGAACCAAACACTAATGGCCTATGCTCTAAGACCAAGCATCGTCAATGGGACCTCATGAAAATGCAAAGCTTCTGTAAGGCTAAGGACACTGTCAAGAAAACAAAATGGCAGCCAATAGACTGAGAAAGGATCTTTACCAATCCTACATCTTATAGAGGGGTAATATCCAATATATACAAAGGACTCAGGAAATTAGACTCTAGAGAATCAAACAGTCCTATTAAAAAATAGTGTACAAAGCTAAACGAGTTTTTAACTGAGGAATACCGAATAGATGAGAAGCACCTAAGGAAATGCTCAACATCCCTAGTCACCAGGAAAATGCAAATGAAAACAACCCTGAGATTCCACCTCACACCAGTCAGAATAGCTAAGATCAAAACCTTAGATGACAGCAGATGCTAGCAAAAATGTGGAGAAAAAAGAACACTCCTCCACTGTTGGTGGGGTTGTAAGCTGATACAACTACTCTGGAAATCAATCTGGTGGTTCCTCAGAAAATTTAACATAGTACTACATGAAGACCCAGTTATTCCACTTCTGGGCATATACCCCAGAGATGCTCCAACATATAATAAGGATACATGCTCTACCATGTTCATAGCAGCCTTATTTATAATATCCAGAAGCTGGAAAGAACCCAGATGTCCTTCAGTAGATGAATGGATACAGAAATCATGGTACATTTACACAATTGGAGTACTACTCAGTTATTAGAAACAATGACTTTATGAAATTCCAAGGCAAATGGATGGAACTAGAAAATATCATCCTGAGTGTGGTAACCCAGTCACAAAAGAACACACATGGTATGCACTCACTGACCATTAAATAGAAGCCACAGAAAGCTCTGAATATCCAAGAAATAATTCACAGACCTTATGACAGGCAAAAAGAAGGAAGGCTAAAATGTGGAAGCCTCAGTCCTTCTTAGAAGGGAAAACAAAACAATCATGGGAGGAGGTATAGGATCAAATGGAAGAACAGGGATTGAAGAGGAGATTGTTCAGGGGCTGCCTTACCTGGGCATCCACCCCATGTACAGCCACAGGGCCCAAGCACTATCGCTGATGCTGGGAGGTGCTTCCTGGCAGGAACCAGATAGACGTGCCTTCTCAGGGGCTCTTCCAGAATCATGCAGCTGAGCATGCTTGCAGCTAGTCATCAGACTGAGATGAGGACCCTGTTCAGGGTGCTGGGGTTGGGGAATAAAGGAGCTAAAGAAGGTTGTGGCCTCAAGAAGAACAACATTGTTGACCAACCAAATCCTCCACAGCTCCCATGGACTAGAACACCAACCATTGGGCATGCATTGAGAAGCCCATGACTCCAGTTGCCTATGTAGCAGAGAATAGCAGTGTCTGGCATCATTGTGAGAAAAGGCATTTGGTCCAGTGAGGGCACGTTTTCCCAATGTAGGGGAAGCCAAGGTACTGAGGTGGAGAGGGTGATTGGGAGGTAGTGTACCTTTGTGAAGACAAATAGAGGGGGAGGGGGAATGGGAGTGGTATGGGCAAATGGGATAACATTTCAAATGTAAATACAGAGAATATCTAATAAAAATGTTAAAATAAATAAATAAGATAAATAATTAAAATAATTTTTAAATATTGTGACTTCACTCTGTTTACTTTGAGAAGTTTTCAAATAATCACTTTGTAAAGAAAAAGTTGCATTTAAAAAAAAAGAATTTCTATTTTTTTCTCCAAATTATTTTTGTGTATAAAGTGCATAATGCAGGGGAGGTAGGGTCTCGAGAAGGGTGTGGCCAGGAATAGTGACATACTCCTTTAATTCCAGCACTTAGGAAGCAAAGACAGGCAGATTTCTACAAATTCAAGGCCAGAGTGGTCTACATAGTGAGTTCCAGGAGAGCTAAGGCAACACAGTGAGACCCTCTCAAACAAACAAAGAGAATAATCACTGGATCACAAGCTAAGGCCATGCAATACATTCGAGGGTCTAGAAAATGCACATATGTGACTTTGACCTCTATAACTGAAGGGCAAGCTAATTGGGAAAGGGGTAATAACAGAAATGAGTCAGCAAATCTCTTCATAAGTACCAAGGTCCTATGGCAGATGGGGGTGGGGTAAGTTTAGTGATATAACCGTTGCTTAGAATGCCCTGGGTTCTATCTCCAACTCTATGGGGTCGGGGAGTAATGGTGACCTGACTGATGATTTCTCCACGTTACATTATCCTGAAACATCTATACACTGAAGGAATTGCTAATATCTGCCATGAAAATAAATATACCCATCCTCCTTGTGAAAAACATGAGTTAGCAACTTCTTCCACTTGTGAAACGCTTTGCACTTCCCTGTCACCACTGATGTCACAAAGGCAATCACCATTCTTGCATAAATGGCCACCTCTATACACACATTCCATTCATCCACTGATTGGAACAAAGTACCTGCTCAATATTCAAGGACTTCAAACAACTGTGTACTTCCTTACTAGCTGACATCTGGGCAGGACTCTCCGGGACTCTCTGATGCCTAGTTCCTGATTTTTAGAATTTAGTTGAAATGACTCACACAGCTGGGTCTCTGTTGGCTCTGACCAGTGAACTGAGGGTAATCACTAACCAAGAGGAAACTCTGTTGAATAGTGAGAAGGCAGGACCCTGAGGACATTCTTATATGAGTACATTATAGCTGTCTTTAGACACACCAGAAGGGGGAATTGGATTCCATTATAGATGGTTGTGAGCCACCATGCTGAGAATTGAACTCAGGACCTCTGGAAGAGCAGTCAGTGCTCTTAACCACTGAGCCTGTAGAAAACAAAGTTTTTAGGGGCTCTGAGACTTTTCCAAAACACCCACTTTTGAGAAAGTAAACAAGGACAGAATTTACTGGCTGACAGCCACAAGGTCTCATAGAAAAGTCCAAATATGCGTCATCATCAGCCTAAACCCCTCAAAGTTTTTGAGAATGTGTAAACAAGGTTCTGAAATGTAAAAACAAAGTTTTAATGTACAGGTCAGGCTATGCTGACTAAGCTGAGTTAAGACAAAACAAAAATGACTGCTTTAGGGAAAAAAAAAACCCTCTACCCATCCCAGTGATAAATTTTGAGAAAAACCACCAGGAGTCAGCCTGACCCTGCAGGACCACCCAGTTCCTCCCCCACCCAGCTCCTCCCCCACCCAGTTTCTTACCCCCCTTGAGGACTTTGCAAACCGGCCCTTTCCCAAGGCTAGATGAGAAAATGACTGAGCTAAGAACAGCCCCTTGAGCAGGGCTAGCCAATGCCTGATCCTTTGTCCTCAGATCCACCAATGACGGTAAGCCAACTACCCTGTTGCTGAAGTCTGCCTGCTGTAAAGAATAAAAGATGGATGCGTTTTGAGTTCGGGGTTGACTCTCCCTGCGAGGATGAGCAACCTCATACGTATGGAAGTAAACCTCTTATGGCAGTGGTCTGGTCTGTCGTCTAATTGTGTTCTGTGGATCAGGATCCTGAGCTAAGCCTTGGGGGTCTTACAACAAGCCTGCTCTCCAGCCCCCCGAGGGCATTCTAACCAATGAGAGCAAGGCGTACTGAGACAACGTTCCTTGCCTCAAAGAAGAAACTGAAATCTGCTGGGCTTTCTTTGCTGTTTCACTTAAGATGATTCCAGGGGAATTCTCACCTTCATGTGGTCTATCTTCACATAACTACTTCCCTAATCCACATCCCAATCAGGACAAATTTTCTATAGAAAAGTGTGTTCTCCACTGGTGTCCTGTGTAAAAAGAATAGGCATGGAAATATGCACAAAAAACAAAACAAAACAAAACAAAACAAAACAACAACAACAACAACAACAAAAAAAAAACCACCTGAATAACCCATCCCCATAAGCTCCCATAGTCCCGAAGATGTCCTTCAGTAGATGAATGGATACAAAAATTTTGGTATATTTTCACAATGGAGTACTACTCAGCTATCAGAAACAATGACTTTATGAAATTCCTAGGAAAATGGCTGCATCTAGAGAATATCATCCTGAGTGAGGTAACCCAGTCACAAAAGAACAGACATGATATGCAGTCACTGATCATTGGATACTAACCCCAGAAAGCTCTGAACACCCCAGAAACAACTCACAGATGGTGTGAAGTTCAAGAAAAAATAAAGGCCAAAACAAAAAAAAAAAAAGAAAATGAAAAACCATTATGCTTAATCTTTACACACCAAGAAAACTTTGACTATTTCCAGGTTACATCTTGTTTTACATGTACTTTATGCTCATTGTAACTAGTAAGATTTTAATGCATACTATCAAACCTTTAAAAAATCAAGTACTGACAAAATGCATTCATATACTTTTATGCAAAAATGCTTAAAATCTGTACATTTATCTTTGGTTTTTAAAATAAAGTTGTTCAATTAAAAAAAGGAATGCATAAAGTTGTGATACCATGGAGTATTCGACAGGCTGGAAATATCAATACACAGAGTTTAATAAACAGCTATAAAAATGAAAAAAGATGAAATAATAGAGAACAGTCTACACAGTAATTTATACATTATGAAGTGTTCAGCTTTTAGCTTATTTTTATTGTTTTTTGAGGTTATAACATAATTATATAATGTTTTCCTTCCGTTTCCTCCTTTTAAACCCTCAATTTTTTTCTTTAAAAAAAAAACCACATGTACATATGCAATATTATTATTACTATTATGTATCCATATATCTATATGTAGCATATTGTATATAAATATAATAAGTTATTATTTTGTTATTTTATAATTATTATTTTAAGAGGGTTAAAGAGAGTTATGACATGAACAAGCAGAGGGGAACTGGAGGAAGCCGAGGTGAAAGCCATCTTTCCTTTCCATCCTATCAACATCACATACTCTGACCCCAGCTCAAGAGCCTCTAAAGGCCTCAGTTTCTAGGAATGGGAGCCAAGGCCCATTAAGGGCTTTTCAGGATCTGACTCATGCCTACTCCTTAGGTGGGTGGGCCTGAACTCAGTTCTGTCCACTTCCCAACAGCATCCTCCTAGACACCGCCAGATGAATTCCCCTGACACTCATTCTTCCTGTTCTCTACCTAAAGCTTTCTCTTTTGTTTTGATATTTCTGCTCTTAGTTCCCAGTCGAGCCACACCTTCCCTGTTCTCTTCCTCTATACTAGATGAGAATGAACAGCTGTGGCCAGCAAGTGTCACTTGTGTCCCTCATTAATGTATCTGTGCTACATCTTAGCAGGAACTATCTCGCTGACCTTGGATTCCTCCAGAAGGCACAGCACAGACTGGTCAAGCAAAGACAAGATAACACTGAGTTAGATTTCATTATGATTGTTGCCAGCTACACTATTTTATTTTGTGCCTCATAATTGGGCCAATACTATGGGCAAGACTATGTTAGGTTTTCTGTTAAGTTGTACTTGACAAAAGTAAAATGTCCTTCTTTCCCAAAATGTTACATACAAGAGAGCATACAAGAGGAAGATCTGTCTGACTGGGACCTTTTAAATGATTGGGGCACAAGAAATTGAACTTTCCAGTGTCATGAGTACTGAAGAAGCAGAGGTACTCAGTGACAGCAAGTGAAATGTTGCCCCTCAAGTGCAATTTTCAGCAAAAGTCAAGGCTTCAGAACACACCAGAGAACTGACAGAAACTCAACTCTGCTTCTCATATGCAGGGCAGAGATTGAGGCGTGCTCCAGGAATCAGTGAACCAAGTTATTGTTCACTAACAGAATGCTCCATTGGAAACCAATGGAAAGTTCAACTGCAGAATGTTAATTTCTTGTACTACAAATGATGTGAGGAATAGCTCAGAAGAGGAAGGTGTCACCCTGGACAAAGAGCAGCTGTTGAAATACACAGGTATGTGCCAAGAAGAATGCTTCTGGTGAGCTGAAATGTGGACTGCAGTCGGAGATGGACTGAGCAGGTTCAGGTCACAGCGACCATGAGTACTGACGTAGAAGCTTGGCACTGAGGAGCTCAAGTGTGGATTCCAGTGTTGATGCATTTCAAGAACAAAACAGAATTCAGACTGTAGGGGGTTTAAGTACTAGCCTTGAAGCTTAAAACTGACAAAAAAAAAAAAAAAGAAAGAAAGAAAGAAAGAAAGAAAGAAAGCATCTGAGAGTTTAAAGCAGGATAATTTCAAGTCAAGATCTGAATTTAACAAAGGATGGACTGTATACTATTTAGGATGGATTGGTTCCTGGATATATTCATTGAGTTTCTTGTTGCTGTGACCAAGTAAGTGGCAGGAAGCAATTTAAGAAGAAAATGTAGATTTGGGCTTACAATTCCAGGGAGATATACTCCATCGCATCAAGAAAGTCGCGGCTGCAGGAACGGGAGACTAGCTAGGCACAGGGTGTCTACAGTCAGCAAGTGAGTGTAAAGTGGCAGAGGACACCTCAAGTGCCACCCAGCAGTGACCCACTTACCCCAGTTAAGGCTTCGCCGCCTAAAGGTTCCACAATCTTTCCCAACAGCGCCACCATGTGGGAACCAAGTTTTCAAAACCACAAGCCTATTGGAGACATTTCACATTTAACCCACAGAACTGAGGAAACTGGAATCAGGAATAATAATATTTTAATCTATGTTATTGGGCTATAATTTCCAAATCTAAAATCCAGTAAAGGGAACCCTAATAAGAAGCTCTGACAAATGCAAAGACATATTTAAACATCCTTACCAAAAATACAAATTATTTCCACCACCCCCAAAAATGTTCTCTTGTGCCCCTTTATAGTCAGTTTTGCCCACCCCCGACCATAAGCAACTTCTGATCTGCCAAGGGTGACATATACCAGTCTTCCTGTACCAGAACTCAATATAGGGAAACACACCAGCATGGCCTCTTCTGTCCCACTTTTGCTTAGCACAGATTTTGAGATCCATCCATGCCACTTGTTTCTCTTTGTCACTGAGTGGTATCGCGGACTGCGTAGCTCTTCCGTGGTTTATATATTCATCCTCCCATTGATAAGCTTGAGACTATCCACAAACTGAGTACTTAGGTGCCGTGTATATAAACACCCGGCGAGAAACGCACTACAGAAGAGGCTTTCTTTTTTCTCATTGTTTCAGAAAGCAGTGAGGGCAGGAAGGCATGATACCAGAAGCTCCATGACGGCAGGAGCATGAGGAGGATTCTTGCTCCTATCATACCATGAAACAAAGACCAGATGAAAAGTGTGGCCCCTAGAGACCTACCTTCTGCACTAGGCCCTTCCTCCCAAAGGTTCCCTGACCCCAAACACAGCTCCACAAGTTCAAAAGCACGGTGTGTGGGGCATGTTTTACATACAAATGAAAGCAGCTAAGCTACAATGATCCTGCCTCAGGATCTCCTCAGAAGCCAGCACCAGTGCCTCAGTGTAACACCCACCAGTTTGCAGCCCGGGTGTCACAGGCCAAGCTCCAGAGCTGTGGGCCCTCTTGCCTTGCTACGTTCCACTTGTCTTTCACTCCTAGGGCACTGGCATCCTGCTCAATGACAAAAACTCACTCAGGTCTCTAACGGAATCCCACCATTAATAGCCACCTTGTATGAAGCAGTCACAGGACCAAACCAGACAAAGGAGGAGTGTAATTTTATTGAGTAGCTCAAATTACTATGCTAGCCACCTCGGAAGTCCCTCCCTTGGTAGATAAGGAATGGGCATGTCTACTGTTCGTCTTCTCAGCACATTCCCTTTAATGAGACACTGCACTTCTGTTTTTGTGATAAAACTCTCACTAGTTCTAACAACAGAGCCCTCACTCCTCATCAAAGGAGCTTCTTTTAGTAGTAGATAGAAAAATTATTACAAAAAAGCCACAACTGACCAAAATGCAGAGAACATCTGAGTGTAAGGCTATGTACTGGCAGACACGAGGCCCCCAGAGAAATGTTTAACTTAGTTATAGTTACAGGAAATGCAGATACCAGGTATTTCAAGGATTTACTTGTAAGCCTCAGGGTATAAGAGCAAACCTAAGGGTGATTCAGACTTGGTGTGACTGGTCAGGGGCGAAATGGCAAGGAAGCATTGCTAGAGTTCTGACAAGCCAGTTGCCTGTCTATACTAGATAGAAACAGCATTATTCCAGAACTCAACCAGTTAAGGCAGACAGTCTGCATATAGCATGTTCTCCCAACTTCCCTGTTCCACCCCAACCCACCTCAAGATAGAGAGGTGAGACTCAGAACATCAGTGAGTCAGACCCGGGCACAGGATAGGAGCTGAAGTATTCTCTCTCCCAGCATGGATTGCCTTTCCTCCTTATGTCTCCACATTACGGAGGTCGGGACTACTACCCCTGGCCTGACAGTTGAGAGTATGGGTTTCTGGCTTTTTCCAGTTCCTCTTCCAGCCCCAGTCTCTCATCCTTAGCCTTTTGACTTCTCTTTTCATTCCATTCACTCTCCACAAGTAATAGCAGAGGAGCCCTTAGTTCAGTCGCTGTTTGCCCTGGGGACTCCCAAATCACACCACTAGGTTACATCTAGAACTGGGAACTATCCAGGGGGTAGCCTTAGTGTGTTTAGGACTGTAGGTCTTAGAAAATATGTTAGGGTGGTTAGAAGAGGGGCAACTTCATGGAGGCAATGTGACGGGGAGGGGGACAGGATTGAGGGAAAGAGGATAACATCTGAAATGTAAATACAGAGAATGTCCAATAAAAACAATTTTTTAAAAAAAGAAGAAGATATGATGTTGGGTATTGTCCCTTTAGTTGACAACATCGAGCACTTTTTGTCTATTTGGTTTCTTGGAGCATCCTCTCCTATAGCCCAGCCTAGCCTTGAGCTGCCTATGGAACTGAAAGTGTCCTCAAACTCCTGCTTCCCCAGGGATGACATATGCAGCACAAGATTAGTTTTGATGATTTTAAAGTTTTACTTCCTTTGTAAATTCATTATAAATTAGTGCTTGTCCGTCTGGCTTTTGCCTCTGTCAAGTAATCACTCTGCTATGTCTCTCCCACCCCCCAATCCTCACCCCCACCCCACCACCGCTGTATAAAGGCCCATGTCCTAGAAACAACGCATCTTCTTATGGGCTTTTTGAGACAGAGCCTGGCTATTTGCTGTATACCTGAGAATGACCTTGAACGATCCTCCCATCACCTCTAGTCCCTGAGTTCTAGACTTACAGGAATGTACTACCAATTTCATGAAGTCCTGGGAATCACACCTTAGAGCTTTGAGAATGGTGGCTATGTCCTACCAACTGAGCTACATTCTCGGTCAGCACTGGCTTGTTCCCTGTACTTTGTATGTTTTGTTTTCTATAATGAAGGATATGAACCCTCTGACCTAAAACTAGGAAGCACTAGCAGGAAGACACACTACACCTCTGACCTGTCTGCCATCCTTCCAGCTGCCTGGTGTACACTGTGCCTCAGTGGACTCCTTACACAGCGTAGACTGCCTGGCTCCAGGTTTGTTTTCAGCACCATTACCAAGGCTCAGTCATGGCTGGCAAAGGACCGACAATTATGGTCATTATCAAGATGAGGCAATCTCACAGGTAAGGCAGGTTCTAGCTACTTCAAAATACAGAAATGCCCAATTGTTTACAGAGGTTTCCCCTAGCCTTGTGATGACAGTGTTAAACAAGATGACAGATGCCTTTGGCAATCCAGGTCGCTGTTTTTCTCACCCCTCCTCCCTCTCCACACCTTTGCTTCCTAACTCTTTACAAACTAACTTCTTGAACTGGTTTGCAGTCTTGGAAAATCTCCTACTCAGTAAGAAAATATAACAAAAACAATGTAAGGAAAACAAATATCCCTCAAACATGCTGACAGGTGAGCTAACGCAGGAACATGTAACAGGAGGTGGGAAGTCCTATCTCAGTGGCCATTTGTCTTTGGGGTACATAAGCCACGGTGCTCCTCCTTCCCAGTCCTTTGGCATGAGGTTGGTTCTCTGGCTTCAGTATGCAGGCTTTTCTCTACACTGTGCTCCAAGACAAGAGACAGAAAAGTAACCACTGAAAACAGGAACTTCAGTAATAAGGCTCCCTGGCTCTTGGTCCCTGGATTAATGAGACATGGGTCCCTTTGTGTCTAGTTCTCTTTCCTGATGGCCCGCCTAGATTTCTGAGTAGAGCTAGTCAGACTTTCCCATTCTGGCATGCTTCACTAGTATACAGAATTTTTTTCTGTTTCTTATATGCTCTCCTTGGCAAAATATGATGTCCAGAGCTGATCTCTGCTTTTAGTTTTCATCCTGACAGAATTTAAAACAAAAACTGGGAAGTGGTATGATGACCCAGCAGGTAAATATGACAGGTGCAAAAGCTTAGGACCATACACAGTGGAAAGGGAGAATCAACTCTGGTAAGTTGTACTCTGGCCACATCACACACACACACACAGACACACACACACACACACACACACACACACACACACAAGTTAATACCACCATCCAGCTGCATGTTGAGATACCATATTCTATTTTATGTCTGACCATGTTCTTTGCCAATACATTCTATTCTTGCTCTGTAAATCAGGATATTTGGTGTGGTATGGGTAAACTAGTCTGAACACCATGTTACTCTGTGGATGTGGATGTGCGAAGCCTGTCCTTGACATGCCACTCATCCCAGAGGCCCAGCACTCATCGGAAGCTACCCACAGATACACACATGGACACATCCTCTCAGGTTTCACAGCCAGGTCCACTAAGCCTATCTAATTGCAGACTCTGTGCCTCTGACCTGCTCCACTTAGCTGGAGTTAATTGCTCCCTATTCAGCCATGTCACAGGAAAACCAGAGGCAGTGGTTACTGTAGCCTTAAGTCGATGCACTAATGCATTCTACATAACACTGGGCAAAAATGGTTCCTAGGTGGTTCAAAATGAAACTCAGTCAAGTATAATCAGCAAAAAGAATATTATTCAAAACTGTCAAGTTTTAAAAATTGACCACATTTAAAAGTTAAGGATCTTCCATTTAAGGTAAGTCTTCTTAAAAACACGAGTTATGAGGGCCTTGAAGATCTTGCTTAAACCTCACCAAAGTGACTCCCATTAAAAGTTCAACCAAGTTGTGTCAAGTCTTTGACTTACTAATATTTTCCAATGCTTATTGTTCTAATTTTGAGCCCTTGAGGCTTCAGCCCAGCTAAAGTATTTTTTTAACCTTAGGTCTTTGAAGAGAACGTATTAATGATATAGAATCATTTTCTGGTTTTTAAGGGTCTAGTCTCTCAGTCATCATCAGCAGTGTGGCGACAAATGTTTAGACACACATGTTCTGTGATGAAGAAGTAGCCAGACCCCCTTTGACACTCTGAAGAAAAATAAGCTCAAAAGGGTCTTATTTTTCTTATAGCTTGAGTTAACCAGGTTTGGGGTGTAGATCACTGGGATTTGCTTAACTTCCCTGAGGCCCTAGGTCAAGCCTTGGCACACTCAAAGGAGTTTTGTTTCCTCCAGTGATCTTTTGAAATATGTTCACTAGGCCCCGTGTTTTTAATTTTTATAACGAGAGGCTGGAAACATAGTTCATTAGGTACTTCACTTACCTACTGAAATGGAATTAAAACTCTATCTGGCATCCACTTGCTCCTCCCAGCTCTCAGTCTGAGGTAGTAATAGGTTGAAAGGCTCCAAAGAGGTCTCCCAGAACTGGAGGATGACCAAAGACAAGGGGCTAAAATGCATTATGTGCTGGACATGGAGCAAGAGGCAAGAGATACAGGGTTGCCATGTCCAGGATGGAGGGAGGGCCAGCAGGCACAGGAAAATTCCAGAATTCTTCATCTCTGCTGAACAGATACCCAAATTCTCAATTTGTATCTTACAAATTACTGGGGTTAATAAAAGAAAGAATGTATTAACTTTAACAACAACAACAAAAAGCCCATCTCATAAACTGTAAATGAAAACAAAAGGACAACTGGGCTTCATAAATTTTTAAAGATTCACAGGAACCTGTGAAAAAGAAAAAACAACAACAACAAACTCTAAATAGATATGGCTTGTGAGAAAAGAAAATCTGTCTGACACACAAAACAAAGAACTTGAGCCGGAATGTAAAATGAACTCTTAAAATTCAGTAACAACATAAACCAACTTCTACAAATGAGCAAAGGATTTCAATGCCATTTAAAATCCAATCATGAAAAAAGCCAATTTACAAAGCTTTCTATCATAAACCCACAGGGAAACATTAATTAAAAATGCACCGAGAGACTACCATGGTTTCCATGGTGGCAGAAGTACATTATCACATGCAAAGAAAACGGAGCACCTGGAACTCTCAACGATACTGGCAGAAATTAGAATGGCATGGTCACTTTGGACAAATCCAGGGGTTCTCATCAATATGAGTCTAAAACTCCCGATATAGTTCATAGTTCTAGAATCAGCAAGGTAAATATAGTCTTCCTAAGGAAGCGTGCTCAAATTTCATAGCAGGTTCATTCACAATAACTCAAAGCTAGAAAGAACCCAAATGCCTATCCGAGGGGAATGGATAAACACCCAAACATTCACAAGTGGAACCCTAATCTGTACGGAAGGAATTATTATGATAGAAAGCAGAATGGGGAACTATAAAACATTACACTAAGTAAAAGAAGCCAGGCACAAAAACAGTTGTGCCTTATAACCTGTTTATGTGAAATTCTTGAGCAGGCAAAGCTAGTTGTAGAAGGGCAGAAAAAAAGGAATCAGTGGCTTCCAGGGCTACAGTCTGGAAACTGTTGCACAGAGTAGGAGGGGGTGCTCAGAAAGTAAGAATATTCTTTATCTTCAATGTGCTGCTTGTAATGACAGATGGGGATTTCAACTGCAAACACGCATCAAACTGAAAACAACCCCAAAACCCCACATCTGATGGTACATTTAAAAATAGGTACAAACTGTACCCCAATAAAATTATTTTTAAAACAACCAGCCCCTTTGTTTTGCAATAGAAAAATCAGTTATTTTCATTTTGAGAATGGACAACTTGGAAGCGAGAGAGGAAGAGTAGCAGAGATGGTGAGCTTGTCTGGCATATGAAAAACCCCAGGAACAAGAAGAGGCTTTGAGGAGAGTAAGCTATTTCATTTTAAAATGGACTTTATTCTTCAGAGTAGCTGTGGTTTCACTGAGCATGAAATTCAGATATTTCCAATTTAATCTCTGTCCCCCACAAAGAGGCAGTCTCCCCATCCATCAGCACCCATCATGACACACTTGTGAAAACTCATGACTATCCTCTGAGGTCCAAAGTTCACATCAAGTCCTGGTATTTGACTCTGTGGTTTTGTACAGATATCCATGGCCACTTTATGTAAATCACTGACACTTTGAGAAACTACAATATGATCATGATCAAATTTTGTAATTAAACCTAACAGGGGCAATAGACACGGCTCAAGTAAGAGATCTGCCAATCACAGCACTCTCCTACTCTAAGGTATTCACAAGGAGACAGAGTTGTTTTTTCTTCTTCTTCTCCTTCTCCTCCTCCTCCTCCTCCTCCTTCTCCTCTTCCTCCTCCTTCTCTTTTCTTCTTCTTTCTTCTTTTTACTTCTTCTTCTTCCTCCTCCTCCTCCTCCTCCTCCTCCTCTTCCTCCTTCTCCTCCTCCTCCTCCTCCTTCCTCTTCTCCTTCTTCTTCTCCTCCTTCTCCTTCTCCTCCTTCTCCTTCTTCTCCTTCCTCCTTCTTCCTCCTCCTTCTTCCTCCTCCCCCTCCTTCTTCTTTTTCCTCCTCCTTCTCTTCCTCCTCCTCCTCTTTCACCATTTTTTAGGCAACTTTAGCAGGACCCTTGGCACCATCAAACTTCTCTTTAGACTTACAGTCAGCAACATCCTTCTCATGCTTCTTTGTCAGCTTTGCTGCCTTGGTAACATAAGGTTGTTTTTCACTGTCACTGAAGTTATTCCACATCTCCTCCAGATTTTTTGCCACATCTCCAATGGAGACGCCAGGGTTTGTGGATTTGATCTCAGGCAGAATTCGGAGCAGAATAAGAAAAATTCGGACGGAGGTTCTTCTTCTTGCCTCCTTTATCTGGTCCATAATCTTTCATCTCTCAGTCATAATGTACTTTATCTGCCTTTGCCATTTCATCAGACGTTGATTTCTCTTTGCTGACACCGTCTTCCACCTCTCGGAGCACTTCTTGGAAAACTCCGAAAAATTGACTAGAACCTGTGGGTTTTTCTTCTTATGTTCTTCCCTGCATGTCTGCACAAGAAAAAAAAAAGACATAAGCAGACATCTTGCCCTTTGGTTTCTTGGGATCCCCTTTAGCCACGTGACCGCATTGTCCCATAGTCTGGGTAGCGCTCCCCAGCCCCACACTAGCTGCTTCCACAAGAGCCACCTCACATTTACCTACTTCTGTATTACTTATTCTTGTTGCCATGACAAAATATCTCACTAAAGCTGCTTGAAGGAAGGTTTATGTTGGCTCTCCTCTTAAGGATAAAGTACATGGGGGTGGGAAAGACCGAATGGCAGAAGTACTAGGTAGCTGGTTACATTGTCTGTAGAGTGGAGGCAAAGAGATGGGAATGTAGAGCTCCTGGTACTTCCTCCCCCTAACTCAGTCTAAAACTGAGCCCATGGAAAGGAACTGGCCACATTCACAGTGGATATTCCTTCCTCAGTTAAAGCTGCCTGGAAACACTTTCATAGCTCAGGGCTATGTCACCTAAATGATTCTAACTCCCACCAAACTGAGCCCATGGAAAGAAACTGGCCACATCCACAGTAGATATTCCTTCCTCAGTTAAAGCTGCCTGGAAACACTTTCATAGCTCAGGGCTATGTCACCTAAATGATTCTAACTCCCACCAAACAGATAATGGCAATGACCCATCACTTTTACTCAAAGGTATCTTGGTTGTTTCAAAGTTATGGCAAATGAATAAAGCTGTAAATATTCGTGTGCAAATTTTTATAGTTTATTATTGTTTTGGGGGATTTCTTTTCTTTTTCCTGATGATGGGGAACAAAGCCATACCCTCACAAATGAGAGGGAAGCAACCTACTACACCGCAGCCCAATTATGAAGAGTTTTGTGTTGACATAGTTTTTAATCAAGCTGAATAAATATCTAGGAGTACAGAGACACCCTGTGATTGAATCTCACAGTGTTAGTCATTAGACCTACCTACTCAGAGTCTACAGAAATTCTTCAATTGTGGTTCCAATTTTCCTACTTTCATATTGGATCTTATGATAAGTACCTGGTCTTGGAATGACTGTGGTAATAAATAGGAGAGGCCAGGAAAGAAGAGAATTGAAAGTCTAGGTTCTGGATCAGAGGGCTTATATTTACATAACTCTGAGAAGGCAGTGGCTCCAGACCCAGCAAAGCTTCAAGATGTGTATCAGAATGCAGAAATTTTTTTAAATGACTAAAAGTAAGGGGTGAGGCTCAGTGTTTAAGCTGTAACATATCCTAAAAGTGTAATCGTGCGCACGTGCACGAGCACACACACACACACACACACACACACAATATTCTGCTATACTCAACCAAAGAACTTGGAATCAGAGAAAATGGCCATTGGGTCAACAATAGTGAAAGAGATGATCAAACACAACTCTCTACTTTCCAGGAGCAAAGTGAACAGCTCTCTTCTTTTTCCTTTCTCTAAGGGTTATTAGGAACAGCATCCACCTATAAGATCCAGTTAACTCTCAGCAACTGGACTTCTGCATGTGTCAGAAAAGAGTTAAGTTTTGCTCTGGTATCAGAACAGTGGTATATCCTGATTCCAGTAGAGGGCAGCAAGTCAACTTCTGCTATGATATAAGTTACCAGGAAGAGCCCAGCTTCAGTATTAGTCAGATTTCTTAGCTATAGACCACAGAATCTGTCCCAACTAGTATAAACAGAAAAGTGACTATTAAGGGTTAAAGACAGATTATAGAATCATTGAAGTCACAAAAGAAGCAAACACTGGCAGGAGCCTCCCAGAAGAACTCTGAAAACCACAACAGAGACCTATATGTTAAAGGCATCTCTTGCTTCTATGTGATCAGGAAGCTTCAGAAGCAGGAAGCAACCACCCTGTCACATACTGGAAGCCATCTCTTAAATCAGGAAGCCACTGGCCATCTCTAATTTTATACAGCCCAACTATCTTTCGCTCTGTCAAATTCTCTATTGCATACAAAATAAACACACACACACACACACACATATGCACACACACACACATGCACACGCGTGCACAATTTATGGAAAATAATTCACATCTTCTCTAGCCATACAGGAATCTGAAAGAATATCATTTGCAACTATCACCTCTTGGAATAGAAGGTAAACATACCAATCTACATGTCCTCGATTTTTACCGGTCCCTCAACAACCAGAACGTATTTATAATTTTTGTCTTTATTTTTTGAGACAGGGTCCTGGCTGGCCTGGAGCTCACAGGGTTCTGCCTGCCTCTGCCTCCCAAGTGTTAGAATTAAAAGTATACATCCTAGCCTGCTTAAGTTAGTTTTTATTTATTTTTATTTATGCATTTATTATTAATATTTTTGGTTTTTCAGGACAGAGTATCTTTATGTAGTCCTGGCTTTCTTGGAACTGGATCTGTAGACCAAGCTGGCTTCAAACTCAGATATCCAGTGTCTGCCTTCTGAGGGCTGGGACTAAAGGCATGTGCTGTCAATGCTATTGCTGTCACCACCACCACTGCCACTACCTGTATGTTTATTTGTTTGTTTAGTTTTCAAACACAGTTTGCTGAGATTTTTTTGTTTATGAAACTCTGTGGGTATAGCAATAGCTTACAGTACCACAGCCAAGAGCTGTCCACTTTTCTGCATTATCCAGAAACGTGTAGTATTTCTTTTTCTTCCATCTCTGTTCTAAGAGTGCTTTCTCTGGTGTCTGGGGCTAACTTACTGGCTCTCTGAAACCCCCTTCTCTGCCCTGTGTTGTCCATCTACCATGTGATTCAACTCAGCATGACATTATTTCTTCTTTGGCTTGCCTTCCTTAAGATAATATTTTATTAATTTTCAGACAATTTCTTACAATGTATTTTGATCATATTCACCTCCAACTCTTCCCTCAACTCCTCCAAGCAGGAGTTGCAGACCATTTTCCCACCTTCTCACTGAGAGGCTAGAAGTTAGACAGATTCCCTGGTAGGCAGACAGGGAACTGGGTCTATGACTAGGTAGCAGACATGATGATGTCTAGCTTCCTCCTTACCGTCCTGACTTACAACAAAGGCCTGACAGCTTATAACAAAGACACTGTAGGTTTTTGGTCTCCCACCAGCAGGCAGCCTGCTGATGGACTGGCTCAACAAGTTCAAAGGCCTGCTCAGGACATGCCACACAAGTTCTGGCTATTCAACCACCCAAGTTCCATTTGTGTTGCCCATATACTTACTCATCGTGAGTGTGAGGCTATCCACTGGAGGATGATTGACCTACCAATGCCCACACCCTGATAAAACTATTGATAGTTGATAGCTAGGTGTCTGGGATCATGATCTGAAATGTTGGATGGACTTGTGCAGGCAATTACACCTGCTATGATTTTATAAGTACAGAAGCCCTGACATGTTGAAAAACACAGTTTCACTCTGGTCCTCCCTGACCTCTGGCTATTATATCTTTCTGTTCCCCCTTATAAGATAGTCCCTGAGCCTTGGTGGAACAGTGGGAGTGATATAAATGTCCCATTTCTTGCTGAGCACAGGAATGACTTTTTTTTTTTAGTGTCTATTTTCCTCCTCTGAGCAGCTGCTGTGACCTATAGCTTGCTTGTCCTAGGATTTCTCTTTTAAACTCTAACAAAATTGTCCTTGACAAAAACAAACAAACAAACAAACAAAAACAAAACAAAAACCCATAAAACAAACTCCATGGCCCTTCTTGCCATGATCCATCTTTTCAGAGGCTCAAGGCCCTCTGTAGAGAAAGTGAAAGGTTGCTCTGCTTACTTCACTATAGGCATACACTATGGCTTCATACCACACAAAATGCTTCTGCTAACTGCAACAGAGATTTCGAGATGTATCCATTTTACCTAGAGCACCATAGTTCCCACCTACAGGAACCATTAATCTCAGGCAGTCCAGCTCAGGAGATTTAGCAACTAGTCTGACTTTTTCTGTTCCTTGAAATTCATTAAGCACTTTTTATAATCTATAAGACACATGGGTAAATAGTATCTTTTTGACAGAAATACTTTGAATTTATAACTTGAGCCCTGAGTTCTAACCTAACTAGTCCTAACCTGGGTAATTTCTATAAGTAATTTTTATCAACTGATTCAGTTAACTTCTTGAGATATTAGTTTTCACATTGCTAAAGCAATCCTGCTATCAAACAAGTCAACCTTCTGTGTCTCTGCATTCCACATCTACTGACTTAATCAACCACAGACTTAAAATAAATCTTATATGGTGATACATGCCTATAATGCCCACAAGAGGGTTACTGTGAATGCCCAAATTGGTTGCATAGCAAGGTCATGTCTGGAGAAACTAAAATAAAGAAAAGTAGTAAACATGTACAGGTTTCTTATTTTGCAATTCTCTCGATTATAGCACAACAAATATTTACAAAGAATTTACATCATATATAGTATCATAATCTAGAGATAACTTGTAACAACAAAATATAGGAGGATGTGCATAGGCCAAATGCAGAGATGGTGCAATTTTATTTATAAGGGACTGAACAACTATGGATCTGGCCAATATTAGGGATCCCAAACTCTGGCCCCCAAGGATATTGAGGAAAGGCTACATTTCATAAAACTAGCAAGAAAAGTAAAGGCATTGCATTGAAATTTTGTATAAGCTGAACCTGTAGCACAAACCTGAAGTCCTAGCTACCAAGTAGGCTGTGGTAGGATTCTACATTGTGATAGCTAATCTTGGTTGTTTACTTGACATAGCTGGGAAGAAGGAACTTCGGGTGGAGAACTGTCTGCCATCAGACTAGCCTGGAGGCATTTCCTTGAGGCATTCTTCTTGGTTGCAAATTAATACAGTAGAGCCCAGCCCACTGTGGGCATGATCAAACATAGATGGGTGGGCCTTGTCTACATAAGTAGTTGAACACAAGCCAAAGAGCAGTGTTCCTTTGCGGTTTCTGTTTCCAGTTCCTGCCCTTCTGGCTTTCCAACCCTGACTTTGTCAGTGATGAACTGTAATCTGCAATATGAAATAAACCCCCAATCCTCCCCAAGTTATTCTTGGTCATGGTGTTAATCACAGAAACAAAAAGCAAACTGGGACACAAGTTAAGCTCTACTGAGTGAGTTCAAGGCCAATCCTAGTATCTTAGTAAAAGTTTGATCAAATTAAGAAGCAAAGAAAGGGAGGGGGAGGGGAATGATATAATTATATTTTAATTTTTAAAAAACTTTAATTTTATAAAAAGTAGAAACAAATCTGGAGATGTAAGTCAATGATAGAACTTGTTAGAATGTATAAGACCTTGAGTTGGATCTTTGATATCACAAGCACAGAATAAAAAGTTGGGTAAATCTAAAACCATTGGTCTGAGCTAGTTAGCAGAATACATTTTATGAGGTAACTAATGACCTATCAAGACTAGAACAACATCTCATGAGTTAATTGTGATGAAGTTATACAGGACTGTTTGCAAACTGAGTTAAGAAGGATTCTGAGCTCACTAAAAAAAAAATTAAAAAAAACAATCATTTGGTAAAAAATGCAATTATGAAAGGCTGATTGCATCGGAAGGGCACTGATTAGTTAGGAGGGTGCCACTAATGGCACATACTTGACATTACTCATCCTTTAAAAAAAAGATTTATTTATTATATATGAGTACAGTGTCACTGTCTTCAGACACACCAGAAGAGGGCATCAGATCCCATTACAGATGGTTGTGAGCCACCTTGTGGTTGCTGGAATTTGAATTCAGGACCTCTGGAAGAGCAGCCACTGCTCTTAACCATTGAGCCATCTCTCCAGCCCAACAGTACTTTTTTTTAACAGGTCGGTGCTGTAGTTGTCACAGTGTCTGATGTCATCTGGAGCAGCCTTAAGAAGGCAAGGCCGGTGCATTAAAGAAGCAACAGAACAGCAGCCCAAGAAGAAAGGGACTTGAAGAAGTAGGGGACTTACGTGTTGGACTCAGAATAGAAAACTCTAGACAAGAGCCACCACTGGCTGGAACTAGAGGTCTACATATAGCACTCTTGTTCCTTGTGGTTCCTCCATATCTGCCTTGCCTCTTCTTGCAAGATAAAAGTTTGCAGAACAATATCGTCCCCTAGTATTACCCTCCTCCATGTTCTCTGTGGCCTAGATCCCCTAAACCCTGTTCCTGTCAATCCAGGTAGGATCTAATCTATACTTAGAGGTTTATATAGACCAAGTGCTTAGCTAAGAAGATATTACTGATGAGTTTCTGCAAGAAGGGAAAAAAGGCTGTTCTGTTGTTGTTCTTGTTGTTGCTTGTTTGTTATATATGAAGTAGTTCGAGGAATATGAGAAATAATCAGGGGCAGCAGAGACCCATGTGAAAGACTACTCCACAGAGTTGGGAGCAGTGAATCTGGGCTGTTGATGCCACTGACAAGATCGGCTGCAGCCCATGCAACTGTCACTCTAGCCGCTACTAGCTGAGGAGGACACAGCCACTGCCTCCCTCAGCTGATTGGATTCACAGAGCCTGTTGATTCTTTATGTCATTCGTTTCCAAGCCAAACTCAAAAGGGAAAGCAACTAAATCACACAGATGTAGCCAGGCACCCAAGCCTTGGCGTTCAGGAGATTTGAGTCTCAAATGTTTAGCCTTATGGTAACATATAAAAGCTGGCACATCAGTTAAGGGGTGGGGTTAAATGCTAGATACATTTCCCCCCTATAGTGCTACAGTAGTAACAATAGATGGGAAGATTCAGGGATCATCAAGACATCATGTCATATTGCTGTGCTAATTCCAAACACCTACAATTAGACCATGATGTGGTCCATAGACCAAAAATAAATAAAACAAAAAAACAATTGAAATTTTCACTTTTTTGCTCCAACAGAGACTTCAAATTCACAGGGTCATCTTTTTTATTCTATACCTTCAGATTACTCTCTCTTATTTTTAGTCTTCTAGTGATCAGAGAGAATCCTGATTGACAACTGTCACTCATTCCTTTCTTTCTTTCACTCTTGAAGCAGGCCACATCCTGCAACCACAGACCATCACCTGCTAAACCTTCCTTGGCTTTCTCTCTTTTCCACTGTGGCCTATTCCCTAATCCTCAACTAGTTCTACCTTGATACTAGACCAATCTTTTCATCTGCCTTTGTTCTAGTACAAACACCCTTCATCTCTCCATCCAAACATCTACCCATTCATCGACCAGCTATCTCCACAACCAGCCAGCCAGCAAACCGCCCGCCATCTACTATTTCAGCTTACGTTACTGAATGCATTGCTCTGTGCTAAATACTATAATAAATGAGGCCCTAACAGACATGATGGACACTAGTAAAACAGTTCCCCTTATAAATACATAGTCAAAGATACTATGAAAGAAAATTACAGGTTGTATGAAAGCATCACAATGGGGCCCTGCATTGGTAAGAGGCCAGGGAAGCTTACCGTAAAGAGATGACCTTTGAGGAAGGTTAAAGGATGAAGAAAATAACCTAACCTAGGTGGATAGGGCTAAGCTAGCTAAAGAAACCAGTGAGTATGGATGTTGTCAGAGAAGAGGCATCAGAACACATTTGAGAAATCAAAAGTTTGATGTAACGGAGGAGCCTATCCTTTGTAACATAAAATCAGGACATAATGCCAGGACAGCATGCCTGGCATTCAATAAGGGTTCCAATAGTTCGCTGAAGAAGAAAACGGATGAATAGGTGGATGGATGGTATTAGACGGGCAAGGGGACGAAGCTGTAATTGATGGCACAACCTACGACGAGAAGCAGAGCTGCAGACTCCTTGCTCATCTGCCTCCTTTAATCTCTACCTAACCTCACAGCCACTTATGCCACCCAGGCACTTATCACATTGTATATAATTGACTGGTTATTGTCTCCTCTTCCTCCATAATGTGTGTTTATAGGCTCTTGTCTTGTTTACCAAGAATCCCCACACCTAGCCCATTACCTGCACAGAGGAAGTATTGCATATAAACATTTAATGAGTTGGTAGGCATCACATCAAAGTCAGGAGGGCAGGAGAGGGTGGAGTTGAAGGTGAGTAAAAGGAGTCAGCTGCCAGCACAGGAGAGGCCGAAAGCCAAGTGGAGCACACACATGCCAGTGGCCTTCAGCATTAATGTCTGGAGATAGGCCCAGAGCCTGCAGGTGAGCAAGGAAGCAGGTGCACAGAACTCAAGGAGGAGCCACAGGGTGGTTCCATGCCATCCAGGTTATGGTATCCTTCTGGCTGCTCTACGGACCTGGTTTGTATCTTTCAGGAAGCAGGGGGAATCGAAGAGATTGTGTGTGTATACACATCTATGTGCAGAACAAACCCCCCCCCCCCGTCCCACGTAAGAATGTCCAGATCCTCTTGACCTGTGCTGCTACTGCCCAGCCAAATGATTCAAGTATGTACCAAGTTATCAAGTATGTACCAAGAAGCTTGAGCCCCTGAGCAGTGGCCTGTCCACTTGGATGGAGACCCCCTTCCCAAATTGAACCTTGCTGGGAAAGATAGCAACACCAGGTACCACAGATAACTGTGACTTATCTGAATGCTTCCTGTTGGGTTGCTGGAAACCAGACTCCCTGTGCTGCCTATCCTGGTCCTCTTGTTTTGAAATAATGGTTTCCAAAATTACCAGCCCCACCTATTTCATTCTACCCCTTTGGCTCATTGTTTCTGCAAAGACTATGCTGACTTCATGTGCTATTTAGTGAAGTCCCGAGTATATCTTAGGTACTAAGTCACCATATAAGGTTCTATTTATTTGTTTCTTTGTATCATTTATTTATATAGGGTCTAACTACTTAGCCCAGGCTGCCTTGAAACTCACAGTCCATCTGCCTTAGCCTCCCTTGAGGCTGAGTTTACATATATGATCCACTGTACCCTGTCTGTACTATTTAATCTTAATGTTTACCTTATACGTATTTCCTCATAGATGAAAATGACTAATGAACCAGAATTGGAGGTATTTAGGTCAGAGATGCCGCTAATTAATTGCTTCCAAAATGCCCAGCCATGTGTCCCTTCAGAGGAGCTAAACACAAACACCAACTTGGCCCCATTAGCAGGACTGATGAAGCCCTAAGGCTTCATCTTGGCACCATCACTAGCTCATTTTACACATGGCCTCTCTTTACTCTTGTCAAGGATCTCAGTCCTTGAAACTCATCATTCTACTCTACAGAGGTTTCCAGGGAAAGTGATAAAAACCAAGCCAGTCCCAGGCAAACCGAGACAGCTGGTCCAGCTCAAAAGTCTGCGTGCTTTTGAAGGGGTTGCTGCTTCTACTTACATGTTAAATAAAATGGCTCCCAACATCTGGTTGCCTCTAGATGAGCAGGTCCTCACATATACCAAGCGATGTCATGTAAACCTTGCTCCCTAATTTAAAACTATTGGTTAAATATAGCTGATGATATCCAGTTACTGTGGGGAGTACACAGAGGTGGAGTTCAAGTTATCTGGTTGAGACTCATAGGTAGGCACCGAGGAGGCGGGGCGGGAGAAGGAGAACAGGTCTCCAGGAGTCACGATGGGCCATCGGCACATGCCAGAGTGATATGCCTCCCCGGGACACCAGACTGCAGGAGCAGAAATGACCCAGAGACTTTCAAACAGTAATATCTGAGGAGCAGAGTTGAGCCAGTAGATAGACCAGCATCAAGAGATTTTGATGAGGGGTAATCCCCCGTGACTATGCAAAGCCTGATAAAATATCGTAGTTTGAATCTCATTTATTTAAAGTTAGATGGGGATAAGTTTAATAAATATTATTTTCCATTCTTTGTTGCAACATGCTGAAGAACCAGCAGTTTGGACCTCAGAGAGGGAGAGACAGTGTCTGCTGCACAAAGGAACTGGCTCTTTAATCAGGCACCGAGTCTATCCTTACATCCCGGCCAGGCCACTCACACCTTAGGACCTGCTGACTCAGCCACACCTGGGCTGCCAAGTCAGTCATCCTGGCAACAACAGGAAAGGCAGCTTCAAGCTCTGGAGAGTGGAGACAGACCTGCTTCTCTGGTTTATTGCTGAGTGCCTCACTGTAGCAGAGACCATTGCAAGCTCAGTAAGCGAGCAAGCAGTCACCCTAGACTCTTTCTCTCTAGTGAGAGGCTTAGAGCAGATCCTGGGACCATGGCCTCACATGTCACTCTCCTCAATTCTCCTCTCCTGCCATTAAGCCTCATAACAATCCTCTTCCATCTCTACTTCAAGGGTCAGCCTAGGAATTCCTTGTTGCCTAAAATCCAGTCCACCATAATTGTCATAGGGACTCTTTAAGGCTCTACCCAGGCCCTTTTGGGTAGATAATATCCCATTGCCTTTTACCCATGAAGTGACTGTGCCCTGTGTCAGCTAAACTTCCTGTGGCTCAGAACTGGGATTTTCACATCCTACTTAGACCTCTTGGTTTCAGGATCTGCTTCCAGGCAATGCATGCCTAGAAAATCTGCATGTTGACTTTTCTGAATCTCTGAGCTGGCACCATCTGCAGATTCTAAGCCAACCCCTACCCAGTTACACCCTCAGGGTCAGTCATAGTTAGCCAAGTCAAAAGGTGAAAGTGAGGCCCCAAGGAAAGAGCCAATATTTCATCTTTCTAAAGAATACATTTACCATCAGCCAGCTGCCCACCCCACACAAATTCTTTCTCACTCTCTCCCTTCCCACTCCCCAGAGGGTGCAAAGTATCTGGATCCTTTTGACCTGTGCTGCTACTGCCCAGCCAAGTGACTGGCCCATTGGAGGAGAATGAACAAGTATGTACTAGAGAAGTCTGAGCCCTGGAGCAGTGGCCTGTCGACCTAGATGGAGACCAACCCCCAGACAAATTGAACGTTGCTAGGAAAGAGAGCACAAATGATTTTAACTTGTCTGAATGCTTTTATTTGTACAAATAATAGAACCCTGAATGACAACTTAGTTTCCAAGATATACAAGGGACTCTTACTAAATACTTACTAAACAGCAGGAGCTGTTTGTAGCCCCAGAGAGCGTCAAAGCTGAAAGGAACTGGGTGGATCATTACACGTTTCTCATTTGTATGGGAATAGTGCTATACTACACACACCAAAGGGTTTCAGCTTTTGCTCTGCCTGGATGAGTGTTCCTTTCTTTTCCTGTGCCTAGCTGATACTCAGGAAAGCCTCCAGCATCCCATATTCATCTCTCTGAAGGAGACAGATCTTTGTGGTGTGTGTTGTAATCCAATGATTGATTCTAGTGAGCCTTACCCTATTGGTACATTGAGAGTTGGGGTGACATCTCTCTTCCATGATGCAAGCATCTCCAGCTATACCAATCAGGATCCCAGAATGGTTCACTCAAGTTAATTAAGACAATGTGAGGTAGGGTCTTAATTACAGCTTTATTGCTATGAAGAAACATCATAACCAAAGCATCTTAGAAAGGAACACATTTAATTAAAGGCTTGCTTAGAGTTTGAAAAGGTGAGGCCACAATCATAGTTGGAAGGATGGTTGCAGGCATGGTGCTGGAGGCATAGCCGAGAGTTTTCATTTAATACACAATCACTTGACAGAAAAAAAAGACACAGATAGATGGACAGACAGACAGACAGATAGATAGATGGGGGTGAGGGTTGGCCTTGTTTAGGCTTCTTGAAACCCCACCCCCATGACACACCTCTAATAAGGCCATACCTCCTAATCCTCCCTAAACAGTCCACCAACTGGAAACCAAACAATCAAATTATGAGCTTATGTAGACATTCTCAACCAAACCACCATGGGTAGATTTATTTTCAAAAAGAATACTGGTCAAGTTGAGGGAAGGCTACAATGAATACTTGGCTACCTTCCTGGAGTAGAAGTAGTCCCTAGGTATGAAACTAGAGAAGAAGGCTGGTTGCAAAACCTAGAAAGTGGCTTAATGAAACCTATGCCACAGTTCTATATACCCAGACCCTGCTGGGAGTGATCTGGTCCCCCAGAAGTGCTGAAATACCTGAAAGCATAGGTAAGACCACCATTTCTGCTCTGTGGATCCATACCACCTAGAGCCCTCAGGACACAGGAACAATGGAGCAGTCTTGACAGGATTCTTCAGGTTTCTGTGTAAGCTGACCCTGTGCTACAGCTATTTCTACCCAGACCCTGCTGGGGAAGAACTAGTCCCTGAGTAGTACAGAGACACAGGAGAGTCAAGCCACTGTCGGAATCAGCAAGAACAGCTAACACCAGAGATAAGCAGATGGTGAGAGGCAAGTCTAAGAACCTAAGCAACAGAAACCAAGGCCGTGTGTCATTATCAGAACTCAGCTCCCCCTCCACAGCAAGTCCTGGGTACCCCAACACACCGAAAAAGCAAGATTCTGATTTACAATCACAACTCATGATGATGTTAGACGACTTTATGAAGGTCATAAATAACTCCCTTAAAGAAATACAGAATAGCACAGGTAAACAGGTAGAAGCCCTCAGAGAATTATAGGAAAACGGGAGCAAGTAGGTAAAGGAACTGAACAAAATAATCCAGGATCTAGAAATGGAAATAAAAACAATAAACAAATCACAAAGGGAGACAACCCTGGAGATAGAAAACCTAGAAAGAGATCAGGAGTCATAGATGCAATCATCACCAACAGAATACAAGAGATGGAAGAGAGAATCTTAGGGGCAGAAGTTACCATAGAAAATAATGACACAACAGTCAAAAAAAATGAAAAGTGCAAAAAGCTCCTAACACAAAACATCCAGGAAATCCAGGACACAATAAGAAGATCAAACCGGAGGATAACAGGTATAGAAGAGAGGAAAGATTCTCAATTTAAAGGGCCAGTAAATATCTTCGACAAAATTAAAGAAGAAAACTTCCCTAACCTAAAGAAAGATATGCTCATAAATCTACAAGAGGCCTACAGAACTCTGAATAAATTGGAATAAAAAATTTCCTCAAGTCACATAATAGTCAAAACATCAAATATACAAAACAAAGAAAGAATATTAAAAGCAGTAAGGGGGAAAGGCCAAATAAGATGCAACAACATTAAAAAGTCAGAATCACACCAGATTTCTCAACAGAGACTATGAAAGCTACAAGATCCTGGGCAGATGATATACAGATAGTAAGAGACCACAAATGCCACACAGGCTACTATATCCAGCAAAAATATCAATTAACATAGATGGAGAAAACAAGAAAATCCAGGGCAAAACAATATTTACACAATATCTTTTCACAAATCTAAAGCCTAAACACACACACACACACACACACACACACACACACACACACACACACACAGAGAGAGAGAGAGAGAGAGAGAGAGAGAGAGAGAGAGAGAGAGAGAGAGAGAGAGAGAGAGAACTGAATACAGGGCTTCATGCACACTAAACAGATAAACTACCATTGATCTATACTCTCTTTTTTTAAAGATTTATTTATTTATGTATATAAGTACACTGTGGCTGTCTTCAGACACACAAGAAGAGGGCATCAGATTCCATTACAGATGGTTGTGAGCCACCATGTGGTTGCTGGGATTTGAACTCAAGACCTCTGGAAGAGCAGTCAGTGCTCTTAACCACTGAGCCATCTCACCAGCCCTGATCTATACTCTTAGCTACTGAAAAATTGTCTTTAAATAAATATATTGAGGAACTTAGGAGATGGTTAAGGGCACAGAGTGCTTACTCTACTAGCATCAGAACTTGATGTGTTATCTCCAGCACTCAAATAAAAAAGCTGGGTATGCCTGGAGTAGTGACACACACCTTTAATTCTAGCACTTAAAAGGCAGACTTAGATAGATCTCTGTAAATTTGAGGCTAGCCTAGGCTACATAACTAATTCCAGTATAGCAAGGGCTACACAGAGGGACCCAAGTCCTGTCTCAAAAATAAATAAATAAATAAATTTAAAAATAAAAAATAAAAATAAATCAAAGTCTTGGTGTGACTTCATGAACTTCTAACCCCAGCATTGGGAGGTAGGGGAACTTGGATCCTAAAAGCCCTCTGGCTAGCCAACATAACCCAAACAGTAGGCTTCCTTTTCTGTGAGATACCCTGACTTAAGTCGATAAAGCAGAGAATAATAGAGAAAGCTTGCATTTGGCTTCCACATGTGCATGTATATGTACATTTGTATATACTCACACGTACCACACTGTATATACCACACACGAACAAATAATGATGTACATTTTAGAAGCACTGTTGATAGCTGCCTCTTGAGGAACTCACAACTATACTGAGGTATGTGCCATTCTTAAGCAATTCTCTCTCACACTAATGCCCATGTTAAAAACTATGTTGTAGTCTTTGCTTGATAAATTCCAAATCGGCTTCATAAAGGGGGGGGGGTAGCATTATAGCAGCTTTAAATACGATCAGAACGGTCTTCTTGTTTTGGAGGAGAGACATGCATACTGTTCTAGTTCCACTTTCTTGTCTAAGCAGCGAGGCTGATTAATTCACAACTTGTTTTGCCAACATTTTCTTTTTTTTTTAAGATTTATTTATTTATTATACATAAGTACACTGTAGCTGTCTTCAGACACACCAGAGAGGGCATCAGATCACATTACAGATGGTTGTGAGCCACTATGTGGTTGCTAGGATTAGAACTCAGGACCTCTGGAAGAGCAGTCAGTGCTCTTAACCACTGAGCCATCTCTCCAGCCCAACATTTTTCTTTTGGACCCACGCCTCATGTACACTAAACCAATTGTTTTGTGTGCTCTCCAACTATTTATGATCTTATTCATTTATCTATTATAAAAAAAAAACAAGCACATTTTAGCTGTTACTGCGCTGCATAAAACTGATAAGCACTGTTCTCTTTGTACTTAGTAGAGACTGTTCACATTTACTCAAACAAGGGAAGAGGATATTCCTATCTGCACTTCTAAGATAAGGAACTAAGTCTCAAAGAACTAAAACTACTTCAACTCACCACCAGGAAAGTTAAAAGACTCATAATGTAAGCCTAGCTCTGGCGGTCCACTACTCTAACCACTTGACAACACTGTTATAAGGGTCTTCTCATCTGAATTCTCTGAAATTCATTGGCTGACTCATTCATTTAGCAAATATTAAAGGCCCATGGGAGCAAGCACCTATCTGCCTGGTGTCCAGGGTAATGGTAAGGTTGCTAGGGAGACAGAGATAAACTTTGTCTGTCTGAGCAGGAGGTGTGCTTCAGACTGATAAGGGACACCAGACTAGGGGAGTGAGCTGCTAGTGGATCCTGGAAGGACTAGATGGAGATGGCCTGCTAACACACACTGTGGCTTTCACAGGAGAATGTCCCCAACCATCTGTGAGCTCTCGGAGTTAGATGTGAGAACAAACAAACCCACTCCCTGCCACACACACACACACACCCCTAGAGACTTTTTATAGACCACACCCAACTGGAGGGCAAAGGTCATGAGTGTTCATTGAACTCCATGTGGCTAAGCCTCTCAGAGAAGTTTTGGGGGAAAGAGCATGGATAAGTTACCTAAAGAGACGACCAGGAAAAGACAGAAAATGCTGTCTTTTGCACATCAGCACTAGGTTTACAGCACTGGCTAGGTATCTATGCCAGAGCAGGTCACCAATACACATCTGTAGGAGACAAAAATGATTAACGGTGTCTGAGGTGTCACTTAAATGGACTAAATGCATTTGTAAGTGAAAATTTTATTTTAATTAGTTTATGTATTGAAATTTATTTTGGAGTTCTAGATTTACAGAAAAAATCGTTATGTAGAGTTCTTGTTTGGCCTATTATTAGTACCTTATTCATTTGTCACAGTTAATGAACCAGCATTGGCACATTATTAACTGGAGTTACACATCATTCAGACTTCCTCTGTGTCGGTGTAGCATCCCTCATCTGTCTCTGGGGACAATCCAGGACACCAAGCTATATTTCACTGTCAGTATATCCTCAGGGTCTCCCAGAGGGTAAAGTTTCCTGCTTCCTAGCCTTAGATGACCTTGACAGCTGTCAATATCAGTCAACAAAATAAAACATCTTTTGTTGGATTTTATTGTTTTCCAGTGATTAAATAAGAAGGAAGAATGCAGAAATAAATCCTTCTCAAAGGACAGACTACAAAACAGTGACTTTCCAGATGGACCTCGGTCCCTGGGTTTGACTAATGGTATTCAAGGCTGCCCACTGTGATTGTTCTTTTTCTGAGATCCATATACTGTGTGACATGGTACACATGAGGACTTGGGAATCCCACTTGATCTTCTTAATAGTCAAATATCTATAACTGGCTTAGAATGTTTGCATAAGAGATTTCTCCATTTTCCATTATTTATTTAACCATTTGATTTTTATTAGTGTGGACTTGCAGATATTTTACATTTTGGTTAAAATTCAATTCTTTATTATTCACTTTACTACTCAAATTGCCCTTGTCTTGGCTACTGATGAGCCTTTCAGTTAGCCCGGTGTTCCTTCAAAACTCCACTAAGATCAGGATTCTGTAAGTAGCTTTACTTCCTGACAATTCAAGATAATCTACAAGAGCTCTGCATACTTCTGGTCTCAAGCTTTACAGGGCCTATTTCCTGTTCTCTTGCTTTCTTTCTTGGGAAAAGCACCAGAAACTAAGATTGGGGATTAGCTGTCTTAGTGGTTATCTGGGTGTCATTCTAACAGGTGCACAGCAGTACCCCATATTATCTGATTTTTATATGCATGTATACATGTGTTTGAGACAGGATATCACGCTGTATCCCAGGTTGGCCTCAAACCTGCATCATTCGACCATGTCATCTCAATAATTGCTGTGGTATTGGCTATGGCTGTTTGTTCGTATTTAATTTTATATTTTGTTGCACTCCTTTATTTAGGAGGGCACACATATACTACAGCAAGTGTGTGGAAGTCTAAAGATAATCTTTTGGGAGACAGTTCTCTTCTTGGTAGGAGGTTCCTTTCCCTCTTTCCATTATTCTGGCCTGGTTGCTCTTGGTTTGTTGCTTTTGGCTTTTTTTTTTTTTTTTTTTTTTTTTTTTTGGAGACAGTTTCATGTAGCCCAGACCAGCCAAGGCTGGCCTTGAACTCCTGAGCTTCCTATCTCTACGTCCCAAGCGCTGCAATGACAAACATGTACTTTGTTATTGTTTTCTTTGGCCTAATGAAAAATTGTGTTGGAGAATTTTTTATATACTTGTATGCAACCTGTACACATTCTTGCATAAAATTTCTATTTGGATATTGGTCTCACTGGGGAAGAATATAAAATCCAGTTGGACATTCACTTATTGATTTATTTGTATATTTGGGTTCAAGTCTTTTATCAATGTGTTTTGCCAATCTTTTCTCCAGATCTGTGACTTCATTCACAGAGCAAAAAACTAATTTTAATGAAGTCCAACTAATCTATTTTTATATATGGATTTTACTTTGGGTGTTATATCTAAGTTCACCAGCAAGGCCATCTTTAAATGATTTTTCTTTATGCTTTTCTTCTAGAAGTTGTATGTAATGGGTTTTACACATATGTCTGTAGGTTGATATCAAGGTGATACATGAGACAAAGTTTTTGTAAGGCTAGAGAGGAGGAAGGAGAAAAAAAAAAAAAGATGGAACCCACAGAGGAGGTTCTGGACCCAGGTGGTCTTATTTGGCGATAAGTGGATATGATTATTTCTAAGAGTTTCTATGGGTCAATTTGTTTTATCCAGGTGGGCGGTTCACATTTTTGTCAAATGGTTGTAACTTATTATGTGGATGTATTTGAACTAGTATTTAACATAAATCTGATCGATAAGTTATTGATTATTGAGTTTACCAGGCTGTGGGGAATGTGAGTTACGACTCCGGCTTGTTATTTTACCGCACATACATCCATCATAAGCAAACTTTTGTGAAAGTCATCCGATATGCACCTAGGTCCATTCCACCAGCAGATTCTCCATTATTCCAGCGACGACTACTACTGTTTATCTACACTTAATTACTTTTGCACATCTGTCAAAAGCAGTTGATTATGTTTGTGTGGGCATTGGGATGGCTTTATTAAAGAATATAGTGAATATAATAAAAATATTTATAACATAACACAAGAATACAATTAAACTTAGGGCTTGATTTAGACTAACCAACTAGTATAGTGTTGGCTTTTACTACTCAATTCGTCTATCTCTTTAGCAGTATTTTCGAATTATGATAGAATAAAAAAATAAATGATACATATGGGTGATATTTGGTCAGATCCCATTCTGAACATACTATAAAACTACCTGTAGAAACGCAAGGGCTAAGAAGACAGGGACTTTACAGTAAGACAGAGTCAACACCAAGAACAAAAAAAGAGTGAAACAGGTAAAGAAGCTTACTTTTTGTCTTCTTTTCTGAAGTCAAGAAAGTCTTCATCAAGGAGCGTGTGCTCATACTGGGTTTAGAGGGAAGCACAGGCGTTTAGTGGGGATAAATAGATGCAAAACAGTGGAGTCATAAAACAAGAGCAACATCTAGAGAACAAGGAGTGGCAAGCGCAGGTATGGGCACCTTAATTAAGTATATTGCCCTTCAACCATTTCAAAGCAGTAGTGTGAGCCATAAATACCAGGGGATGGGGGGAAGTGTCTTTGAAAGATCAAAGTTAGCTGAAGGAGGTGGCTCATGCTTAACTGCAAAACATGGGATGTAGAGGCGTGAAATCTATAGTATTTTCTTTTTATAATTTATTTTATGTATGTGTTTTGCTCCCATGCATGACTATGCATCACACGAATGCCTGATACCATCATAGGTCATAGCAGAGCATCAGATTCCCTGGATCTGCAGTTACGGACAGTTGTGAGCCACCATGTAGATGCTGGGAATAAAACAATGGTCCTCTGCAAAAGCAACAAGTGCTCTTAATGGTGGAACATCTTTTCAACTCCTGAAAAGTATTTTTTTTTTAAAGTTTACAGTTATCTTCATTATAATGTTGAGTCATTAAAAAAATGTTGAGTCATTTTTTTGTTCTTTTCATCTCCAGCTATTTAATGGTGATCATCAGAGGACTGCTGGCTGGAGAGAAGCAGGATGGTATCAGGAGCTCAGGAATTCCAGACCAGCCTGGACAGCAGATAGAGAAGGCAGCTCAAAGTTAATTGATAATATAAAAGCCAAGCTGTTTTATGTTAGATAGAATATGGAAGAGAGGTAGAGGTGCTCCAAGACAATGGCATTCTTCCTATCAACACAGTCTAGAAAGTCATAGCTATTTTTCATTTAAAAATGTTCCTATGCGAACATGTAGATATCCTATTGTTACTTTTAAATTAGTTAGTACCTGAAGTAGAGCTGATAGATATTCATATAAATAAAGTGAGGTTGTTGTTATTGTTTTTCAGTTCTCAGTTGAAAGGAAAAAAGGAGCTATCCGGTCTTGAGGAAATCTCCTCACGCGGGGCACCTATGTTGTTGGGTTTCAGCACCAATGTTAGGAAAAGGATTGGGGAGTGGGGAGGTATGGCCCATGGAGGTGTGGCAAGGCCTGGACATAAGGGAGATACCACTGAGGGGGCCAAGATTTTTAGTAATGTGAGGGGATTCTGAGATCAGAAAGTTTGAGACCTGTGGCAGAAAGCATTTGGGGAAGCGAGATTGCAAGCTAGGTCAGGAAAGAGCTTTGCTAAAGGACAGCACAGGCTGAAACTATGCTCTGGGCACATTCCTCCCGGTCCAGCCCCATTTACATAAGACAAGACATCCTTGAACATGATGGAACCTGAAGATAAGCAGACTAGATTAACATGCCCACAACTCTGCAAACTCCTGGCTTCCAAAAGAGGGGTTCATTTCCCTGCCTCTTGAATCTGGGTCAGTTGTGTGCTTCTGCCATAGATGTTGACTTGTCTGAATTAGAGAACTCTGTATCTCACCTAGAAGTTCTTTAGCTTCCTTACTTGAGGTGGCCCCACAAAATCAGTGAGGACCCGCCCTCCTAGTCTTAGAGCAAAGTGGGCGTGTCTGACAATGGGAGAACAATGCTGTTTCTATGCCAATCACCCAGGGGTCATAAGAGAATAATACTTTTGGTTGGTAAAAAGTTACAAGATAGAGAGAAAAACAACAGGCCCAGAGCTGGAATAAGTCCTTTTTCAATTGCTCTCCATAGTTCACAACACTTGTTTCCACTTTAGTCAGACCCTTGATCCGATGCATACTTACTCTGACATGTTTGCCCTGCATTATTAATGCCATAATAGGATTTGTTATGAAACAAGTTTCCATTGTTCAACTCATAGTCCTAAGGTCCCATTAAACTCTACTCAAGGATTTGAGATGGACCCTTACTCAAGTGGGGAATGAGAGGACCTGTTATTCCATTTTTGAATAGGCAGTCATGTTAGGCTTTTTTCCTAGAAAGGGCAATTTCCCAGAAGAACAGCCCAGGCTTCTCGGAAAAACTATCAGTAACTGCCCAACATCTAGCCAGGGGTTTATAAAAGATGCAAAAGAGTCCTCTCTTCCTTGAGGTCCAAGCCAATCATAGTATACAATTATCTCATACCATAAGCTCGACCAATCCTGATGAAGGTGACCCACAGCAACTGGAAAACCCCTAACTGGCTTTAAAAGAGCCCTGTGAGCTTCCCTCATGGTTGCCATTTTGCTGGGACAGTTGACCCCCACATGCTGGCTGCTTCTGCAGAATAAACATTTTTTGTTTTTGTATACTATTTGAGCCTGGGGTCTTCTTTCAGCAACTCTCAGACCCTTATACAACAACAAATATGACCTTGAAACCTAGGGATATAACTCCACTGGTAAAGTGCTTACCTAGCATGTACAAAACCCTAGTTTGACCACCAGAATCATATAAATTGGGCATTAGTGCCCTGGTTTACAATCCCAGGATCAGGACCAGAAGTTCAAGATCATTCTTGGCTACAAGGCCACCTTGCCTTGTCTCAAAACAAAACAGCCTGACAAAATCTAACTTCAAAAGGAACACAGTCTGAAAAGACATTTCTTCGAAGGAGTTAACAAATAATCCATAACTGTGTGAGAAGATACAGACCATTACCCACTAGTGATATTTGTACAATTACGAATGTGTCAAAAAATATTGGGTCATATCTTTTACGCTAGTGAATTGTATTAAATCTCAATAAAAATTAGAATTAAGATGAAAAAGGGTAAGTTTCTAACCATAACATTTGTCTCTATTAGGTAAAGTTGGAACAATAGGTAGTGAAGGAAAAACTGAAACATGGATAATAGAGCAGTGGTGATGAGAACATCCCTAGCACTCTGGTCAGGACCCGGGAAGAGATGGGCAAGAAGAAGTACTACAAAGAGGCTGCTATGATCTGTGGCTTGATGCCACAGGTTTATTGTTTACTAGAATGTCAGGATGTTGTAAATGTGTACTATTAGCTATCTCTGTCTCCTCTTCCATATGCAAATCATAAGTGTGCTTTTTTTTTTTTTTTTTTTTATTCCTGGATCTCAGTACCTATGACAAGTTGGAAGGAAGCCACAGGTAATGGTCACTTTTTATCCTCCCAACAAAGGGCAGTGGTTACCCTGTCTGTCACTTCTCAGTCTCTCAGAGTGGATTTGGAATGGTCACATAAAGCCAGTTTATAAAGATTCATAACAAATCTACAGGATGAGCAACTGTGTTAGTTCAATGACCAACGTGACAAGATCTGGAATAAAGACACACTTAGGATTTAAAAGGAAAAAAAATCCATAAAAATGTGCTCAAAGACAGAGGAGATGGCTTATCAGGGAAAGACCCTTGCTGAAAAGCCAGTTTGAATTTCAGCACCTACATGATGGAAGGAGAGAACCAACTCCAGCAAGTTGCTTTCTGATCTCCACACATCATAAATATATGTAGTTTTAATAATTAAAAGTGGTTTTCTCACATCCTTGTCAATTAAAGAAGGTCTTTTGCATATAATATTATATTAAATCCCCCCACCCCTAACAAGGTGTTACTACCACCCCAATCTGGTTCTGTTTGCACCAAACTATATTCCCTAAGACAGCTTCCATGTTGCTAAAGTTAACAGCTAGGCCATTTGTACCTAGCATGGCCCCCTATTGCTCTTACTTGGCTTTTGAATCACTAATTCCATCATGGTTCTGTATTCTCTTTAGTGTTTACCTTCTTTCTGCTCCTGTCTGTGAACCATCAAACCCAAGCCTAGGGCTCATTCCTTGCTTTTCTACACAGCTTAACTACAATGTTTTAATGACTTAGGAACTCTCTGACTTGTCTGTGAACCATAGTGTCCAACATCCAACTACAATTCTTAACCATTTTACTTGGACGTGAGGGAGGCAAATGCCCAAATCAACGGCTGCGAAAAAACAAAACCCATCTTCCTCTACTTCTCAGTTGCACCAGCCAAGACTCAGTCTTACCTGATTCATTTCTCTTTCACTTCACGTCCCACACAGAGTGAAAATGTACCATCCTATCAGAAAATGCGGTTGGCTCTATCGTTAAAATGTATTCTGAACTTGGTCTCTTCCTGTGGCCTCCCATTTTGCATGTCACAATTATCTCTTACATGGAGTCAGACCAAACCTCCCATATAGAGGTTTTTGCTGCTAACACTGGTGTTCTTGAGACTATGTTTAACATAGAATTATCCTTTAAAATCTATGGTGTTCCATGTTACTTTCCTGCTTAAAACCCTGTGCTGGCCCATTTAACTTACAGTAAGAGCCACGGGCCCACCTGATTCCCAACTTCCTAATCTTCTCACATCACAGGAGCCACTAACATAAGCCTTCTCTATGCTTCTGGCCTGAGAATGGTGCTTATCAATCCCTCACACTGGAATTGTCACCGGCACATTCTCACCACTTCCAATTTTATTTAAACTTCCTCTTCCCCATGGGGCCTGTCCTGACTACTGCGCTTGGTTCAATAGCCTTCACACCTCTGTTTATACAGTTACCTTCTCCATCTAGGTCACCTGTCATCTTATAATTCACAGCGTAGAGATATTTGCTATTAGGTTTATCTGTATGTCCTCATTAGAATTAACTCTATAGAGGTGGGAAATCTTTGCTTCCCTCAGAAAACTGAGGACCTAGAAAGATTAGGGATCGCTCAGTGTAGTGAGTCAGACAAAATACTACATTCTTCTTGTGTAATTGTCCTACCCAATGCCCAGAAACTAGTGAGCCCTAAAAGAATTCCAGGCTGCAAAATGACTCCTGACATTTGCAATATATTTCAGCTATTAGGATCTATCCATCCATCCTTTCCTTCCCTCTTCAGTTCTAGAAAGTTTTCATTTCTTGCTAAAGAAAGTAACTACTCACTTCAACCTTTGAGGCCTGCCATAATCGAACCCAAAACAGTCCCCAGTCTATCCTATAGCCTTGTCTCCACCATTAAAAATCATCTTCTTTGGGCAAAATCCTCTTGATGTTTTAGCCCACTTTTTCTAAGTGTGTGTGCGCGAACACACACTGTTTTTTGCTTTTGTACATAGCCTTGTCTGTCTGGGAACTCACTATGTAGGTCAGGTGGGCCTCGAGCTCACAGAAATCCCCTGCATCTGCCTCCCTAGTGCTGGGATTAAAGGCGTAAGTCTCCACACCTGGCTTTAAAGATTTATTTTCAAGTGTATGAGTGTTTTGACAATTGTGAGCCACCATGAGGATGCTGGGAACCCAACCTAGGACCACTGCAAGAGTAGTAAATGCTCTTAACTGCAGAACCATTGCTCCAGCCCCAAATATAAATTTTGAATGGAAGTTGAACGTGTCTCAAAAACACCTGGGGGAGGGACCTTCCATTTTGCTCTGACTTCACACAGTAGGTTTAGCTTTATTAATATTCATTTGGCACTGGGTTTCACTAAGTAGCCCTGGCCAGGCTAGGACTTGCTATATACACCAGGCTGACCCCGAACTCACAGAGATGTTTGTCTTTGCCTTCCCATCATGGAAATATAAAAGCCTGGGCCACCGTGGCTGGCCAGGCTTTAGTGATTTATTTTAGTATATCCTGTCCCAGAAACTTGTCTGTCACCTGACAAGAGCATTTGAGTGTTTCTCTCAAGCCCTCTTCAGAAACACATCCTTTCACTTTCCGTGAAGTCATCAGAAGTCTTCAAATGTCACCTCTTCCTTAAAGAATTCTACCTGACCTCCATCAGGTCCTCTGTTCCAATTGTCTCCTCCTTATTCTACAGGACTACAGAAAGCAGCCCGAATCACTTGGTCAACTGGATCCCAATCCTGCAACCATGAGCACCTACTGCTGTAAAAATAGGGCAGAAATTTCAGGCAAATAGGTAATTGGGCACAGTGACCAAGAAAAACATTTTAAAATACCAAAATTTATGCACGACTCCACGACTAACAAAATAACACAATTTCAAATAAACTCAGGCCTTTTGGCACTCCTGTTTGGGCTGGAGAAATCTCAGGACAGCTGCTCTCCACACCATGCTTGCCTGACAACCCCTCTCCCCTCCTCCGATTTCAGGGCATGACCTGGGCAGGACTGCTGAACTAGAATCTATGGTTCTGCGAGAAGGTTCAGGGGTCTTCGCGAGCCCAGGCGTGTAGGTGTGTCTTACACACGCGAGCACACAAGCCTCAGGTCTCACTCTGTAAATCTTGGCTCAGGTCAGGGTAGAGTTCAGACTTTGCACTTTGCTCTGGCCCACCAGGTCTCCGGGGTCCTGGACAATATAAGCTTAATCTGTGTTGTCTCTCACAATATGCAGGTGGAGCACCAGCTCTAGACAAGGGCAGTCTCTCTCAGGGCGACCACAGAGTCCAGAGCTACAGCATCAAACCCCCTCAAGTCTGCACCCGACCCTACTGCCCCTGTGGCGACAACAGAAAGCCAACCTTGTCCACAGCCCAGCCGGAGGCAGGGGCGTGGCCGAGAGAAAAATCAGCGCCGCTGTGCCACGCCCCTCCAATGCCTTGACCAATAACAGAACTCTCCGACCGCCGGCCCCGCCCCCACACCGCCTCCGGCCCGCGGCCCCGCCCGGGCCGGTCATAATTAGGCAGCGGGCTGGGACTGCCGCGTCAGCGCGCGTTGAGAGCCAATCGCCGGCGCTCCCTGGAGGTCGCGTCACAGGCCGAGCAGCCAAACAGAAAAGTTTAATAAACAGCGGACGGAGGGCCGGGAGCGAGTGGGGGTTCGGCGGCCTCACCTGTCCTCACTCAGCGGCGGCGAGAGGAGGCGGCGGCAGCGCGTCCGGCGGAGAGGGCCGCCGCCAGGTGAGGAGCGCGAGCCGCGGAGGGCACACTCCGGGCGGCCTGGGAGCCGGAAGTGGCGGGCGGCGCAGCAGGTGGCCTCGCGGAGGCGAGCGGAGGGCGCGGTCTCGGTGGGGCGCGGTCCCGGGGTCCCGGGCCGCGCGCTGAGCTCGGGGTCAGGGTGGGCGCGTTCCTAGCTGCAGCCCCACGTCCCTTTTGTAGGCTGAGGCCAGGGAAGGCTCTGGTGAAGTCTCCGGGATTCCAGGCTCTCTGCTCCTCTGAGAGCGTTTTCGAGTTTCTCACAGTTTGATGCGTAAACAAGCTCCACGGAGTGTGGCGTCTGAAGTCAATTTCACTCTTATCAAAGCTCAGTGATTTGCTATCATTATCCAGAGCTGTCAGGCGGTTATGGGAACTGGGGCCTTGGGGTGACCTCCAAGCTGTGCATGCTAACTAGCTTGGTAGTCAGCACCTAGTGGCTCCGAAAAACGTAATTAAAACGCCACTTTAAACTATATTAGAAATTTATCTTTTTCCTAATTAAAATGCCATGTAGGCGTTTGAGATTATTTATGAACTATTTTATGGCAATTGCCACTTTATGTATTATCTCTAGGCCTGTGGGGGCATTTTTTTTTGTAAACCATGAACATTAAATGAAGAAAAGATGTTGTCTTAATTTTTCTTTTACAATTTAAAAAACGTGTAAGAGGGGTACTAGGCACAGATAGGAAAATTTCGGGCTTGATTAATGTGAAAACTTACTAAGTTTTAAATCTGTAAAGTTTATTAAATGTTATATTAAATTTATTTATATGTTATTAAATGAGTTATATCACAAAGTTTAATTAATGGTTGATTCCGGAAGAGAACACAACACAATGTACTATAAAAAGAGAAAATAAAGAAAATTTCAGACTCCTCACTCCAAAGCCAGAACTAGAACATTACCCGAACTTGTATGTGCTCATGAGTTTCTTATCTGGCCTAACCCAGTTTACTGTTTTTATGGAGGTAAGCATTCTAGATTTGGTGGATTTGATCTTTCTCTGGCCTTTTTAAAATTAGTTTTGTCACACAGGAATCTCTCTAAACAATGTCGTTTTAAGTTCCTTTCCCTTTGAACTTTGGACAGACAGTATGTGGTAGTGGTTCATACATTTCATTGTTTTCTAATGCTGTGTTCCTAACTCCGGAGTTTTGATAGTGTTTCTTGTTTTTCTTCTAATAAGTGTTCTTTGGAAACTTTTCTTCTTGCAGCTGTTGCACAAGCTGTCTGTCTAAAAGTAAATACTGTGCATCCTGGGAGAAAGTTGTAGGCAATCAGTAGCAGAAGAGAAACGAAAACATGATGATTCTGCTTCCTTTAATCAGGAAAACTCATTTTTCTTGTGACTAGTTCCTAGTTGTTGTATTTGCATGAGGAACTAAGATTTCTATTAATCTCGACACTGAATCCCTTCAAACTGGTTGTGGAAAGTCTGGCACTATTTGGTACTTTTCAGAGCAAACCAGCAAGTGGGAGAAAACACTAGATGTATTGTAAAGTATTCTTTCTGTTCTTTACCACTCCTCCCCTCCCTGCGGTCTTTGTCAGGTTTTTGAGGACTCTTCTTTGCCTTAAAACACTCTTGCAAAAGAAACTTGTAGTAAGCTTTCTCTGCCTAGTTGGCACAGGCTTTGTTGGAGGGAGTCTGTCAGAGGGCAGGGAAACATTAGGACCCACATGTCTCTGCCACTTTTGAGAAGGCTGTGTGAGGGTAGTAAGTATTTCAGGACTTGCCAACCACACACTGAAGTATTTTTTTAGGTTTAAGAATGCCCTCAGAGTTTGCTCCAGACAAATTACAGAGCACTATTTCCTGAATTTCCCAAGGATGGTATGTGCTTGTGTTTGTTTCTTTGTTTGTGTTTGGTATGCTTTGAATAACTTTTTGTTGAAGGCATGAGAGAGGAACTTTTTTTATTTTTATTTTTTAGATAGGGTCTCACTATAAAGCCTAGAACTCTGTGTAGACCAGGCTAGCCTGGAACTCAGAGATTCCCCCAGGCACTGCCTCCAGTGATAGTATTAAAGGCCTGTGCCGCCACATCTGGCTGAGGGGGCATTTTTGATGTTTGTAGCTTGCAGATGCTTTCTTTTTATAGGGTAGTTGATTCTGCTTTTAAAACTTAGTTTTTGTATTTGGGGATTTCCCCCACAGTTTGAAAATGAATAGGAACACAAGTACTTCCACAGATAAGCATCATTAATTAACATTTTATCTACCATTCCTGTGGTCTTCCTGTGTATTTTGTAGCTCCTAAGCTATTACATGTTTCTTTAGGATTTAGTCTTGGTACAGATGCTGAGTCAAAGAATATGAACATCTTAAAATTTTTATAAGCATTTCAAAATTTTTCTTACAACATTTTATCAAAGTGTATGTGTGCCCCCTCCCTGTGTGTTTGTGTGTGTGTGTGTGTGTGTGTGTGTGTGTGTGTGTTTATGCCACTGCAGTTTCGGCTACTCCAGAGACTGAGGCAGGGTAGTGCGAGTCTAGGTGTTCTAAGATAGGCTGGTTCCACTTTAAAAACTTACTCCAAATGTAATGTCTCAACTTCTTTGTTTTATAGAAGATGATAACGATAGTCATCTAATTGTTACCCTTCCTTCAGGTTTTGTTTCCTATAGTCTGCTCCGGCTGCTGCTTCGGTGTCTAGAAGATGTTTAAATGTGTTTTTTTTTTTCCCTTTTAGTTGTGTGTGTGTGTGTGTCTGTGTGTGTGTGTCTGTGTGTGTGTGTCTGTGTGTGTCTGTGTGTGTGTGTGTGTGTGTCTGTGTATGTGTGTGTGTGTGTCTGTATGTACCTGTAGAGGTCAGGACAACATTGTAAAGTAGTTTCTCCTTTTCCATGTTTACATGTTCTTGGAATCAGCTCAGGTCTCAGGCATGCACAGCAGTGACTTTTACCCACTTAAGCCACCTTTAGCCCTTACTGTGTTTATAGACTATAGTAGTCCTAGGCTCAAAGTCCTCCAGTGACTTTTCGATCCATGAGATAAAATTCAGACACAATTTGACTGGTTTATATAACCTACACTGGTTGTGCCAGTAGAAATGAATACAAATTGCACATCAGAGCCATGTTAAAGTTTTCTTGTGGCCGTAGGACAAGAGAAAGGCAGTGGAATATATTTTTCCTTAACCTAAGATAGAGTACTTTCAATATGTGATGAATGTGAGGATTACTTGTGGGATATTTTGCACTTTTGGAGCTGATATGTACCATCTACCTGCAGTGTGTCCTAGTTCAGATTGGCCATGACTCAGTGTTTATTCTTGTAAGATCTTGTTTATTGTGCCTTTTATCTGTCTGGGATAGCAGTCTTTTGCTCTGTATTGCAAATATTTTTCCTGGCTCTTCATTTCCCTTGTATTTCCTAACAGGTCTTTTTCCTTCCTCGTCTCTCCTAACCCATTTCCTTCATTGAATTTTTAAAATATCTTGGTTAATACTTATCTTTTAAATTTTTATTTTGTTTGAAGTGTGCGTGTATGTGTGTCTGTATCCACGTGCAGTGAACACTGGTTCTTTGGGGGTCCAGAAATGAGTATTGAACCTCTTGGAGCTAGAGTTATAGTAAAGTTGTAAACAGTATAATGTGGCTGTTGGGATCCAAGATCAAGTGCTCTGAAAGAGCAGAGTGCATTCCTAGACACTGATACATCTCTCCAGCTCAATACTTATATTCAAAGAAATTATAATTGTGCATATGTTGCCGGTGGCTGGGGAATGCATACATGCATGCTGTAAAAAATGGAGATCAAAATATGAGTGTGGGTTTGAGAGGTCAAACTCAAGGCTCTCAGGCTTATATAGCGAACACTTTTCCACTGAGCCATTTGCCTGTGCAGCACATTTTTATTTCGTTACTCTGCTCTTATATCAAAGTAGTCTCATTCCCAGATAACTTTCCATTCTTTTCAAGTATTTATTTTTATTACAGATTTTATTTGTGGGGGGAGTGTATGTGCATGAGTATGCAGGTGTCATTGGGGGCCACAGGCATAGCATTCCCACGGAGCTGGAGTTAGAGGTGGTTATGAGCTGCCCACTGTGGGTGTGTATGCTGGAAATGGAACTCGTATCCTCTGTAAGAGCAGTGTCGGCTCTCCACTTCTCAGTTATCTCTGGTACCTCTTAAAGTTTCTTTTTTTTTCATCCGTATTTCTGTTGTTCTGAGATGTGTTATTTATATAAATATAAATTGAAACAACTAGTTGGTCAACTAGTTATTACAATTCTATCAAAAAATATGACTGTGGGGTCAGGCCACAGAAGTGTGGTGACCTGAATTCATCATCCATTTCCATGTAAAGGCAGAAGGAAAGAACTGACACCGTAGAGCTGTCTTCTGACCTCCAGACATGACCTCTGGCACATGCATCCCAATCCCGCCTCATTGTGGATACTTTTGGATATGCACACACACACACACACACACACACACACACACACACACATACACACATACACACCTTTAAATTTAGCAACCCCCCCCCAGTTTTCTCAATAAAACACCTTTATTTACACACTAAAATGAATACATACTTAATTTTTTTAAAATTCGGTACCACTGGTTTAGTACTATCTCTCACTCCAAAAACTTGGTTGTTGGGTGTCAAGACTCTGGGTCTGACTCAGAGGGCAAATGCTTTCCCTGGGCTTACACTGAGCCCTGTGTTTAGAACGTTCCTGTACTTGAATTTTCTCCCTTTCAACACTGATGCACAGCCGACTTTTGTGTAGTGTTGAAGGTACTGCCATAACCAGGATGTATTCCTTGCTTTCCTGACATGTGTAAGTATAAGGATGGCAGGCAATTAAAGCAATAGAGGGGGGACATTTTAGATTTTAAAATGTTTAGAAAGAAAGAAATGATAGGTACTGACTGGGTACTTTTAACATGTATCACTACAGAGGTAACAGTTGATTAGTGGTACCAACCTGGCTTTCATAGTTGCTTAGTTTCACCAACATTATAGAACCTTGAAAAATTCTCCCTTTAAGATATGCTCCTTACTGTGGAACCCTAAGTGGACCCCAATTTACAATCCTCCTGCCTCATTGGTCTTGAGGCAGTTATGTGTACCTGGCAAAAGTTTTAAAAACTGATGACAAACTTTTTTTTTTTTTTTTTTGTAGCCACTTTGATTCTGCAGCTCTGTTCTAAAGTTTGTCCTGTGGTCTTGAGACTGAGAAGGAGTTAGAGGAATCTCCAAGGAGAGGAATGGCTAGTGTAACAGATTTCAGTGTTTGGCTTGAGTTAGCACTTGGGAAAATTTAGATTGTCAGGATCTGCTGGTTGAGGTTGAGTGGGACAAGCTCAGTTCTTATTTTGAAGAACTCCATTAATCAAGGATGTTATTTTGGCCCTGAGTTCTTTTATTCACCATTGCTAATGAATTGTCTAGTTTGTTGTTTGTTTTGTTTCCTACTCAGACCTCTACCCATGCAGTCTTTGCTTCATGGTGATTTTCTTGACAACTCTTTCCTGTTATAGGAAATAGGCTTTAATCTTTCTGTTGGTTGTGTGGCATATTCAGAGTAGGCATTTCTTTTGAATTCAGTTGGCAGTTGGAGTCCATTAGTCAAGCATGGTTCTAGTGTTTGTTTCTTCCACCAGTGCTGTGCTTGCTCATCTGCTAACTACCAGCCCCTGTGGCTGCTTAAGCACTTAAAAGGACATAATATTAAACAGCAGTCCCTCATTTATATTGGTCACATTGTATATGCTGAGTAGCCATTAACTTACATTGGATAGGAGAGATAGGGAGTCTTTTGCATTAGCAAAAGTTAATCTTAAGTTATAAGCATGTGGCTTGTGGCCACATTATTTTAATTAAAATAGCCATGCCTAGCTATTAAAATGTGGCAAGTCAAAATTGAAATGCAAAATTGACATTTGTTTTCAAACAAGAATGAAAGTTTAAAAAAATATGATGGTACATAATTTTTTTTAAAGATTTATTTATTGTATACAAGTATACTGTAGCTGTCTTCAGACACACCAGAAGAGGGCATCAGATATCATTACAGATGGTTGTGAGCCACCATGTGGTTGCTGGGAATTGAACTCAGCACCTCTGGAAGAGCAGTCAGTGCTCTAACCACTGAGCCATCTCTCCAGCCCGATGGTACATAAGTTTAATCCCCAGCACACAAAGGCACAGGCAGGCTCTTTGCAAGGCCAGCCTGTTGTACAGAGCAAGTGCCAGGACAGCCAGGACTATGTAGAGACTTGTCTGCAAACAAACAGAAAAGTATGTACTGGATATATATAATTACAAATGTAATTACAATTTTTATATTTTAATCTTTGGCTCATATAAAATTGGAAATGCATGCTCTAGTTATTTTTATCTGGACATGTTCATGACACAAGTTCTAAAAAGGTAGAGACTATGTTAATTTCGTTGACCTTGGCATCCTCAGCAGGCAATGGTAACCAGGATGATGTTCAGATAGTAGTGAGGCAGTTGACCGACAAGAGACTCTTTTTTAAAGGATTTCTCTTATTGTCTAATTATGTGAGTCTGTGTGCAGCAGGTGGGGAGGAGCTGTGAATGTGAGAGTGCAGGTACCCACGGACTCTGGAAGAGGTTGTTAGCTCCCCTGCAGCTGGAGTTGCAGGCATTTGGGAGCCGCCCAGTTGTGGGTACTGGAGACTGAGTTTGGATCCTCTTCCAGAAGCATATGTGACAGGAGACTTATCTGTTCAATTTCTACTTTTCAAAAAAAAGTTGTAAGATTGCTTTGTTTGTAGCATATTTTTTTAAAGTAGTATTTTTGATAGCTATCTAATAGTTTAATCTTTGTCTTTTAATCTTGTACTTATTTTTTCTGGTTTAGGCAACAAAGTAGGTACAAGAATACAAAAATAGTTTATTTTTCTCCATCTAGCAGTTTCATTTAGACTCATGGGACATTTATTTTGTGCATGCTCCTGTTTACTAAATAATATTGTTTGCCTCTAACCGGGACAGTACATCTTAAGAAATTATGAATGCTTCCCCCCCCCTTACATTTGGTCTTATTTTGATCCCATTTAACTTATGCTTATTGGTGACCTTGTTTAATTCTTTTACAGACCTAAAACAAAGCAGTTACTGGCTCTTGTTAGAGTATTCATTTCTGTCAGCTTGGTTTATTCTTTTCTATCAGTAGTTTGGCTTAATTTTCTTAGTGTTTCCTTTCTGTGCAGTCTATTGCTGAATGGGCCATGGCCAACCTCTAACCATATACACTTCAAGCTCTCCACCCCCAGTAAGAAGATAAACCACACTAAGAGTTGCAAATTAAAGCACATCCCTCACTCCTGGATGTAATATGTCTGCCAGGGGAGTATGTTGTGAAAATTGTTTTCCTTATCACTTGGAGAGTTGATTTCAGACTCAATAGTTGATCCCACCATGTTACACTTTAAAAAAAAAGTGTGGTCTTTTTTTTTTTTTTTTTTTTTTTTTAACCCTGACTTTGTACATAACTAGCTCTGTCCAGGGAGGATAACAGGATTACTTTTGTAAGAACAACAGTGGATACAATTCTCTTTAGTTGTTTTGTTTGTTTGTTTGGTTTTGTTTTGTTCTGCAACAATGTTTCTTACAGTGTGGGCAGGCCTAACACTATATATTAGCCAAGGATGACCATGAACTTCTGATCTTCTCTTTCCACCTCTATGTGGAGGATTATCAGTGTGTTTAGTATGTAGTGCTGGAAGCCAAGCCCTGTAGTTCTAGGGATCAATCCTAGGACTTTGTGCATAAGGAGCAAGTACTTTCCAACAGTGCTATTAGTCTCCCCCACCCCCAGCCCTTCAAAACAGGTCTGACAAAGTTGTTTACTTTGTTCAACGGTGGCTTATTGTTTTAATTTTTTTTTGAGCTGATTAGGTTTGGGAAAATATCTGGACTCCTATAAGGAATATACAGTATATTCTCTGACTAATTGATAGTTAGAAAATAGCATGGTCACACATAAAGCTTCTCAAGAGTGTCATGTAGATTCTTTGTTTTAACCATGCAGTATTGCTGTCATGTCGTTTAGACTGCATACTTTCTGGGTTTAATATGGCTTCTTTGCACTTGTTTTTGTGACCATCTGCTTTTAGACATAGCACAAAATACCTTAATTTTAATCACATACCTAAACTGTTGATTATCACCTTGATGTTCTTTCTCTTTTTGGTCATTGTACTGGCTGGTTTTGTGTCAACTTGACACAAGCTGGAGTTATCACAGAGAAAGGAGCCTCAGCTGAGGAAATGCCTCCTTGAGATCCAGCTGTAAGGCATTTTCTCAACTAATGATCAAGGGGGAGGGTCTAGCCCATTTTGGGTGGTGCCATCCCTTGGCTGGTAGACATAAGAAAGCAAGCTGAGCAAGCCAGGGGAAGCAATCCAGTAAGTAACATCCCTTCATGGCTTCTGTATCAGCTCCTGCTTCCTGACCTGCTTGAGTTCCAGTCCTGACTTCCTCTGGTGATAAACAGCAATATGGAAGTGTAAGCTGAATAAACCCTTTCCTCCCCAACTTGCTTCTTGGTCATGATATTTTGTGTAGGAATAGAAACCCTGACTAAGACAGACACCAAGTCTACATTTCTCTTCTTTGTTGTTTTTGTAGTTTTTAAATAGAATCTTGGTATGTATTCAAGGCTGGCATTATACTCGTGGGTATCCTCTTGCCTCAGTTTCCCTGATGTTGGGATTACAGGCATGTACCAACACAGTTAGCTCACATCTCTCCTCTGTTGTCTCGGTAATAGACTAGTGTTAGTGCTGTGCTAACATATGATTTAGTGTCTTTCTTACAAGCAATTCTCATTGAAGTGAAAATTGTTCCAGAGCAGTAGTTTGTTTGGTGCTCACAATTGTCTGCTAATTCCATTCTTGCCCAATTATATATATTAAAAAAGTCTTTATTTTATGTGCACGTGAGTGTATATCTTACTTTGTACATATGGAGGCAGAGTACTACTTGTAAGAGTTGGTTCTTTTCTTCCATTATGTAGGTCCTGGGGATCATATTAGGACTGGACTCTGGTAGTCAGTCAGTCTTGGGGTCAGGAGCATTTACTTTCTGGAGCTGTCTTGCCAATCTAACCCTGCTTGCCAGGTTTTAACTTTTTTTTTCCTCTCACTTGTAGAAGTTTTGGTTTATCTTCCTCAGTCTGCACTGTAAATCAGATGTGTTCTTTTTGCTGATTGTTCCTGTACTTCTCTTCCAATGTTGTTTTGCAAGAGTGTCACACACTAGGAAGAAGACCTGGACTTGACTCATGAAGTGCTAGGCATTCAAAGCAATGAGTTGTTGCAAAGGATCTTGGGACTAGGCCTCTGTGAATCAGTTCTTTCAGTTTGTCCACTTAAAGGGCATAATAGAATATGCAGCTGTTTGGGCTTCACCAGGGTATTGCTCCATATTCATGTCTAGTTGCAATTATGTGAATTTTCAGTTTGTTACAAAGACTTCTTTTTATATTCAAAACAATTTTGTTGGCTTTCTGTTCTAACATACAACTTCTCTGAGGAAAAAATGTTGAAAGATTTTGAACTTTGAAAACTGAAAATTTAAATTTAAAATGTTTTAATACTTAAGTTTATTGAAAACATTTTAAGACCCACTACTGTTGTACTACTTGCTTGCAGTCCTGGAACTCAGGAGATAGAGGTAGGAGGAGGAGTTCGAGGCCAGCTTCACTTCGTCTCATAAAACAAACAAAAAATCTGAAGAACCCCTCTAATATGCCTTATTTTTATATTTTTTCTTAACAGCTATAGTTAACTTATTGGTAGAAGTGAACAAAATGTATTTTACTAAATTTTAAATGCTAGTCATCAAGTCAGATAATGCTTAAAATGTCAGAATAAAGTTTGGGCTAAGCTATTAAAATGTAAGCAGTTCTAATTAAACCATAAAATACAGCAGACATAGCCATGTATATGTGACAGCAGGTCTTTTTTTTAAAGTTAGAATCTCTGTAGTGTATGTTTCCTAAGAGCCTAGTAAAAATACTAGATGCACAGCTTCATGGATAGTTTAAAGGGAACACACATTTCATCTACATTTCGTAATAATATTTTCTTTCCTTCCCAGCACTTGGGAGTCTAAGGCAACTTCCTGGTTAGAAGACAACATAGTGACTTCTGGGCCAGTCTGAGCTATTGTAAGAACTCTGTTCCAAACAAACAAAACATAAGTAAAAACAACACCAGAGAGGGGGTGATGTAAACCTCCCTGAGTGAGCTTCTACCTTGGACTCCTGGCAGGGGGCTTGTCAAGTATGTTTGAGGCTCTGGGTTAGAACCTAAACACCGTGAGATAAAAAAAGTAACTTTGTTCCTGAATGTGCTATTTGACAAATTGCCTTGTGTCTTTAGCTTTCCTTTGCCCTGAATAATCAGTTTTAACAAGAGATAACGTCTTGGGTCACTGAGAACTTTTATAGTGTGTTGTGATACCCGAGACTGTGTCAGCAAATTTGACAGATAGCTTAGTAATGACTCTTTAGCATTTAGGATTTAACTTAGAAATGAGTGTTTAGCATTCAGGGTTTGTTTTTTAAAATGGTCTTTCCTTCCTTCTTTCCTTCCTTCCTTCTTTCCTTTCTTTTTCTTTCAAGTTAATGGTCCTCTTACTATGTCTTAGAGAACACAAAGTTTGTTCTTAGCAAAATTTATAATGAATTTTGTGTAGATCTTTAAATTTTTTCAGTCAAAATGTAAACTGTTAAAAGGAAAAATCTGTTTAAAGTCTAACTTTATATCCGTGGTTCTGTAAAAATGCCACATTATTTATACTAAAAGTGTGCATCTTTCATAGCTTATCCTCAAGTAAATGAACGTTGCTTCTGTGAATTTTCATTGTACTTTAAACCAAACAAAAGAAAGCAAATTGCTTATGATGGGAAAACTGAAACATTACAGCCTGTTTCTTTAAGAAACCAGCTTATCCAGGGGTTTAGTGTGTTTAACCTAACCTGCTAGCAAGGAAAAGTTCTTTAAAATAATGGATATTAGTCGCATCCAATCACAGTTATCAGCCTCACCAACAGGGAGGAGATTTGACTCTCTGGCCACTAGAATTGTGGGAGGTGGAGCTTGGTATTCAGGTTTGGTTGCTTTGGAGTACAGCTTCAAGTGAAGTTAATCTGAGGTGAAGCAAACAGAAAATTGTGAAGGTTTTGTTGGTAGGATTTTTGTTCTACTCTTTTAATACTCTTATATTTTATACTTTGGCTCCTTTATGCTTTTGTGTATACTCGGCTTTGTCATTGTTTCTATTTTCTGATGCAAACTGAACATTAAAATTAAGCTGGGTAGCAGAACAAAAGGGCTGTTTGAACAGGAAATAGGTGCTCAGAGCATCAAACTTGACTTTATTATTATTTTTAGTTTAGAATGTGAGTGCCAATACAAATTTTTGAATCAAAATCATCTTCACTAACAGGCTTTTCTCTTGAATCTGATGTTGAAGCAGTCATTTGGCAGTTTTTATAAATGACATCTTAAGGAGGTATATTTGAAGTCATTTTCCTGTTAATTTGCTAAGAGAATGAGAAATTCGTCCTTTTTTAAAAAATTGAAATGCCAACTGTTTGATTTTTTTTTTTTTTAACTTACTGTACCACTCCCCCTTTAACTCCAGTTTATTTTAAATTTAGCAGTATGTGGACATTTAGTATCTCACAGTTTTAGCTTTATCTGTACAAAGGTCATTGATAGGTGTTGCATATAGTAAAATAAAACTTTTTTCTTTAGAATTCAGTTTTTGAAGGCTGAAGGTAGTGTATCCCTTTACAACAGGAAATGAATAGTGTTTTATTTTAACAGCTATAGGTGGTCTATCAAAACTTGAAAAAAGTATCTCTGGATATATTAACCTTTTTTACCTGAATAATGGGAAGAGTACGCCTTAGTATTTTTTCTTTCCTCCTGTGCCCTTTGCTCTCAGGAATCAAGGTATAAAAAGTTCCTTTTAATCAGCACAGGTGCCAGCCCAGCCCTCCCAGCCAGTGTTTGTGTGTGCTCTGCTGTTTGTTCCAGATCACTGGAAGCGTTTAAAATAATGCTTCTCTCCTGTGTCTACTGCTAAAACAGTGCTGTAGTACAATCAAGAAGTCACATGTATGTTCACAGTACAGTGCGTGGCCTCATTTTCCCTCTACCTCTGTAGCTCTATTCCTGCAGTTTAGAATAATTTTGAATAATTATGTACTGGACATCTCATGGAAATTATTTTAGTTCTATAGCTGTGTGCTGCTCCTCTATAGTTGGTGTGGTATTAATCTAGTTTTGTCTTTTCCTTTAGATTGTTCTTAATTTTTCATTATTTTAAATGCTATTTCTATGACTATATATCTGTGCATACTACAATACTTTACTTTTTGCAAAATAGTAATTTACTTAGGAAAAAGTCTCCTGTGGAGTAGGCCTACATAGATAATGGTTGTCAACACTCACTGGCTAAATTGCTTTTCAGGAAGATTTTGCTTTTTTTCTGTTGCAGCCCACAAAACATCTTCAGAGTTCCCTGAGAGTAGTCCCTTAACTTTTTGTTATATTGTGCCTTTGGAGCTTTGAGTTGTTGGCTAGTTTTTGTCTAAGCAAATAGCCTATTTTAAACTCCATTTTTCACAATACAGATGAGTCGAAACCCATTTTCTTGATATTAAAATTAGCTGAAAGAAATTGGGAATGTTTTTACCCACTTTAGTGAGCAATTGTATATCTCTGTTGGCTGTTTTATTTATTTATTACGAGTATTGCTCTCAGCATGTTCAGAGCTTAATGTTTTATACTGGCTTTGTTGGTGCCAGTTCTCCCGAGTATGTGCTGCTTCCGTAAGCTTACACCAAAAAGTTCATTTTCTTCTCAGAAAATATACCAGGAACATTTTTAGAGCCGGTCTTGAGGAGAGCGATTGCTACTGTTTCTAATTTGTAATAAGTAAACAGCCTTTGTCCCTGTGTTTCTGTACTTGGAGAACTTTAGAAGTGCATGTAAGAACTATACTCTAGAACTCTGGGTTTTAAAATAATGCATCAGCGCTTCTCCAGCATTGCAGGTTTCCAGTGAGAGGTAAAGAAAATAACCGTGTACACACGGTGGCTGCAGACATGCCTGTACTTAGGGGCAGGCTTTGTTTTCCAATGGTGCTGATTCTTGCTGGCTGTCAGTAGCTTGTCTCTAGATGAGATAGGTTGTGTCTACTTAGAGCTGGTGGACTAATGTTGCAGAAGAAAGAAAAAAGTTATTTTGAGGCAAAATTCAAAATTACTAACTTACTTAATAAGGATAATGATAGCAGTACTTGAGCACATAGAAGCTTGACTTGGCCGATTTCATTTTGCATTGTAAATGAACGGATTTTTCTGTAGTTTATCTTATAGTTTACTGGTGACTTAGTGTCATTATTTTCACAGCTTTCACATAAACTCAGGTGAGTTTGCACATTGCTGAAGTTTCCTTAGGAAGCACATGTTGTCTGGTGACTTTGGAAAATGCAAATATTTCTCATTCTGTCAGTATTATATAGACCAAATTGTGGCTTTAAGTTACTGCTGTAGCATCTCAGCAGAGAAGGGTGGCTTTTAAGCCAAGATGACCAGAAAATTAGAAAACGGGAAATCTGACATGCCTTGACGTTCGTTACATCAATTTGCCGCTCCCCGGTATCAGGGAATCTCTTCTTTTTTACAGTATGACTTGTAAATCAGATGCTCTATTTCACCTGAAAAGGTGTGACCCTAAATGGTGAAAAGCATAGATCGTGTTTTGGGGAAAAATAGCTTGTTTTAGCTTATTCCGTCTAAGTCTTGTTGATTATCAGATGCCACCTGTATTAATTACCCTTGCCCAGTAGCTTGCCTCACTCAAGCACTGCTTGGCACGGGGAAGAGGCTCCTGGGGTCCTGGGGTAAACGGATGGTGTGAGCCATCGTTAGCTGTGAGAGCTTCTGTGCAGGAAAGTAGTGGAAACAGGATTAGGAGGATTGGTTCAGTGATTCCAGCTCCTCTACTGAACACTGAAACAGACATACTTGTTCTGCTTTTGTGGCGCTGCTAATCTAACCACAGGGCTTTGAGCCTCCTGGGGAAGTTCTCTACCACTAGCTACATGACCAGCCAGCCCCTGAATCTCTCTTTTTAATTTAATTTAATTTAATTTAATTTAATGTGTGTTGGGCTGCATATGTTTGTGATGTCTGTGCCTGTTGCCTGAGGAGTTCAGAAAAGGGCATCAGATTCCCTAGAACTGGAGTCCTACATAGCCACCTTGTGGGTGCTGGGAACCCAACCCAGATCAGATCCTCTTTAAGGATCATTAGCATTTAATTGTTAACAGCCAGGGCTGTTAACCACAAGGCTCTAAGGCTTGTTCTTTGTTTTTACAAGTAGAATTGCTTGGTCATATGATAAATATCGAGAAATTATTAAACTGCTTTTCTTTCACTTGCATTAGTAATTCATTGAAATTGTTTCTTCTCATTAGTACTTGATATAATCAGATTAAAAAATTTAATCATCCTAGTGGATATAGAGCAAATAACTCACTGTGATGCTAATTCATATGTCCTAACTTAACAATGTTCATAGCAAATGCTAATACCCTCTCTCTGGCTGGATAGTGTCTCCTGTCTTTCTAGTTCTCATTTTACTGACACTCAGAACTTCATGCCTCATCTTTTCCTTTCCCTTCTGATTCCCTCTTAAATCACATCTCTTCCCAGTACTGGCGTGTAAGGCTTGTGACTAGTTCCACCATCGACTCTGCTTCTAAGCCTCAGCTAACAGAAAAATCTGTATATGGTTGTTTTTGTTTTTGTTTTTTTTTGCATAGCTATCAATTTTCTGTAATTTTTAGATATTTTACTCAAAGGTAAAACTTTGTTTGGATTTTATTTCAGACTTTTATGCAGAAATTGAGGGAAGGATTCAGGAGCTCTGCTGGCCCTAGTCTGCCCTCGCGTTCTGTCCTCTGTTCCATTTTGGCTTGCTGTGTCATACTCAGTGTGTGTGCACATGGGAATCATTTCTTAGCAAGTTAAGAAACATGTACTCCAAGAACTTTGTGCTTCCCTTGAGCAGAATATTCTCTTAGTGAGATTAAGCTATCAGACTCCATGAGTTAATGTTTGTGAATAGTTTTACCTAATCTTGTCTCTATTCAGCTTTGTCAACTATCCCAACAATATTTTTATACCTTTATTTATTTGTTTGTTTATTTGCCATGGATCTGAAAGTAGGAGGGAGATATATTGGGAATAAAGAAGAATTAAGTAGGGGAGCAAGATTTTGACCAGAGAGAGAAGTGGGGACATTCTAGCCAAAATACGTGCGTATGAAATCGTCAAAGAATAAAACTTCCACTGTGAACTATATAATTCATATTTCATTCTTGGTCCGCTTTTCCCATCCTACTGTGTGGCTCATTTAAGCCGTTGTTGCTTTGAAAGACTTTGATCTTCGTAATGTCTCTTATAGTTACTTTCCAGATGATCATGGAATTTTTCTCACCTTTATAACCCCGCCTTCCTAATTCAATACGTGTACCTTATCTTCATCCCTTTCATGATTGAGATACCCATTCCTAATGGCTAAGGAAATTTTCTTTACATGTACAATAGGCCATTGTTTAACACAGTGAGTAATGATAGCTTAAATTTAAATTAGTTAAAACTAAGTGAAATTAAAAATCTTCAAAACTCTGTGGCTCATTGATAACTGTATTTGATAGCATGTGTCTTGGTTTCTTTATTGCCTGACATTTGAAGGATTTTGTAAGAGCCATACCCTGGTCTTGGGCCTTTTCATCTGTCTGTCTTCATGTGTCAAACCTGTGTGCGGGCCCTCGAGCACACGTGTGTGTGTGTGTGTGTGTGTGTGTGTGTGTGTGTGTGTGTGTGTACTCGAGCACATGTGTGCTATGTTTTGGTTAATGAATTACATTTTTTTCCCAAATACCTTATCTTTTACCTTAATCACCTGTACATAGTTCTGCTTGGTATGAATAGAACTTTCATATATTCCTGACAGGAAGATGCTCAGATTTTACAATTTTTTTCTTCACTCATCATACAAGAGTGGTAATTCAGTACATTACCTTTATGCTAAAGCATAGTACAGTAGGGACCAGGACCGCGCAGTACTTAGATTTGTCACCTCATATTTTATATTCAAATATATGTTGGGTTGAAATTAGTCTCTACCTCTATGTATTTTCTTTGGGTTAATATGCCATTTGTATAGCAGTGGAAGTGTCTAGTCTCTCAAAGTGACTAGTCTTCCCTGTAACTGCCTAAGCTCTGCTTTTTACCTAGTCTTCTTTTGACTAATTTGAACTCTAGACATTGTCTGTGTAAAGACTTGAACTGTGTTTTATTACTTGTTTGGTCAGCTCGAATCCAGCCTGTAGATGTTTACACATCAGGAGTAGCAGGCCACTGTGGCTCTGCTTACACGAAGTTGAATCATAGCATTGTACTTTCTTAAGCCAGAATGTCTGTTTTGGTTTAAAATACTAAGGAGGCAACATCCATCATAAACAGTCCTCCTGTGACATGGCAAGTGTCACATGCTGCTGCCTCCCTCCCTGGGTCAGGGCATGTGGGTTGGTTTGTTTGTTTGCTCAGGTTTGTTTTCCAACTTTCTTATCAGAAGATAATTGTGGCTATTTCTTAAATCGCACAGCTCTGGAACTTTTCTAGGTTGCTTATTTACTGGTAGAGCAAGAATTAGAACCAATGCTTGAGTGCACACACACTCATTGGTGTGTGTGTGTGTGTGTGTGTGTGTGTGTGTGTGTGTGTGTGTGTCTACAGTCAACCCAGGTATCCTTAGTACTTGATCTTCAGTGAAATATCTCTTGAAATGAATAATTAGTAGTGACCATGATTCATGTATCAGATCTGTGTCTCATTCTAAAGTTGTTTGGTCATTTAGATGGAATCTCTGGGTTCAGATCATTGCTTTATTCTTGCATTGGTTGGACCATTGCTTGAATTCTACGGAGGTTCAAAGGTGAGAAACTTAAGTGTGCCATACTAAGAAGTGTTAGATTTTTTTTAGAAATGAGGGGTTGGTACAAAGTAATTGGGTCACTGAGGTCATAATTAGGTCAGAAGTGAGTGAATTGGTCTGTGGGAGTGAAGTCCTCTGAGGGTGTTAGTTGTAAATGAGCAACCATGGCTTCATAATCTGGCTTCCTGTCTCATCATGAGATTTTCTTTTCCTGCATGGCTTCTGCCAATTGCTGTGCCATCTGCCATGAGGTCAAACCTCTGGGGTCACCCACTCTTGGACTGTTGGACTCAAAACAATAAGCTAAGTAGCTGCTATATAAAGTAAGCATGTATTTTGTTACAAGGGCAGAAAACAGATGACTACAGTGACTTTGCCAGCTCTGTGACGTGAGCCAATTCTATGACTCCTCTAACTTCCTCACCTGTGAAGTCTCTACCTCCAGCTGACATTGTGAAGATTGGAGGGGACAGTTGAGGCAAAGCATCTATTGTGCCTGTGCTCTTCTGTTCTAACCTTATCCTTCTGTGAGTTCACTGCCAGCTGCTTTAGTCTGTTCTACCCCTTTGTCTTTGTACTGGCAGAGGCAGTAAGATCCCTAAGTGAATTTCTAGCAAACAGTTTTGCAGAGAGAACCCAGCTAGCCAGACCTGGAGATACACCTGTAATTCTAGTATTGGTGTTAGGTAGTGAGAGACCCTCTCTCAACCTCACAACCAGCCCCCCTCACCTCCCTAAAGAACCTGGAGAAAGGGCTTAATAGAATTGTATGAGAGAGACGTGTTTCAGCTGCTGGTCAGAACTGAAACCAGAGCATGGAGCATAAGATAACAAGTAGCAGGTGAGTGGGGCATTTGTTTTGGTTTTTATTTCTAGAAGCTGCATCTCTTTGGGCAGCAGAGTCTTGTTTGTTTATGTGTATGAGTGTTTTGCTTGCATATGTGTTTGTGTAACATGTGCATAGCTGGTGTCAAGGTCAGATTCCCTGGATCTGCCATGTGGGTGCTGGGAATTGAACTTGGGTCTGTCTGCAAGAACAATATGTGCTCTTAACCTTTGAGCCATCTCTCCAATACCTTTTTTTCCCCATAAAATATAAAGCCATGTCTGGAGCAGCACCCACAATCGGAATGCTTCTTTGCTACCTAAACCTGTCAGTGGTGGCAAGAGGTAAAGACAGCACCCTGCTGCCTATTAGCAGTCTGAATTGTTTGCTTGGTTTTTGTGTTTCTTTCTTTTTTTTTTTTTTTCTTTTTTTCTTTTAGATTTATTATTTAATGTATGTGAGTACACTGTAGCTGTCTTCAGACAACACTAGAAGAGGGCATCAGATCTCATTACAGATGGTTGTGAACTCTGGGAATTGAACTCAGGACCTCTGGAAGAGCAGTCAGTGCTCTTAACCACTGAGCCATCTCTCCAGCCCTGTGTGGGTTTTTTTTTTTTTTCTTCCAACATCATATTTTTATCAATTATCTGGGAATTTCATACCATGCACCCTAATCACATTTACTTCCCAGTCCTTTCATGTCTGTGTCCTACCTTTGTGACCTCCTCCTCAAAAAGTAAAAATAAGAATATTTTAAAAAAGAAAGTCTAGTTTGTGTTGTCTCTATCCACACTGGAGCATGGCCTGTCTCTCATTGGGCTGCTCCTATAATAGAGCTAAATTCTTCTACAGCCTGCATTCCTGCTAGATGCCACCAGTTCTGGGTTCTTTTCATATACGATTCAGGTAAAGCTGGACCCTTGACTGTAGTAAGAAGTTTGAGGAGGGACTAATATGAAGCTGACATGGAGTTTATTAAAAGAATTTTTTAGTTTTTAAATGAGATTTTAAGCGCATAAAAACAGGTACTCAGGGAAAAGATAAATCACACCCAAGTGTATGTATGAGCTTCTGAAGGTGAAGCTGCGCTTTATGGTATTCACAGTTTCAGAGCCGTGGTCTTCAAAGGGTTGCTGAAAAATGGAAATGAGTGGCCAGATGGTGAATGTGCTTCTTCTCAAAGCTGCTGATCTGAGTTTGCTTTTCAGGACCCACATGGTAGAAAGCGAACTGACTCCTCCTCTGACTTCATAAGAATGTACATCTACACACCAAATAAGTGTAACACCTTCATACAGGAAAATTCCCGAGGTAAAAGACAGGATTAGAGTCAATAAGATCTTGGGCATGTTAGAAATTCAGCTGTCTTCACTATAAACAAAAGTAAATAGTTTTTGTGAGAGTTCCAGAAAATTTCAAGAATAGAGTAAGACTATATGAAATCCTGAATTTCAAGACTTTAAGTCTGGCTCCATGATTACTGCTTTAACATTATTTGAAAATGAATGTTGTCTGTCTGCACAGCAAATTTTGTTCTGTGTGCTGGGAGTCCTTTTCTTTCCCATATCTTCATAAATTCCCCTCTCCTGCCCTACCTCAAACCCACCACCAATACTTGGGTTTCCATTGAAGTATTCTTTGATGTTAGGTTTTGGTTTAGAAGGTATTCTCATCATATCTCTGACTCTATTTGGCAAGATGAGGTGAGTTGGGATGATGGTTTTGTAGACCCAGTGACTTGAGAGGTGAAACAGGGATTTACTTGAATGTAGAAGTCAAAGCTGAGATGGCAAATGTAGTCCCACTGTAGACCCTGTTTCAGGGATTGGAGGTAGACTCAGAAAGATTTCACTATTGAACATTAATGTTGTCCTAAGTGTCAGGTGATTTTATGTCAGAGAAGGGTGAGGAGAAAGATGTTAGAGAAAGAAGGCACTCGCTTAGTGGGCCCACATTTTGTTATAACAATTGGAATAGTTTTCTTAGAGTAATCAAATGTCCTTTAAAAGGAAATTGGTTACCAGGACCTTTTTGTCCATTTGTCTTTAAGAGTTCCATTTAAGTAAAACAATGTTTTTATATGCTGTGTTACTTTGAAAATCAAATTAAATGTTTTAGATAAAAAATTAACATTTAAGGTTACTAATTAGTCCTCAATATACTTGATTCATTCTTCTTCTTAATAAGAAACATTCTAATTTTAAGACATATTTAATTACATCCTCAGTATAACCATAAGTATTAGCAACTGATTGCATTCCCGAGTTTGAAAATTTGTTCCTGATAGTGCAGAAATCTCAGACTACAAACAAATCATTTACAGAGACTATTTAGTTGACAGATTAGAAGCTATTTTGCATTTTCAGTACCTTAACTTTTTCAGAGAAGGCACTAAATAATTTAGAGTGCTTGTCAGTACAGAGAGAATGATAATCCAGCTCACTACATGTGGTCATTTGATCTAGATTTATGGTATTTCTTAAAATAAGTTATGGTTAGAAGAGTATTTCATACTGGCCAGAACCTTTGAATGTTAATACCAAGAGAAGGGATAATGTTGATTGATTAAAAAGAGGAAAGATGATATTGTACTGCAAGTAAACACTTTTGGATACTGCCTGCTGTTTGTTGGGACCTTAAAGAGAGTAAAAGAGATGAAAGATTATTTAATAATGTTCCAGGTAAATAGAAGGTAGGTAAGAAAGTTGTACCCTTAGCTAGCATGTTCTACACAGCTCAGCATTTTTCCCCCTCCTTTTTTGATTTTTTGTGAATGGAACCCAGGGACTTGTACATGCTGAGGAAGTACTTTTTTACTTTTCCAGCAGGACTGAGAATTTTTCTGAAATCATGATCTCAAGAAATCTGGTTATTTCATCATATGTTGGCCAGTTTTTTTTTTTTTTTTTTTTTTTTTTTTTTTTTGTCAATTTAACACAAGCTAGAGTGAAAATACTCTCTGTAAGTTCAGGCTGTATAGACAAGCAAGCCTTTAGGACATTTTTTAAATTAGTGATTAAGGTAGGAAAATCTGTCCATTGTGGGTGATGTTACCATTGGCTGGGTGCTATAAGGAGACAGGCTGAGAAAGCCATGGGGAGCAAACCTGTAAGCAGTACCTGTTCTGGCCTCGGTATCAGCCCCTGACTCTTGTTTGAATTTCGGCCAACTTCATTGTTGAACAGTGACATGGAATCACAAGCCAAATAAACCCTTTCTTCCGCACCTTGCTTTTGGTCATGGTGTTCATCATAGCAGTAAAGCCCTAACTGAGATGTGTCCTTTACATCTTATACTTGATATGAAGGTTATTTCTGACTTGGGCAAGCACCCTTCTGATGGCCGTCATGGGAGGTGATTTTTAAAGTCCAGAAAGAAAGACAGAAAGCAGGACAAGAAGTGACTTAAAGATAGAAGTTCTCATTTCTGCAAAGCATGAATGTCTTGAAATATTCTGAGCACAGTCCTTTTGTAACTTTGTTCCATGAAATTCTGATTGATTATGCCAACCAAAGAAAGAGCTGGGGAAGTGGAGTACCCAAGGAGCTGCCAGCCTCAGGCTGCCTTTTTGGTGTAGCAGACCTTTCTGGGCTCTTCTCCCAGTGTGGGAGAGAAGCATGGGCAGAATTCTCATGTGGATCAGGTTCACCTTTGAAAATAATTAGGGAGAGAGAGTGAATGAAGCTAGGAGGGGTTTTTTCCCCCCCTCACTAAGAGAGGTAGAGGTGTGTGTGTGTGTGTGTGTGTGTGTGTGTGTGTGTGTGTGTGTATACCACAGCTTTTCCACTTAACCTTAGAAGTAGGACCAAAAGTGGAGTGAAGCCAGAGAGTACTGACTTCACTGGTCATGTTACACAATAGACATTTTCCTAAGTGCAATGATGTGGCATTCTAAAACTTGTGATTCCACAAACTTGAGATGATTTTGAGAAGTTTGCCAGGTGTCTAGTTATAGCACCTTTACAGAGCAGGCTCTCAGAGAGACTTCTTCTCTGTACTGAAACCACCACCTCCCTTCTGGGCAACTGATTTCACAATGGTGCTGGTTGCAGGAGACCTTCTCTTTTATAGTCTGAAATGGTTTCTTGGAAATCTGTTTCCTTGCTCCATTTATTTTGCCCAAGAAACTTAACTTTTGTTTGTTTTTAAGTCCTTTGACATGAGGAGAGCTTGGTAAACAGGAGGCCTAGGGGTTCTCCATACAAACTTCTATTTGTCTGGACTGGAGAGAAAAAAGCACTTCCTGTACAAGCAGGAGAACCAGAAATCTGATGTCCAAGCACCACCTAAAATTACAGGTGCAGCAGGTCGCCTGTATCCCCGATGCTCTGGAAAAAGATGCATCTTACCGTGAGGTAAGATGACTAGGCAGACTACCCAAATAGGCAAGCAAGTCCTGGATTTTGCCTTAATATTATGGAAAATGAGTTCTACCTCCATGTATGATGTGTACACGAATGCATGCATGTATTCATAACCAAACATGCACGTACACCAACACTTGAACATACACCACAAACACACATACATATACATCCAACTTCTTAGTGTCTATGGAAATGGCTTACACTATTTTGCGCACCTTTCTGCTCACTCATTGACTTTCATTTGGCTTTTCTTTTGCCATCCTTTTCCTTCATCGAAGACAAAGTTTGTGTTGTTATTCTGTGTAGCATGTGTGTGAAGGTCAGAGAATAGCTTTGTGGAATTGATTCTATCCCTTCATCTTTACTTGGGTTCTGGGGATCACAGTCAGGCTACACTGTTGCTTGAATTTGAAATGTATTTGTGCTACATAATTGTACAAATTAGGTTTTATATGGAAATATAAATTGTGGCCATTTTTCCTTTTACCTTTTTTTCTCTTGATTTTGTGAGTTTTGAGAGCAACATTTTTCTCTCTAGTATTGAAATTAGAAGTTTCTGTGCCCTTTTTATTTAATATTACAATAAGTGTGCAGCAGTTTAGAACAAAAGGTAAGAAATGGACCATTATCACTTAGCAGGACAGTATAGGATAGCCCATCTTGATAATTTATTTATTGAATGCTTTAATCTCTACCTCGAATTTTTACAATTTCTCCTTAAATTTGAGGACTGTTAGTTTGAGCATTACCATAAAGATTTAGTTATCCTTCTAAATAGTAAGATGGTGATAAATACTACTTGGTACCTATTAGCTGTTGATAATTAATAGCCATGGTTTTCAAGGTAAACTATTAGGTGCCCTCAGACTTGCTATCTAGACATTGAGCTTTTGATCCTTCTTCCCAAGTAGTAGGGTTTCAGATGTGTGACACTCACTGCCCAGTTTGTTTGCTTGGGGTTGAGCTCAGGGTTTCATGTCTGCTGGTAAGACACTTTACCATTTGAGCTGCATCCCAGCCCCAGCACACTTTGTTATATTTACCTAACCAAAAGCATTTATTAGTACTGAAAGTGCAAATACTGTTTCTCTAAAGTTTACAGTGGGGTTCCCCACCACCACCACCACTTTTACAGAATTCTTTTGGGAATGCAATGACTCAAAACTCAATAGAGACAAGTCTTAAAAGCTGGCATTAGCTACACATGGTAACTGCATCCCTGTCTCAGTACTCTGAAGGATATCTTTTGGAGATGTACACTTTGGCCTGTTTGTAGACTGAAGTATTTTGAAGTTAACACCTTTACAGTAATTTACAATGGTTCAGTAGTTCAAAGTGATTCTATAGTACTTAGCGAGGCATACAATGAAAATGAAGCAACAGTGAAAAGTTATATTCCTGAATCACTGAATGTGGCTTCCTTTCGATCTTTCTTCCTTCTTCTGTTTTGTTTTTGTTTTAAGACAGAATTTCACTATGAAGTCCAAGCTGGCCACAAACTTTTGGCAACTTCCTGCCTCAGTCTAGCTTCCCTGATAGTGTGAGCCAACATTCAGCAAACATCAGTTTTTACATATTACATCTACAGAAGTATATTTGTTTTACATTTTATTTATTTTGTGTGTGATGTGTGGAAGGGTTAGTACCCAAACATCATGTGTGCGGAGGCAGAGGAGAACTCTCAAAAGGTAATCAGTTCTCTCTGCCCACCAAACTTGCGTCTGCAGGCTGGTATAACAAATGTTTTTACGCAGTGAACCACTGCTCTGTTTCTGTATTGTTTCTCAAACTAAGGATTACCAAAGGAATAAGTTCCTGTATTGTTTCTCAAACTAAAATTATACCAAAGATATCAAAGAAGGATATCTTTTGGAGATGTACATTTTGGCCTGTTTGTAGACTGAAATATTTTGAAGTTAACACCTTTACAGTAATTTAAAACTTTTCATTTCCACTGTAAATCTGTACTTACTGTATTCTGTGTTAAACACTACCTTTCCCTTTGATTCATGAAGAGCCTTAAGCATCCCTGAGAACTACCTAGGGCATATTGGCTTTGAATGGTTCAGAAACCAGTTCTTTAGGAATAGAAGGTAAGGGATTTACATCTCTTGGTCTGGGCTTTGAGACTCCCAAGGTGTCTCATAGTCACTCAGGGTCGCTTAGCAAAGGATATTCCCCAATCATTGCAGGAGATTCCCAGTGTTTTAAATTTTATTTTTTGAAACTTTGACTCCTATTCTAATTTATTTTAAATAAAAAACTTTGTTTTGACTTTTGTTTTTCACTTATTTATTGGTGGGTAGCAGTGTGTATCGGTCAAGACACCTTTTGGGAGTTCTTGTCCACCTTTTTGAAGCAGTCTGTCTTGTTTTTGTTACTCTGTAATCCAGGCTAGCTGGCCATACCTTCCACAGGAGTGCTGGGATTGTAGGCATATGCTATTATGTCCGCCTTCTTAAATGTGGGTTTCAGGGACTGAACTCAGTCTTGAGACTTGTACAGCTAATACTTTTTACCCACTCTTTAATCTTTGGTTCTAGCCAATTTAAAGGTAGGCCTTGGAGACTTTAGCTTTGTTGTATTTAGGCTGGGGTCTAGTGGATTTCAGCTTTAAGACCAATAAAGCCCTGTGCTAGAGAAGTGGATATTGGGTGCTAGTTGACTTGAGAAAGCCCAGTACCTCCCAGTTCATTTTGTGGCTTTTTAAGCCACAAGCAAATCAAAAGAGAAAAGTGTGGTTTGGGGGTGACAGAGTTAGACATGTCTGGTTTTCCTACTTCAGGAACTTGAGTTATCAAGGTTGTGGCCATGTAGTATAGAGGTCAGGTCAGTGTAAATCAGTCTGATTGACTGTTAAGTAGTTTCAGAATTCATGTGTTTCTGCTTTTTCTTCTAGTTAAGGGAAGCTTTGATATTGGTAGAAAGCTGTTAAACAAATTACATGGTGCATTGTAATGTGACAGGAAGGAGAGACTTCCTTGTCCCCACTTGTAATTGTTGTTGATTTCTTTGTCAAATGGCTTTTAGATACCATTAAGTTCTTGAAGAGCATCTAGAATAGACCAGAAAATCTTGCCGATCAAGGATATATCATTTACTGTACTCACTTACACTATCTTAGTTTTACTTAATGAGTCAGAAAAAAGAAAGGAGCTAAGGTTAGTGTATGCTGTTGTACTGTTACATCATTTTGTTATTGACCCTACAAAAATAAATGGTGGGAAAGATGTTGGTAACTTGAGTTTTGTGAGAGTGATTATAGTTAGTGTACTTGATATGTAAAGGGAAAGAGTGTAAATTAAGTATTATTCTACCACACAAGCCTTCTAATGTGTCTGTTAAAGCACCTATTTTAAGCTGATAGGTGACACAGAGTGTAGTGGGTTGAATTGCACAGAGTAGAATACAGCCTGTTGACCTCTGCTTTCTTTTGAGAAATGTCTATGATTCTATATTCAGTTTTCTCCACATTTATCCCACTACCAGCGCATAGCTTTTGTGAGGTAACTGTCAACCAGGATAAATGGTCAGAGGGACTTACAGGTAAAAAAAAAAAAGTTTATTTAATTGTTAGAAGCTTTTAAGAAACCTAACCATGGTGTTTAATAGTTCTGTTACTGCCTTCTGTTGCTGCTGTTGGGTAAGTGGTAGTTTAAAATTTATGTGGTGTCTTAACTGGCTAAGACTTGGGTGGGGGCTTACTATTCACACAACTGTATCGGTCTTGCAGTTTATTTACTTCAAGATTGCACATCTTATATAATGAGATGGGGGCGGGTTTCTTCTCCATGTATGAAAGAAAGTCCATACCTGTATATCCAAAGCACTAAGAGGCTAAGGCAAATATGTTCTCTCCAGCTAACATGAGTGGCCTGTGCTCAAGCTGGGAGCCAACCTGGAGAAGATAAAAGTCTCTCGGGGAGCTGTAGAGCTTAAGAGTACTGCATGCTAAGTGTCTGTGTGTGTGTGTGTGTGTGTGTGTGTGTGTGTGTGTGCGCTTGTATTTCTTAAATCTGGTCTTTTGGGCTTAAATTTTAGGTTTAAATTGGTCTGGTTTTATTCATGGTGTATTTAATTCTGATTCTTTTATGACGGCATCATCTACCTGCTGCATTCAAACAAGTGATCATTAAATTTAGATCTTAAGAGAACAAAATACGAAAGCTGATAGTGAGGTCTGGCTGAGATAGAGGATTTAACCTGTTTCTACTACCTGGGATACGAAGGGAAGGCAGGGATTGGGATGGGAATTAACAGAAGTTTTGATATTGAGTATTCTGTAAGGATGGGTAATGTATGCTATGGACACAGCATTGGATCAGATTAGTCTGTTATAGACCTGCCTAAAAGAAGGCACAGCATAGCTGTAAACAGGGCCTAAAAGCATCTGAGTACTGGTAGATGCTCCTGTCCTAGATGGCCTGGTGAAAGCTGGATCCATTTAGCCCCAGAAGCTGAATGCTTCCCCAGTCTTGGTAGTGAAGTGATCTCCAGTTTTTGCTGTCTCTTTTTCCATGAAACAGAGCAGAGCACACAATTTACCACACCCCTGTCTACTGTGTTTGGTGTGAGATTTTTCAAGTACAAAAACTGCTGTTTTGGGCTTCTCACAGCAAGTTTTAAGGGACAGGAATTATGAGCAGTGTGGTCATATTGTCTTTGGTGCTGAGGATTGCATCTGGCAAAGCAGCGATCTACCACTGGGCTATAGCACCCATCCTACCCTCCTTTACTTTCACTCTTTCTTTTCTGTCACTCAAATGGATGTGATTAGTCACTAGTGCTTTGATGTCAATGATTAACGCTCTGTAGTGGAAGTTTTCCTCAGTCCTTACTGGTGTCATACAGTGTTGTTTCTTAGGTGGAAGGTGTATCTTAATATTTCCCATTGCTGCTCTTAATTGATTTAGCTGTTGCTTTGATTCTGCCTTTGCTATCTGGCAAAACCAGAAAATAGCTGAATGTGGAGTTTTTAGCAAGGAGACATGCTTGCATTATGAAAGACAGTGTGCACTGGTAGAGAGGTTTACCTTGAACTGTGGTGAAGTATGGGGAGGGTTGCACCAGTGCAGGAAGGAAGGAAATAAACTCCAAATCTGTGTGTCATAGCTTGTCGTCATAGCTTATCATGTGGCATGTGTCAGTAAGAACACATCTATAGTGTTCTGTCAGACTGTAACTCACTTATGATCCTAAGTCAGCTCCACTTAGGTGAGTTTGAATACAGTAGTAAGATAGAAAATCTGGTTTTGTTTTACTAGATGTTTGGAATCACTAGAATATAACCTTTAATATTTTTAAAATATTCTCAAATTTAAACTTACAGAAATTTACAGCAGCCTTGTAAATAATTCCTTTGTGACACTTAGCAGAGTCTGAATACTTTTTTGTCAGGTGTTATTGTATTATTCTAGTCAGAATGTTCTTTTATTCTGGTTGCTGGTTTTTGTGGTTGTGTATGCTGCACGATTGTGTGTGTGTGTGTGTGTGTGTGTGTGTGTGTGTGTGTGTGTGTACACACATATGTGGAGACCAGGAGACAACTTCAGAAGTCATTTCTTAGGAAGCATACACCTCATCTTCTGAGGCAGGGTTGTTTTCCCTGACTTGGGGCCAGCCATTAAAGGAGGCTGTCAGGCTAGAGAAACATAGGGATCCCCCTCTGGCTTCCCAGCACTGTGTTCTACTGTTTTCTGTTATTTTTGGTTTGGGGATGGTTGGTTGGTTGGTTGGTTGGTTGGTTGGTTGGTTGGTTGGTTGGTTGGTTTGCAGGATTATAGGGTCTAACTCAAGTCCTGTTCTTGCACAGCAAGCATTTCATACCAACAGTCAGTGTTTTTCCTGACTTAAGAATTGACTTACATATTGTATTCTTTTTATTATATATTCTTTTAGCATATGAATATTATCATAAACACCTAAAACAAGGATATTTTATAAAAACTTTACTGTTACCAAATGAAGAAAATATAAAACCAGTATTCTCTAACTGCTTTTACTGTTTTTGTCAATGCTGTTTTTGTTGTTTGTTTGCTTGCTTCATTTTGTTTTTTTGAGACCAGGTCTCACTCTTAAACACAGACTGGCTTGAAACATGACAATTGAATGCTTTCATGCCAACAAACAACCAACTACCCCAAAACCAAAAATAACAGGAAACAGTGGAACACAGTGCTGGGGAAGCTGGATAGGAGGATCCCTGTGCTTCTCTGGCTAGGAAGCCTCCTTTAATGGGCTAGCCCCATGTCAGGGAAACCAGCTGTGCCTCAGAGGATAAGGTGGGTGTCTTCTGAGGTGTCTCCTCGTCTCCACATATGTGTACGCATATATGCAGTTGTGCAGCCCATAGAACATAGATGCTAGATGTATAGGTGTGGACCCATATTCCCAGCTCCAGTAAATGTTCATTAGCTTGTCTGTTTCAATCTAAGAACTCTAACCTGAGCCTCTCCGTGTGACATTTTCTGTCCCATCACTTTGCCCTTACTCTTGTTCTTAGGCACATTTCCTTAATTTTGATTTGTTTTTACAGGCATGGATGTGTTTTAAATGGGTGGCAAGCGTTTTGCAGGATCATCAGATTGGGCTCATCAGTGTTCTCATGACTGAGAAACTGCCGATGGTATGAGTTTCTCATTGTACCACATCAGGAGGCATGTGTCCACCCGTGTCTTCGTCAGGAATACATTTTCATTGTCTGATTAGTATGAGATCTTCTGGGTTCTCCAAGTTCAAATAAGTCACCTGTGGAGATGCACCTTGATACTTGGTGTATAGCAGCCCTCATGTAACCTTCATCCACGAGCTTCAACCAACCTCTGATAGTTTGGCCTGAATTATTAACATGGCTGTAGTGACTCCAGTGATTAGTGTCAAGTCTTTAACTGCAGGAGGGAACCCTTTTCAGCTGCTGTGCCAAGAGTTTAGTGTTGGACAAGATGCTGTCTCATGTAACTTGTACAGTTTTAAGCATTTTTGCACCCTCTGAGATAAACCTGCTCTTTTCCTCTCTCTTTAACAGTACTTCAGTTGTGTTCTTTTTTATTTCTTGAGGTTGTTCCTTCCAGTTTCCCATAATTGTTATTCCAAAGAGATAACTTTCTGAATTTATAGCCATTCTTTTATGTTCCTGACAAAGCTAATTTATTTACTAGTGTTGTACTTGATTATATGATACTCAATTCCAGAAGTGGCTTGCTGTTAATACAGTGGCCTGTCATCTACTCAAGCCTGAGGCTCAAGTACTAGGTTTAGGAGCCAGAAAGATCCAGCCTCAGCTCCGTAGTCTGCAGAGTGCATAATGTACACATGCTTGTAGGAAGGAGGATGGAGTGTATGTGCAAAACTCTTGTGTAAGAGGTTTTCTAGGAAGTTATAAACTGTGAAATGTTGAATTATTTCTTAGATCTTTTGTTACTATATGTAGATTATAAATATTTGTTTTGAATAAACTCATTTAGTCATCTTTATAGCATAGTGTATGTGCAGTATTTTAGCAGTAGATATTGTAAAGTATTTAAAATAATTGTAAAAGTTACCAGCCTTCAAAGTTATTGTTTGTGGTTTTTTTTTAATCATGTTGCATCTGTTAAGTATTTATCTTATATTCATGAAATAGTAAAGTGAGTCCTAAACTTTACTATAGATAATGAGAACAGTATAGGTATATTGAACCCTGTGTACATATAGAAGAAAGTTATCTGGATTTTCAAGAACCATTTTATTGAAATTTATTTTGCCTAGAGTTTATTGCTAATAAGAAAGGAAAGCATGAGCTGTCTAAGCCTAAAGTCTGCTCATGTGTGTAACTCCCTGTCAGCCAGGATTTTTTTTTTAGTACTGAAATTGTATGTACTCACTAATAAGTGGACATTAGCCAGAACACCTAGGATACAATCCACGGAACTCAAGGTTAGCAGGCAGAAGGGCCCTAGTGAGCATGTGTCAATCCCACCGGGGAGAGAAAAGAAAGCCATCACGGGAGGCAGAGCAAGGGCCCGACCAAAGGAAACTTTTCAGGTATTGGGAGGGGAAGATTGAGAAGCCCTGAAGGCCAGCAGAATGAATGGCAATATGCAACCTGTGGGGAGATAGCTGGGAGGGGAGGGACCAGAATGTACCAGAGACCTGGAAGGTGAGAGACTTTATTTAAGAGGTTCTTCGCCTTCTTGCTTAAATTTATTCCTGGGTATTTTTGTTTCAAAGAAACTTGGAATCGGACTTATTTCCTAATTGTATTTTTTTTTTTTATTCAATTTACATCCTGGTCACAGTCCCCTACCCTGCTCTCTCCCTAGTCCCACCCTTGCAAATCTCATTGCTGCTGCCTCTTCTCTTTAAAGAAGAAAATCCCTCTTGGGAATCACTTTATCCTAGGACATCTGGTCTCAGCAGGACTAGGCATATCCTCTCTCACTGAGGCCCAACCAGGCAGACCAGGTAGGGGAAAAAGAATTCAGTGGCAAGGAACCTAGACAACCCCAGCTTCACTCGTTAGGGGACAACCTACATGCAGACCAAGTTGTACATTTGCCACTAATATGTAGGGGATCTAGGTCCATCTTCAGCATGCTCCCTGATTGCATGTTCTGTGAACCCCCATGTTCCAGGTTAGTTGACTCTGTAGGTCTTCTTGTGGTGTCTTTGAACCCTCCAACTTGCCCAAGCCTATCCCCTTATTCTTCCACAGCCTGATGTTTGGCTGTGGGTCTCTGTATCTGCTTCCATCCTCTCCTGGGTGAGTAAGGCTAGAATTTAAAAAATAAATTGGATAACAATATGGGCAGTAGTACCACTGAAGAGTACTCTGCTTCAGTTTTCTTTATTTACTTATTGTGGGGAGCATGGGCGAAAGAGGGTTATACATTTGTCACAGCATGCATGTGGAGATCCAGGGACAACTTGAATGAGTTCTTTTGATCAATAAGCTCTGGGGATCACTCTTCAGGCTTGGCTACAAGAGCCCTTACCAGAGGATTCTTCTTTCTAGTTCCTGCACCAAGTTAAAGTGGTGCCATTTTTATCTAGGAGAATTTTTTTAATGGAAACCTCTAAAATATTTCTATTTGTTTCTGCAGTGCAAATTGTTATGCCTGCCTATGTATACATAGTGAAGTGAAGATAAGATTTTATCCTAACTGTAATTCCCTCCTGATCTGTAAACTGTGATTTTCCTGTGTTTAATGGTTCCGTTTGAGTAGGATTATGTAATTCTTACAGAAATGCACCTTCTCCCACCTTATTCATCCACAGCAGGGGTGGTACTCTAGGACGGACACTGGGGGCCTGTGCTGCAGGTCCTCATGGCACGTGTCAGGCATAAAGGTAGCGATTCCTGCTGTAAGAATAGGACTAGGACTTCTGTCTCTTAAGAGCTGTCCTTGGAACACTGAAGGTCCTTGACCACTTGTAAAGATGTGGCAGTTACTCCAAATAAATTGCTAAGCTTCAGAAAAATTAAGAATACCTAGTTTAAATAACTTTGGGTCAAATGATTTTAAAAAATAACTCTTGCTCACATAGTCTATGGCCCTGTGTAGAAGAGTCGTTAGGCTATAGTTATGTATTAATATGTTCTCTCATTAGTATTAATACTAATGCTAATTAATAGTATTCTTTCACAAGTTTCATCAACATCCCTCTTGTGTTGTTGATGAAAGCATTCCTTTAACTTTTAGATGATTAAAATGTTAATTTACATTTTAAGTTTTAATGTCTCAACTCTGTTTCATGTTAAATGTGTTACAGGAATGAATCTGAAGTCTGCTGCAGTAAAACACTGAAGGCTTTAAAATGTTTTCTTGCATAAAAGTGAAACTTTAAGTAGCTGCTTATGAGGATAGGGAAGGCAGGAAGCTAATGTCTGTCTCAAGACACAGGACAGCTGTCTGCTCACCGACCTCAACTGTGTGAGTAGAGACCTAAGCCTCTGACCTTATATAAGTGGACATACAACTTACCTTAAAAACTAAAGTATGCGAAGCTACGCCCAAGCCAGCATGATAAGGCTTGAAGGCCTCTTATTTCTGGTGGATAGGATTTGAGGGGTGGAGTGGATAGTAGGTATTTAGTCATAAGGTACTATTAGCAGTAACACAATGCTAGTGACCTACATCTTTAAGATATTATTCTAGGTTAGTATCTACATGATTAATTTTCTTGTGAAGATTATGATTTTTTAGATTGCTATTTATTTTATAGTTAATTTCAGCGAGCTATAAAATTTATTTTAGGAATTAAGTGTTGTAATATGGGACTTCTTTCTTTATAACGTAGTAATATAAAGAAAGCATTACTTAAAAGTAAAGGAATGCTTATTTCTTTAATACAGTTTGAAATGTTTTAATGTATTTTATTATTTAAGTACCTAGACAAATTAATTCATAGAGATGGGGAGAAAGGAGTTTTTTCTCTTTTGCCAAGAGTTATCACCTCAAGAATCCTCTTTGGAAGACACCCTTTTTTCCTACTTCAGAGTTTGTTGATGGATTTTAGGAATGAGGCTCTAGTTTGGATTCCCCTCTCTTCAGGAGAACATGCAGTGTGTGCGGGTAGGCTTCTGGACCTATTCGGTGTTTACTGTGGCTGAGGCAAAGAGCATCAGCAGCTGCTTGCTTGTTACTGTATTTGTAGTCACTTTCTCTTTAGTGTGACAAATGGCTGATCCTTCAAAGCAGTGACACAGAAGACACACAAAGCAGTGATGAATGCATACTGAATATGGATAATTCCGTTGAAAAACAAAGGTTTCTGTTTGCTGATTCTTTTTCATTGGTTGATCAAGTAACACACAAATGTGTGTGTCTGAGAAGCTTCGGAGGAGAGAGATTATAATCCCTTGTTTAAGAGTGACAAGCCTCACTGTACTGGTGCTCTGGCCTTTGAAACCGGCAGTTTAACTTCTTTAGCTAGTTGTTTGGCAAACTTTACTGGTAAAACTAAGATAAATTATTTGGTGTTGCACTTTTAAAAGAAAGAAGGGGAAAAATTAAGAATCCTAGATTCTTTCCTGTCTTTTTAGAGTCAAAAATAAAGGCAATTGAAGATGAGAGAAGCCTTTGGCGTGTGATCTCCAAAGTGAGATTAGGGAGAAAGGAGAAGCAGTAGAAAAGGGAAGCCTGATAACTAGATAACCAAGGAACTAGGTAAATTAGTGGCAGGTTTTCCTCTGGCTTCTGCCACTCTGGAGTGAGTCTCTGTTCTTAGTTCTCTTATCAGGGGTATGCAGGGCAGAACTAAGGAGCCAAGCATCTGTTTCAATCCAAGGTCTGTGCAGATGATAGCACATTCTTCTCCATCTCCCCTGCCCTGCCCTTTACCTTACCAGGAAGGGGTATAGGCTTGATCCTGGTCTCTTGCCCAGATTTGTTTGCTTTTGCATTTATTATGCAGTATGATTATGATGGAGTTCTGGCTACATGAGAAGGAGTGGTCATTGTTACATGCCAAGACTATAGAGTAGAACTGTCCTGGTGTCACATCCTAGGTATTACTTTTAATAGCCAGGTGATATTGAGGAATCACTTAACCTCTCTGTTCCTCTGTAGAACGTGATACTTTTCTACCTAACACAGTGGTAAGGTTCAGTGATTCACAGCACTTGCAAATGATTGCCATTAATACTATGAAGCCTCTGTTTCTTCTTTGAGAGGAGTAATACTAAGAAATATAAATCCTCAAAGTAATAGTTTAGTTTTCTTTGTTTTTTTGTCATGCTGGGGCTTGAACCTGGGGTATCATTCATGCTGGGCATGTACTTTTTTCACAGCTATATTTCCAGCCCCCAAATAATAGACTTTGAATGTGTAGGGGTATGTGTGTGTGTGTTTGTGTGTGTGTGTGTGTGTGTGTGTGTGTGTGAGAGAGAGAGAGAGAGAGAGAGAGTGAGTTCTAACTCAGGTTGTCTGCAAGCACCTTTACCCACTGAGACATTTCTCATCAACTCAATATTAAGAATTTAGAAATGATGAACATATTCAGCTATCATAAAAAACACACAGTGAGTGATGACCCTTAGTCATCTATCCTCCCATTCTGAACTGCTGCCAGTATCCACCCATTTCACACTTTCACACGAGGATTGGCGACTTCCTGTTTCAGACAGTGCTGGCTGTTCTTTAGGATAACACTGGGTACAGTGTTTATATAATAAAGTCTGATGTGTATTGACACTGCCATTCTGTTTGTCTTGCCTGATGTGGGTACTGAACTTGTGTTCTCTGGAAAATTATACCAATGCTTGTAACTTCTGAGCCATCTCTCCAGCCCTGCAGTAATATTTTTCAAATATGAAATTGGTAGGTAAACAAGCATTAGTACAGCTACTGACTGTTTGTGTGTGGTTTGTTAGTGACTACATTTTGGATTGAAGTTCACCACTTGACTTTTTTGTATCATGAAAATGAAGGCTAACCACATCCAGGCTGGCTCTTAGGGACATAGAATAGTGTTTTTAAATACATTTTAGCCATTTGAACTCCTTTATTCTAATAAAATCATTCCTAGAAATCGGACATTGTGAATACCAAAAAGGAACCGTTGGAGCAGATTTGTGGTGCACTCTGCCCATCCACTTTCCTTTTTCTGCACCCTTTTCCTCCAACTGCATACTTGATGGAACAAAACATACTTAGATACATAAACCTGAGGGAATTATCTAGGTGATAAGATTCAGTAAAGCGTTCTTTTAATATTTTAGTTTGTATCCTGGATCCTAGTAGATGGGCTCTTATCTGAAGCTAGTTATGATATTATCGATGTGAAATTGAACAGTGATATCAGGAAGCAAGCACTAGGTCCAGTGTTTCATTTTATAGAAGTTGTTGACCATATCATTTTTTTTTTCTATTTATAGGCTGTATGAAGTCTCCTGTGTTTATCTGGGTTAAGGTTGAAGTTTTTCTTGAGTAATTTGTTTTTCTTTAGAATATTATGCCTATTAAGTATCCAAGTACTCATATTAGCTGTTCTAACTGGTGGAAGGAATAACACCAACTCGTTTCAGATTAGCAAGCAGATCATATTGACTAAATTTTATTTAATGACAGTGTATTGGTTGCTTTTCTCATTCTGTGGGGAGGGGAAAAAAATCCTTGGGCAGCTGTGATTGCTTAGCAGGTAGACACTTGGTGCCAAGCCTGACAGCCTAAGTTTGATCTCCAGAGTTCACACAGTAGAATGAGAAAACTGATATTTATAAGTGTGTCCTCTGACTTCCACACGTGCTATGGCACATGCCCCTCCCCCAACAAATACATAAATACTGTACTAGTTAGGGTTACTTTTACTGTGATGAAACACCATGACCATGGCAACTCTTAGAAAAGAGAATATTTAACTGGGCTTGCTTACATTTGGAGGATTGGGTCACTATAATCATAGTAGAAGCATGGCAGTATGCGGGCAGACATGGTACTGGAGGAGAGGTAGCTGAGAGTTCTATATCCAGAAAGGTAGGCAGTAGAAGAACACTGGGCTGGCTTGAACATATGAAACCCAAAGCCTACTTCCAGTGACACACTTCCTTCAGAGAAGCCACACCTCCTAATGGTGCTACTCCCTATGAGCAGTGGGAGCCATCTTTATTCAGATCACCACAAATACATTTTAATATTTTAGGAATGTAAATTATCAAATTTTCCCATGCCCCCTCCCTTCCAATTTTTTCCATCCTACATAATTATTCCTTCCAATTTTATTTACCCTGCCACTGATTTAAGTGCACATGCACGCGGCCTCTTAGGGGCTACACACACAGAGTGAATGAATGGTATGTTTTATAAATTGACAAAACCAACTTTCCTGTTTTGGCTGGAAGTTCAGGGTACAGTTACATGGCAGGAGTGAAGGGCAGCTGTCACATTGTGTCCATAGTAGGTAAGCAGAGAGCCAGTGGTGCTGTTTGATTTGTTGTTGTTTGGTTTTTATTTTGTTTTTTGGGGTTTTGTTTTTTTCCCCTTTTTATGCAGTCCAGAACGCCAGCCATGTGATGGCTATATTCACTTTCTTGGTACATCTTCCTTATACTGATACACTTACACCCTCATACACTGAGAAGTATATATGGCCAGGGTGATTCTAAATCCAATCAAGTTAACAATGAGCTTTAACCACCACACACACTCTCTCTGACTTCGTTTTTTCTTTGATAGACGTTTTTTTTATTCTTTTGATGTCCAACATTCATTTTTATCCCTGTGAACTCTCTTCAAAGAAATATGTGACTTAAATGGAAGTATGTAATGAGCAGTACTTTTTAGGGCTCCTTTCAATTATAAGCTGGGAGAATTTCATTTGCTGATTATTTAACTGCAAACTCCTCTTTGGCATGCATAATAAGCTGTTCACAGTGTCACCTTATTCTGTTTCTAAGGTTATTTCCAGCATTTGATATTCCAGGAAGAGTGCAGTCATTCATTAGTTAGCCATCGACACACAGGAGCACGTACATGTGAAAACAGACAGCAGTGGGATCACCAGGCAATATAACCTGTGGAACTACCAGCCATTTACTGAAATGCTCTTGTGTGGCATGTGTCTGTACTTGTTTTTATCCTTCTGCAGTGGCAACTGTATAAACAATTGGGAAGTTTGTGTTAGCAAAATAACCGACACATCACTTTATGAGCTTGGTTGTAAACCGTTCCCTGCCTTCTAACTGAGAAAGTGGTTTTTCATTTTAGGTAGAGGTGGGGCATTTTCAACTAATTCCTAACAAGTGATCTATTATGTGGTGAGCAGGCCTTTGAGGCAGTGTTCTTGTTGAACCATAGTCTACAGACAAATGATCTCTGAGTAACAACTGCACCCCTCCCTCTAATTTTAGAACTGTAGTTGCTGATGTAAATCTCACCCAGTTCTAATGTGAGTTTTTTACTGATTTATGTTGCCGTGTGTTTTCTTAATCTAATGGGCTCCTCTTGAGAATCCCATGGGGTAGAAAAGACAGCTATCACACCTATCTCTGTGTAAGGGGCTTGGACTAAGCACTAAGAAGACAGTGTCATAATCAATCTGGTTTTAGAGTTAAGCCAAGCCCATTGTTCTTTTCACTGGGTTGCCTTGTACATAAAGGTGACCCTGTATATATAGCTGTTTTGCTGTGAACTGTAGTCAGGTATCTTGTTAGGATGTTTGTTATCCCTTCCTTCAAGTGACTGCATCTTCCCTGAAAGAAAATCCACCTTTTGAATGCCATGTACTTTTTTATTTGCCTGCTTATTTTGTGGTGCGAGGGATTAAATCCAAGGCCTTGTGCATGTTAACAAGAACTCTACCACTCTTTTCAACCACTGATTTTCTTTTGGGCTTTTTTTCTCTTTTTTTTTCTTTTTAAATAAAAAGCACTGAAGTTAGAATGATTGTATTTCTAAATTTTGTTGAGTACTTGTTAGCACTTTGTGATTTTATAGCTGTTTTGATTTGGAAGGTAGATGTCTCTGTAGATACATGAAAATCAGACTTACATGTCTGTGTCCTTGTACCTATGGGGTTGAATCCATGCCAACCAGATGATCTACCATAGAGCTACATTCTCGGCTTCGTACATTGGCTGTCGTGAGCAGAAGCTGTGGCATAAAACTTCTATTATAGTAACCAGCAGAGCAGTCGGCAGCACAAGTCAGGTTATCATCCTTGAATAAAGCTATAAGAAAAGAAAAACTGATTTGCTGTCAAGAAGTCTTGCTGTGTTTTTCCTAATAGCATTTCTAACAAGTTTTGAAAGCATTCATGTATTCATCTGGCTTTTACTTGAGGACCTGCTAGATGCACTGCTTGAAGCAGGAACTGGCAAACCCTGGCCCACTTACCCAATCCTTCTCAGGCACCTTTTATTGTAAGTCCACTCATCAGTTAACATGTATGTGTGGTTTCCTTTCATTAACTAGGTCCAACTTGAGAGTTGCCTAGAGACTGTGTAGCTCACAAAGCCCAATGTTTATTATTGGTGCTTAGAGGAGGTTTGCCAACTCCATTCTAGAGTAATTGAAAATACAACTCTGAGAAGAAAAGAAAATGCTTTGTGTATTAAATCTAATTTTTGTCTTTTCTGTCCTCAACGACAGGTTATTTGTCCATCATTCAACTTTCAGTTGACCCTGAAGGCACTGCTGCTGATTACAGGCAGCTGTAGCTGTAACAGTCTGCCTCTGGGTTTGAAGGAGTCTGTTTCCTCAGCAAGCAGGCCTGTTCTCTGAAATGAGAGCCATGAACCTTAACTCTGTACAAAAGGGACTTCCGTTGGTATCATATGAACAGGAAACTACCACGAAGAAGGCTTTATTCCAGGGTGTCATTAATCCAGAGAGGATGAAAGAGGAATAAAGGATGGCAGAATCTGCACCAAGATTACATAAAGTTAATAATTTTATTGTTTTATTAGGAACTACTGTTTGGGGATAGAGAGAGAGCTCAGTGGTTAAGAGTACTTGCTACTCTTGCAAAAGACTTAGAATTTGTTCCTAGCACCTATATGGCAGCTATCCTAGTCATTGTTGTATTGTTATGAAGAGACACTATGACCAAGGCAACACTTAAAAAAAGAAAGCATTTCATTGGGGGCTTCCTTACAAGAGGAATAGCTGATCCAAAGTCTGAGGAAGAGATAGAGACAGACAGCCTCTCGTGGGCTTTCTAACTCTCAAAGACCATCTCCAGAGACACCCTTCTTTCCACCTCCTAATCCTCCTGATCCTTTAAAATGGTGCCACTCCCTGGTAATTAAGCATTCAAATACGAGCCTATGGGGGTGATTCTCACTTAAATCACCACAGTGGCTCACAGTCATCTAGTTCCAGGATCCAACATTCTCTTCTGAAATCTGCTGACACCAGACATGCATGTGGTATTCAGACATACTTCCAGGAAAAGCACCCATATATATAACTAAGCCTTAAAAAAAGCAGTATACTTTTTCTCCCTTTTATTGTTGAGATTATAATATCACATCATTTCTCCATTTTCTTTCCTCCCTCCAAACTCCCATATTACTTCCCTACTCACTCTTCCAAATTCATGGTCTCTTCATTAATTGTGATTACCTGCATGCACACACACACACAGACACACACACACTCATATATTCCTTCCTAAATATAACCTGCTCAGTGTATATGATGTTACTTATATGTATGATTTCAGGGCTAATCATATGGTATCAAGTAGTCAGTTGGTGTGGAAGACTATTAGTCCTGCTGTCATTTCTTAGTAGAGAACTAACACAAAATAACTCAATCCTTTGTGTAGGATTAAAGCCTTATGGGCTTTCTTCATTCATGTTGGTGAGACTGTGGGTTTAGCTCTTGATATCACTAGGAGACAGGACAACCACCACAATCCTCAAGCTCTTACAGTCTTTCTGCCTTCTCTTTCTTCTGCAGTACTCCTTGAGCTTTAGATACAAGAATGTTTTGTAGATACATCCAGTGGGACTCCATGACTCTGTGTTTTGATTGGTTATGGTTTTCTGTAACAGTTTCCATCTGAGCAACATGCTGACATAGATATCCATCCCTCTAGCCTCTATAGGATTAACTTTTAAGAAAAGATAAAGACCTTCCCAGGAGTTTTAGAGATAATCAAGTTGATAGAGTTCCTGGTATACATGAAGCCCATGGTTCCATCTCCAGCAACAGTTTATAGTAGCACATGTCTGTAATCCTTGCACTTGGGAGGTAGAGGGTAACAAAATAAAACATTTAGCCAAATAGCTACGTATATTTGATTTTTTTTCAAAAAGAACTACTGTCCTTCATGTATAGTGATAATATATATAACATCTTCTGTCACAATTCAAGGCCACCTCTAGGATGTCAGCTGTTTTATACCTTCTTTTATACTGCCGACCTATATGCCAACAGATTGAATCAGACAAGTTCTTTGTTGTTTTATTTTTTGAGGCAAGGTCTCACTGTGTAGCACTGGCTGTTCTGGAACTTGCCTTGGTCTTTCTAGTACTATTAATTCTGTCTCTGTGCTTCTGAACTGGGTGCTTTTTTGATATGGGGATTCTACTGTATTGTGTAGGGTGGCTTTGAACTTCAGTGGAAGTAATCCTCTTGCTTCAGCTTGCCAGTACCTAGAAGTACACATACATGATAAGGCTATAAATTGTTATTACTTTGAAAGTAGCTTTGACCTTAAACTCAAAAAGGGTCTCGGGGAATCCCCAGTGCTCCACAGGTAGGCTTTGCATACTTGGTTTAGAGAATAGACCATAACCACTAGCTTGAGAGATTAGGTTGAATTCTAAATAATTTTATCTATAATAAAATCAGCTCCCTATATAAAAAATCTTGTACAAAATTCTGAGCGGTTTTGAGAAAGATGTTACCGAACTGAGTATCTTAAGCAAGGCAGTAATTCACACAGGTGGTAAACTAAGATAGAAATGAACTTAAAGTGGTGTCAGAGATCTCCTTAAAGGGATATAGAAGAAGGAGATGAGGCTACCTGTGTGCTAAGTGGCTACGTGGAAGTGGTGTCTGGATAGTTCAGAAGCATTAAGATTAAAGAGGAGGAAATGAAAGGACTTACAAGGATGGATCTTGTGTAGTACAGACCATTGTTTACATTTTGGGTTTTGTAGGGTGACGATGTTTTGGTTTGAGAAACAGGTGAAACTGTAAGTGATGCAGCCGCTGAGGAGGTCTGCCTTTTATAAGCAAGGATATTGAGTGACTTTATGTAGGTAAACACTGACTTATTTTTGAAGACAGTTTGTACAGAACCAAGATCAGTTTTGAGAGCTTGTAGCTAGTAGCTAGCCTTTGAATGGAGCTCTCGGCTGCTTACCAGTGAGCCTTTCTTTATGATGTGGCAGCCAGCTTCCCCACTGTAACAAGCATAAGGATAAATATCACGACCTGCAGTAAGAGTGGTTTTTGGGTTAATTGTAAATGAGAAAAAAAATCTTAATCTTTCGTTATTCCACATTTTTTAAAAAGAAGTGTTAAATCCAGATAAATTGACAGTGAAAGATAAAATAAAAAAAGTCTAGAAATATACAATATCTTCATGGTCTAAGAATAGGCAGTGATTTATTTAATAGCACCTAACTAAGGACATTATTAACATAACTTAGTATCACTATGATGAGATATCTGATGGAGAAACTTTCAGGAGGAAAGTTTATTTTGACTCACAGTTTCAGGGTGCCTCAGTCCATCATGGTAGGGAAGTATATGAGATTAGAAGAGTGTTATAGGTCCCTCATATCACAGTGAACCAGGAAGCAGAGTATAAGCCTGAAACCAGGGGCTTAGTATCACCTTCAAAGGCCTGCCCCCAAGGAACCATTTCTCCAATTAAGCCCTACTTCCTAGAGGTTCTACAGCCTCCCAAAACAGTGCCACCAGCCAGGGAACACACATTTAAAGCATCAGCTTGTAGAATCAAACCACACTCAGAATGGAAAAGACAAGGCACATAGTTGGCAAAATAAGCAAGAAGATCATACAACAGAAAACAGTCAGTGAAGACAGAGGATGCCCACTAGTCAGTCAGCATCCAGTGATGGTGAAGCTATCGGGGTGCTGAGATAAGACACGGAGGTACAGAATATTTAAATAGAAGGGTTAATTTCTCAGTTTCTAAAGCCAACTAATCCAATTCAGGTAGTAAAAAAGCAAAGAAAATCATTCTCTTGATTTTACAGTCCAGAAATTAAATTGTTGCTGAACATCTCAAAGCTTGCGGCTCTTCTTTCTATTAAGGCTCGCCTGAATAATCCAGGCTGAGATCTTCTCAGATTCTTACTGTATTTGAGAAAATACTTAGAGCTTCAGGAATAGGGTGTGAACATATTTATATTGGACATACAGCCCAATATAGGAGACAGACTGTACTGAGGATAGGTAAGCTCAGGAATATTCTAGGGCTTTTACTTCCTGGAAAGGTGTAAAGATATGTAACTGCTTTGGGAAACTGTTTAATAGTCTCTGCTGAAGTTGAAAGTCCACATTCCCACTCTTAGGTATGTACTCAGGCTAAGTATGGATGCATTTTAGCCAGAAGTAACATAAGTAATATTTCCAACAGTTGTGTTTCTAGAAGTTCTAGATAAGAAGGTTTCAAAATCCTCATCTGCATTAGACAGTCTTTTACACTGTGGAACATTCTGCGTGAGAATGAGAATGAATATACCACAATTACATAAAGAGCATAGTTGAATTTCACAATATTAGGTGTTATATAATGCCTTTACAGAAGTTTAAGAGCCAGAAAAGCTACTAAGTATAGTGTGTACTCAGACATGAACACACAGATATACTGGATACTTCCCCCACCTTGTCCCCTACTGTTGGCCTTGAACTTGCAGAGCTGAAGTAGAGGTATGTCATCATGTCCAGCTACAGTGACCCCTTTGATGAGATTTATCATCCAGGCCTGTGGAAACTTCTCTGTAGCTGTAGCTGGGTAAGTGGGGTTTATACTAGAACATGTCTAGCTTTAATGTAATTACATATAGGAATGCTGTGCTTTATATTTGCTAGGAATATGTCCCCAGAGATCTTATCCATATGCTAGGGAGACTCAATGGCTTTTTTGTTTTTCAGTGTAATCAACAGCAGGAAAAACAACTCAACTTAGGGATCTGGGGACTGACTGCTATGCAGAGTTATCAGGCCTACGGTACAGTAGGAACTTTAACCTAAGTCCCTGTTCTTTCATCTTGAGTGAGCAGCTCTCTTCCCAAGTGTTTTCTGCCAAGGTGTGTTTTCCATTTGCTTTGTGACCTTCTTGGATATCCTGCAGAATATCTCAATAAATCAATATCCTCCCCCGCAACCCCCCCCCCCGTGCGTGTGTGTGTGTGTGTGTGTGTGTGTGTGTGTGTGTGTTTCACATGGATTTGGAGATCCTGATGCTCAGAATTCTGAGAGTTACTATACTATGTCAGATTTGGCACTGATATTTGGATCACTTACTGTTAAAATTTTTATAGTAAGGAGTACCTATCTCCTGGGAATCTTTTTTTATACAATAACAGAGAACTAGCCAACTCTGCGTGGTTAGCTTTCTAGTGACTAAAGAGAGACAGCTGAGCATGGTGCTGCACACCCTTTAATCCCAACACTCAGGAGGCAGAAGGAAATGGGTCTCTATGAGTTTAAGTCCCCCCACATACACACACACACAATCTGACAAACAGTAAGACTGATGAGTCCCAGTGAGCAGACAGATAGAGGTCATCCCAAAGAGTTAAGCCTGCCTAGCTAGCTTCAATTTTGAGAACATGAGCTCACTCTGTGAGGTCTTCCTATTTTATTTGGAAACCTGAAATGTTTATGATGTGACATCCACTAATTTTTGAAGATTAATTTTAATATCTGCTGGACAACCAGACAGGGCTGAGTAAGATTAAATTGGCATTTTACAGTTTCTCTGGACTGACTTCTCACTGTAAGCTATTTCTTCCTAATTTCCTTTAAATCAAGAAAGGAAAACAATAGGAGTGTCTGTGTGTGCATTTTACAACCACTTTGAGCATCTGTTCTGAATAACATTTCCATATTACTTTCATAATAATGAGATGTATTTAGTCAAATATATACAGTTCATATGGGCATAAAAGGGATTTGAAGAAGCTTCCTATAGCTGGGATGTGAGTTGCAGGGTTGCCTATGGTAAGATTTAAGCATCCTAAAGAGTGCCATAAGCAGCTTTCGGGGGAATTCGAAAGAGACTGATTTCCTGAAATAGATAGGTCTGTTGGGCAGAGTGCCACAGCAGACAACATCTACAGGAAAAGCAAGAGCTAGGGATGAGCAGTCGGGATGGAACAAAGGACTCGCTCCTCTACTTCTAGGGAACAGCGGAGTTAGAGCAGTGATGGAGCTTTAGCTGTGTGGTTGGCACTGTATACATGTGTTGGATAGGTAATGCGTGTATTCTTAGAGCATCAACCCTGGGTTAGTGACATGTCCAAACTTACAGACAAGAAAAGGGCAAAGTTGGGAATTGCACTGTTGCTAACTGACTCCAAGACTATTCTCATTTTACACAGTATACTTTGTGTGGAAAGTAGGCTGAGGCAGGTACATTGTGCAGAACATGAATGCTTGATTGAGTATTCTTCAAGGGCAGTTACTCTACAGTAACTCAAACTAGGTTCCAGGAGAGCTAAAGTCAGTAGAACTGGAAGCAAGACAGTAAAACAGAACAATGAGAAATAATGCACCTGTTGTATACATAGAACTCCATCTCTAGGTTCCACACCCCCACCCGCTTGAAGGGACAAAAGTCAGCAGCAGAATGGGAAGTAAAATTGCATGAGATTCCCAAATGAAATCCCTGAACTGGTGAGCTCACTGTAGGAAATGAAACAAAGGCAGGACCTTAGAATTGTCGCTTGCCTTTGTTCGCTGCTGTTCTTTTGTAGGAATTTTAATTTGTGATGAATTTTCTTGCATTCTTAGAATATGCAATCTTGAATATTTGTACTGATAAAGACTTCCTTAAGAAAAAGACAAAATGGAAAAATTAATTATTTTGAGTACAGTAGGTTGTAACTAGTTAAAGTTGCATATTATCTTAAGACTGAACAATTGAGTAAAGTTTTAGCTGATTTTTAAATGCAAATAATAAAAAATTCATGAATGTCTCAACTGTCATCCTTCTAATTTTTTTTTTTTAGTATTAAAAGACTGATTTGTTCACCAGTATGACTTTGGTCCAGTCAAGGTTTTTTGGTTTTGGGGTGGGATTATTTTTGTTTGTTTGTTTGTTTAAGAATTATTTTCATTTTTAAACTGGGTTCTCATAGTGCCATCTTGGAGAGCGGTTTAGAAATAAATGGTATATGGACAAAACAACAGTCCCACCGTCCTGAATAACTGTGTTGCATTAGAGAGCATAGGTTGTGATTTTTGACTATGAGAAGTCAGTTCAACACACTGGGTTCAATTCATGAGCTGTTTTATTATTATGTAGTGCTAGACACTTATTTTTTTATTTTATTTTTCTTTTATTAGATATTTTCTTTATTTACATTTTAAATATATTTCCTTTCCTTGTTTCCCCTCCAGAATCCCCCCAGCCCATCCCCTCTCCCCTTGCTTCTATGAGGGTGTTCGCCCACCCACCCACTCACTCACTCACTTCCACCTACCTTCCTACCCTGGCATTCCGCTACACTAGGGCATTGAGCCTTGCCAGGACCAAGGGTTTCTGCTCCCTTGATGTCTGACAATCTGACAAGGCCATCCTCTGCTACATATGCAGCTGGAGCACTGGGTCCCTCCATGATACCCTTTGGTTGGTGGTTTAGTCCCTGGGGCAGGGGGCTCTGGTTGGCACTCTTATGCCTGGCATTTTCACTGCTGCTGCTCCTTGGATTTGCAGCTGTGGAGTCCCACGTACGGTATGAAGAGCTGATCTGCCGCTTTCTCTTCCCTTACCAATTTTACTTCCTAATCGTTTCAGTGTTAGATGTATGTCCTGCAAGTTGTTCATCTACCAGAAATGGCAGAGGAGGGAGGAGGGGCTGACCTGGGGTTTTTCCACAGTACCCTTGCTGTGCCACTGCCTTCATAGAAATAGTTATCCTTTGTGATTTTTTTTTTTTTGTCATGTTGAATCTTTACAAAAGGTACTTCTCAATGTTTTGAAGATGAATAGGTAAGATTGAATCTTTATAATACCCTGTGTCTCCTGAATTCTGAAAAATTACTGTTTGCTACTGTGCAGGACAGTTTTGCTTAGGAAATAGCTAGAGTTAGATGGTATTGAATTTTAATGTTGGTTTTAAAGTTAAATGTGGCAGAAAAGCTTGATGGTCATATTTTACTTTTATCCCTGTCTGTTTACCTAAGTATTCAGAGAATATATATATATATTCTTTTTTGGATGTTGTGGCTTTCAGTTATACTGCCATGCTTATCCACATCAGGAGGAAGAACTCCTTTATTATATATTACTTTAATCTGTTGCTTAGTGGCATGGTATAGTAGCGGACTGAATCTGTATTTTTATATTGTCTTTTCTCTAGTATCTATCCCAGGGAATCTTGTTAGGTGCTCTCCCATCTTCAAGTGGTCTCCATTTATATAAAATTTTAAGTCTAGAGATAATGCTTTATAAGTCGGTTTTGTGCCTCTCTTCACAAGAAAATGTCTGTCAGCCCCGTTGAAGTGTTGTGGCATGTGTTAAGAAATGTACATTTTGCAGCAGTGAATTCTCGGAATGTTGGTTCCAGAATCTTAACACCTTATAAAATTGAGTACCATGAAGAGATTTCATTTTAAATATTATATTTAGTGCTATTTATCATATGACAGATAAAACTGAGGGGAAATTTTAATACTAATCTATTTTAAATGTTTTAATGGAATGTGCACCTGCTCCTCCCTACACATTTCTTAGTAAAAAACAATAAAACAAGATCTTAGTGGTTGCTTTGAATTTAATATATACAATGCTGTAAAGAAAATCTGGGCTCTTACAGTTGAAAAAAATGTTTTAATAATCTTCTCAGATGATAGAAGATGGCTGTGATTACAGGTGTGCACTGTCCACACCCAGCTAGGTCATTCCTTCTTTTCTTTCTTTCTTTCTTTCCTTCTTTCTTTCTTTCTTTCTTTCTTTCTTTCTTTCCTTCCTTCCTTCCTTCCTTCCTTCCTTCCTTCCTTCCTTCTTTCTTTCTTTCTTTCTTTCTTTCTTTCTTTCTTTCCTTCTTTCTTTCCTTCTTTCCTTCCTTCTTTCCTTCTTTCCTTCTCTTTCTTTCTTTCTTTCTTTCTTTCTTTCTTTCTTTCTTTCTTTCTTTCTTTCTCTCTTTCTCTCTTTCTCTCTTTCTCTCTCTTTCACCTTCATTTGTTTGCTTTGGGACAGGGTCTTACTGTGTAACACTAACTGGCCTAGAGCTTGCTATGTAGACCAGGCTAGACTGTATCTCACAGAGGTCTGTGGGTTTCTGCCTCTGGGTGTGTGATTCAAGGAGTGTTCTCCATGGTGATTTGGGACATTACTTTTAAGGGTAGATACCTAGTCTGCAGCTTCTTTTTGTAAGGGCCTTGTGGTTCTTAGTTATTAAATTTGATGATCTTTACCCTCAACAATTGTTAAGTCATTCAGATGGAGAAAACGCTGGTTTTTGTGAACAGTGAATGCTTTCCTTAGGTGCTTTCCAAGTCAAGGCAATTTCAGTGACAAAGAGTTTTCTATTTCAAGTATCTATTCTTTTTTGGTCTGTAATAACCTTTCTTTAGAAGGAATTCTTTTTAATAAGCCTGCTATTACTTACTGATTGCTGCCATGGGTTGTTTGTGCCAAGTCACCAGTTTTCTGGGAGAAAGAGCATGTGAAATTCTTCCATCTCCCTTTATTATCACCTTCAAGTGGTTCCCAAATACTTCCTGGGTCCCAGTATGCAGTGACTAATTTCTCTGTCCCATTAGGTTTTAATTTTACTCTTCAAATTATAAATGTTTTTAAAAGTAAACATTTTTTTAAATTAGGCAAATAGCGTCTTCACAGTTGAGAAAAAATTAAAGTCAGTCACATATCACAGAAAACTTAGCGTTCCCATTCTTGGATATGTTTTCTACTGATCTTTTATAATTAATGGCTGTTCCATTAGCACTATTTAGCAACACATTATATATATAGTCCACTGTGTACATTTTCTTCCTGAGAAAGTCATTTAAAATGTTAATGATTCCAGAGATTTTTGTCATTAATTGTATTTTTTGATGTTGGACACTCAGGGTGTTTTCTTTGTATATGCTTTGTTCTTTTTTTGATTATATTATAGATATTCTATAGATTGTCATGCTTAAGGAAACAAATGGCTCGTTTAGGGAGCAGTATTTGTCTTCTGCAGGACTCTTGAGGTGAATTGCTAAATTTCCTTCCAAAATGATTAAATCCCATTTCTCATTTCACCAACATTCTGCCCAATTCTCAGTATTCACCACAACAAAATTACGTTAGGTGGTAATCTTTAAACTTTAATATATCACAAGTTAATGCAGACTTGAACAAAACTTTAAATAGCTAGAAATTACGTAGTATAACTCATAGCAAAACTTAGTGGTGCTCATGATTTTAAGAGTCCAAACTAAAATTAACTTTGGGGTGGTACAGAGTCTTCAGAAAGAGGTCACTTTCTCCGGGGAAGTAAAATACTTTCTGAACCAGCAAAGACCTGCTTACAGAGAGGAGCTTGAAGTAGGAGTTCACCAAGTGTCCTTTGCTCTTTACGTTTGCCGTGGTTAGGGAAAGAGCATATTGATGGTTTTCCCTCATTATAGAACACAGGCTTGGATAATGTAACACTGAAATCTTCTGCTGGAATTCTTTACTGATTCTGTGCTGATTTCAGGTGTGCAACAGAAGAACATGGCACAGGAAACTAATCACAGCCAAGCACCTATGCTTTGCTCCACTGGCTGCGGATTTTATGGAAACCCTCGTACTAATGGCATGTGTTCAGTATGCTATAAAGAACATCTTCAAAGACAGAACAGTAGCAATGGTAGAATAAGCCCACCTGGTAAGTAATCCAGTTAAAACAGCAGCATTCATGACGACACATGGCGTATGTGCAATGCTTTCGTTCACCTCCTCTCACACAGTGCTACCTTCATATCACTAAAACAACATTAGAAAACAGATACTAAAGCAGGAACCTATATACTGTGTTGTGTGGGGAATTGATCTTCCTTTGAATTTATCAGGTCTTGGGCTGTTGGAATATTAACCTGCAGTGTGTTGTGTTGCAGCAGCTTCTGTCAGCAGTCTGTCTGAATCCTTACCAGTGCCGTGCGCAGATGGCGGAGTCCCAGACGCTCAGTCGGCGCTAGAGTCTACGTCTTCACCTATGCAGCCAGGGTAAGGCCACTTTCTGAAAGAGAACTGACACTAAAGAGTATTGATCTTATGATAGTTTTTCATCACTTCACTAAGGAACACTAAAACTACTGCAGGATTTACTGGCCTAGAATTATATCTGACTGCCTGCTACTCACTAGTTACAAGATGTTTTGTTCTGTTCTTTGTTGAAGGAGAGTTCTTTTAAGTCTTCAATCCCCTTTTCAGACATCTTTTCTTCTCACACTGCATACTGATCTGCTGCTCTCTGAAGTTAGTGCTCCACACTATAGTCCTTGGTCTACAAATAATATTGCCTTGAATCAGAAGAGCCTTGGTTCAGATTCTTTGTTTTTATCATAAGGCAATACTACTTTTTCTGTTTTATATTTTTGTTTTTAGATCTGACGTTAGAGATAGAGGGATGCATACAGAAATATGTGTTTTAAGCTCTGAAAGTCATGGTGCATGCCTGTATAATCTCAGACTTGAGAAACAGGCATGAAGACTGAGAGTTCAAAGCTAGGCTGAACTATACAGACAGTTTAAGGCTTCTCTTAGGTGTGGAAGCAAGCAAGGAAGGAAGGAAGGAAGGAAGGAAATACTTATTTCTATCTTATTCCGTTATAAAGTAGGCTATTAAGTTTTTCCTTTTAAAAAATTCCTCATAGATGCTCATTTACAACTTTAATATTTCTGAAGCAATGTAGGTATATCCTGCTAGTTTTAATTTGGAGCATTCATGCAATTTGGGATTTTTTTTTTTTTTTAAAGGGACTTTTGCTTTGGTTTTCAGAGCATAAACTTTTGGCCCTAATTAGCCTATGGTTACTAAGCCCTATGATGTTAGATTACAAGTGTCTGTCTTCTATAGGAAGTGGGACTTTACTATGTCCTTTTAGTTTGTACGGACATGTAGAAGATGATCTTTTCAAACTGAAATACTGTTGAGTGCAATCACACTTAGACGAAGGAGGCATGAGGTTCTCTTGAGCCGAAGGACTTAACACCATCCTGGCAACAGAATATGCCCCCATTTTTAAAATTAGAAAACTAACTTTTAAGACTTTATGTTAAAAAAATAAAAATATCTCTTGCTTTTCTAGCCCTGTATCAAATCAGTCACTTTTATCAGAATCTGTAGCACCTTCCCAAGTGGACAGTACATCTGTGGACAAAGCAGTATCCGAGACAGAAGACCTGCAAGGTTTGCATATGATAGCATTTGTTTATTTGACGCTTAAGTTCTGTGGGCCAGGGACTAGCATAGATGTGGGTATTTAGAACAGTACCTGTCCATCATCTATGCTTTGTAAGTTTTATTATGAGGAGTGTATTTTATATTCTCAGATGTGCTTGAAAAGTGTAATTAGAGTGACCAGTAGAAGTATTACACTATTATATTCTGTTGTGTTGGTTAAATACCAAAACTCTACTCTCCAAGCACCAAGGTTTGCAGGAACCTTGCTGATTTTGGTTTTGACTAATTATCCAAGAGGCTTTTCTTCTTGGTTCCAGGCACTCCTCCTCATGTGAACTACAGTGCAGTGGTCACATCCAGCTACGTGCATTTATAGTGTGGCACCCCAGGCTCTCACCCTGGTTCCATAGATTCAAGTGACCCAAGAACTCTGAGAAACTTATCTGAAGGCATTTGCAATGGGGAGGCATTTAGGTTTCTAATCTCTGCTAGGCTTTCTATCCTGTCAGCCCAGGGAGCGTAATAATGACGGTGGTGTCACATTGTGGCAGGGTTTAAGGAGACAACACACTGACAGAAAAGTATTAGTTACAGAAAAGGGCTTTATTAATATGTTTTTATGAGTACAGGTACCAGAGGCATCTGATCCTTTCAGAGCTGAGGTTGCATACAGTTGTGAGCTGCTCATTTTGGGTGCTGGGAGTTGAACTTGGGTCCTCTGCAGAAGCAGTATGTGCTCTGAACGCTGAACCATCTCTCCAGCCTGTTGATCCTGATTAGTTTCAGGCCACAGACACAACCAAACAGAAATCCCAGGAGCAAATAGTTTTAAGAGGGAGGTTATCAGAGAAAAAAAGAGAACAAAGCTGCCAGTTACTCAGGAGAGTAATGTGTGTTGTGTGTCTTGTAAATAGAACACGTTTTAAATTGCTATGTGTGGAAAAATTCACAAAAATTAGAGGGTGTGGTGGCACATGCCTTTGATCCATCCCTGCAGCGGCAAGCGGATTTCTGAGGATTCAAGGCCAGCCTGTTCTGCATGGCAGGTTCTAGGACAGCAAAGGGTACATAGTGAGACAAAACAAAATAACCAAAATAAACAAACAAAAAAGATGAAAGATGCAGTGGGAGTTGAACGGTTTGATAAAGGTAGGTGAGTTAGTAATGTAGTATGTAGGTACTTTACACCATTCTGATGTATGGAGAACATCAAAGTTTGCTCCAGCTCACCTGCGTGTGTTAACCGGGAAAGTGGTTATGTCATATTAGGAAGACTGCAAAATGTTTCTTACAAGTATGCTTTGAATGACATTTAGATAAGCATTAACTTTTAAGTTCATTAAAAACTTAGAATTCGTAATTTCCACATAACAGAATCTTCAACAAATCAGATATAAGTTTCAGTTTTACCCACATTTAGGAAGGAATTAGTTTTCCACTTGTAAAGACTCTCAATAGCATCCTTTGGTGTGTGTGAGTTAGTGTATGTGTAGAAGTGGAGTATGGGTGTCTGTCCTCAGGTGCCAACCAGTGTTCTCATTTTCAGTCTTTTTGTAGCTAGAATTTACCAAGTTGTCTAAAGTGACCAAACCATTTACAAGGGTGGGCCACTGGCCCCAGCTGCTTTTTAAGTGTAGGTTCTGGAGGACTAATGCAGGTCTTCATGTTTACAGGCAGCTATCTCCCCACCCTAAATAGCCTCCTTTAAAAAAAAAAATCTTATTTTTAAATTTAAAATACTTTGTTTTGTCAGTACAAATGTAAATATGCTCCTTTGTATATAGATACTTAACAGTACACACTTCCCCTGCACATAATTTGCCTGCTGATCAAATCAGAGAATAATGCATCATCGTTTCATTTATTGATTGACTGAAAAGAGACGGAACTGCCTCTGCAGCACAGACACATGTTACCAGCTGTGTTCCCTCCACAAGACAGTGTGTTGCTTGTGAGCTGGGATTCTCTGCATCTTGCTGGCATGTCCAATCCCTTTGGTTCCCCCAAGTAGGTAGGATCGACTGTTAACCATGTGTGTTCCACTGTCACTGGGGCTTTCAGAATAGCGTTTTATCTGTTTATAATGTTTATTCTGATATGATGCTGCGAGGTAGGTGGTGATGCTTTCATTTGTCATCTTGGCTCTAATTCTCATGCTTAAATGGAAATTTAGTCTATTGCTGTATGTTATCTAATTATCCTTTTTAAATTTTTTTTAAAAGATAGTTTCTCAAGCTCTTAAAAATCTAAGACTTTTCAGTTCACAAAAACTAGCTTAAAGACAAAATGAATGCATTTTGGTACAATCAACAATACTTAACTAGATTGGCTTCTTTGAAGATAGAGCTGAACTTTGGTTGCCCTCATAGCCCTCCAGGTCTTGGGTGTGCCGACTGAAAAGAGGATGGGGTTTAGATGTAGAGCTTCTGGTTTCCCTGACATTTATGCGCTGCATTTTCATCATTTTTGAATCATGTCCTCCTTACAGGAAATTTGAAATTATACAGACCATAGGTCCAAAATGAGTTATACAAACAGTAAAGGAAATTTGCTTTGTATATTACTGCCCTGTTGATTTGGGAGTTCAAGGAGGCTTCAGATAAAAGATGGCTGCAAATCTTTTCAGTGTAGAATAAATCAGTTTTGTGGAGGGTTGACTGTCAGGGATAAAGCAGGGAACCAGGATGCTTAGGGAGTGTTCATGGCAGTCAGAGGAACTGTTAGCTAAGATGGGACTGTTCTTTAGGAAAGCCTACGTGGAGTAGAAATCAGGGATTTCATCTGATTTTGAAGAATGGTTGAAAGCAGCCAAGACAGTCTTGGAAAAAGTTACAATACTTAACAGTTCCCAACTTGAAACTTTATTAAAAGATAGTGATTCAGACTGAAGTGCTATTGTGAAGGAACTCACATAGGTCAGTGGAATAGTATTGATAGTTCAGAAATACACTCAAGCTTAAGGGCAGTTCATATTAAACAAAGGTCTACGGTCATTTAGTAAAAAAAAAATAAAAGCCCAATCAAAGAATGAATTCACTAAAAGTGTAAAAATTTACCCAAAGCGTATTCAAAACCTACATAAATATAAGAGCTGAGACTGTAAACACTCTTAAGGCAACTGTACATTTTGTAGCCTTAGATTAGAAGTTTCATAGCTGAGACACCGAAAGCAGTAGCAACCGAAGAGGATAGATGGATGACTTTTTTGTTTTCATGAAACAAATGGAAAAGCAGCACAGAGAATGTATTACATGTCCTGTTTATTAAGGATGGATAAGCAAGAAATAAAATTTCCTGCTGGGGCTATAGCTCAGTGGTAAAGCATTTGGGCGGTATGCATGGAATCCTAGTTTAAATCTGTGGTAGCTGTAAAAATAAGGAAAGGAAGAGTGAAAGAAAGCAAAATAAGACAATTAAAAATGGTTCAGTTCTCAGCATCCACATGGTGCTTGGCAACCATCCCAAAATCTCAGTTCTAGCTCAGGGCATAAACATGCATGTGGTGCACATAGTACATGCAGGGAAAACACTCATAAATTGTATGAATCTTTTAAAAAATGTATGAATCTAATGAAATGTTTAATAGAGCTTTGGAAATTCTCAAAGAATTATTAAGATGTTTTTAAAGGAAAGAAAAATAGGCAAAGGGTCTGAATAGATATTTTTCCAGAGAAGATGTGCAAACTGACTGTCAGAAATGAAATGGTTCTCTACAGTAGTCACCAGGGACCAGCAAAAGCAAACCCATAATTAATTAGCACTTGGCCCCAGCAGAGTGTGGCAATAGCAATAACAAGTATTGTTTTGGTGTGCAGAGGTTAGGACACTTACACATTATGGGAATTCAGAATACTAGAGATGGTTTGAAAAGCAGTCTAGAGTTTCTCAAAAAGTTAAAGATAATTACCAGGTGAACTAGCATCTTCGCTTTTAATTCCAAAGAGAATAATAACGTGGCACTTTTTCTTTTGAATGCTAGTATCAGTGCTAATGTGATTTTTCTCATGGAAGTTAATTTTTCTCTCATTTTACATAGAAATTTTAAACTAGGAAGAGCTTACATTTTACTTAATTTAAACCCACATCTATGAGGTCCAGATCAAAAAATTATTATCCCAGTAGTTGGTTGTAATTGTCTGCATTGAATGTCTAGGGAACGTTTGTACTGTGTCTTCACTAGGCAATAGCAGAAGTAGCGTAATGATTTGAAGCTCCTCAAAAACTATTCTGACCCTTCACTGGGTTGGAACTCGGTGGTTGAGTTCTCTTACATGCTTGGGTCCTGAAAAGGTCCCACCCCCCGCCCCCCAAAAAAAGCTTTGTCTAATTTTGAGAATTGCCAAGATTGTCTGAGGAAAAATATATCCTATAATATAGAGGTACTGTATCCACGACCAAGAGAAAGTAGACACATTAAGATGGTGTTTGGGGTTGCTTATCAATGCTGTTTTAATTTGTTTAGTTTTTCACTATGTTTATGAATATGTTCCAAATAGAATTAGTGTTTAAATTGTATTATATACTTACTATTACATTTCTATTCTTTTTCTGTTTACAGGACCCAGAGCAGAGGGCCTTGTTCCTCTTGAATGTGATCCTCCATGTGGGTAGTAAAACCACTCTTATCTGTCCAGTGCTTTTTTCTTTTTTTTAAGTATCTTAGCAATAATGGCAGTAGACCATGTCTAGCCAGGATTCCAGTTAGCAGTTCAGCTAGAAGGCATAGTACAGTTTATTTTGCCTCTTTTATGTTGTTACATTGGCCTCCCCACAGACCTGTATGACCAGGGGGTGTGACTAGACAGTCGTGTGTTCTTACTAACGATTGATTGGTGGTGTATTTCTAATTCTCACTTTCCTATATGAAAACCTATCCAGTTTTGAAGAAATTATACTTTCTTTGGCTTTAAACTGTTCTTTGGCTTCTTTGCTACTACATAGCTGTCTGTTTGTGATTGAATAGTTCCTTTAACATAAACAGAATTAGATAAGGCATTCTGTGGTTTTATAAGGAAACAGTAATTTCTTGGAACCAGTCTTCCACAGATTCCTAGAGTCTGTTTAAACTCGAGCTGTGGATTGTAAATGAGGTTGTACTGAGAGTTGGGCTTGAGCAGATGTTCCCATCATTCTTGGTGCTCTATCTAATACTCAGCAGACTAAATGCAAGCTCTAGCTCAGGAACATTTTCACACAACTGTCCAGTCTTTAACTTCAAAGTTACATCTACCACTGGGGATTTGTCTTAGGTCTTCAGGCTAAATGGTAAATGTACTGTTGAAGTATGAGACACCACTTGTGTTCAGACTAAGAACATGAATTTTTACTCTTCTCCATTTCCAAGTACTTCCCAAAATGTGTCTCAGTAGTTACGTCAATTTTGTTTAGAATCTGCCATTGGGCTACTGATATTTGAGAGTTAATTTTTTTTTGGCTACCACATTTTTTAGAGAACAGATTAGATATTGTGGCTTACAAATTTTAAAGATAATATTCAGGCTTATTTTGGAATAGTTTAAATAATTATTTTTGAGTTTTGTTTACAGAGTCAAGCCTTACCTAATACTTTTCTAGAAGTGGGAACTTAAACAAGATATTTACTCTTTGTTTATAGTAAGCTGACATTCCAGGTGTACTTGTTTATAGAAAATAAAAAGTTTGTGTCCCTATTTTGTTTGAAAAATACAGTATAGCCAGATGTTGTAGCTCACACCTGTAATCGAAGCACTTGGTTGAGGCAGGAAGATTACCATGAATTTGAGACCAGCCTGGGCCGCAGAATAAGACCCTGTCTCAAAATCCATAAGTAAGAAATAAGGATGTATATTAATAGAAATTTCTCTGGCCTGGTTTTTGCTTGTGTAGTGAAACTTTGTTTGGAAAATTCTTCCTTACTATTCATTCACTTATAATTTATGGTGTTTGTGTCGTGTTTTTCGATACTAGATCAGTTAACATGCAGTTTATAATCCTCTCACTTTTTTGAATATTTGCTGTAAGTAGCTTTTCTAAGAGGAACTGTACTGTGGCCGTGGTAGTGTTCTCCATAGATATAGTAGGTAAGTGATTTGATATGGCCCCCGACAGTTGTCCCTTGAGTGGCAGTAGCAGCAGGAAAGGCTCTGGTAACAAGTGATGAGACAGTTCCCTGCCTTCAGAGGATCCAGTTAAGCCAGGTTTAGTCAAATAGATAAAGTTTTAGAAAGCACCACAGAAGCTTAGGAGAGGGTTTCCTATTCTGAAGCTGTGGCTTACATCAGTGTAAACAGGAAAGGCAAGATGGAGTTAATAGCTAAAGATCATGCACAGCAAGGACCTCACAAGAGCTTTACAGGTAAGAGAGAGGTGTGTCGTAGGAACTCCAGCCCTCTTATGGCTCAGGCATATGCCAGCTTAAGAAATAATGTCATGTGGCCAGAGAGAGTGACAGGAATGATCAACGTTCCTGGACCTTGAGCTGGGGAATGTTCAGGGAACCATCAGAATGTTTCCAAGGATTTGCTTTTCACCCTCAGAAGACAGATAAAGAGGAGTCGGGTTGGTGCCAATAGCAGGGGTAACAGAGTTGAAAGCTGCAGAGTGTTGATGAGGGAAGGGAATTGGATCTTGACATTAAGGAACACACATGGCTGAAATGGGAAAGCCATTGGGGTGGCTTGTAGAAGTAACACAGAAGGATGTTCCCAGGATAGTCAGAAGAGCAGTGACTCTTGGAAGAGGCTCTGGGTGTGACAAAATGGGTGAGTTGAACTTAAACTATTGATAAGCCTTTTATTATTTCCAAGTAGATTGCAGACTTTGTCTCTGGGACACTCGGGAGGGCCAGAGTGACAAGGAACAAGAAAGGACGCATTGACAAGATGTAGTAGCCACCGTTCCACCTGAGTCTCAGTACATCTGCTCTTGATTTTAGGAGGGAAGCGCAGTTTCTAGTTTTCATCGTAATTACATCGTTTTAAAGTTTCCATGTTTCTTATTCTTTTTCCTCCTAGCATCTTAAGTGCTTTTGGGAGTAGAAATAGTGTTGAGAAATATTTTCATTTTGTTGCTTTAGCTGGACTTCTACTTACTCTGTTAACAAGGCTCCAACAGCAATCCTGGGTACTGGATTATAGGCATGTACCACAACACTTGACTTAAGTGATTTCACATAAAACTTTGAAACGTTTTGAGAATGTTACTATTCCCGTTTTCTGAGAAGTCTGTTTAGATCAGACTGTGAGCAGTGTTAAGAAGTTTTCATATGGCTGTTTTCTTCTTGAACATTCCCTCAGACTTCCTAGGTATAGGCAGTGTCTTTCTCTGTCTCTCTCGTCCCACTCTAGATAACAAAAGAAGAAAATCTGTAAGCAGGTGTTTAGAAGACCCATTTGTCTATTACAGATCACCATCTACCTACTTGTACACCTAAGTTTAATGAACAGATGGTCATGTTTTATAAATAGTGGGAATTTACGAGTATCTTTTCTACCTATAAATCAGTTCCTCAGATAGTCTTTAAATTAGAGATGCGTGGGATAATCTACGGTGAGAGCCAACCATCACCAAACACCAAATCTTACTAAATAATTAAATTTGCCTCCCTCCTGTTTCTGTCAGCTTCATTATCAGACACGACACAGCAGCCATCTGAAGAGCAAAGCAAGTCTCTTGAAAAACCAAAACAAAAAAAGAATCGCTGTTTCATGTGCAGGAAGAAAGTGGGACTTACTGGTAAGGAACTCCTTGGATGATTTAAAGTTAAGACCATGTACTGGAATAATTTACGCTCACTGTTACTGACCAGTTAAGATTGTTGCTGCCTCTATGAGCATTGATATGAGGTACTGTCAGTTTCAAAAAAAATTTTTTATACTTTTAAAAATTTATTTCAGTTGGGTTTTATTTAGAGTATTTGATAAGTTAAGCTATTGTGGTGAATGCTGGAAAAGGGCAAAGGTTTGTCTTTTGCCTTCATGGGGATGGGATTTTTGAGGGTCCTTTGGTGAGCTGTGAGGTGTTTTCTATAACATGGTGCCGATCATAGACCATAAGTGGTCAGTGAGGTCAAAGCAAAGCAGCCTGGTGGTGTGTAGAAGACAGCACTGGTATATTACTGGTGCTGTAACTCAGCTGTCAAAATTGTTAAAGGGGAACCATTCAAAAGTATTTAGCAAAGACTGTCCTTTAAGCACAGTCAGACTGCCCTGGACATTCGGGGACAGGAGATCTGTGATCAGGGGAAGTAGAGGCCTGTCAAGGAGAGTGCAGCCTGCACTCTGACGACGGAGCTATGGCTGAGCCCAGGGCAAGCCTAGTACTGGAATTTACTGGAAAGTGGAGTAGCTACAAATAGTTTTTGCTGATTTGTTTTTTAAAGGCATAGTGACAAATACTTGTATAAAAATCAGGAGTATGAACAGAGAACAGTGAAAATTATGCTTTAGAGGAAGGCATGGTAGCACATGCTCATAGGAATAGTGTTGAGAAAGATGTTTATTTTGTTGCTTTGGCTGCAAAAGTGGGGGCAGAAAGATTGTAGTTCAAGGCAGCATATGCTACGTGAGATATCTCCAAAAAATAGAAAAGAAAATGACACCTTAGGATCAGCTTCTTGCTGAAACGTGGGTTGGCATTGAGGAAAGAGATTAAAGTATAACCTAACTGTCCCATTCCTCCAATATATATTTAACTTAAAATGTACATATTTAATATCAAACACATCTTTTAAGAGTTTGATGGAGTTTCAGACTCCCTAACTGCCAGGCTAGGACTTAGTTT